>NC_135258.1:8617582-9242582 GCF_964204865.1 Styela clava | reverse complement strand
ATTAGGGTTTTGAATGAATTTGAATCAACTTCATTACAACAGTAGTTAACCCTTTCCATGCGATTTTTATTTTTTATTAAATAATCGTATTTGCTACGCCGACTTTATGCATTTGTACCCCAACAACTAATCGATCGACTAACGAAAAAGTATTGATCCTCTGCTGCTCACTGACGGCTCGTTGGAAAGCTTATTTAAAGAGCTTGCAATTGGCGATTAAAATTTTTTTTAAAAGGGGTGGTCTGAGTCACAAACCAGATAGAAAAAAGGCATTTTTTTCTTGGGTGTTGAAACTTCAAACCGTGATAAAAAATAGAAATATTCGCTAAATCCTCTACTGTTACCGCTTCTTGGTTGGCAAACAATAGCATAATATTGCTGTAGCAATTTCGTTATCTAACTCAAAATACTTTGGTAGATGGAAGGGATAATATGTCTTCTATTACACCCAAACACCCAAATTTGCATAAATTTCAAAAACACTCCCTCGTTCCGCCGCAAATAAAATTTCCATGGTAAACGAAAGCGAGATTTACCGTCGCCTATGTTAATCTCGAAGACTTATCAATAAACTAAAATCCGGAAAAACTAGACCAACAGTTTGCGACCGATTGCTAAATAAAACAGTGGAGTACATCAACGTACCCGCCGCAATCTAGCGAGTTTTGTCATGGGTACGTATACGTGCCCACCGCACGGAAAGGGTTAATGAATGTTTGTAATATGTTAATGGGCCTATTTCTTTCATTTGTCATTTATTATTGTTAATATTTTAGGTTAGTATTCACAGAATGGAACTGGATCGTATACGTTATGTTCTGAGTAGTTATCTGAGGTGTAGACTCAAGAAGATTGAGATACATGGACCAGTATTTCTTGAAAGAGAAAAAACAAGATCTGAAGATGAACCATCCAGATTATCTCCAGAAGAATTTGCTTTTGCAAAAGAGTGAGTCGTTTAATTCTGAATTATAAATCACTGTTGACCTGATTTTAAGTTGGGATCGTGGAGTCCTTGATATCCATTTTCCATCAATTTTATTTTACCTATGCTCGGGGGTAAGACAGAGTGCTTCATTGGTAAATCTCCACTTGACGAGGTAATGCCATTTCGTGTTATTATAAGCATCTTTATTTTTATGAATGTTTGTCATACATGAATTACGTGTGTATATTCCACACCATTTAGTATAAAAGAGCTGAGGAACCTGGCAAGGTATTGAGCATTGCATTTTTTTTTGAAACATTCCTTCCTCACTACACTTAAGAACTCTGCTATTGTATGTTGTTGGATCATTAGCAAATGATATGCGTAACTTGCAATCTGGATTTTTCAATATTTTGAATGATTGTATGACTAGATATTCCAAAAATGCTAAAAAAGTCATCAATTTCAAAGTAAAATTTCTTTCCAAAAACAATCAAATTTATCTCCAGGTTGGATAAATTGTCGACCTAGTGTGTCAATCCACGTTTTTTGGACTCATTAAACTTCTCTACTTGACTGTACCCGAGTTACTTCAATTGGACATTAAAGTTTATTATGTCCTCCAACCCAATTATATATATACGTAAGGTGTATTGTTGATGTTGCTACCTGCAGCTTTTGTTTTGTTCAGGCTTTCTGCAAATATAGAAACGCATATGAAAACAGTTGCGCTCAATCATATGCCAAGAGTAATGCAGAATGTAGAGCTTTCAACAACAGGTGAGAACACTGTTTGTAGCTACATTTTTGTCGCAGTTCAATTGTGATAGCCAGAAAATTTTAACCAAGTGTGTGTGTGGATATTGTGTAAGAGAGATTTACAATTTCTGTGGTCAATGAGTGGTTTTTAACTTGTGTTATGAGGGTATGACCATACCTGACAGTATATCTCATTACTGGACACATTGTGTATGGGACGATGATTCTAGTTGGTATATTTTTTCAATGGGACTCACAAGCTATTGTTCGATTTGGTAGCTTGTCTGGGAATATGTAGTAGAATGAATTATATATACAATTTTTACAGCCTAATTAACGATTCTTCATCTTCCAAATTTAGTAACACCAAATTTAACCATATAAGCATTTATGGAGTGAAAAGTGAAATTTTACATGCTAACATTTTCTCTGTGGCAGAATAAAATGTACTTGTGCATAGTCTGCTACAGAGCTTGAGGTGTACAAATACCCTTATTAAAAAATTTCTATTTCGTTACAGTTCACGCACCAAACCTCGACCATTATGTATTCCTAAAAGCGATTCGAAAAGAAGATGGTGTTATTGTAGAGGAAGACGCAGATGATCAGACATCAGATAGAGTAGATTTAGATGAAGGATCACAATTTTTAATCAGATATAAACCTATTGCTGAACTGGTACAAAATGGAGCTGTGATATTGTTATGATTACTGATGTTGATAAGGACTCATGGCAACGCGCACTGTGATATGTTCGAGGAAGCTCTCAATGGAAGAAACCTTGCTGCGAAGCTAAGGATGAAGGCTTGTTTCCACTGGTTGAAAATGAACAGCTTTCAGTTGTATGGATAGCTCGATACTGTACTGTATTTTCTAAAGATTTTTGTGAGGAATTTCTGTTTAAATGCTGTAAAGTTTATTTTTCTGTAACTTTGATTACTTGAAATTAAAGTATTGGTTTGAACCTCTTCTACTGGCGATTGACATTCTGAGCAAAATGTCTTCTTCCAATCATATTACTTTTTACACATATATTAAATTTCATGGTACAATGTGGCCCAATTTTTGGAGTCTGGTTATGGTGTGGTGTTGGCTAAAAGTTCAAAACCTCGCTGCTGTTGCAAGTAGAGGTCCGATTCATAGTAGATTTCATAGCAATGCGATGAACAAGTTTGAGTGACAGTAATACTTGGGACTGTCAATAAAATTTTCCTTGGAAACCACAATTTAATCATGTATAGACAACGTTCTACTCAGCACCAACACGACATATTTAGAGTAATTGCAGAAAATTTTTTTCTTCAATTGTGATTTGAAGGAATCTTTTTGGCAGTAAGTTGAAGACGTTTCTTTTAGGTGAGTCAATACTTTGAAATGGACCTTTTCAGCCGTAAAATTGTGTATTCAAACTGGAGAAACACCATATAACATATGTACTAATGAATTTGATGATTGTAGCATTGTTAACCACGCACATACTAATTTACTTTTGTAAACATACTTAGCTTCAAACGTGTTCTGTGCACAGGTAAACTAACCTTTTCATTCTATTCTTATCAAGATCATTTTTTCCCTTTTATCCACTGATGGAACTTCGCAGAATTAGTATGAATATCCTGCTATACATAAGAAATAGATTCACATTGAACCACTCAAATTTTATTCAATGGGTATTACATGAAAAGTCAATTATTTTAAAAATTTGAATAACTGTCTATTTTCCAAAAACTATCATGGCTGTAAGTATTATTGGTGACGTTTCTTGATTGAATTTGTAAATGAAATGCATAAAACAAAATTTAACGTTTGAGGATTTTTCACCTGAAATGACAAAACCTCGCGAAAATGAAGGAAGTCTCCGAATAAAATTTCCGAATAAAATTTGAGCAGATAGTTATATCTCACAAATAATGATAACCAATTATTATTGAAATGTTTCTGTTGCTTCAAATGCTTTATAGTGTTGAGTTGACATTATTTGTGAAATCAAATCTCTCTTTTACATAATATGATGAAGACAAGAAATGAAAAAATTAGTTTGAAAATTACATTTGCATCATGATGTTTAGATTAAAAATTGAAATTTTGCATAGATTATTGATGAATGACAGCACCACAAATTAGAGGTAGGTATATTAATTAAGTAAAAAATTAGGTATGCTTCTTCATATCAACTTTATCGCATTGCGGATCAATAAAATCAAACAATGCTTCTTCAGCAGCATGTGTCATGATAGACCTGATAAAGGTTTGTATACAAAAGTAAACAAAGTGGAGAAAATATAGCGTATTCATTACAAATGTAGGGAAGTTTATGAGATATCTTGATCATATGGTGAACCATAGCGCTTCGCATGGTTATTAAATAGAGGTATGAGGTGTGGTATTAGGCAAATCATCATTTCCCATTGGTGTCTAGATTATAAAATCATTCTAATTGCTTTGAAAACGATGAGCTATCTGTCAAACTACTAGTTATATTTGTGATTAAACCTTGGCCACTGCACTATCATGAACACCCAGTTAATGTAACCCTATTATTGAACCTGTAAGACCTGTTAATTGTTTGATCTGATGTAAGGAACGTGTGAAAACATTTTCACAAAATGTATAGATGGAATAGCATAGGCTCAGATATAATACCAGAATAGGGATGAATATGGCATAGAATTTATGAATTGGATCAACGAAGTCTATGAATCTGGAACGAATGACTGGATGACTATTCCCAAACACAACATGGACTGGTAACTGGACAAGGGGCCGAGGTTTGCCATTAAGACGTTCTATCGACTTCCCACAGCACTGGGATAATATAAAAATCCGATCTCAAATTATTTATCCATGTTATTCACAAAGTAAACAGTAGTTAACATGCATTGGTTCAAACTGAACTGGCCAACTTCTTAATATATTTAACATAATATTTAGCCATCTTATCAGTCTTCTTACCTGGCAAAAAGGAAAAATCTTTGAGTATTTGGCAGCACCACTTTAGCTTGATTAGTCAGAACTCCTTTCACTAATGCATCCACAACCTCTTCAGGACCAAGTATACTCATTCCTTTCATTGTCGGATTTTTAACAAATCCAGTATCAACAAACAGTGGACAGACATATGTTACATGTATCCCATCGTATTTCATCCATCTTAATTCTCGGCGAAGAGATTCGTAGAGTCCAACAACTGCATGTTTTGATGCACTACAAATTATAATCAATAGTACTCGGTCAATTATTCTATGCCAGTAGTTAGCTATCACATTTGAAGTGAATTTGAATTTTTAATTGCGATTATCAAATTAGAGATATACCGATATCATCTTTTTTTCGATACCACCCCAATACCCCCCAGCTACAATACTTGGTGAAATACATATGTTCATTCATTTTAGTCAGTCACTATACTAACTGACTAACTGTGAGGCAATAAATCAGGGTCGTCCAACCTGTGGCCGGTGGGCCACATGTGCCCGCCTAAAGTGGTACACCTTACTCCGAGTGGCCCGCGTGGTATTATACGAATCCCATTGTTTTTCACAAACTTGGGCCATTATTGAAACCTCAATTAAAAAAAGTTTTTTCACGGATGAATCATGTCAAATCCCCTGTGAGATCAGTAATATGAAAAATTTACTATGCATTGCTACATCGTCCATTTCATCGTCCATAGACGCGGTGTCATACTCGACATTAAAAAAGGTATCTGTAAACTGTATCTTCGTATTTTCATTGTTTTTATAATTTTGGTGTGAGGGTTTTGTTTGTTTTTTCATTAATCTGTAGTTGGTGTATGGAAAGCTAGAACATAACAATCATGTCAAGTGACCCGCGCAATCATTCGTAAACTAAATGTGGCCCTTTGGCTAAAAAGGTTGGATGACCCTGCAATAAATGTTGCAAACAGTTGCCAATATTTGTATACTGATACTTTAAATTAAAACATTCCAGACAAAATCAAAGAACTGAATATATTGAAAATTTATCTATCTATTTCAGCCAATACTGATGCAATTGCATATATCGGCAAAATGGCTGATATCAATATGGATACATCGTATCAAACATTGCAAAGTGTGTTACTGTCTTCGAATTATATCCAAGCGCAATTAATGTATGGTAACCAGTCAGTGAGGCTGAGCATAACGTGCCATCCATTAGGGATTTGCAAAATTTCTCAGATGCCATGTTTGTTTGATCTGAAACATCTGCTGCAACGGTGACTTTAGAATTGAAATAATTCAATCTTACCAATAATCAGTCATATATGGAGTTCCAGAAAGTCCAGCCTGGGATGCCAGAGCAACAATATGACCATGATTTTTTCTTTTCATTGCAGGTAAAAATTCTTGGATTAGCTGTAAAAAAAAGCGAATAAAACAGTAAAATAAGAAGCAAGAAATGAATGTGTAGCCTAAGAACAATAAAATATTCATCATGAAAATATGAATTGCCAGTTATATTTGTATAAGATTGCCAAAATCTCCTAACAAGGCTTCGAATAAGCACTACTACCTACATATATAGAAACTATGCTTTTTGAGAAGACATCCTTCTGGCCAAGCAAAGCCCCATGCTATGCATGGCTTCAGTGCTGAGGAGAATTGAGTGAGAGTCACGTTTTTCAATGACTCTAGTCGCTTGAGTGGGATGCTCAAGGCTTCAAAATAGAGAAAAAAATTATTTACCACAACTATCAGAGTTGTATTGAAAAATTAGAAAATTAATCAGTTTGTTGCAGCAGTATCTTGTAATAGACAATGATAATACCCAATGTTAATGTTGTTGAATGCATGATTAAATCCTAGTTTCTTTAGATTTGTTGGAATAATATTGTCACAACATGAAGGGAGAAGTTTTATGTCAATGTGACTCATATTCTTTTCACTGTTGTTTAAGCTTATCCGTTGGGAATCGAGTCACTAAACTTTGGCGCTCAGGAACTAGCTATCTAATAAAGCATAAAATGAAAAATACTGATTTTATAAAAGCGAAACATTTTCGAACAAATTTCCAGTATACTCAAGTTGTTTTAATTAACATACATTCTGATAGAAAGCTTTCATCTGAACAATGGTTCAGGCCAGTGGCGTAGCAAGACTCTTGTGCCTCCCCGCAAAAATATTTCGTGAAAATGACCCTAAAAACTCTCGAACATAAGCTAAAACAACGCT
This sequence comes from Styela clava, assembly GCF_964204865.1. NCBI lineage: Eukaryota > Metazoa > Chordata > Ascidiacea > Stolidobranchia > Styelidae > Styela > Styela clava. The sequence continues at coordinate 9,235,721 of NC_135258.1, read as the reverse complement.
TTTTTATTTCGTCAAAAAGCATAACATGTCGCTATTAAAAGGCAATGGTAACCTAAAATTTGTTGTTTATCTTGGTTACTTTAATTTTTTTCATGGGTGCTTCCTCTTCTGCCCTTTTTCTGCGTGTGGTTTTGCTTTCGACATCATTCTGACAGCCTTCGTAATTTTGCCAGTGTGATCAAACCACAAAACACCAAAAATCGACGACTCCCTGACATTGTTACGTAACAAAACGATTTGAGCAGAACTAACATCAACGTTATAAGATGTGCATTACTGGTTTTGCAATGCAGCTTTTGGTTTTGCGGCACAAATTTCTAAATTCTAACCGCTTGGGCCCCTTTGCGCTGTGGGCCCTCCCGCGACCGCGGCTTCACGCATAAATACTCAGATATATAAAAGGGGAATCCAAAGCCTTAAACATAGGGCAACAGTTTGATAAAAACATATTAAATAGTGTTACCCAGAAATGTGCTAGAACATTGACATCGAAGGTTCTTTGTATCTTGTCCTTAGTCAGTGATGAAATATCAGCAACATAGATTACTCCTGCATTATTGACCAAGATTGAAACATCACCTACTTCTTGTCGGATTTCAGCTGCTAAGCTATAAAATTCAAATTTGTTAGCGTTTTCCTATAACAAACAAATCATTTTAAACCCAAACTGAAAATAAGTGTATTAGTCCTTACAGAACTTTTTGAATACATATATAAAGTAAATAAAAAGGATGTGTGACAAAGAACTTTTGTCATATCAAGTATGTAAGATTATAAAATATTTCACCAATATGGATTTTTGGCATAGTATCCAATTTCTATCATAATCAAAACAAATGTGTTTTTATCATGATCAAATATAAATTTAATTGATAATAGTTGTTGTTGTTGATTTACAGCTGAAGTATTGATATGCATATTTATAACACTTAAATTTTCCGAAACAAAATCCAATCACATTATATGCAATATTACTTTTTGACATTCTCTTGTTTACTGACATCGCAAGTATAAGCATGAACAATGCCTCCCATTTCTCTGATAAGATTTGCAGTTTCATCATTATTGTCTTCATTTATGTCAACAACCTGATAAAATAGTTCAACATTTCAATTGAATAAATAATTAAGTGAAGAAGACAGTGCAGAGACTTTTGATATATTATGACTCTCGCTCTGAACAAGCAGTTACTGCTTTATATAGAGCTATTATAGTTTGGAAGGACTGGAATTTTGCCTACCCATTTTGTTACACCCTAGGTGAGGTCATGGGAATGGGATTTGAACCCAAGATTTTAACTTGCAATGTCATCATAGTCATCATAGTCACGTCCAATTATTACATCCAGGGACTTGCTATGTTCTGCAATGGGCGAAAACATAAAATTATGATGATGTCAGACCATCGAATAACCCACTAGGTTTTAAGCAACTCGAGGTTGAGCTAGCTGGAATTTTGTCTGAGAGCGTCGGTTTCGGAATGTACTGCTCAAAGCAGTGAAGAAATATTTTGAAGATATATATAAATTTGTAGCCTATCTTCATAATGTTCATAAGCTTTATATTCATGCATTCAATACTAAGATTCATTTTGCAACATGTTGCAAGTCAAATACCTGATGTCTCTTTGACTGAAATTAAAAAGTTATTTGTATAGTAGATATAGACATCGTAATATAGTTGAACATTAACTAAACGAGCACAAACATTGTAAAAGTAGAAGAATAAACAAATGGTTTATCAACGACGAATGGTATAACCCACAATGATGATAGCACCCCGCTTTGCAAATTCAACAGCTTCAATTCTTCCCATACCATGTCCTGCACCTGTCACAAGCACAAGTTCATTTCTGACATCTTTTGGCGGGACTGGAAAAAACAATCTGTGAAAAAAAATTGATAACCTTGAAGTCCTATAGAAATTAAAAAGCAAATACTTTTTATATACAATTAAATATAGTATATTACAGTGCAAAAAGTATATTGGACTAAGGTTTTTAAATGTCTTTATATATAGTAGCCAATAACTTCCCAGTGGAAAATATTATTTGAATATTCAACTTTTAATCTAAGGCTAAGTTCTAGAAGGTCTTTGTTGTATTTTTCATTTATGACTTGCCATTGTAAATATTTAAATAACACCAAAACAAATAACTCACCTCCAAAAACTGACGAAAAATGAAGACCAAAATTTAAACAAAAATATGAGAAGTTCACTGAGGCCCATGCTGTTAAATCAAAATTTATTGTCAATAATATGTATATTACAATAGTGTATTGGCACCTGTAAATAGCATATTCAATAGGTTATAAACAGAATACACTATCAAATTTATATATAAATATATATAGTATAACATGGACAAAAACTCTGCTGAATTAAATGTTCTCAGAAATGTTCATATATTCTAATATTCAAATAATTTTAAAATATCCAAAATCTTCTTGTTCGTATTAATTAATCTTATACTATTTTAATTTAATTTACTAGATTTCCAAAGTTTTAATAGCTGTGGCCAGTTATGTACCGTGGCCTATATTCTAATAGATTACCCACATTTTGTGATAACATCAAGTTTTTCTTCTTGTATATTATTACTTGTTGGTATATAATGTACCTGTATATTATGTGCGTTGGTTGATAGCACGCTATAAATCACAGAGTCAAGTTAATCCTTCTTACTCCCAGTAGGTCTAAAAGGCAACATTGTCAACCTGATTTAGATACGAAGAATTTTTATTATTATTTACATATATTGATATACGGTAAGTAATGGTGCTTTTTTATCATCTTTTGCAGATATACAGGATACCTATTTCTTATCTGTCTTTTGCGACCTCTGATAATTGCAATTTAATTCACTCGCACCATTTATATCTACCTACTTTCATTCAAAATGAGAAGATTGCCTGCTCTAGAAAGCGATGCAATGAAGCGAAAAGAATGCTTGCTATGGACAACGATGCAAAAAAATGAGAAGACTGCTATAGCTAACGTTGCAATATTTTAATACTTAATACGACGTTAGTAATTATTTGTAATAGCGCAAGTTGTGCAAAATAACCCCATTGTCGCTGTGTATCGACTCTTAAATATTTAAAGAGAAGAACACTTGGGATTTGTGTATTGCTTTAGAAATTTCAAACTATATATATAAGTATAAGTATAAGTTTATTTCGACTCCATAATCAGCAAAACAATAAAATGAATGCTAAAAATAAATAAATAAAAACTGATTATGAAATCAGGAGAGCGAACAAAACCTTAGATAAGGTTTAAAACGTACAGAATGTATATAAGATGGAAGGTTTTGCCAAGAACATGTGGTACGTGTTCACTCACCTAAAATAATTGAAATATTTCACACACGCTCACACGCACCCACACACACAACCATATAGAAGTTATTAAGTAAAGGGAACATGAAAAATTACATACTGGTAGTTAATAAAAAATAAATAAATAAAAATTACTTGCCACACCATATTTATAAATTTATCATGATTGCCACTGCCAAATTGATCAATTTTATAAATGGGAGTGAACAGTAAAGATAAACTTTTATAAAAAAATATATTGTCAAGCTGATTATAGATGGAGTCAAATGCCAAAATGCCCAACCAAAGTTGCCAGAATTGGGTGCATGAAGAGGTGGGCTAGACCACTTCATTGCCCAAACTAGAGCCTATTATTGCCAAATTGTAGTCCAGATTGCAATAAGTATTTAAATCTATCAGTAACTTTATAAGTATGAGTAATTATAATTAATTAAGGTAGAAAGACAGGGTATAGGAATATGTTGGTTGCTAAGGTTATAAGGTTTTTTTTTTCATTCTTAGATATTGACTTCTGCAAGGATAAAGGAATTAGGAATAAAGGAATTAGTATTGTTATTTCACAGGATCATTTCTTCATTTAATTATTGTGGCGTAATAGATTCAAGTTTATCGTGGATGAGACATCAGCCTGCGAATTTTGTTGTTGTAGACACCATTTATATTCAATAAACTAGCCATTGTATTGATCATCACAGAACGACCTGAAAAACAGAAAACAAATCTGCGAGTAGGATATTCAAGGGTTACATATTTGGAAACAGCACTACCCTACACTTTTGTTTAGAATTAATTATTATTTCGAGTAGATATTGATTATTAGTTATCTATCTATAAAACGCTAGTTCAAAGACCAGAGTTGAAATATGGTTGGGACACAGGGTGAATTCCTCGCAAACCATGCAGAAACTCTCAAACCACACTGACCATTCGTATGTTGGCCTTCACATCAACTTCACAGCAGAACCTCAACCTAGGATAAAATTTTGTATACACACAAAACAAATCATAGAATACCACAACAAATTAAAATGAAGGGGAGAATCCAATATATCTCCACTGGTCGCCTAATTACAATAATAGGTACAGGAGCTAAACTATACGGTCTACAACCCTCATAAGGTATCATTATTCGCTGTATAATTAAGTTTGCAGATGATAGTTTAATCTTTGGTTAACTTAAGTACTAAAGCCTGCTACCTTCGATTATATCAACAAACGGAATATACCTTTCTAATCATAATACTACATTGGATTTTGCTGAAATAATTACCTGTTCAACTCGAAACTCCACGGAAAATCAATATGAATACCGAAGTTCATAACCAGATTCTGGCTGCTGTTACATCCCTCCAGGCCAACCAACAAGCGCTCATGCAACGCTCAGATGAACTGTCTGCCACTGAAGACCATGGCAGCAAGTCTGAAGCTGTTAAGAAGTTCCAGCATGATGTGGCTCAAATCTCACTTAAGATCGAGGAGATTATAAAAAGACTGGAGTTATGTGAAAAACAGCAAGATGATCAGGAACAGTACAGCCGGAGGAACTGTGTTGTTCTTCATGGCTGCAAATCTGTTCCAGAATCTGAGTACTACAAGTTTGAAGACTTTGTTGTTAACACCCTGAACAATAACTTCAATCTTGACCAGCCTATTGTTAACACGGATATTGATATAACCCATAAATTGCGATCCAAGTCCCCGAAGAACCCCATCATTATTAAATTTGTCCGAAGATCGACAAAAAATTTAATATATGGTAGGAAGAAAGATCTAAAAGGCAGCGGTTTGTCCATCACGGAGTCCTTGACCCGGAATAGGCTCAAGCTCCTCGCCGCTGCCAAGGAAGCATTCGGGAAGCATAAGGTGTCGACAATGAATGGGACTATATACGCTTACTTGGACAGAAGGCGAGTTATATCTTGTTTAAATGATATCACTACTCTCTCTCGTCCCCTGTACTCCAGGGCTGCTGCTCGCCCAATGGGACCTAGCAAATAGGCACACTGTTTGCAACTTGGTCTCATTGGTATAGTGGTGGCCTTTAGCACAGGGTTGATAATATAATTTAACTTAATTTATTTTCACCCTTATTTTCCTTATGCTAATTAGGCTAGTACTTATTTAACCATAAGTTCTGCACCTGGAAACTTTGTATTCAAGCTTTGTATTTTAGATTTTGTCTTACTTCACTATACTTTTTTTATTTTTTTATTTCATTACTTTGCCACCACCATGAAACATAATTTAAAATATCCCTGTAGAAATTGCCACAAATCAGTCCGAACTAATCAGAAAGCTATTTTTTGCAACATTTGCTCACATTGGATACATTTAAAATGCACCAATATCTCTAACCAGCAGTATGAAAACCTGCAATCTGAAGCTGATGATATGCCTTGGTGCTGTTTCTTTTGTGAAAAAGATTGCATACCATTCTCTTCTCTCTCTGATTCTGAATTATTAGAATCATGTACTTCTCTTCATTCAGAAAAAGCTGAAGCCCAGGCACTTACTAAAATTCTTGATCCTGAATACCTAAACCAAATGTTTCTTGAGTCAGCCAATACTGACAATGATGAATTCAACAACATAAACAGTGTTTTCATGTACAACAGCTCAAATCAGTATATTTGCTCTAGTGATGTCAATGATCTCAAATTCAATGATAGTTTTAAACTAAGTGGTTTCATGACTCTTTCACTCAATATCAGATCTTTAGCCTCTTTCAAAAACTACACAAAATTTGAAGCACTAGTGAATTCACTGAATTGTAAGCCTCATGTAATTGCTGTAAATGAAACATGGATTGTATCTGGTACAAATGGCCATTTCAATACATTGGATGGCTATGTTTTTATCACCAACAGTAGATTTCATCACCGAGGTGGTGGTGTTGGTCTCTACATTCGAAATGATTTGAAATACATTGTCCGCAAGGATATTACTATAATGTGTGAAAAGGTTTTCGAATCTATATTTATTGACATATTATTGGAAAATAAAACAATAACCTGCGGTACTATTTATAGATCACCACTAACTGATGAATTGAACAATGCTAACTTTCGGAATCTCTTGTCCCAAGTTCTCTCAAAGATGAACAAGTTGAATTATAATTATATAATGGGTGACTTCAACTATAATCTTATCGATGAGTCCAATATGAATACCAGCCTATTTGTTGATATTATGCACAACCTGGCCTATTATTCTCTGATAAACTGCCCCACCAGGATAACTTCAAGTTCTGCTACCTGTATAGACCACATTTGGACAAACGTATATGATAAAAAAGTTAATAGTGCTGTTTTAGCAGAATGTGTTTCTGATCATCTGCCAATTGTACAATGCTCTCTTCTAGAAAAGCAAATTCAGAACAGAATTGGAACGCTTTACCGCCAGTTTACTTCGTCCAACTTGAATACTTTTATGAACGAACTGAATTCTATTGATATTGATGACTTCAGCAGCATCCAGGATCCCAACACTTGCTTTGAAAAATTTTTTGAAAAATTCTCTACTGCTTACTCTCAATCTTTTCCTTACAAAAAAACAAACAAACAGATCAAACAAACCTTGGTATGATACTGAGTTACGTAAACTAAACAAAGTCAAACAAAAACTTTATAAGAAATTAATAAACAATAAAAACATAAATGACAAGCACAAATTACAGTTCAATGAATGCAGGAACCTTTATACTCGATTGCTCTACAAAAAGAAATCAAATTATTACAAATCTAAATTTGCCTCTCACAAAGGTAACATCAAGGCAGTGTGGAAAACAATTAATGAACTTATTGGTAAAAATAAAACAGGTTCTTGTCCTTTGATTGGACTCGATTGCAGTAATACACAAATTGCAAATAAATTTAATGAACACTTTTCCCAAGTGGCACAAACCCTGCTCGACTGTATGCCACAACCAGCTGGCTGTGACAAAAATTACATTTCATATCTTGGAAAGCAAAAATCCTCATCCATGTTTTTAAGGCCAACTACATCATTAGAAATAAAAAATATTATACGCGAAATGAAGCCCAAGTCAAGTTTTGGAATTGATGGTATTCCATTCAAAGTATTGAAACACGTTCCAGAACATATCATTGACATCCTGACATATATATTTAATCTTTCACTATCTAGTGGGTTATTCATTGAAAGCTTCAAGACATCTAAAGTTCTTCCTCTATTTAAAAAGGGTAGTGTTTCAGATCTTGGAAATTATAGACCTATTAGTCTTTTACCATCCTTTTCTAAGATTCTTGAGAAAATAATGTATAGTAGAATGTCAAACTTCTTTGAAACTAACAATGTTTTCCACTCTCATCAATTTGGTTTCCGCAAGCATCACTCCACTGCTATGGCTGCTAATGTTTTGGTACACAAACTGACCAAGGCCTTTGAAAGCAAACAACATGCAATTGGAATATTTCTTGATATTTCAAAAGCTTTCGACACCATTGACCATTCCATCCTTTTAAGTAAGCTCTATCACTATGGAATTAGAGGCGTCCCATTCAATTGGATCAGGAGCTACCTGCAAGACAGGAAACAAATTGTGCAATATGACAACTCATTCTCTACAAATATTTGTGTCATGAAGCACGGAGTTCCACAAGGATCTTTACTTGGCCCATTATTTTTTCTAGCTTACATTAATGACATGTCCAGGTGTCTGAAATCCTCTGAGTCGATCATGTTTGCTGATGACACTGACTTGATTCTTCATGGGAAAAACCTTGAAGATCTACTCACAGTTGCAAACCAAGAACTAACCAACATTCATAGCTGGATGTTGGTTAACAAATTATCTCTTAATGCTAACAAAACTAAATTTGTATTATTCCACCCAAGCAAGCATAAAAGTGTGAGTTGTTCAAAACCACTACTGCTCAATGACAATGAAATTGAAAGAGTGAAAGAAATAAAATTTCTAGGAGTTATCTTTGATGAAAATCTATCATGGAAATCACAAATGTTGCATGTTATTGGTAAAACAAAAAGGAACTTGGCAGTTGCTGCTAAAGTATCCCAGTGCGTTAATCAATCAGCTTTACTAGCAATGTTTCAATCTCTACTACTAAGTCATATCCGATATTGTAGCTCAGTCTGGCTCCATGGTAATAAAACACTTGTCTCGAAATTGCAAAGCATTTGTAATAATTTTTTAAGAATTGTCTTTAGGAAAAGTAAACGTGAAAACGTACATCATTTCTATAAATCGCTAAATATACTCAAGGTTGAAGACATAATGAAATTTGAAGTATTATCATTAGTTTATGATTTTCATGACAACTCATTGTCAAACTGCTTTGACGACATTCTAACCAAAACCACCTCCAATCGAAGAAGTAATTCCAATTTATTTATACCGTTTATGAGTAAATCTGTGAGCCAGCATGCCCTATGCTATAATGGACCTAAGCTATGGAACTCTCTCCCCTTGAATTTGAAGTCATTAAAATCCAAAAAATCATTTCAGAAACAAGTTAAGTCGTACTTAGTATCCAAATATTAAAAGTTATTTTCCCATAACCACACTGATATATATACTCTTTCGTATGAAATTAGCTACAACGTTTTGATAGCTCGGACACAAAATATAAATAGTTAAACGCCTGTATGAAAACTTACGGACGATTGACATTCAGGTTTAATGACTGAAAGTCAAATTATAACAAAATCAAAGAAATATAACAAAGAATCCCTGACATCCCTAATCTTTTTCCATGGCACGGATGCGGTACACAAACAACGGACGAAAAGAATGATATTATAAATCATATGAGCAATTAAATCGAGCATCGAGACATTGTTTGTTTTGATAGGCCTACATTTAACACACGCTGTTAAAATTCCGTCTCGTCGGCTTACCTTTTTCCGTGACAAACATGAAAAACCCATACGACATAAACTGAGCTAATAAGAAACGATTTGTTTGATTGATTGGCATAAACATTCAGAAATTTCAGCTAATGTGAAATTGTTAAAATCTTTCATCATATTTTGCATTCAAAAATTCAGGTCCTTGGAGAATTGATTCATATTAGATCAGTGCTCTTCAACCTTTTTGTTATTGCGGAACCCCTGATATCATTTTTCGTTTTTTATGGAACCCCAAATAACAAAAATAAAACACGAAATACTCGTAACACGAAATATTTGTAATTCAAATATTTCCACCTCAACAACGAAACAGAAAGAAGGTTACAAGCGTGAAATTCAATGACTAGGTTGTTATTGCATTTTTTTTCATTACGGATATCTAGGAGTCCTTCTTGCTGTTGCGCACTTAGAAAATCATCCAAAAATGGAAAAGAAGAATAATCATTTTTTTGCAATTTCACTGACCCAGCAGTCATTTTTTCCTTTACGCGGAACCCCCAAGGAACCCTATAAACTCACGGAGGAACCCCACTGCATGTGGAACCCCTGTTGAAGAGCACTGTATTAGATTGGTGTATCAAGTATTAAGATTTCAGAATTATTCACTGCAGAATCTAAGCATTTATCATTTTCTTTACTTTACAGAAAAATTACGGTACACGGAATGTGTTTATGACGAAAGTTTTTAATTGTGTGCGTGTGGTTGCAAATTGTATTCAAATGTATAACATATGTACACATCGCTGTTTGTCGTAATGCGGACTTTGCTTACTAAATAACATCTTTTGAAATTTCATTTTACTTCTACAAATATATCATCGGCGATGTTCAGAATTTGAATGCAGTATTTTGAGTATGCTTATTTTTGACATTTCTGCTGTAAGCACTGCAAGTGTCTACCGTTACGTTCTTAACATGGCGTGGTAGTTGTTTAATTGTAAAATTTATTATGCACAAATAGTAAAATAATAACAATAGTCACAAATATTCAAAAAATAACAGTAAAGATAACTGCCAACGACGTGTGAGACAACACTCACACAAAATCTGGCATCTATAAATTTCAATGATCTCTGCTTTTAGAGGTTAACACTTGGTGAAGTAGTGAGGTTTGCTGCTTGGTTTTCTTGGCTCATTTGAGAATGGCGTTCTGCTGGTTTGTAGAAGCAGTGATTCTGAATTTACATTGAGTTTGGCCTAATTATGGACAAGTCAAAACAAGAGATCAACGATAATGATGGTTCTGGCAATGGTAATGGTGGTAAGCGAGCTTCAGCAAGATTAAAAACCTCAAAACAAAAAACGTCGGAAAGGCGGTTGCCAACAAAAGGAAAAAGCAGGCGGGTGATTTTCAAGCAGAAGACCACTTTTAAGGGCAAAGGCACGTTTTCATCTATCACAACAAGTGACTGTATTTTTTATAAAGGACAGTATTACCAAACTGGAGATGTGGTTTTTGTGGTGGATGTTGACGATGGACAAAAATATTATGCACAATGCAGGTCATTTTTAATAGATCCACTGTGTGAAAAATCTGTTGTGCTTACATGGCTTTTGCCAACAGAACAATTTGATCATTCAAAGCCTTTTGATCCAGAATCATTTTATTTAGGACCAGAAGAAGATTTTCCGAGATTGATGGATTTTGTTAATTTTGTATGTCATGCGCCATCAAATTATTTTTCAATTTATAAAACAGCCCGATCAGTTCCTTCAAATAGTGTGCCTGTTTAGTTACTATGCATATGGAATATTGTGATCGGGTGTTGTAAATTACTGAAAAGTGATGTCAGCTTTTGAGGTTGAAGGAATGGGTTTTTCATGTGGTTAGACAGTTGGAGGATAAGGGATATTTTTAAGGGTCTAATCATAATGAAGTCAACCCTTGTTCATTTTTATTTAAAGTTGCACTGGACTGAAGTATTTTCTGATTGAAAGCAAACATTTGCTTAATTTTCAACTTGATTTGATAATTCATTTTATATTTGAATTATTGAATTATTCATTTTATATTTGAATTATTGAATTAAACTATTTGAGAATGAAATGTGAAGGAAAAAAATTTGAAAAAATTAAAATTTGTGTAGTTAATCGTTTGTATGTTTTGTGTACGTAATATTTTTGCCTTTCCAAGAAAAGCTGCTCTTAAAATATTGTACTGCAATGTTTACACAAAAAGGATTTCTTAATACTGCATTCTTAATATTTGTGTCAAAATAAAATATGGCATATTGATTGATAATCAAAATTTATCACTAATTTTGTTATATAAACTTCCCAGAAGACCAATGGAACAAGCTCATACCTCCTTTTTTCATTTTCCACTCTAAAATTTTTATGCAGTGCAAATAGTCTGTTTGCTGCTTTTTAGGAATTATGGAGACAAGTTTTTCCCCGTTTCCTGCATATGATGGTTAGATTAATATTGAATAAGATAGAAAAATTTTGAATCTATATCATTTGACTATTTTATGTTGGAGGGAATAATCATACTATCAAGTTGTAACTTGCATTTATTGGCATATTCGTATATAATTTTTAATTTGAAGTTAGAAGGAAAACTATTACTAAATGTAAGCTGTACAGAGTATGGTCAATTTTCCTTACTATTGATCAAGGAGTTAATGATATGCAAATAGTAGCAATGATATTATTGGGAACATGAACATAATAGGATAATATTATTATCACGTATGCTTGATTGATCATTTCCGGAGTGCTTACCCACATTATTTTTACCACAGTTGTCATATTTCTGCTGGATGTGTGAAGTAAACATCTTTTTATATATTTTCTGACTCATTTTCTACCTTTTGAATTTTTTCTAGATTATAATTTAAATCAATATGTCTGCTCCTCTCGCTGTTTCACCTTTGATAAAGGTAAGTCTTTTAAATTATATCGAAATGTTTTATACCATGCAACTAGCAAAAAGTAATCTTCAACTCAATTTCATGCTCAGTAGAGCAAAATTCGTTTATACCAAAAGTCAAAACTCGTACTCCGCTGGGGCGAAAGGCAAAATTGAATCATATTATGACGATTTTAATAATTCAAGTTATCATTGAGAAATTTGAACGAAGACTAGTATGGTAGATTAGACATAACTTGCAAGCTAAATTTCAAGCTTAATGTTATAACATCTACTTAGATAAATATTTATATATGGTATGAAAGAAAAATGTTTTCATTATTTTTCAGACTGCAAGATGGTCATTACTGTTACTTGGAGTCACATATGGATACAGAAAAAACAGTAAGTGTGATTCATAATCAAAACCTTCTTGCGATATTTTCATTTATGCCCGGGGATGCGGTGATGGCTTGGGAGTAGTTAAAGTTTATTGTTTCAGTTGTATGGATTTGAATACTTGTGGAAGTTTTGAGCCACAAACGGTTACATGAACCATCCTGAATTGGCAAAGGAGATGGAAATCCTTTTATGCACAATTATTATCCAAGTCAAGATAAATTCTAGTAATAAGTATCTGTTTGTCAAATGGAAAATATTTTAACATCCACCATTGATATCTTCCAAACTCTTGCTTTGTAGATAAAGTCACAGCATTGAGAGAGAAGGAAAGAGTTGTGGAAAATGAAAAAGTACAAAAATATTTGACACAAAAGGAGGAAGCTAGAGATAGAGGTAATTTATCTAGATTTATTTTTCTGGCTGATTTTTTTCAAGATCATTATTTAAGGTCGTCAATATTGAGTATTATAAAAGCTTGCATTGCTAAACTGCAGTTAATGATTTCTAAAATATGTGATGGTGACATTTTTGGGGCATGTTCTATTGATGAGTAATTCTGAATTTTACCAAACGTTCTCAAACGGTGGGCCGCGATCGTAGACAATTTTTTGAGGGGCCGGGAAGCTTAAAAATAAAAATATTCATTAGATTTGATCTTGCCTGCTTCATTTTGGATATTTACATTTCAAAACTTCATAAAACATACTTTCGCCTTATTATCTGTTATTTGATAGCTTGTTATTTTCGAGGTGGGGCACGAGACTTGACAAATTCTAAAATTGGGAGACAGCCTGAAAAGTTTGATAACTACTGGTTTAGACCAAGTATTTTGAATGAATTCGTACAGCTATGCAATCATACTATGTACCAAATCATACTTAATCAATTCTATTGTTTTCATGATATTGCAAACTTCATTGGAGCACTGTCCATTTGAAGCCATCTCTTTAAATACTCATATTCCTTTTATGATTTTCAAACTTTGTATTTCCTTTTCATCTGAAGCTTTTAAGCATTGCTGTTAAATGTGTTCACATTTCAATATTTACGAGGTTTCAAATTTAATCTAAAATAAACTCGCTCAAATTTTTTTACAGCGAGGATAGAGTTTGAAAGGGATTCCGTTTTGTTTGCAAAGCCTGGACAATCTTAGGTTTCTACATGGACTGACTATATTTATAAATTTGTTTCCAGTGATTAGTTCATTTTCCATAACCTACTTCAGTTGTGACAAAATAAATAGGAAAATATTTCAAATTGTTTTATCTGGTATTTCAATAAATCGAAGGGCAAATCCGAGAAAGGTATATTTTGTTCTAGGTTGTGACTTGTGAGTTATGAGTTAGCTAATTTCCTTTGCCGGATATGGCAACATACTCTACGCAAGAGCATATCATTAAGTTGCACAAAAGAAGGGTGCATTCAGGTGCTAGGTAACTAGGAGCATGCTAGCTAACGAGATTAAATTGTATCCTATTGCAAGCTATTTGAATCAATTGGGGTTTAGGTTTAATTTCAATATTTTAATAAGAGAAACGATGGCCAGCATAGTCTTACATTTGCATATATGGGACAAGCATCTGGCAGTCGTTTCACTTTTGAATAATTTTGACCTAACGAATTATATTGAAACATTTCTTGATATCTTTATGTCACTTGACACTAGCGACGTTTTTGCAGGAATTAGCAGCAACTTCGGGAAAGGAGACTTGTAACATACTCTTGTGCATTTTCAACAGAGCATTTTTTTGTGGAACACTTCATAAACCACGCCCCAAACCACGTTATATGTCTTTCAATCATTCGTTTGTCTCATAGATCGACAAAAGTTCTTAAATCACAGGCCTACTATCTTTTGAACTCGACTGGCAGACCATGCAAGTGTAAAACTGATAGATACCGTTAGTTGCGGCAATTTTCAGAATAGATTTGAGGCTCGTATCTGTCAATTTGTATCTGTTATTAGATGTGTTACAATTCATCAGACTGGGTATACGTGAAATCAAATAACACCTATATTCTGTGTCGTATTTAAAACCTGGCACTAGTCGGCGAATCTGTGAAAGTCATTCGGTTTGAATTCCTCTTAGAAACACTCCGATTGAGATGGATCATCATTCGCTGTTGCAGTGACCTGTGACATTGATAAAAATAATAAATATAAAGCAATGCGAATAACGTTTCTTTGGTTTGGACTGGAGGGAGCGATACGACCATGCGTTTTATTCTAAGAAGAATAAAAATATACTCGATGATGGTTTAGTAGGCAAAGAAATCAAGAGTTTTCCAGTGACAATAAGTCGACGTTTGGCAGCTTCGAATCCCGCGGAGGATAGTTATAGCCGATAGTATTTCTTCACGGCTTCCACACCATCGAGTCCGTATCTAAAAAGAGCGACTGTTTAACTATTCCCAAACGAGAGATGGACTGGCAACCAGGCGGGAGCCCATGTTCACCATATGATTAAGTCCTATTATCGGCTTTGCTCTCCTCGGGGCAAAAATGAAAGACCTATCATAGAAATCAATGAGTACTCCGACTTCTCCGGACGGGTATAAAAAACTATCCTACAGCAATGAATAGTGCGACATACGCGCTTATATTCGATCACAATCGGACTATATTGGGTACTTGAGGGTAAAAATCGTGCAAAAGTGACCCGAATGTCTTAGGTAACTTTTAAAACATCCGGTTAATAGAGCACATCTTTCTTATCCGCTTGGAATATCCTACCGGGATGTCGATATTTTTAGTACAGTATGCAGTAATGCAGTTGTTCTTCATTTCAGCATGTCCTAATCCCATTCATTTCATTGGGATCGGATTTGCAGTACCTACTAAATTCGAATGGCGTTGTATGCTATAACTCATTGGTTCCCAACCTTTTTTATATCGCGGCACACTGTTTAGCTTATTAAATATTCGCGGCACACCTATCACAAAACACGAACATTTTCTACTCATAAATAGTACGATAATCGAACGCGAACAAATGGTTAATAGTTACCGAGTTTGTTTTTTATCAATTCTAAAAAAAACATCGTGTTTTAAAACAAGGGCTTGTTTTAAATCATATTTTCTCTGTATTTTTTATTGAAATACCCCTTGCATCGCCGCGAAACTACGCCAAAACGTTGTATTCGGGCAGCTGTACACGCAGCCGGAATTATAATTTTGAAAATGTAAGTCAAAATTCCTATTTTGACTTCTACTTCTATTGCGTACATTTATCGCGACTTTCGTATAGGGCTGGGCATTTCGAATCGCCGCCATCTTGTTTTTTTCTTCTCAATTTTTTTTTATGAAGTCATATTTTTTCAACGCAATTCTGACCTAGGACTCTTTTCTGTAGTGAGTTCTTGATAAAAACGTGTTTTTTATTGTGTGTAAACGCTCAGCAATCTGTCTGAGTGATGTATTTTACGTTTCTAGTAATTTTTGTGTATGGAGGACCAAATACAAGAAGAAAGTTACATACAATTATATATCTCCCCAAGTATTCGAGATTCAATTCGAAAAAAATATTCGATTCGATTCTGAAATCATCAGGTATTCGAAAATGCCCAGCCCTACTTTCGTATCTCCACAAAAGTCATAAGATTTCAACCGGAATGTTTATCCGAGATTCAAAGAGACGTTTTGAGTAAGAAAAATCATGAAAATTGGCTCAGAAGCCTACTACAAAATCAATTAGGGGAATGACAGCCTTCGGCAAAACGAGTGGGTTGCGAGAATGAAGAATATGCTTACATCGACGGCGGATGAGACACGCTAGCCTGGCCTATATGTTAATTGTAAGATTCTCTGATGCAAATACGCTTCAACTAATCTGTTATGACGCAATGATGTGGATTTCGAGTTCATGTATTGACATTTTCTCATAAAATGAAGGCTTTATTACGGTTAATACTGTTCGGGTAATTTATGCTTAGCTTAGCAAGCTTTGTTTTTAAAAGTTGAAGTGATAAGAGTTTTTCAAGGTTATACAATATCATTTATTCGATCGCATTTCAATTTTCGCAAGGTGGATTCGTCGCAGGGTCGTTTACGTAATGGTTACGTTACGTTATCGGTTGCGTCTTACTGCGCCAACCACCGACTACAGCTTGAGGAAGGTGTGCATGAGCCTTTATCGTTATTTGTGGCGTTTTGAAGAATTTATTGCAAATAAGAAGCGCTTGTCAAGTTTTTACATCCATTTTTCTTCAACCTATTTAATACAAAAAAATCAAATAGTACAGCCATTTTGAACAAACAGGCAAAAAAAACTTGATTTAAAACAATTGTTTTAAATATCGGGTTGAATTCGGGATTTTATTCCATTTTTTAACCGCTCTGATCTTTCTTTTCACCGTTTGTAAATTACTTGTCCCAATTTTAAGCTAAAAATATTATCGTTTCTGACGCCGGAATGCGGATATTTATGAAGACGATAGTTGACCTACTTGATTTTACATTTCTATTGTGGCTGTTTTATTTTCGTATTAAATAGTGAATAAAAATCTTGCAAAGTCATGAATCTTGCGTGAATCTTTATTCTATTTTAAGTTCAAGATATATATAATTAAATAAGTCGGCAATAATGGCAATTCTACTAGTCAAATAATAATTCCTTGGTACAATTTGAGAAAAATTTCGCACAATGTTTCCACTTAGTCTCACTGACTCAAACTGTAAGGCTTTTTTTTCAAAATAAATATTAAATAAAATGGCATAACCTACCATTTACGAGAATATCCATATGTGGATAACAAAGCCTTAAAATCCCGGAATTTTTAGGAAATAATTGCGGGATCGGGATTGAAAAAAACAGTCCAAATTCCGGGATTTTGGGATCGAGATTTCCCGGGGTCCCGGCCACAGCTGCATCCATGCGTGACTATTTCTCTCGTTTGCAAGCACAAGGCAAATCGCCATCACCTTCTGATATGGAACAGTACTACATGATTACTCTGCCGGCGCTACACCACATAGACACACAAATTAGAGAATTTCCCACGGCACCCCTGGCAATATTTCACGGCACACCGGCGTGCCGCGGCACCCCGGTTGAAAAACACTGCTATAACTGACCAACGGCCGGTCATTCCAGACAATGAAAAGTCCAGCAATTATCTCGCACACATATTATATAAAAAGGCCACGTGAAAATCTAACTTACGATCCCGCGCAAGTGATCAACCGTGTGTTAGAAATCCTATTTCCTACTAAAGCGAATGACATCATACGCCAGGTCTTGAGCGTCATTGGAACAAACTTCCGCGTGCTAAGTTTCTCGTACAAGCTAACCTACAATCAAGTTTATAAAAAGTTGTCTCATGATGTCCTTTAGGTTTAGGGGACGAACAATATGTCACCTAACCGTGTTACCGCGAAGGAACCCGCGAGACTCCGGAAGAAATTGAATAAAAATATCATCCATCTTCGAGTTCTGAAAATTTTGCCTTGTAGTCCATGAGTTGAGGAGAAAATTTTCCAAGCAGCATAACGAACAACATCAATTTGAATAGGCCTCACTTCTAATCCAACAACTCGAGCAGCTAGCAGTGGTTTTTAAACTTTTCGAGCCGCGCCCCCCTTTGAAAAAATTTACAAACTTCGCACCCCCCCCCCCCCCCCTACTTCTTGCTTTGAAAAGTGCCTTTGTGGTAGGTGCATTATATTAAGATGGCGCTGTAAAAGTGTCGGTCTCATATCACCATTGCTCAGATTGTTTAGGCATAAAACGCATCAGATTCAACAGTTTAGAAAATGGAGAATGCAAATGAATTCGTGTACATTTTTAAAAGGAACCTCCAGAAGTATGTGCACCAAGATGGCGCACAACCTGAACATAGTATGTGTACCAGGTTAGGGTTCAAGTTGTGCGCAATCTTGGTGCACATACTTTGAGAGCGCCTTTAATAGTTAATATGCATGTGGACGTTTTCCAGGCCCCTGACCGTTGAAAAATAAAGTCGCTAATGACGTATGCGATTGCATTTTGTTTAAATCTCCGATTGTTTTCGCCAGCGTGACGTGTTATTTAATTCATAAAAAATTATTATTTGTTTGTTCTCCCTAAATCAGAAATCTCCCTTGACATATATATGTTTTGTGTCGAGACGATGATGATTTGTTTTTTTCGTTATGACGTGGAACCATGACACTTGTGAGGAAACGAGTTAGTTTTATTTATATAATCATTAGCGACGAGATGCTAAAGATATAATAAAAAAGTGAATTCGCAACCAAAAATGTCTTGATTGGAAAAGCGGCATCATTAAATAATAATAAAAATTAAACGGAAAACACCATGAGTTTTGTTTTGGCATGGACCGCGACAAATTAAACAAAAAAATTCTTAGACATTGCAAATCATAAATTACTTGTGCATGCGGCACACCTGTAGTGTTCTAAAACTACAGACTTGAGATGAATTTTACTCTGTGAGATTTTATCGCAGACTTGGGAATTTTTCTAACGGTGATATCCTAAAAATAATCGAGTGACAGTGGAGTAAGAGTTGCAGGGACGACTTATATTGGTCTAATTTGCAAGAATACGGATAAAAACCAAATGTAATAGTCACTTTGCCACATATTTTTATGTCCGCGGATTGCCGTAGTATTGAATCGCAGATTTGATTTATCACAACTTAATACATGAAGCAACCATTTTAAGTATGTATATCGTCAGTATTAAGTCATGGATTGAATATTTTATTCAACAGAAAAAACATTTCATATCCGTTGAAAATTTCGGCTCTTTTGACAGGCAGCGTAATCTCGACGACTGACTCAGAAGCCGTAGCGCGGGAATTTCGGGAGATGAATATTTGATTAACTAATATACTTTATATGCATTTTCATTGTACTAAATTAAATATAGTTTCTGGAAGTTCAAACCAGATCTTTCTAACAACGATCACGAAATCGCTGGAGCGCAATATATATCAAAACTAAATATAATCAGGCAGTTAATCTCACATTATTATGTCCGCGGATTAACGGGGTATTTCAGATCTGTAATTAGATCAGATCTGTTTATTTTGTCGCGAGTCGCCGCAACCGCAAGTTACCTTGTCCTAATCACTAATGAATTAAAATGGAAGGACATTTCGAATTTTTGCAGTTGTCATAGATTGAATATTACGAGACAGAAATTTTTTTTATACCGTGGAAAAGCCGGCATTTTTAACGAACGTGAAGACCGTTTCAGGAGCCGTTGCAAGGAAATTTTCGATTCAATCTTGTGACCTCTCGCCCCCCCAGTTTAAAAACCATTGAGCTGGACCAATGAGAATGTGCATGCCAGATATACACCTGGCGACATCTTAAAGCTTTCGTATATCCAACCTATATATAGATATATATCTGATTCCAAATATTTTGAAAAAGTTACAATTATGAGAAGTTAATACCTTCAAGCGTATATCGCTCAATGTCGATTATTGGATTTTCCGACTGTTAGCAACTACATATTTCCAACTCGTGCTAGATTTGAACTTTCGACTTCGTTTACCGATAAACGCTAATGGACTATAGCACAAAGCATTAGTAACAAAATTTCAACTGTCCCAGCGCTCAAAGTTGTTGAATAGAAAATATTCCTCATAGAGAGACTGAAAGCAATTTAGCGTCAGTAATTTATTTACATTTTAATGGCGATCAAGGTCGATTTGTACATATATCAAATATGAACTAACACATATATACCCATGGATAAAACACAGAATATATCACAGGCGTATATTAAGGTGATTATGATAAATTAGTGTCAGGGCCTCGGTTATTGCGGGGCTCTAAGGGAAAAGAATTGCGCGGGACCGGGTAATTAGTCTTTTTACATTTTATCTAAACACAAAATCACTATTGGGGTAACTTATTTTGCGAGTGTTGCGCGTTGCAAAGTCAGTAGGTAAATATATATATCATGAAAACTATACAAGTTATGATTTTTATTGGATAAAGTCGGTAATCTACCCCTAAAATCATCCTGATGGGGCGCACAGAAGTAATGTCTCACTGCGTTTCCGACTTACGATCGGCTATGACTAGTGTTCCTATAGAAAACATCAAGGATTCATGGAAAATTTGGGAATAAATAAAAGTAATAGCTACGCTTACCATATGTCCCGTTTTAGGCGCACTTTTCAACGTCTTGTCCCGGCCGGTCAGTCAAACGTCCCGCTTTGACGTTCAGCAAGCATAATACCCGATGTTATGACAGTTTATTTATTATACACCAAATTATGGCTTTAAGAAACTAAAAACGCATCTTAACCTAAACACAAGAACATGCAACATAATTACATTGAGTCACTAAGTATAACCAAACTTAATCGGACTACCGTCTAATACTCGTAACGGCACGTAACTAATGCAGTAAGGCAAATGCAGTCCGTTGTCGCTTGACGATAATCAGTGATCACAACACAAAGAACGATAATGTAATAATGACGAAATATAAACTAAGTGTAGCACACTGCAACAGGAATGACTTAACTTAATTCTCATAACATTCTTCCCGTCTATATTTAAAAACCATAGCGTTCTGTTGAACACCAATGTTAGTTCGAGTTGAACGACGTGGGGCAATCCTTTCATTATTAGCATTGTCAGAGCTAATTGAAATTTTAATTTTGAACTCTTCATTTCGGTAGACGTCGCATCCATCATTTAGCGGTGACGCATTAGGGAGTAACAGAGCAAATTATTTTTCAAGGCAGCTTATTACTGAAGCGGAAGAAAGATTGGTGCATGGAAATACAAATGGGAATCTAGAATATTCATCGGCAATGGTTATCATGTATACATTCTTTGTCCGCGATGGCAAAGGTCCCTTGAAGTCCATACCCAGTCTTTCCGTGACCGTGTGGTGGCCTTGATTAATGTGCCATACGGTGGGGAATAAAATTTCGGTTTAAGCTCCGCACATACGCGGCATAATTTACAAGTTCTTTTTACTTCATCAGTCGAGACAGGCAAATTTTTCGATTTGACGAAATGTAGAAGTCTTGTGACGGCCGGGTGACATAAACCTTCGTGTATTTCTTGCAATGACGTGGGAAAAATTGATACGCATGTAGACGTGAGCATCAGATGCGGCATTTTGTTTTCCAGGTCGATATATAACGTCGTAACTAAATGAGGCTTGTTCCAGCCTCCAGGACTGAATTTTATTATTCTTCATTTTTGATCGACGACGGTTATCTAGCATGAAAGAAACCGATCGTTGGTCGGTCACGATAGTGAACGGACGTCTTGCCAGAAAATGGGCCCACTTTCGCACGGCTTCAATGATTGCCGTTGCCTCTTTTTCTACAGCGGGATAAAACCTCTCACTCTTCTGTAGAACACGCGACCAAAATGCCACTGGTCGCCCTCCTTGATTCGGTGTGGCTCATTCTACATCAAATGGAACATGCTCATCAATTGAGCTCAAAGTGGCATTTCCGATTTCTCTTCTGAGAGATTCAAAGTCTTGTACTGTAGCGCAATCCAAAGGAAATGTTTTCACTTGGCGGAGTCGTTGCATTTTATCTGAAAAATTTACAATTTATTTCGAATAATACGCAAAAAGTCCAATTATTCTTTGCAGAGCTCGACTATTTGTTGGAGGTAGAGATCTCTTGATGGAGCTAGGCGTTCGGGATCTGGAGCTTATACTGAAGTATTACCCACTGTATATCCTAAAATGTTAATTTTTCGTACATTCGATACTGTTTATGCATCATTTAATGTTAAATTGTTTTTCTTAACAGTATCGAGAAATTTCTTCGCGTTATAGTCATGCTCCTCTCTCGTATGTCCAGCTATAATTACATTGTCGAGGTATGGAAATGTATCTTTCAGATTGCCTTTTCCCACAATTTCATCCATTAGCCGCTGAAAGGCTGGTACTCCATTGGTCACTCCAAATGGAATACGATTGAATTCCCAGAGTTTACCATCGCCTTCAAATGCAGTGAAAATTTTATCTTGCTGGCATATTGGAATCTGATGATACGCGGATTTCAGATCGTAGGTGGAAAACCAGGAATATCCGGCAAGTTCGTTAACCATATCATCAATTCGCGGCAATGGATAGGCGTCTAGCTCTGAATAAATATTTATCGTTTAAGAATAATCTATGCACAATCGTCGTTTTGAAGTCAATGGGCCCTTCAAAACTAAAGGCTGTGCTCTCCACGGCGAAGAACTTGGCCTGATAATTCCCTCGTGCTACATTCTCGAAACTTCTTTAGCGATGAATTCTTTGTCTAACGCGCCAAAACGGCGAGATTTGACAGCTATCAGATGATTATTTTTTCATGAGATTAGAAAATAACGAAGCCGGTGTGTAGTTTGCAGCAGCTAAACCACATACTTTTGATTCATATTGATCTGGAAGTCCAGGACGAGAGCTGTCAAAAGAGAAAATTACTCTTATGTTGTCTTTGAAAGTCCTGACCAAGCAATAAATCACAACAAAGACCTCGAAATACTTTAAGCGGCACTTTGGTATATGAACGAGTACCAATTATCATATCAGTTAAACAGGATCCAATAGTCGTTCCTTGCAGATGCTGGACAGCCATCACTACATTTTCCCGTGAAGGCAAAATTTTCAAACGTAGCATTCTCGCAGTCTTTTCGTTTATAAAAGAGAGAGAGCTTCCGGTATCTATCAACGCAGTGATGTTGCGACCAGCTATGACAACTGGAAGTGTTGCCGGCAGGCGGCAGTAAACACCTTGGTGCCGATTGCATGTCGTGGACTGATGGATTTACTGACGCCGTTATAAATGAAGAGTCTCCAGATTTATTCATCTTTGATCGGCAAATATTGGCAAAGTGGCCTTTTTTGTCGCATTTGTAGCAATTGGCATTGCGAGCGGGACAATTTAGACGATTGTGGTAATTATATCCACAGAATATGCATTTTCGTTCGTTATACGGCCAGTTACTATACCTTAATTGTCGAAAAAGGTTTTGGAAGTGGCCAATGCCGAAGGCTGCAATTCGTCGATCCGAGATGCTTCATAGGCTGACGAATTACGTTGCGCCAGATCAAGGGATGTAGCTTGTGAAAACGCTAATGCAAGGGTCAAGTCCTTGTTCTCCGAAAGACGTTGTCGGATGTTATCTGACAAAATACCATTGATGAAAGAATCACGTATAAGTTCGTCGCGGTACTGCGCGGCAGAAACATCTTTAAAATTACAGTCTTTACTCAGATTAGCAGAGTTTGTAGAAATTCGTCGATGGATTGACCAGGTTGTTGCTTTGCCGTAACTAGCAAATGCCGTGCAAATATTTCATTCGGCGTCTTGACATATAAGCTATGTAGCACTTCCATAGCTTTACTATAAGCGCCCACATCTTCAATATTTCCTTAAACATTGTGAGACACTGAGTTGATTAGCCTCTTGAGTTTATTCACAGACTGGCCCTCTTGTACACTGATCTATAATTCTTCAATGTAGTTCTCAAATGTTTTTCGCCAGTGCTTCCATTCCTTTGCCGCGCTTGGATAATTCAGATTCAAGTCAAGTCTCGCTGGTTTCATCGATGCATCCATATTTAAGATTTTAGTTTCTTAAATTGTTATGACAGTTTATTTATTATACCCAAAATTATTACTTTAAGAAACTAAAAACGTATCTTAACCTAAATACTAGATCATGCAACATAATTACATTGAGTCACTAAGTATAGCCAAACTTAATCGGACTACCGTCTAATACTCGTAACGGCACGTAACGAATGCAGTTAGGCAAATGCAGTCCGTTGTCGCTTGACGATAATCAGTGATCACAACACAAAGAACGATAATGTAATAATGACGGAATATAAACAAAGTGTGGCACACTGCAACAGGAATGACTTACCTTAATTCTCATAACACACGAATATCACCAATTGGCATGTTCTCGTTGCTGTGTAGCCACTGTAGCGTATCGGTAGCCTAGTTACTGAAGGTGAATGCGTGATTTAGTTTGTTTCGTCGTTTTCCGCTAACATTATTAGCGGACAATTGCTACAATTTGTTACGTGTAAGCCCCGCACGCCAAAAGAGTGCTAACGTCAATGTATATATGTATATATTCCTTTCTATTTTTCGAACTGAAGCCGATATTCAGACAGACAGCGCATGAACTCACAATGACAATATACTCAATGAAGACAGCCGGGATGGTTTTAAAATGTAGGCCCCTAGTGTGAAATCGGTAAATTGAAGTTGATAAAATCACAGCTATGGTCTTCGGAGGCGTCCCGATTTGAGGTCACAAACATATGGTAACCCAATGAGCATATATACCTATATATATATAGGTATATATGCTCATTGGGTAACCCTAGTAATAGCCTTCTAATGAAAAATACAATCTTTAATCACTGAAAATTTAAAAGCAATTGGCCTATAAGTGAATGAGAAAAGCGACTTTTCATAACAACAAGACAAAAAATACCAACAAGAACAACAACAACGTAATAGCAAAACGATCCATAGATTCACTCCGTGTCCAATAATAGAATATAGTTAGAAAACTCGTCGCGCAAATGGGCGTCGTCGCACCGCAGGTTATCGGTACTTTTACGAGACTATTGCTGCGCAGGAGGGTATTTATTATTTGCAAAAAATTCGTACCACGAAAGTCTGTGGTTAAAATTTTAACGAACAAAGATACGTTATCTTTGCAGCAAGTGTTGAAATATGTGTAAATACTTTCAATAAATTAATGGAAATGCCGATGTGACCTTCACGATGTGTCATTCCAGGGACGTGTGACGCTTAAAACAAGGACGCCTTTGAGAGTCTGCGGGCAAACTGTTGAGAACGATTGAGATTGTCTGCACGTAGGAATTAAATTTGTTTTGAGAATGTGAGCATGCATGTCATTTGGCAAAGATTGTTGGAATTCAGAATATGAAAAAATATCGAAGGGTGTATATAAGTATTATAGTAAAAGACAGATTTATATACCAACCAACACCCAGGTCTTTCGAAATTCAGTGAAATGTTGAAGATGAGACTTTATTGCTATGAATAGATACAGAGCAGACAGAGGTTCTGGTTTGAATCTACGCAGCGGGCCACATTTACGTTATATTCTGTCTTAGAGCGATTTTCAAAATATGTGCTGTTGAAAGCGATAGCATATAGTGATGATAGCGTCAGTGCATCCTTTTCTGTCACTTTTAATTACAAGTTTGCGATCTTTCTTTGAAAAAACTTGCATAAAAATGTCCCACATTCTGAAGTGAACCAAATAAGATATTCAGCAGGGATCGAGGGATTCAAAAATATGTGATAGTGATTTGCAGCTTTGAGTTTCCTTCCAGATAATAGTTGTACAATGGCAAAGCTTGAATTTATAATAATATAAAATGGAGAATAAAGCGCAGAAAAGTTTGGTATATGTTTCCAAATATCCTGTTTTATGACGAAATAATCAAAATTAAGTTTGATGATGGGATTGCATAGTCAGATTTTTATAGAAATATAGATGACAAAATTCCGGCCTGCCATGAAAAGCGAGACCTGTCTATGAAACGGGATATTGGATAGACCCAAAAACATATATATTCACTATGACAGCAATGTAATTGTTATTAGTCCTATGACCAAACAAAATTCGTTTTACAAAAATTCTTAATTTTTAATAATTAATTTTTAAACTTTATCAATAGATAAATTACTCATCAAATTGCGGACTTATTTAAATTGTATATTCGTCGACTACCACCAACTGTTGCAGAGTCAGAATGATTCGCTCAGTTTTACGGTTTGGAAATCAAACATCGTTTAAATGCCAGCAAGTATGTTGACATAGCAGTCAAACGTAAGAAAGTCGGGAGAAACTCATAAAACTATTTGTACTTTATTAAAGACGGTATATTGGCTATTGGATTTTATGAGATCTTTTAATTTAAAGCTTAATGAAAAGTAAAAGGGCACCACAATATATACACACACACACTGCTGTGGGACTAGCCTGCTTTTAAAAACTTAAAGTCCACTTCGATATGGATACGCTGTAAGTATACGGCGGAACATTGATTTTATTTAAAAGAAATTCTGATAAACATTGTAGATGATGTTCAATCAAGTCATCTGAAAATGGTCTCGTCCCATGTTTTACATGGGAACTGACATGTTTCCACAAAATAATTTCAGTTTGTCGCCTTGCTATACAGCCAGATATATTCATTTCTATATCAATAATATACTGAAGCAAATTTGAAATTTTATATTTCACTTGCCTTTCGTATACAATGGTGATTGTACAACTTTACTAGATTGTCAGTATTTAGTCATCGATTTAGCAAAAAATGGTTTTGCCCAATCAAGTAATTTCGAATCGATGTAGTTAAAATCTGAAAATTTTGCATGTTGGATATGAGCGTTTTTACAAATAACCAATATGCTCCCCCATAAACTTGGAGATTATATTACTACGTATAAAAGTTTTGTGTGTTGACTTAAAACCTGAAGTGAGGTTCAGGAGGCTCGCACACGTCCGCGCGAACAAGTATTGGATTATCGCGATTTTGGTGAACCCGTTTCTGTTTTAACCCATTTTTCGTAAAAACGTATCAATGCTATGATATTCGAAAATTTTCTTCCTTATCTTTTTTTTGGTTTCATTAATTTTCACCACAAAAATACACTTATTAATTACAAAGCACAAACTTTTGGTCAGAGAAGAAAGATATTAGGCAGACATGGGCTACGTGACTAATGAAAGAAGTACAAAAAATGTGGTTAAACTTTATCAATTATTTACTAGATGTCTGGCTTCGGAGTAATTTTCGATCTCTTTAGTAATCAGGCAGTTATGAAATTTGAAAACTTCTTGTGTACTTATACATGACACATACATGATCGACGTTTGCTGCAATCATTGATATATTTAAACCCCATCTCAGACGAGGCTATCTTCGTTCTCTCAGCTTCTTGAGAAGTCTTTACACAAGTTACATGTAGGTGACTGTTGTATGAATTTATGTTTTAGTGTTGTCTCAAGGCGTTGACGTATAGTTAGTGAAAGTTATACTGCATATTCGAATGTTTTTTTTTTCAAAAATAAGTAGTTTTTCAAACTAGATTTTTTTTACCTAATTACATGAATACTGGGGTAAGATAATATTTCAAAAAAACGAGTAAAAATATTCACTCGATATTACTTGAGATCCCCTTTTTCGTCCTGTCATGAAAAGCTTTTATTTAAAATCGGCGTTTACATTCTGGAAAGAAGGCAATATAAAAGAACATCTTTGAACGCTTTCAGATTTAGAATCAATTGTGGACATAATGGGATTAGTAGAATTAGTCGTAGGATGCTGCAATTACAGTTTAAATATCCTCAATTAGTGAAGGGAGACAATTCATGTCTCACGCTGCGTCGATATAGCTTAATAAATTCGATAAGTATAACATATCTAATTTGATTTGTCTTGCTCACTTAAAAAAAACTCGTTTGTACGGGTAGTTGGATATGTAGAAACTTGTTCTACATGAATATTAAGTCAACATGTCTGAAGCAATGTGTTGTATTTATCACGGAGAAATTTAGATATTTTACGTCATAGAGTTGATATTAGATGTAATGAGTTCGGTGGGATAAGAACACATGGTCTTGCTGATAATTATACAGGGACTATAGGACGTACCCTGAGTAAACTGAGTAAGAAATTTTATTCTGTTCAATTAATAGTAATGTTTGGTGAAAAGATAAGTTTTTTTTATCAACGAAACAATTTTTCCGATAATAAATTGCCCGTCAACATTTTCCGTTGCCAAAGGTTTGAGGAGTAATACCAAAAAAGTCAATCCGTATTTTTTTCTCTTCATAACTGCACAGATTAATATAATAAATATACACCCGAGCGACACGATTATTTTAAAATTTTTACTATTGAATCAGATCAGTGCTTTATCTTCCAGTACTCGGCATAAATTTTCAGGATAGGATCAACTTTATTTGCATTCCATCTTATGTTTAATGTCTACCTGGCGACACCGCCCCACTCAAGACGAATTTGAATGATTTATTATTTTATAAACCACTTCCATATATCAATACTCAGGACAAGGAAGATTAAATAAGCATTATTAGCTTTTAGAATTTAAAATTACAAATTCATCGTGACGTTTCAGAGGTCAGAAACTTTATTCGCTGATCTTGAATTACCTCAACCGAAAATGACGTGAAGAGAAACGTTTCACAATTAAAGATATTTTGACCCTAAGTTTTGGACAAAAGAAATTCTAGACGCGTTTTCATATTAATCTCCATTTGTTGCGTTGTGTCATATTTGCATTCCATTACAATTTTTTTGCGCGGAATAAAAAGATGTAGATTTTTCCAGATTACAAGCCTCAGATTCAAGATTGATGTTCAGATTGGGGACGGGAGGTAACTATTTTTCCTGTTAATTTGTCAAGAATGCCCTAATATTTGAATCAGGAGATTTTCATTTTTTTCCGCCAACGGTAGGCCTCGTTTCATCGGTGACCCAAATTATTATCTACAGCGAGGAAAAAAATGTTTCAAACGATTTCAAGTATACTTCAGTCCATGATCATCAAAACAAAACACGAATTGACAGGGCGCTGTTAAAAACAATATAAATTTTTTGATATTGAGTGTAATTCAAGTTGGCTATAAATTCATCTTTGAGTCGTTTTTTTTTTCATCAAGATTAAAACCACCAATTTTGCGTGTGTCCGAACGTTGACGTTTTATAAAATATCACTGTCTATTCAAGTTTTCATGATAACATGATTGCAACAATTACCATCAATTTTCTGTTAATTTGCTGACTCTTTTAGCAAAGTATAAATTCTTAGCTCATTGAAGCTTTTCCAAGAGGTACAAAATTACTATGGGATTACTGGTAACATGAAACAGTAAACGCACATTGCTTTATGAGTAACTCAGCAATATGAAACGTTTATCTAAGCATAGTTCATGAAAACCACTTTCATAAGGAACATATAAGCTAACACAGTTATGTTGAATTGGTGAATAGTTAGCCAGCCTGAACTATAAAACGATACTTACCTTATATAGCGTTTACCGTTTTTATACAGTGTTTGTATAGTATCAATTCCAATAAATACCGGTAAGCCGGATGAGATGTTTATTAAATACAGCTGAGAAAATATAATGTGAACCAATAAAAAGTTTCAGAGATAAATCGCATTTATGATGAAACCGAAAGTGTAGAAGACTTTGAATATTCACCTTTTACAGGCTTGTTGCTATATCTGTTGTTTTTGTATAAAATCAAGCATATATATTTATGAAGCATTGTGGTATACTGTAATGTACAGACATGGGTTGGCATATCGTGCAAAAGCTTATTGAACAGAGCGCGGAACATTCAACCTTGATTGGAAAATTTTGGGTGACGTCATTCTTCATAATTCGATTGTTGATTGTATCGTCAATGGCAGGTGAGATTTTTTGTTGAAATAATGGCACATTGATTTTACTATTGGATTCGACGCGTACATATGGTTCATTTTGAAAAATTGCATTTGTTCCTGATGTGGTTAATTTGATAATTAAAAATATCACTTTTCCAAACAATTTCGAATTTTTAATACTTAAAGATGGAAAAAGTCGTTAGACTTTTTGGTATTTAAAAAAAAAAAAATTCTGAGTCTTACGAACCCTGATATTATGCTCAAACTCGTTATTTTATTTTTATTCACGTGAACACTTTTATATAGACACGTCTTTATAGGACATTCTTCAAATATTTAGATGAAATTTTTTTGACATTGCAGAATTTATTTGAAACATTGTGTACATATGTATAGTTTTGCTTAATTGTTGCTGTTGTTAGGGGAAATTTGGTGTTTAAAAAGCGGTCGTCTCAAAAACTAACAAATAAATCGTTCAATTCAATCAATTCCCAGTACTTAAAGATTCTTGGAGTCAGAAAGCTATTACTTTTATATTTATTTTACTTTTCTTGATACCTATAAAGTTCGTTTGGACCTTCAGAAGTATTGCGCCAAGATGGCGCACAACCAGAACATAGTAAGTGTACCAGGTTAGGGTTCAGATTGTGCGCCATATTGGTGCACATACTGCAGGAGCGTCATTCGTTTTAGTAACTATAGTCGATGTAAAAGTGAAATACAAGAAACCTGTTTCAATTTTTAGGAAATGTATGGGGGAGCGCTCAAGGAAAATTTGTTTGTAACACGCTCTCTCCTGGTTGTAAGAACGTTTGCTTCAATGAATATAGTCCCATCGCCTTGGTGAGTGTAGACGTTTTTAGATTCTATAGAAATGAATGAAACAAGGTAGCAAACATAAGAGCATAGAAATGGGAACACAGAACATAACTTTGATAAAGCGTATATTCAAGTTATTCTTGTCATTTATGTTTTAATAATTATTGTAAATTTTGTAACTTTACTTAATTGCAATATTCGAGACAAATACATTTGAAAATATTATTTTGTTGTATTGCCCCATCCATCTATTAGATTCTAAATGACATCTGTTTCTATGTCTTATTAAAACATGAAAATATTATCAAATTCATTTATCACCTGAATATGTGCTTATAAAGGTGGAAATAGTTGAAACAAATAGGCCTTTGTTTAATTATAAATATTCTTTCAACGTTTTTGCCCTCGATTATCGCTGGCTATTAATTGGTTCACAAATAATGGGTCATTTTACAAATTTATTTCAGACTAGATACTGGTTCCTGCAAATACTTTGTGTCGCTTTACCGTCGATCATATTTATTGTCTACACTGCTCACAAAATGGCAAAAGTGACGATAGTTGTGAATGCTAGGAAAGCCAGAGAAAAAAAAGAGAAAGAAGTGGTTAGTATTATTGAGAATTTCGATGCTACTTTATTTTTATTTTTTTTAATAAAAAACTTCTGAGCAACTCCATGTTCAACAAAATGTTATAATACATACATATATGCAGTATATAAAAATGCCGAATTATTTGTGCCAAACTTGAATAATAAATGTTATCAAACGATAGCATAAAGGATGCATAAAATCGAGTAATATTGGAAAAACAGTACGTGAAAACCCGGATTTTGAAGTGAGCTATAAACCGTTGAATATCGAATCAGTAGAAATATTAATATTATTGGCGGAAACTTTCAATTCATTCATATATTCAGAGAAAAAAGATTCGCGAAGAAAAAAAGAAAAAAGAGAAACAGGAGATGATTGAGGCTGGATTAAATCCTAAGCGGATAGAAGGTGGATTTTTTCTCATTTATACGATATTAATTCAACTCAATTGGTGTCGCTGCTCGATAACCAGTACTGGTTTTCAGCGTCTCAATCCACCCCGTAAATGCTATATATACTTATTTTATTCTAATCGTATATGTAAGTTGCGTATTTTCAGTATTGGTGGAAAAATAAATTACTGATTTCTCCAAAATCTGAACTGTGCAATTTATCAGCTTTTACTTTTAGAACTTCTGAAAGACAATTCTGATGACGAAAAAGACGATAAAGGGAAGGATGAAAAAATGGTTGCGACGAAGTTATCGGAAGATGCCCCTTCCAAATTATTCTTGGCTTATTTCTTTGTTGTAAGTTAAC
This sequence comes from Styela clava, assembly GCF_964204865.1. Classification (NCBI taxonomy): domain Eukaryota; kingdom Metazoa; phylum Chordata; class Ascidiacea; order Stolidobranchia; family Styelidae; genus Styela; species Styela clava. Next base: position 9,203,664 of record NC_135258.1, on the reverse strand, counting down.
AACGATAAACTCAGTTTACCAGGAGGCATATTACGGCGCTTTTTTTTCTGTAAAAAAGTGTCGCTAATTGCTATATATATATATATGAAATATCAATATTTTGAAACATGGCAAAAAGACATTACTCTGTGGTCGCAGCTAGCAGGGTGGCCCAAGTGATCAATACCTAGCTACGTCTTCCTCTAATTTCCGAGTCTGTAACGATTGACTAACTGATTTACAATCCCCACAGAGTGGCCAAAAGATTCTGTGCTTTCCTTATTGAGCTTAGGTCGCTAATATGTATCTCTTGACGTTTACAGCTACTCTTTACGGTAAAATACTTTTGGGTAAAATCGTGCCATAATCCACTTTAAATTTCTCTGTGATTGTGTGTGTGCGTGTGAAGGTGCGTGTGTGAAATAATTTTAGGTGCGTGAACACGCACCACTTGTTCTTGGCAAAACCTCCTATCTTATATTCTGTACATTTTGAACTTTATCTAAGGTTTTGTTTGCTCTCATGATTTCATAATCAGTTTTTACTTTTTTATCAATCATTTGATTCCAAGTTTGAATTTTATTCTGTTTTTATAGGTGCTTTCCAGGCTTCTGATCGAAATTGGTTTCATGGTTGGACAATATCATATTTACACGTTCAAATTTATGATGCCGGAATTATTCCAATGTCAACATTGGCCCTGCCCAAACGTTGTCGATTGCTTTGTATCACGGTAAGAAAAATGCGAGAGTTAATGCTCCAAATCGATAACAAATTCTAGTTTGTACTTTATCTCGTAGACAAATATTCACGTTTTTCTCTCCGAACACGTTCATTCACGCTTTTCTCTCCGGACAAGGCCCTGTACAAGCCATCACTGATATATATAACGATACGCAAGGAGCTAGAATCATTTGAAAGCTACGGAATCTTTCCAATTTGGTATTGCCTACCCAATGTATAACGCATATGGTAGGGTGGGATGTAAACCCGAGATCCAATATGCCACGGCAACACAGTTACGCATTAACTGCTTTATTGTCAACTGACCCAGATCGTTTATGCTTTCGTGTCCAAATTTGTTTCAGGCCGAAAGAGAAAACCGTATTCATCTGCCTGTTTTTTGCTACTGGATGTATCATGGTTCTTCTCAACATAATGGAGCTGTATCACATATCTGGAAATTTCGCCAAAGCCTGGAAAGAACGTGGAGATGACATAACAAAGCTTGCTAGTGACGGGCCCAGTTTCGGTCACCATGGAGCCCGACACTGGGCACCAGGAGTAGGGTATGTTGAAGAGGGGCTACATGGATACCCTGATGCCTCCGGGTTGCCAATGCTGCATGAACGTCCTATGGGAAGAAGACATGGGCGAGGAAGACGTGCAAGACGTTAAAATATTGTGAAGTCAAACGAAAATTGTGCCAAATCTTCAAAAATGTGTAAAAACTTTAATATATCGTATATATATATTTTCAGTAGCCCGATCTGCTATAATCGAAAATTTTCGGTATTATGCAATTTAAATAGTTCTTGTTTTGGGACTCCCATAGTGTGTGTACCACGTTAGGGTTAGGCGATAATTTTATTTCGATTTTCCCTATTTTAGATCTATTACGAGTTCGGGGACTGTCCGTGTTAGCCAAGTGAATACACCCCTGCTCATTGTTTTCATTTCCTTTACACAACTTGATGTAAGGTAGGCGAACAAAATTAGTTACCTCCATATTGGACACACACTTCTGGAGCGCCCTTATTTTATCCATCTTCAAATGTAAGAAGAAGTTTGAATATATATAACTTGCGCCTGAACTGTATAACAACATCCGAATCAAGCTTATTGTACTTTTGGTTCTAATATTCTATGAAATATTGTTGAAAATCTGAACATTCAAAATATAGATTTGTGAATTGCAACATAATACCACCATTATCAATCCCTTTTTAAAACATGTGTTGAACACACCATTTCTTGTATAATACACTACTTGTTAGAGATCTTTCAAAATCATGAAATCTTCAATTGAATAAAGTGCCATATTTTGTAGTTTATTTATAATATATATATATATAGTGTTTCTGTAATCATTGTGCTGATTATGGGGCAAAATAAATCTCTTACTGCGTGCACAATAACACATCTCTATAAATGGGCTATTTTATTTTTGTTTGGTTAGGGTAGGGATGTGTAAACTATTTTACAGGCCAGATACAAGTAACTGGGTCAAGCTGCGGGCCGCACCTAGAAACTCTACCTACGAAAGACTCGTGATACAAAAAATCAAATGTAGTTGTTACGGGTTTAACAATAATTATAATTTATACAAACATTACGTCCGAGTTTTGTGAGGGCTTAGAGCATTAACAGATAAAATGTGTTCCTACTTACGGTAATTTCTACCTACGAATGGGCTTCCGAAACGAATTAATTTTGTAGGTAGAGTTCTACTGTAGTTTGCAAGCACAAAAAATTGTTTCTCTTTGTTATTGATCTTACGGCATTGTAGGGGTCCTCGCAGAAATTTCTAAAGAGTTATTCAATTTCATTGCCACACCGACTTCAAACAAATTCAGTAAGAAACACGTTCTTATAACATTGTGTTTTTTACAACAGGATTTTGCTAGCTAGTTTAGCTAATAAGACAGTAGCACTCGGGTACTGGTATAGGCTCTGCGACGCAAAGAGATTGGAATTGCTCGGAAGGAAACAGATCTACACTAAATTCTCGTTTCGCGAGCACACTGTTATTCGTTTTCGGAAGAACTTGCCCGTGGTCAGTTTATCATGTATGGGGTTTAGCGATGTATAGGTTTTTAAAATTTATCCTAGACTTAGAGGGAGATGAAAGCTGATATGACGGCTTCATCATATGTCCTCATCGGCACAAGAACTTACATTTATAAATTAATACCAACTTAGATAGCAAACATCAGCATTTCATCATTCGCCCTCGGAATAACCTCGCCTTTCTTCCAGCCACGCTTTAAAACCTCAAACAAGAATGTTTACTTTAGCCTCGCTGTGACTTTGCCAAGTGACTCGTCGCGTCTCTCATTGCGACTAGATATTTATTGCGTCATAATGACAGAATTTCAAATAAGCTTCACACACATTGACACATAATCTGATATTAAATTTGAAATTGATACAAAATAAGCTGAAAAGTAGCCTTAGAAGTGTTTAAGGAAATTCTCTATTTTTTATTTATAAGAATAATTTATGTAGCAATAAAAGCATGCTATAAATTGAAAGAAATGTACAACTATGATTGTGAATAAATAGCATTTTCAGTAAAATAGTCCAAAAATACAGTAAAAAGTTTAAAAATCTTTTTCTTCCTTGGGTTTTGGCATCCATTTTCCGAAACCGTTTTTCTCAAATGCATACCAAAGAGTTTGCTTAGCACTCTGATATTCAGCAGCCCCCATCTTGCTCTTGTAATATCCATCTTTAAACATATCTTGTTGGTCAAATTTTGTGCAAAGCTGACAATAATATTCATCACATAATTTCATCTAACAGACTTATATTAGTCAAGTTTTATTATTTTATCACTCGAACGAAAAATCAATATTTACACGAGATATCAAACTGACTGTAATATAGTGACGAACGGATCTCTACCATTATCACAGAAGAAATTTAAAAAATAAATAGTAAAACGACGATTGGTCTCTTCACTCTCTTAAGACTTTTATGCATGTCTTAGGGGCAATGGTATTAGAGACTCTAATATCAATGCAATTAATTCAAATTGCTTCATTTCATTCTATGTATTATGGAGTTAATAATAAAATCTATTCCCCGAAATATTCAATTTCAATTATTCAGGGTGGGTTGCCGGTGTGCAATCAAAATGAAAATAATTGGATGATTATGAGCTGAAGTCGACAATTTTTTTCTAGCTTAGGCTCCAGCGCTATCCCTTATGATATGTTTGGCTTTAACTCGAGCTGCAACAAAACACCAGGGCTCCAAGCTCTGGATGAACTTGTGTTGTGTTGCTTCTCTAGCTATGAGATAGTTTTAGTAATCCTAAATCTAGATTAATATGAGAACACAATGGGCTATAAAACAATCATAGAGGAGGTGCCTATTTATTCACTTGATTTGGCAAAACAATCTCAATTAGTAAATCATCTCACCTTTTGGAATTCTTGAAATAGTCCTGCCTTACAAATTCTCGATATTCCCACAGAACCAAACCGTGGTTCACTTTTTCCTGTTGTACCATCTAATACTTCTGGTCTTTCATCACCCAAACTCCAGTTCACACTGAATTCTCTCGTCTTCATTTTTGCTATTTCTCTGTCTGGATTCTGACCACTAACCTGGTGAAATATACTTATTTGTATTTTTCGCTAACGCAATTTTTTATTACTTTACACAGACAGCACTGCAAATATTGTGTGCCAGCCCTTCGATTCAGTGCTGATAATTTGGTTATATCTTCATATTCATGCCAGGAAGAGAAAAGCTAAAAGATGGCTCAAACATATCACAAAACTCGGCCTCTCCTCTGCCTATCAGTCCATGTCCGGTATGATAATAGGTAATCGTTCCAGATGCATGAACTTGGTGGTGGGTGAGGTCATAATCAACCAGAGGTTACATGAATCACCTTATGGCGGTGAAGAATCCAGCAATCCTTTGCGCATAATTATTCCCCACAAGATTAGACTTGAATGGAAACAGGTGGAACCCCTTCGCAGGAAAGTTTTTATCCCTTAGAGCAGGGGTTCTCAACCTGGGGTTCGCAAACCCCCAGGGGTTCACGGGAAGATTTTCAGGGGTACTTGGATGGCAGTCGATTTTTTTTTTTTTTTTCAATATCCTTTAACAAAAGAAAACTAAGTAACTACCAGATGAAAATGAAAGCAAATTGAAACTCAGAGTAAATTTTCACTGATCTAGCGTTGTTGTGATTGTGACGCAACAATGTGAAATGCACGGCTTTTCAGCCAAACTGTAAAATCTCAAAAGACAATGTGCTGCAAGCATTGCAGAAAATGCTCATTGAAACTTGAGAGAGATTTCAAGAATTCATTAGTTGGGAGGAGGACAAGAGCAATAACATCAACATGAATATTTAATTTAATTACAAAGTTGGCCAATGAATTGTCATTGCAGTAAATTGTCAGTCAATATATCACAACTTTGTTTGGTGTCTGATTATCGGGGGTTCGCGTTGATTATTTCGTAATTCGGGGGATGTTTAACAGAAAAAAAGTTGAGAACCCCTGCCTTAGAGTAAAAAGCTGAGGATATAGCTTAATCATAATGTTAGCCATGACCCTACCAGTGCATCTCAGGTATTGAAAAAGCAGACCACTGATTCATCTTATGGGCATGGAATTGATTGGTGGAGGAAACCGTAGCCAACCAGTGGACATGTGATTTCACCCTGTTGATAATGTATACCATAAATAAAAGGATAATTCAGTGTAATCGTGTTTAAAATTGCACAATGGCCTGGTGGTTAAACTAATAGACTTAACTGCATTGGCATCGAAGGTCCCTTATTACAGGGTCAAATCTCTCACTCGGGATGAGATAAATTGTAAGATAGCTCTTTATGTTTCTGTGGGATATCAGTGAATGACTACTGTACAGGGCCTTGTTCAGAGCAAAAGCTATAAACAAGTGTCCTATAAAAAGCACTGTAAATTTTGTACAAACCTTAGGATGATGAACAGTGAATGGAATAGGGGGTGAAAGGTCAGGTTCAAGTTGTTCCATAAACTTTTGTACTCGGCAACATATTGCTCTCGTTAAATGTCCATGGTTGTACAACATACCCAGCGTGAGTGTCGACATATAAATTGGATTCAAAAAGTGACTCAACAGCGACCCCTATAAAATTAAAGAGCTTACTGAAAACAGAGTAGTACTTAAAAATTATTTTATCTGGCAGATGAAGAAAATGAGAGTATCTTAACTATAAGGTGACAAATTGACCTTCAGCCCCTATTTTTATTTCGCAAAGTTTACATAACTATTTCAGGATCCTGAATGCATCCAATTTCTTATTTGGAATCTTCATCTATTGCTAAGTTCTGGTTCACTTTATGTATACAAGTATTGCCTAACACCAAATTGAAAAAAGCAATTCTTTCATGCTAAATTGTAGTTTTAATCATGCAAAGATTTTTTCCTAAAAAAGACTTTTATAGATATAGAAAATATTGTGTCAATTCAAATTTTTTGTGTACCTGTAACCCCAGAAAATTCCACTTTGCAATTTTATCGCTGCATGACATTGTTCTTAACCTTTCACCTCGTAGTATTCCATCCCATGTTGGCACTGATGTATCTCTTTCAATGGGAATGCAACCTTCACCTGTGTGAATTAAAACATTGCCATTTGCTCCGTTAGATAAAGCAACATAAGATAGATATTTCAAAAGTTAACTTAGACTCGAGTATTGCTGTGTAGTTCAGAGTTTGGCATAACCTATTGATAATAGAGTTAAGGGTCGTATTTTTGAAGCAATGAAGTCAAAGGTGAAATTTTGAGTCAGGATTTCAGACAATTATTGGTGATAGTTGAACTAAAAAGATTTTCATAGCAACTTAAACACCATTAAGGTGACCTATATATAGATTTTTGAATTGCATCTTGTTAAATAGGAATAGCAACAGTTAATATTGATAATTCATCAACAAGTATTTTATTTCAATTAAACTTATACACTTAAGTGTATTCACTCAAGTGAGTTAACTGTGTCTGAAATATGAAGCTGCTTGAATACATAATTGACATAAAAGTAAATAAGTACATAAAGACAAGCGTAGCAGGTGTGTTCTTAGTCAAAAAAGTTCCGAAATAATAATGAAAAAATTCATAAAACAATCTTTCTTGTAAAATTTACCATTTTCAACTTTTGTTCTCAAGAGGCCCTGTTTATTATTCTCAAACACTGGATGATGTAATCCATCACTTCCATCTTGACCTGGTTGATCAGTGGCCGCATCACTCGGTGCAAAAATAGCACTGTCGCCACATGGTGCAGTATTTATAAACAGATGGAATTCAATACCAGGATTTAAATCATATCTGAAACATAAGGAAAAAAAGAAGTGAAAAACAAAACAGCATGGGATTATGGACAACTAATCAGTAATGGTGGTCATCTGACTTTCGAGTACAGACTGTACAGTCTCAGTAAATTTTAGAGTTTGAGTCCCAAAACAAGTCAATTCATTACATCCGAGTCATAAATCAAGTAGAGTCACTTATGTTTTGAGTCACAAAAATGAAAAGGAGAAATGAATGAAAATGAGGCACAAAGATACTGTAAAATGAAAGTCGCCTTGAACAGAATGTATTTTTGAAAATTAAAGTAGGACTCAATCATGCATTGACAACATTTTTCATGACATCAACACAGCCTTTTTTGAGTTATTGCTGCATCTAACTAGTGACTTAAAATCTAATTTCAAATACAATATTAACAGACATGGTAGATCAAATTTCCCTGTTATTGTTCACTATTTTAATGGCTAGCCCAATTTATTCTCCGAAGTCACTATCATGGTTAGTCAAGTTCGAATTATCCCTCTTAGATGACAGAGTACTTCAACTCAATTTAAGTCAATGGCTCTACTAGTTAGAGAATAATCTTACGCTATGATTGACTATAGTTTGCATAATCCAAACACATTAACAGTATGATAAAAGCAGATACCACATATTTATATTTCAGCCCATTTAACAATAAAAAAAATTTCTTTTGATTCCAATAAATTTCATTATACAGTCTAAAGTTATACTTACTTATCATCTTTCAAAACAAACTTGAAATCTTCATCACAATTAATCAATTCTCGATATAAATATCGGACAAGCCCTCTCCTAGCTATAACTTCAGCATGACAATCATTCACAGTCTCTCCACGGAGACTTAGTTTGTCACCTTTCACACAACGATTACCTAAGAGAAAGGAAAGGTTTAATCAGGGCTTCCAAGCTTTTTAACTCCTGATGCATTTCTAAGCCTAATACCATACATCTTAAAATGTATTAAAAATATAATTTGACTTTATTAAAATTAAACTATGACACATATCTAATCGATCATAACTGAATAGCCAGTTTTCATTCTTTCTTTACATATCATTAGATACCTAGTTTTAAGCAAAAGATGGATAAACACGCTTTATAATATATCATATTTATATACTCAATAGTCCAAAACCACACCCTTCGCTGCATGAAAGTGTTTACCTGATCCAATACTGACGACTTGCATTGCAGTTTCACCAGACTTTAATTTCCTCGTCATAACGAATCCAGCAATAATTTTCTTCCCCACAATAGTATCAGGCAAAACTTGTGACAATTCGTTATATTTCTGTAGTACCAATGCTGCAACTTTGTCATTGAAAGTTGCTTCAACAAGTGAAGACTAAAATAATAAGAGTTATTTTATGTTGATATTTTTCTTACATTTTCTTATGGATGTTTTCTCACTCATGCACATCTGCTCACTCAGAAATAAAGAAGATGGATCTCTGAGCAAAGTTACGTATAATCGAGTGCCGAGAGCTCCTGAGACTGTAAAGAATTATAGCGTAAAATTGAGCGTTAGAAAAAACCTATCGGCATAATACTCAAATTCAGTTCATGCCACCACAAACAGAAAAACAGCTAGTATCAAATTCCATATAACCAATGTTCGCTGAAAAAAATCGGCATTAAAAATTGGTAAAAAACTGTATGGTACTAGATAGCCCTGATTCAAAAACATTACTCACAGGGTTCCCTGGAGTAGATCCATTCTCATTCATAACAGAACTATGCAAAGCTGCAAGTGCAACCTCGGCTGCTTTTAATTTTGCCTCTTTCTTGGTTGGCGCTTCAGGTCCAAAAAAATTTTGATTTCCAAGCTTGACAGCCATTCTAAATCTGTGGCAGAGAAATAAACTAAAGAATAAAACTTTTTGATATAATTGATATGACACATGATGGGCAGTAGACACAAGCAAGCCAATCATCCTTAATCATGTGTGGAAGTCAGGGGAAAAGCTGTGAGGTCTCAGTCGAAGTTTGACATTTTTACTGATATGGACTTTTCCCCGAGGATCGACTTCCTTGTTTACTTCGAGACATTGGCCAATCAGCAACATGCAAGAGGTGACGATTTTCAAGCGTGTTCGTGAACATTACCTCGTTTTTGAACTCTTTTCGTTAGTTTTCAGTTGTGTTTCAAATACTTAAATGTAAATCAGACAATTCAATGATCACTCTGTCTTCCTGGGAGTTTTAATTTAATTGCAGTAATAAAAATTATTGTAGAAATAGCTGTGATAGACTAGGCTGAAATTCTTTACCGGTACTTTTAAAAAACAGATTGTTGTATGCGATGAATCAAAATGATGGTTTGAAACACATACACCATTTTACAGGCGTCAACTCGCAAAAGCACTCTTAAAATAGCCCCGAAAATTTTGCAATGGTAAAGTATACAAAGAATTTTTCGGGGGTCAAAGGTCGGGGAAAGGTCCATTATATTTGGAGTGATTTTTAAACTCCCCAAAAGTCAGATGTCAAAATTTTCAATTCATCCTAAATTTAACCATATTCTTTACCCAATTAGTATTTATAAAATGAAAACTATAAACATATCATAAAGTATTAAAACTGAACAAAAGTCGGAGTTCTAATTGCGCAAATCACTAACTAAAATCATTCATTCAAAACTCAATGACAAACAGAAAGGAAGTTTTTAGGTATAGTGATAGGAAAAAAGTCTAAAAATAAACGAGGAAAAATCGGAGCCAACGTGCCAGAGATTATTAGAATGCTATCATAGGTAGAATTAGGTACCGTATTTGTGAAGTAATTCACAAGAATTTGTCACGTCATCTGGTAGCATTATGTTAGGTATTTGTGAAGTAATTCACAAGAATTTGTCACGTCATCTGGTAGCATTATGTTAGAATCTTCCACAAGATTCTAATGACTGAACATGCTCATCAACTTCCCCATGATCAATTAATTATACTGAACTAATTATATTACCTTCGTTTATGGTCTGGTCCACTCATTGCCTCGGTGTATTCAAGAATTTGACTATTTTTTTGAGCAAATTCATTCAACAAAGATATCGCATTTTTTCCTTCTGGGATGTTCAATATCGGCACAGGTGCAGAAACAGGAAGAAATAATGGAACAGGAGGAGCAGACACGAAAGAAGAAGAGGGAAATGATGCTTCATCCACTGGAATATTAAAATATATTTTTGAATTCTAATACAACTTGATAAACAAGACAGCAATGCTCAAATACTTGAAAAACAAAGACTAAATAAGCTTAAATTAATTAATACAGTCTCACTACATACTTATATGAACACACAAAAGTTGATGACATTATTAAACTATGATAAATTAAACAGAGTATGATTAAAATATGACGGCTTGGCAGCTAGTACATTGTGTCAAGCATCGAAAGCGTGCCCTCTCACATTTTTTACCATACACACAGGATTAAATCCTTTGGTGAATAATTGAATAGGATGCGATTGCTAGAATCATCAGCATCGTAAGGTAGTCTGCTGGTTGATAACAGCTTCCCATGTTATTCATTCCACTCAAATGAAACGAAAATCTGACTTAATATTTTCAAATTCGACATGGATTGGCCAGAACAAAAGGCCATGGTTTACCACATGCTCGAGTCGTCCGTCTCATTGGCCTTCATACCTCCCAAGTTAAATATGAAAATCCTTTCCCACTACAAATATTTAAACGAAGCGAAAACTCACATGCGATATCGGAAGTAAAATCGTCTGAAATAAATGATTTTCCAATATTTTGGACGAGTTCATCGTCGTGCGTTAATTTTGGAACAGTTGTTTGTGATTCTTGGGTAGTTGTTTGTGGAAGTGAGTAAAATTCACCTACTTTTTTAATATTGTTTTTCCTCATAAGATTTGATAATGCCTTTAAAAAGATTAATTAATTTTAGATTTGCTTTATGTATAAGAGTGTTATTAGAAAGGATAGAATAATAGCAAAAGTATGAATTTTTTTTCACCTGTTGTATTAAGTTTGTATTTTGATTAGGTATTTTTTGTATAATGTCATCTATGGTAATTTTGTTTGTGTTGGTAATAATTTCCATTATATTTTCTTCAATTTCATCATTTTTTGAAGCATTATCTGAATATAAAAAGATTGTCAGAAGAAGGTGTAATTGCTAATGTTACCAAAATTGAATTTTTGCTGATATTTGATTAAACCTGCTTTGAACAGAATTTCAAGACATTCATATTACATTGTATGAGCGACTATGAAAGATTGCAAAACAAAACCTAAGAAATTGTCACATAAAAAATTGTTTTAGCATGTTAGTTTAATCAACAAAGCAGTACTTGTAAATGAATATAAGTAACCAAAATGTAACGATAGATAAGATGAAATATACCATCAAAGGTACAATCATAGAGCAATTTTCATTAATTGTTTATGATATGCTTGATGGTGGGAAAAAAGTCAAATAACATTATGTACAAAAGAAGATGTAAAAGCGAAATTTCAATTAAAGCAATTCACAAACTGTGATAAATGTTAATGCTGTGATTCTTACAAAAAATCAATGATTTTCTGGAGCAGAACAGTAAAGAAAACAGTGATATAGCAAAGTAGATTAGAAGGAAGAATTATGCTGCATGATATAAAATTTACGTGGAGGCTTTAGTGAAAAAATAATCACCTTCTACAGACAAGTTATGAAAGCATGATTCAACATCCTTCAACAGAACATCCGGGGGTGGCGGTATTACAAAATTGTCATAAAATGATTGTGTATTGTGTGATACTGGAACTCTAGATTCCAATGCGTAGTCTGGTAAAAGAACCAATCGTAAGTTTCGGTATTATTAAAGACATAACCATGGATCAGAAATTATCGATTTCTGTGTTAATTTCATACCCAAATTTGAATAGTAAGCGCATTAGAGACTACAGTTTCCATATATGATCAAGCAGTATTTAGACTTTACTTTTGCTATGCATAACGAAAAAAAATACCGTTGTTGAGCCTGATTTTGAGCCCCTATTTTCTAAACGACCTGTCATCTTTCATATTTCTTGGAATAACATAAAAATCTTACCCTATCCAAATATTGCAATCCCTACTCAAAGTTCGATAAAACACAAAAAAGAAAAAAACTATCATAGTTCAATAATGTCATCAACTAGTATAATATAATTCAGTGTGAAAATAAATCTGCATTAAGTAGTGTTTTACACGATAATACATTTTCTACATAATAATGAATTCAAGTGGCTTAGTGGTTGAAATAATAGTTATGTTGGCATCAAAAGTTTAAAAATCTTGGGTTCAAATCCCCATCCCATCACCCGTGATTTAATAAGCTGAGTAGACATCGCCGAAACAGAAAGATTTCAGTTTTTCAAAATAAGATAGCTCATAGCAGTGGAGCAGAGCCTTGTACAGAGTGAAAAACATGTGAGGTATTCCCGTAGTATACCGGTATGTACCAGGTTAGGGTTAGGCCATAATTTTATTCCGATTTTCCTTAAGCTTTCCGGTTGAACTGAGAATATTTTAGTTCTATTACGAGTTCGAGGACTATCTGTGTTAGCCAAGTGAATATACCCATTGCCCATAGGTTTCAGTCCCTTTACACAACTTGATACAGCATTTGAAAATATGATCAATAAATGTTTTTGTACAGTAGATATCATAACAAAAACTAACCTCTAGGCCTTTTCGGATTTGAAAAATTATCAGGAACAAAGGGAGAATAATCTGTATGTCTTTTAGCAGATGATGAAGAATCACCAGCATTGAATGTAGATGGAGGGAAGACAGTACTTCTACTTGGCTGATTTGATGAAGAAGGATTCAATGATTCATGAAAACTATTATGAGAGTTTGCAAAGTTTGGCTCATATTTAATTAATTTCCAAGTAGGTGGACTCTCCACAACTTTTTCAACATATCCTTTTTTTTTGAGGCTATAAAATACAAATAAAAGTGGAGTTTACTGAATTTTACGGGACATTTTATCCAAGAAAGTTAAGGAATCGTAATTATCTGCCTCGGAGTGATGAGACAAATACGCATTGCCATAGCTCAATTATATATAGAAATGCCTTTAATACCCGTTACTGTTAGAAAAAAAGTTAATAATCATTAAACCCTGGGGCAATCTGAAGTAAAGATTGGAAATATCTGTTATTTTTAAATTATGAATCGTTTAATGGAAAATTTACATATCAAATTAGGACCTAACTTGGAGGAAGTATAGAGTGCTATACAAGAAAATGATGTAATACAGGACAAATATATTTGAGAATAAATATTCGAATATAGGCTACATGAGATATTGTAATACTTATAAATCTACTTTCTGAATGAAAAGTTCCATATCATACCTATATAAGTCCCTATTGATTTCATGCTTCGTTTTCTTCCCTAGTGCTTGAGCGATCTTCAGTGTCTCGTGCTGAGTGTTCTCAGATTGATAGTTGCTGGAACATTTAAAAGAAGTCTTTTACATGAAACTCCTTGAAATTTAAGAAAAATATATTATCAAAACACAACAAATTTTGATTGTCAACCCAAAACATTCCAGTAATTCCAAACTAAAGAACAATGGTTCCTAAGTTAATTAACCAGGGGCCAAAATAATAAGCAAAATTCTCACGGACTGGAAAGAGGGGCCGCGGTTTAGGAACCACTGCTATAGAAGGTCCTTACCTAGCAGTTTACCTAGCTTGTGCTTAGCCTTGTTTGAGGCAAAAAGCATATAAATACGTTGTATAAGAAAATAATGCCCAAAACTATTTCAATTTTACAAGATCCTTCTTTCTATCTGATTTCAGAAACAAATTCAGTTCAGGCTTAACCCAACACTCAAAATTTCTGATAGGATAGGATTTACATATTTACCCCGGGTAGAGGAAAACCGATAAGACGACTTAATCATATATCGAACCACGGCCTTCCGTCCGGTTACCAGTCAATGTCGGGTATGGGATTAGTTAGCCAGTTATTTGTTTTCGGAAGCATAAACTTGATGGAGATGGAAGACGTAACCGACCAGCGGTTAGGTGAACCACCCTGCAGCAGCGAGAAGTCCAGCAATCCTCTTGCACATAACGTTCCCCGCATGGGATTCGAACCTACGAACCCATGCAGGGTAATCAGAGGTGACAAGCGTATTCTTAACGCTCAACACGATGTGCCATACCGCCGAGCCAAGATACTGCTAGTGAAGAAACTGACTTTTTTTTATTTTATTTATTGAAATGCAGCAAATATTACGCGGTAAATCACCTCCACTATAATGATAGGAATTGCAGTACACTTGAACAGAGCTATATAAAATCTACAGCTAGCAAGAAAAGTTCCTGGCGTTCCAAATTCGACCAAATATAATTTCTCTTGTAATTCATCAATATTATCTTCATGTAACTTCATTTTTTTGTAAACAAGTTCCAGAGTATTTTCTAAATTTGCAATACGATTGCTTTGAAATTTTATTTGCTTCTCCATTGCAGCATCATTCTTATTTTCGTCATTTTGATCGTTTTTTTGAGTTGAATGGAGGCAATGGAATTTTCCACGTTTCTTTGGTGGCAAAGAACTTTCCCTTGCAATGGATTTTGCGACATATCTTCCAATTGATTTGGCTGACGACAACGCCGCCGAACCTAAACTATAATCGTGCTGTGTATTGCTGTCTGCACTTGATAAAGATTCACTTGTATTGCTATTCACTGGTAAATTCTTTGTTCCAACACATTGCGGAATTTCTTCTCTCGAGGTTGAATTATCTCGTTCTAAAAATCTTCGTGTTACATAATTAGTATTCTGCATTTCCATCCCGCTTTGAGAATTATAGGAATTTAAATTTGTAACACTGCTCTCATCTGAACTATGTCGTCTTCTCATCGTTTTTGAAATGTTTTTATTTAAACGTGATAACTTATTTTTGGCAACAGCTGCTCCAAATCGCTTCCCAGAACTTCCATATGAATCACTAGTATTCACAGATGGTAATTCTGTAGACTCATCAAGCCACGAGGGAGATTCCTCTGTTTCATCTATGACTGACATTTTTTCCACAGTATAAGCTTTATTCTTTCCTAACTTTAGCTTGGAGTTGTAAAGGCTGAACTTATCTTTTAGCTAATTATAACAAATAATGGTGTTTGTTTGCATACATTTTAAAAAGGGAAATTTCATAATGCTTTGTTGTGTCATAATTGGTTTTTAAGATATGACTAGGTTGAATAGAATCTTTGTTTATTTGCACCAATTTAAAGATAACATTACAAAAAATGGCAATGAAAACTAAAAAATACACAAAATCAATTGAAATAAATATAAAATTGAGAAAGAAAACATTTGTTTTATAAAATCACTGCAAGTGAAGATTATACATGAAATCTTCTACTTATAATTTTAACCTGATATCAGGATATTGAGAACTGCCACAGACATTCTGACATTAGACGTGGATATGAGTGTCTGTGTGTGGGGATCTTACAGGGTCTCCATAGCTGGAAAGAGTTTTAAGTTTTTGAATACTTTTTCTGAATCCAGAACTGCAGAAAGTCCTATCTATAACTGTATAATCAAATCTAATACATTGCAATACTGCAACAACAAAATAAATGTACCATAGACAGAATTTTTTTTATCAGAAAATTATAGTACTTCTTGTGACGTGACTACATAATTCCAGACGCCAAGACCTAAACGTTGTAGAGTCGTAGACCTACTATATTTTATCTTGAATCTATGCAAATTACGTCAAACCTATAAAATAAAAATTGTGGCTACTTACTCATGAAGAAATGCCAATATTTGCTTCTCTATATTTGACAGTTGCTTGATGTCTCCAGAATCACGATGTCTGGAACGCTGTGAAAAAGCCATTTTAGTTCTACAAAGCGCCAACGCTGCAACGACGTCTGTAAATCCAAAACTCAGAGACAAAAAAAATTCCGTACCCTCGGAGATGGGGATTTCCCAAATGCGGGAATGACATCACTATCGCGAAATTCGCGGATCTGTAGGCTGAGCCGTTCGTTGTTCGATTTCGATCAATACATTCCATTCTATTTTTTAAAATGTGGTTTAATTCAATATTTTATTATTTAATACTCAATACAACTCTGTTCTACTTAATACTACTTATTACGCAACACAATACGCTACAAATCTGAATATGCTATAGCAACGTTCGGAGATAATTTTGTTTCGTATAGAAGTGTATGACCCGATATGCATAATGACTAAGGATAGAATTCACAAATTTATCCTAGAAGGAAAGAAAAGCCGATAATGCGGCTTGTCCATATGGTGAACCACGGCCTCTGGTCCGGTTACGAGTCGACGTCGGGTATGAGATTATTTGGCAATTTATTTTATTTTCATATGCATGGGCATGAGGGTGGAGGACGGCGTAACCGACCAGCGGTTATGGTTCGTGAACAATCTTACGGCAGCAAGGATGTCGCCAATCCTCTCGCACATAATTTACCCCTCGGGGGATTCGAACCTGCGAATTCACGCAGGATAATCAGAGCTGCATTAGATAGTACGATTTTCCATATCATGTTTTCAATCATCACTATTTTACCGTGTTTTCCCAAAAATAAGACCTAATCTGAAAATAAGAAATAGCCTGAATTTTAAAAATTATTTTAATATAAGCCCTCCCCTTAAAATAAGACCTAGTCAATAGCGCGAAATTTATTTTTCACCTATAGTCGATAGCAAGAAATCTCTCCTACAGGTTCAAATGATAAACCTAAAAGTGTGAGAAAAACGTGTTTTTTTTTATAAGTAAATGGATATCGTTTCACATATTTCGTATATATATATTTGAAAATATCAAAATTCTCTACTTTGTGATTTTGTTTTTGATAATTGAAAATAAAAGACATCCCCCCAAAATAAGCCCTAGTGTTATTTTTTCGAAAGAAAATTGAAATAAGACCCAGTCTTATTTTCGGGGAAATACGGAACTTCCGAGATACATAGGCTACATATTCCGATTCCCCGACCGAAATCCTTCGAGGTATGTGATCATGGAATAGAATTGCACAAGATTGGAACCTCAGACAAAGCGTTTAGAAGTTAGAATTTATCATAATATTTCTTTTTTTCGTTTTGCGCAGGCCTAATGTTGTGTTTCAATGTTAATATCAAACATTGAAACATCTTTCCTTATTTATGGATTTCAATTTATTTTAGAATATTATGCTGCACTCCACATTCACTACAGAGACCTGAACATTTTCTACTACGAAATCAAATTCGATAATATAGATAGACAATTGGGTATGATGATTAAAATGATATTGGACCGAATGTAAAATATCAAAAACTCAACGTACAACGTAAAATTGTTAACGCGCTGATATGTATGTATATATTTATATTAGGCCTACAGGCTACCTAAATCTTCATGGAGTCCGAATAGCGGTTTTTATACCAGATAATTGCAATATGTGATTAGGTTAGATGGGTCACAGATATTTCAGTTTATTCTCTTAATGTTCAAACATTGATTTATCACATAATATTTCAGTTTATTCTCTCAATGTTTAAACATTGATATATATACCGTATATGCTCGTTTTACCGCCCGATCTTGATTAAGGGCCCGTTTGAATAGCCGCCCGTGTGAACAGAACATAAAACAAAATAAGGGCCGGTGCTTGAATACCCGCCCGATGTTTCCTGATTTTTCAGTTGTAGGGAACAATAGGAAATAGCAAGCGCTTTGTCACAACGCTGTTAAATTTTAAGCGCCTTTAGATAACACTCACGTTCAAGTACATACACCATGGTTCTCAAACTGGGCGTCGCGACGCCCAAGTGCGTCGTTTCAATATTGATAGGGCGTCGCAAAACTTTTCTTCTTTTGCGGATTTGTACCTGCGGTGCGTAGAAAAAGTCAAAATTAGCGTCATTCTCGTTTAAATCATGCTTGAGAACTGGAAATAACAATATATTAATTATTGTAACGATCGAAAGTAACAAGCGCCCGTGCTTGAATAAGGGCCGGTATATATTTATATATATACTACATGATGCGGTAGCCAGATATTATTTAATTTAAATAAATAACTAAATACATGAAATGTGGAGCTGAATATCATCAATATAAACCTCCAAAATCATACATGGTAAACTTGCTGAAAACGAGCACTCAGTTAATGTGGCAAATAAGCTTCAGAATGTTTGTCCGACCCGGAGATACCACGTTCACCATGCTTTTTCATAGAAATAAAATTTATTGGATTGATGTTAGACATTCAATTGTTTAGCACTCAGAAATAAACTATTAGTAGACTTTACTTTTATCAAAATTACCAATGCACATTCAAGAAAAAAAAACTTGTAGTAACAGCACTGTTATCTGATCATATCGAAGCATCACATGAGCACGTCCCAGTACAAATAAACTAGGCATAAAGCGGTCTTCTGGCGAGTGAAACGTGTCGTATTGAAAAGCACTCTCTTCTGAAATACGTCAAAAAATTATTCATCGAAATTTAGCAATGTGGGAAAAATTGCCGAGTGTATTGATTATAAGTAACAGCACAATCGTAAAATACTGCGGAAAGTCAATGTGGAACAGACGTCTTTCGTTATCTTGTGCTTCTTTGTTTTACGCCCTGGTGTAAACTCTTCTGCAAGTGACTCCATTCATAATGCAATCCTATAAAAGGAGAAAGGAAACAATGAAATTGATATGATAGAATTGAGTTAACATTGGTGACCAAAGTGGATGAGGCACATAAATCTAAATCCTGCATCAAACAAAAGCATTCAGCTTTGAAGAAGAAAGTTCTGCCTCAATTTCCTTTGCCACGAAAGTGATATGTAAAATTAGCAGTCCAGCAAACAGTATACTTGTAAATAAATTGAATTTCTCGTTAGCATTTCTTACAATAACAAGTTCTCCTGAATCATCAACAAATCGTATAATCTTGCTACTTTTTCCGTCCCATTTCTGCTCTTGCATAAGTTTATCACCTTCCCACGCCAAAGTCGTCTGGAAAACAATAATATTATGGGTTTATATTATATTGAAAAGAAGCCGTCAAAATCGGGTCACGATCGGGTGGGACCAATAATTCTGGTCTCTAACGTACCGAGATCGTCTTTTGGTCGCGCGAGTTGGGGTCTGTTAACTTGTTTTCAAATTAAAGTCAGTACTTCATAAAATACTTGCTTATGTATACAATAATATACTACAATTTGTAGCATACGCTGAATTTTGCGTTATAGTACATCTGACAAATTTATAGAATTTCATTATGATGTCAAAATAACTTTTGGAAGTCCATTATGAGATCATAGATTATTTTGCCCAGTGGACTGAAGGGAACTTTTACTCCTGACAACAGAATTTGATTCGAAGGTAAAAATCCAAATCCATTAGTTTCATACTATTAATTAACTTACTTTAACTTTTCTTCCGTCGGCAGTTTCTTCGTCGGTTTCACATCCGAACTTTCCATCAAATGTCATGTTACGGAATGTACTTTCACTTTTGTAAGAAAACGCGGCATCCGTTACCGTTAGGGTTAATGAAGGTTTTGCTAAATTTCCCATTTTTCTTGTTGCCAGTCCAACACCTAGTAGTTAAACGTACAGATTTAACTTTATACAATACCATTTCGCAGTTAATTTGTAGAAAAATTACAGTGAAGGGTGTGAGTAGTAGCCTATAGCGTGACCAAAATAGAGTAAAATAGTGTTGCCAGAAATAATGCTAATTTGAGCCTGGTGGAATATATTTGTTACGTTTGCAATAAGTATTAAACTAGAATTCGTTTGGAAACCGAAGACTTATCGATCGAAGGTTAGGGGATCCCCCAAAACAGTGGTCTTACTTTATAGTGACACCGTGTGTCCCATCACTAATTGATTGATAACTCGCTAATTATACGACATAATCCATCCAAAATCAATAAGCTTCTGATCCGAGCTAAGATGAATGCACATGCAAAATTTGGTGCAGATTGAACCATCGCTTTCGTGAGATATCGCGTGCATCTAACACACAGACATACAGACAAATACCTATCAACATACTTACCGATCAAGATCGATAAGTAAAACAAGATCGATAAGTAAAAAGACCAGAATACATTATATTACTCACCCAATTCTTTCATATATTCATCAAATTTATCAGAAGATTTGAGTTTCCATTTTCCATTCAATTTTGAACTTGCCATTCTGTTTTTGTTTTAAATAATTTATCAAAATTGAGTTATTACAAAAATAATCTAAAAATAATCAGTGCATGACAAAGCTTCATTTTATTTTTACTATCCAAACCAAATTATAAAAAGTGTTGTTCACCTGTTCGCTTAATTCAGTAAAGTATTACCGCGATAATCAAGAACAAAAATATCACACGTATTTTCAAGAATGAGATACTAGTTTCATGCAGAAGACATAGCCTAGAATAAGATAATTGTAGAGGGCTGGGCGTGAAAAAAAAACATGAACATATTTTTCAGACGTACAGACTCGAAGAAATATTTCCCGCAAATGATTTGCCAAGGTAATGTTTCTGGATATGCGTTGAAATAATAGCGTTGAAGTGTGGTTCATTTAGGGCCATAGTCGAGTCAATACAATTCCGAAAAAATTGTACAGTTCAGAACGGGATAACATAAAGAAATTTAAACAAAAATAAGTTTCAAAAATCGATTTACTGTCACCAGAATTTACAAGTGAAAGAATTGATTTGAAACAAAAGTTTCTATGATCGGGACATCTTTAACACTTGAAAGATTCAAAACACTAAATCGTCATTTTTCTGTGTCATAAATGATCCAACAAGTGTTAGATTCTAATTAAAATTTAAACAACACTACATTTTTGCATAATGAAATGTATAATATGTGATATGGTCTATTCGTTGTGAGATTGCCAAAGTTTTGTGAGAAATCATACCAATACAGAATATTTTTTAAAAGATTCATTCTCCATTAACGAGATCTCCAAACTCAATAAAATAATATTAATACACAAATTAACATATGATAAAAATTATTGCATAAAAAGACGATTTCGGCTCAATACCAATACAAAATATTATTTAACAGCTTCACTCTCCATTAACGAGACTGTTAAACTTAATAAAAAAATTATAACACACAAATTAACATATAATAAAAATTACTGCATAAAAATGATGATATTACCCCATGTAGGCAGTACAAAGATAAACAAGAGATCGGTGGTCAAATATATCGAAAAGATCAAATGACTGATATGGACACCAAATGTTGATAGAATTGTAGCAAATACTAAATAAAGGCGAGTCAATAAATAAATTACAAATGCCAACAAAACTTGCGTTTACATTTCAGGTCCCCTAATAATCACAAAACATTTGAAATAAAAATAATTTTTCTATTTTCAAATACTGAAAATTTCAAATCGATCGGACAATTAATTGTGTGGAAAACCGATTTCACAACCGAACACGAAGAAAAACAATTTAGCAAGGTCATTTTGTGTCTAATAAACACATTTTTATTGGACTATACTGTTGATAAGTCCAACGAGCAAAAATGATAATAAGTACAGATGGTGTCGATCTAGTTCACCTATATTAGATAGAATCACTTGCAAGACGAATCAAAAGATGGATTGAATGATGGGCAGGATAGGTAGTGGCGAATTTAGAAAACGAAAACATAAAAAAATTAAGTTAAAACATTTAATATTATTTGTCATGTTCACGCTTTAGTGTAGATTCGTTTGCAGGTAACCGCATTCATCTCACAATCCTGAAAAATATTTAAAATATTCAGTAATTTATTTATGCAACTTAAAATAGTTTTCGAAACGCCCAGAAAAAATCAATCAAGCCTTCCATCATATTCCTAACATATTTTACTAACTTGTGTATTTGATATTATTTTAGGCGTGTTCCAATAATTGCTTCGAATAAGTAACTGACAAGTATAGCTACTTTAAAGTAGGGAAACATTCTGGGTCGACATGGTCTGCCCGATTGCGACCCCTGTTTTGACCAACTCATTTTAGTCACAATTCCATTTTTATCAAAAACATTATTCGGAATTAATCGACGCTCTGCAGTAATTGTGAGCTTAAAAATATTGTGTTTCGGTATATAGGCGCAATATCGTTTTTTAACAAAATTTGAAAAAAGGTTACATTGATGAGGTCTCCGGAATCATCCATGTATCGATAAATCTTTGTACTTTTCCCGTCCCATTTCTGCACGTGTAGAAGTTTATCACCTTCCCAAGAGAAAGTTGTCTAAAAATATAATAAAAAAAAAAATTAGTACACTTGTTACAAGACAACAAGTGTCCGGTTTTGAGCAGTTGGCGAAATTTAGATAAAATTAAACTTGATACAACAAACTTCTAATGCAGTCTGTCGGGCCTACCTTAACTTTTCTCCCGTCTGGCGTTGTCTCGTCGAATTCTTCCCCGATTTTACACTCCAGGGTTAATGTACGAAATGTGCTTTCACTTTTGTAATAGAAAGTTCCGTCTGTAACGTTCAGTGTTAACGTAGGTTTTGCCAGGTTGCCCATTTTACGAAGCGCGATGTTTACTCCTGGAAAAATAATGCGATAAAAAGCCATTTTTTATCAACATTTGCCGAATATTAAAAGCTGTTAGATATTTCGCCAATATTTGAATATAACGTGAATTTGAATAAAGGGTCTGGCAAAGCTGTTATGAAGTGATTTGCTTATATGTGATCCCTACATGTTATCTATTAGCTATCAAACAAGACACCGAATTGAATCATTTGGTACAATTCTACAGTATTGAATACTATTTGAGTGACCTATGCTCGCTACTAAACAACTATTATAGGCTGAGTGATATTTTTAAAAATTTACTTGTGACCACCGCTTTCACATGCGCGGACGTCAGAAAACTTTGGTGACGTCATATTGAAATTTGAAAAAAATCATTATGACATCATAACGTATTTTGTATTTTACAAACAAGATAACATGACGTCATGAACAAATTGTTACTAGCGTCAAATACTGAATCGTAGTTATCCGCCGCAAGTATATTTATCCATGACTTGAATTTAGAAAAAGAAGTAAAGCAGCTCAAAGATGTAATCGAACGTCATTGTACCAGAAATCGTTACGCCATAATACCTGTTTCTAGTCTCGAGGGTCATGGTCAATGCCGTGTGAAATATATGCACGGCCTGTCGGATATTTGATCATTAGTTAAATTCATCCCAAGGAACGTTTGCGTCGACCATAAACAAGCAAACAATTGCGACAATAAAAAATTGCACTGAAATAAATTTGAATATGAAATTGTAACTAAAAATACCTATTTCTTTCATATACTCATCGAATTTGTCGGAGGATTTTAATTTCCATTTTCCAGTCATTTTTGCTGCTGCCATTGTGATTGTTTATGAGGGCGTACTTTTAAAGGTAAATTTAATTGAATAAACTGGAATTTCTGTATGAATAAAACGTCTTTAGTAAGATATTGTACTACTGTATACTCTGTGACATACAATATAATACTCTTTATTTCAGGGCTACTGCTTTAGCCTACGCTACCTTCGATCATTTGAACAAAAATACATTCCTGTCGAATCGTGACAATCACAAAACAGTTTTGATCAATGTGGAAACGTGCTTTTCAAAACGATAAATTTCAGGAAACTTTGCGTCAAGAATGAGAAGTAAAATTGCTGCAAAATGACTTCGATTTTGGCTTAAGATGTCAAACATAACGCTAAATTATATATGAGATTGAAGCCGGCGAAAAAAATTTAGGATATATATTATAGATGTATATTCAATCTGTATACGAGTCAGTTTTTTGAGAAAATGAATTTCAGAATCTGTGGACCTAAAGCCATATTTTTGGTTGAAATCGACTGCTGACCTTTAGCACTTTTCTCCTTTTTCTCACCTTCTCATTTTTCAAGGAATTGAGTATGAGCAAAGCGTATGAGATGCCTTTTTTCCGTTTTCCCATCGTAACTTCGAGTTAAAGCGTGAGTATCTTCGCAACTAGAGTGTCTACATTACTGATAAAAAACCTCGAGAGAGGCGTGATGATCTTCAACATGTACTTGTGAACTTACTTGTTCAAACGTGAGTCTTGTGAACTTTACAGTACTTATGCCTTGTTGAGCGTTCGTTCACTTGTCTCGGTTACAAAATATCTTTTGAATTAAAAATCGAGCTGAATATTTATTCGAACTTTATAATTTCAGGTGATATTGTATAGTTGAAATTATTTAACAATGGTTATATCAGCTGTTGTAGGGTATATTGACATCACACTGCAGAATTGATGTAATGTCGATATACATAAGTATTCGTGTACCAAGAGTGACTGAATTTGTATATATTGTCAGTAGTTGTCACCAGCTCATAATATGAAGATGCAACCAACCGCCAATGGTGTTTGGATCACAGCAATTTACTAAATCGATTGTAGGCTACTTGTGGTCACATTATGGTCAAATTGTCGTTTTCAAAACGTTATCGTACGTGAGAGATACATCGTCAGCGAGTGTGGATACATCCGACAAAATTTATACAGCGATGTTTCTTGAATTGAAAAAATATGTGACTAAAATTATAACTGGATTATTTCGGCGTATTACTTGCCGTATTTAATAATAAATAAATTATGCGTGACTGCATAAGCACATTCATGCAATGGCAGTATATGCATATTTAAAATTGACGTACATGTATATTTGATTGGGCTTTTATGAGTTTGCTACATAAGCATACAATAGGGTGTATATGTTAATCCCATTGTCAACCTTAACGATAAGCATCTTGGGTTCTCTTTGTTTCACAAAAATATATACCTTCCTTATACCAAATATATACCTTCCCTATACCAAAGAAAATATTCTAGTCGGAGATTTATTTAATATTTCGAAAAATTGACTGAAAACTTGAAACGCTTTATGTGTCTATGGTGTGCGTTTGATAATACATTAGCCGCAATGCCAACATAGACTACAATTTATCTTATTTTCCGATATCACGCATTTATTCATGCCTAGTCTAAATAACCTTGCAGAAACCGCTCTGTTTGCTGTAATAGCAATTAGGAAAGATATAACACATGTACGGTTTACAACATATTACATTTCTAAAGATACTTTCATATCTAAAAACAATCTCGAAATCTCAAATCCACGTTGTGAAACAAAGTCCACGCTACACGTGGTGAGATCTGCTCTTTATGCCGGCCCTCCACGCGGGTTTCGTAAAGTCAACTCAATGAGCACTCGAATCGTTTGGCGGGTTTGCAGAAACGATTCGTGCAAGACCAACGAATGTTTTATCACAGACAATGAACGATGAACAAACAAATCATAACAAGCGATACATGATTTCGCGACGTTCGCTGCCGCGTGTGAACCTTCGGTAAACATTTGACGTAGGGCCATGGCTGAGGAAATAATGATTTATATGGACCGATTAACGAGGTCTAATTTATTACAAATCAATAATTCCGATAAAGACATAAAAATATAGGAAAGATTTGTTAATATTCAAACTAAAATTGTCACGCTATTGGGGCGTCGCAGACCGTTGTAAGTAACCAATAGCGAGCCGGTAGGAATATCTTTGCCCTTGCTTTTCGACCTAGTGTTTTTCCACAATGACTCGCTAATTTTGCAAGAGACAATCGCGGATCCTAAAAAATGAATAAACTTGTACTCTCTCTGTAGAATTCGCTGCTCGACTCGTTATCACAAATAAATATCAATGAAATAATGGGTGCTTTGATTCAAATCTATTTCTTGATCAGTGTACCAGACCTCAATTAGCCTTGAAGAAACTTACCGGTACTCTTACTTACCGACCGTTCTTTTTGTTGTGCACATTCATACATACAAAGAATTTTTCACCAGTTATCTGACTATAGTCAAATGGTGGACATTTTATACGATGTTGATATATATATGTATTTAAATAGTATATATATTTAGACATATAATCAAATCCTAGTAAACCTTCTATTTATATTTCTCATCAATATAAAATTGAATCATTTACTTAATCATTATCCAATATTGAATTTTTCATTCATTCCATACACTAAATAATATATTTAAATCTTAGTAAAACATATATATTTTGAATTGCCGCCCCTCTATTTATTTTTCTCGTCAATATTGAAATCGAACTTTGCACCAGCTACTTGGGTATAGTCTAATGATGGAGTCGTTTTTAATTATATATGTTATATTTAAATCGTGGCGAAACCTACTCTCAAATACCGAATCCATATTTATTCTGATCGTTAACATACAAACCGAAGCATTTATTTAATTATAGTTCAATGGAGAACTCTTTTCTTATCATATGCTAAACTATATTTGAATCATTTTGAACAAAGCCCCTAATTGCTACCTATTCATTTTTGCAAATACACGTGAACCTTCTTGCGTGAGTTGTTAATTATAACCACGGGTTGTCAGCCCTTCGCGTTGAAAGAGCAATTAGACATCTTTTCCGTCACACTCAAACCTTCTCGAAACCGCAACATCTACACTAATGTCAGTGGCTATTAAAACTCTCGAAAAAAACACTTATGATGCAATATTCTAGTTCTTACTGAGAAGAAGTCAAATAAATTAGGAATGATGAATTAATTCAGTTTACGAGTAGTGAAAAGAACTTGAAAAGAAATTGTTTTGACAGATTTGAATCACCTTTAATACGACCTATTTTGTTACCGCTGTCAACTTTTACCTGCTGTGATATATAATTAGTGAGTAGTAATAGACTTCATTGAATCCCCACTGCTTCTAACATAAAACTGCTGTAGTCGCTTTGATTCGCGGGAGCCAGAACCCCGAGAGCAAAGTGCGCGTGCGGCTCCGATTGCAGTTATAGACAAAAGGTTACGACATCTCCGTATTTACTCAAAGAAAGTCGAATCTAGGGCACTCATAGAATCTTTAATGGTTGACACAACAAATTATGATTTATGTTGTGCTGTCCTCGAAGCCTATCCGTCTACAGAACCCGTTTGATCCATCGGCAGTCGATATGCAGCAAATATTTGCCAATAGGTCGCAATAAAGCATGATTTATCAGGCAGACGGCACCGCAAGTTCAAGGATGCGCTGGCAGTCGAATAAAAAAAAAATGAAAATGGCGAAAGTTTTACCGACAACTACTCGGTTGATACCTCAGAATGACACATCACTTTTATAAGTGTGGAATGTTCTATTTTAATCAATCATTTTATACTGATGTACTTATTACAACATAAAAAAGCACGAGAAGATGATAAATTTTGCCAGGCGTTTCATTTTTAAATTTCATCCAAAATGACACATCACTTTTTGAAGTGCGAAATGTTCTATTTTCATTAATCATTTTATACTGATGGACTAATTACAACATAAAAAGCTCGGGGAGATGCCAGGCGTTTAATTTCATCCAAAATATTGATATCTAAATTGATACATCATTTCTTGAAGTACAATATGTTCTCTTCTTAATCAATCATTTTATACTGATGAAATAATCACAGCATAAAAAGCTCGGGAAGATGATAATTACTGCCAGGCGTTTAATTTCATCCAAAATAATACATCACTTCTTGAAGTACAAAATGTTCTCTTTTTAATTAATCATTTTAGACTGATGAATTAATCACAGCATAAAAAGCTCGAAGAGATGATCATTGCCAGGCGTTCAATTTTTGAATTACCCGATACGCGCGTTTGACATTTACAGCCGAGCAACAGAACGTTTACCATCGAAACTTGGCTTGAGGGATGCGTGTTTAATTCTCTTATTTGGCGCTCCGGAGTATTCATACCAGGATGACGCACAGCCTGAACAACCTAACCTGGTACACATACTATGTTCAGGTTGTGCGCCATCTTGTTACGAACATTTAGAAGTAAAAAGAGTACACAAACACACTGTATAATACATAGAATTCGGGTTTATTAATAATGTATAAAAAGAACCAGATAAATATCATACAGGAATATTCTTATTATAACTTCATCATTGTCAATAATTATTACTATGATTAATTATATTGGTAACAAGGGAATGAAAAAGCAAAAAAAAAATCCAGAAAACGAAGCATGTGGAGTGTTGTAGAGTTATCGCTCACCAAATAAATTTCACCACATTTACCTCAGTAAACAAGATGTGTCGCATGCTTCTATATTATTTAAGATAAGTCGTTTTTTTCATGAAAGAATTCCTATTTTAATTCATTTCGATCAAAGGAAAAAAGAACTTCAAATTGTTGCTCTAAAATTGCTATCTGGATTTAGGTGAATATTTTCGATGACATTATAAAACGACACAATCATTTTATACCAAATTGATGAAGTAAATGCACATTATATTATAACCTTACTAATTTTTCAGCACATAATTAAAAATTGACGAATATGGAAAATAAAATACAGAATTTTCCTAAAACTAACTGTGCCGCCATATTTAATTCACTGGTTATGCTACAGGAAGATTGTCTTATTAGAAATTTAGCTGTAGACGTTAAAATTGGCGTTTAAAAATTGACAGTGGAAAAAAAATCATTTTCTGTCATATATTGGGAATGTCGATGGTGTAATGATGGAAAATTTGGTCATAATGAGATGGTAAAAAAAATATTGTTTTGCGTAGAATAGAGTATTGGTCAATTTCGATTGTTACATTAATTGTCATTAAAATTCCCATTTAAAAACAATACCTGTTGTTGGATTCAATCTATACATAGGAATCGTTTTTTCTCAATTCTTTTTCTTGTTGGGAAAAAATCGTTAGCACACCATTAAAATTTCAGGCCTTGAATATGGGATGTCACTGCAATGATATTTAACCAATTTTTTTTTATCTTCTGCTTTTTTATCACGGATGGGAACCACTTGAATGACAGACCTATAGAACATACTACTTGGTATGATTAAATGAAGAGGAAAAATGGATTTCTATATTGTATGAATCATTATGTAAATGACCATGTTTGTCAGAACTGTTTGGAGCATTTGTTTTACCTGGCGAGGTTAGAAGCCAACATCAACTTCATGTAAAATATAATAAGCAAAAAATGATTATATTAACCCATATTTTTTAATCTAATCAAGTTTTAAAAAATTGATTTCAAGAAAAAAATGTTAAAAACGTTGATAGTAATTTTAATAATAGAAAAAAAAAATAAAATCTTGGATACATTGTAAGAAAAAATAATAATAATAGGTTTGGCCAAACTAGGTTCGACATTGGTGTATGCCTGGCATAAAACACAGCTATGGGTAAATTTTACCATTAAAAAAATTTAACCCTCTTTACAGCGTAAGACATAAATAATCAACATTTATGAGGCACACTATATGTATCCTGCTTAGGCAATAACATATATAAAAAGTGAAATTTGCTACTTTTTGACACATAGTGCTCATCAGGTAATTTGGAAAGATTATACAAAAGTACACTTTTGGAGACCTTTACACAAGCACAAAGACTATCATCTTCAAAATACCAAAATAGTATAGATATAAATTTTACTGGAAACTCACTCCAACTACTTTTACAATGGGTTATAAATGTAGCTTCAGTATAAAACATATCAATTTTTATATATATATATACCCTTATTACCAAATGTAAATTATCCAATTGATGGTTTTCATATATACCGTATGTTTTTCTTAACAGTAGTGATATGTATATTTCATTTATTTTAAAAATTGTCAATATGTCTGATTTTTATCCAATAATGATATACTATCCAGTGTGAAATAATACAACAGTCATTAATTTCAATTATCGCTGAACATTTACTATTCAGTCAATTTTCATCCCTAAAAGTTATTACAGAATAATATACCAAAACCAGTACATATTCTTAATGCAGAGTGTTGAAAAACTTACAGAAATTCATCCTCAAGCAAAAATAAGTTGGAGATGACATGTAATAATAAAGCAATTGACGTTTTTGGGGGAGTAATTATGAGGTCATAATAAAATTTCTCGAGTAATCATATCATGAAATACATTGCTTCAGAATTATAGATAAGACGGTGAAAAGTGTTTAGATATTAGATATTAGGTTTAGATAAGAATAGATATCAAAGGCAGCAAGGCAGTCCTTTATTCTATAAGAACAAATTCATGAAAAGGGGAAAAAAAGATGAAAAAAAAAAACAACATCCTTTAAATCTTGATTACTTTTAGAGCTCTAACAAATGAAAAAAAAAAAATATAGAATAAAAACACACAAATTGCACTGAAAATTCAGCTGTAATGTCATGTCAATATTATCAAATATTTAATGGAAACAGAAACTTGCTAAAGACGAAACTCTTTTCTTACAGTCCAGAATATTTCGTTTGTATTTTGTTGAAAATTCGTCTCCTCACAG
The DNA here is from genome assembly GCF_964204865.1 of Styela clava. Classification (NCBI taxonomy): domain Eukaryota; kingdom Metazoa; phylum Chordata; class Ascidiacea; order Stolidobranchia; family Styelidae; genus Styela; species Styela clava. Next base: position 9,173,253 of record NC_135258.1, on the reverse strand, counting down.
AATGTGAAGCAATGATTATCACGATGCATCCTTTCGATTGGGTTTTTTTGGTGGTATGGGATATTTACCAAGCGGTGTCCCTGGGTTTGATTCTTGACGTTTAATGGGGAGAGGTGGCGGCGGCTGAAATGTAAAAAATCGAGTAATAACTACCGGTAATAAGTAATCGCATATAGGATTTACATATTTATCCACGGGGAGAGAAAAGCAATAAGACGGCTTAATCATATGGCGAAGGTGACCGTACATTTGAACCCACATACATTTGAACCCATGTGTATATCCACGGGTTCAATCTATATGCGGGTGCTAAAACCCATGGGTTAGGGTTAGTGTGGGTTCAACTATCCGAAAAACAAAAAAAAATCCATAGGTGCAATAGCATACAGGTGCAATTGCCATGGGTTCAAATGTACGTGGGTTCAAATGTAATGGAACCTATGGCGAACTACACGGCCTCTCGTCCAGTTACCATTTCATGTCAGGTATGGGATTAGTTAGCCAGTTATCTGTTTTCAGATCCATGGGACTTGATGATAACCGTAACCGGACAGCGGTTTCGTAAACCGCCTCCAGCAATCCTCTCGCACATAATTAACCCCTGCATGGGATTCGAACCTGTGAACACATGGAGGGTAATCAGAGGTTCGGTGGCGAGCGTATTTCTAACTCTTAGCATGATGCGCCACACCGCTGGTCCTGCATTACTAATTTGCTTAGACCAGTGTTTCCTAATCGAGGAGGGATTTTATCGTTTTCAGGGAGAAAATATTATTTTGTAATCAATTTAATTTCAATAAATACTGTTTACTCATTTAAAATTATTGTTATGCATATTTATAGACACAATATCTGCAATCAAAATTGCACAAATAACGCAAATAGAGTTTTTATTCATTGTGAAGAAAAGAGATTTAATATTACCTAAGGAAGGAATTTCTTGAAAACCGTTAGGCGATAAGAATACATCCAAAATTAGTTATAAATCAACAAGGTCAATAAATTATAATTACATTCAAACATACGACGTGTAAATAAAAAGTTTTCACTTCAACAATAAAACAAGAAATTGGAGTGAAATATTAATATTTCTTTCAATATCAAATATACAGCAAGGTTAAAGTTAACACAGACAAATAATAAGTACTGGTAACTCCTTTAGTTCTGAGCATTACTATTATTTTAAAGAAGCATTTTTGAAATTCAAAAGTAGGAGTACAATGAAGTATTTAATTTTTTTCCGTCCTTCCGGAAACTTTTCCGCATAGTTTGAAGGTAAGCAGTTCCCTACATGAAAAACTTCATTGGTGTTCAAAACCCCCCAATCATAAAATTTTAGATTTATGTCTCAAATCAAACATTTATCTAACTCTAACATGTTTGCTTAGGAATAATCAAACTGATGTCTTTATTCCACTTAATAGCAGAACAAATAAATTGACATGATTCTGCTGAAGTTAATAAATAACTGGTTTGCTCTGGACAAATCAAGCAGAAAACCTCAAAATGGTGACAGCATGTACTGGAAGCATGTCCGCAGGTTTACAAAGTAAACAGTGGCTCTGATATCGCACCATGAAGGGATTGACATCAATTGGGTATTAATAACTAATGATGTGAGTGCTTCATGGTAGTATATCAGGTATTAAAAAGTGAAATGATGACCCCAATAAGAGTTTAAGTTATTATTCAACATTGCTAGTAGGAATATATTTATCCCAGTAGAGAGGAAAATCGATAGGACTACTTAATCATATGCCAAACTATGGCCTCTCGTCCGTTTACCAATCCATGTCGGGTATGGGAATAGTAAACCAGTTATTTGTTTCAGATGCATGCACTTTTTTACAATGTCTACTATCTCCAAAATGAATCAAATTTTAGGATTTTTACATTTATCCCATGGTAGAGGTAACTGTGGCCTATCATCCAGTTACCAGTCCATGTTTTGTGTCAAAATAATTCACCCGTTGTTTGTTTCAGATGCATATTCAATATTTCAAATTCTTGATTTTAGGAATATTTTAAAATAGTTTTGAAAAATTACTGTTTTGAGCAATTATAGGCTTACAGTGTGACTAATTTTTGAAAATTGTAAAACATAGAATTATTGCAACTGTTAATCTTTACATTTCCAAAAAGAAATCTTTGAATAAATAGAGACTTCTACGATGTTTTTCGTGTTAAAAATATTATTTTTTATTATTATTATTCGAAAATGTAGAATCTTCGATTTTGCAATTACATCTTACACAATTACGTAAATGTGCTGTCAAAATTACACATTAAATGACAAATTTGGGCATACAATTATATTGTCTGGTAGGTACAGTAAAAGAGTGAGACATTACAGCTAATTGAGTTAAACAAATGACACTTTTTTAGGGGAAAAAGTTCTAAAATTTCAGATGAGCGTAATCCATTATAATATCAGTAAAATAAGCACAACTAGTCTTTGACTCTTTTTGAAATGTATCCCCGGCCCATATCTGATTGCGTTCAAGTAATTAAACGAGCGATTGTCAGATCAGGAACAGATTAATTTTGAATGTTGCATACATCTGCATTTTGTTGTGTACATTGCATCATATGATTGCATAATCAATGGTGTGTTGTCGTGTCAATTGTATTTCGACATATTATATGAGCAAACAAACAGGAACATATGATTTGCTCAGCACTATTAGTAATATCGTGCAAGTCTTGGATATTGAACTTTGTAATTAAGAGAATTGCTGACTGAATTATAGCACGATTCAACTGTACTGCACGTAAGTAACATGCTATCGTATGATGATCAGGATGCAAGACATTCTACTTACACGAGCATCTTACATCTAAATGCTTGTTGTGCACGAAAATAGTTTTGCTAACTTAGTTGCTATTTTCTCGTTGGGGTCATGAATAAAAATACTATTCTTCGCAAGTTATGGCCCAACCGGTTTTCAGTTTTGAGTACACAAAAAAGGAAAAAGTCGCAAGAAGGCTATTACAGATCCCTCTGGCACATATTCATATGACATATTTACCCTTTGTAGGACATACGGTATAATTTCTTTTACATTTGACAGGAATTACGCTCACATTGTGACGGCAATATCCAGGATAGCAGGGAGTCGTAGTCGTATTTTCCGGAATCTGGAATCAGACTTCCCTGGAATTGCAGACTTCTAATAGTGATATAATGAGTCAAAACTTCCATTAAAAGGAGGCTTGCGTACCACAGTTTTAGTCATATTGATCATTGAAAACATTGATTTCGCATTAAAATTTCAACAAAACAAAAAAAAAATCCAGTATAATCATCGTACCTTATTTCGTAATCTGCTCGGTGAAATATTATTAGGAGTAGATTTAACATGTTTCTGCATCACGTCGTTGTCTTCTGGAAGGTTTCCGTAATCACCCGTTTGTTTTGTTGGTAACGGAGGAGCAAAACGAGATACAGGTGATGTCAGAGATGAGTTTGAGGATGCAAGACTTGTTTCTGATGCTATTGTGGAAATTAAACAATTATTTATTAATTACAATTTTTAATTTTTGATAAAATGCAAAGTGATTGGGTAATTTAGAAAACATTTAGAAACACATAGTTTGAATGTTCATGATAAATAAACCAATACCAACTTACCATGATGTGGAGGTCTTGGTGTCAGAGGACCAGTGACACCAACTTGACTTTTAGGTCTTCTTGGTCGCTGTGCAGTAATCTGAATAGAAAATGAGAAGATAAGAAATCCTGTGAAGCATTGGCACCTAGCTACATGGACATTGTATGTTAAATACCTCAGGCGCACACCCCATGTCCACAAACTCGACTAGAGTAACCCATGCCACCATTTCACCCAGAGTGCGATAGATTTAGTACTCATAGTTTTCAAAAAACGTTCAGAGATTGAATTATATTTCTAACATTGTATTAATATAATGAATTAGTATTTTTCCAGATATAAATTTTGGGATCTCCATTGGCACAATGACAATTTTCAGATATTTTTGAAAATATCAGTAACCAATCTTGACAAATGAATTGTTAACGAGTGGAAATACTATATCAGTATAACTTAAAAATAGAAGAAATTTGAAAAAATAGAAAAAACAAACTTTAAGGGACTTTCATCTTCAAGTAGAGTACTGAAGATTAGATTTTGATAGGTTGATTTGTAGTGAAAAAAGTAAGTTTCTCACAAAATACTAACAACAACAAATTTAGCATCACTGCCCCCTAATAGTCCATCAGGCAGTGGTTTGAACACCATATTTACCTCTTCTCGCAATTCTACTGGTTGTGGTGGTTCATGTTTTAGTCCATTCTTAGTTTCATGATCCAACGATGTTGACGATCCTCCAAAATTGCTCAACCAATCAGATTTGCTCTTTCGATTATCTTTGGTAGGCGTGGCAGCTCCAGGCTTCTTTTTGGCTGGTATTTCAGGAGGTGGGGCTCTAAAATCAAGGCCAATTAGAAGTGTTTTTAGAAAAACGCACTTATATTGAAGTACATTGCTTCAGTTTTATTTGTACACTATTTTATAGCTGATAGTTGATACTACAGCATAATAGTACGTAAAACAAACAATGATCCCAGAACGAGGTATAGAACAAAACCTTTTTTAAATTATTAATAATGGACTGGCTTGATTTACATAAAACATACTTCTTGACATAGTTGGACTTGTAACAGAAACATTTTCTGTATCATACTATGAGATACCAGTGAAATTTAGATGTCCTTTTGAGCATAATTTCAAGGACATCCAAAAAATTTCTGCATTTTAAACTTGACATAAAATGATAAAGTCTTTTTAAATTAACGCTGATAGAGAAGTATTGCTAGATATAACCAAAGAACACACAAAGTATAAACAAAGAGTGAATCTACTCACGTTGAATTAGATGGTGACTCTTCAGATATATCACTGGTATATGAATTAATAGACATGATAGATCCTGGTCTGGCCAATGATAATGTTCTTGGCTGTGGTGCGACTTTCTGAACAGGACGTGTTACAGACTGGAATGGCGGCTGCGAAATACAATGAATGTAATTGTTAATAACTATTTTTTGCATTTACCGATTTATTTAACGAATTGTCAAAATTGTTTATTTTCGATCACCATGGTGCGGTCGTATTGTGTTTTTGAACCAATTATATTTTTTGGGGTGTAGAAAATTTGAAAAAACTGGAAAAAAATAAGTAGAACAGAAAAAATTTATGTCAGACTCTGAATCGAAATAAATTCTGAAATCGAATCCCAAATCCCAGACAACCTGATTTTGACCAAAAAAAAAAATTGACATATATGAAACTTTATTAAATGTGTGTTGAAAATGCTAAGTGAAATGGATACTTTTTTAATTTCTGTCCAAAGTTTTGAGTTGGGTAATCACCATTTGGAATCTGAAATTGCTGAATTATATTTAAATATGGTGAAAAATTTCTCACAGTATAAAGTATATCACACTGGCTACTGGTATAAATAAAATGATTCAGTTAGAGAATATTTCTCCAATTTCAATAAAAACGTGCCGAAAACCAAAACATCCCATTATTAAAAATTACAATTAGCTAACTAGTCAAACATCATGCTACTTACCTTTTTACCATACTCTTTTTCAACTTTATCTCTCAAATCATTGAAACAATTTTCCATGTTTTTATGAAAAGGCTGAAGTGCTACTGGTGCTAATTCACCATGCAAACGTATTCCTTCTGCCAAGATTGGAACCTGCGGAATCATAAAATATTAGCTATAGCATTCTACTGTAACAACAAGAGAGCAATGCTCAAATATACGAACGCAAAACTGAAATGACAAAGAGTGTTTACATGAATTGAAATAAAACAGCAAAATTTCGGTGAGATTCCTTGTTTACCTGTAATGCAATCAAATCTTTCAACCTTGCAATTCTTACTGAATCATCTGGATTTTTTTTGTTGTATTCGCTGTTGAAAAAAGCCTAAAACACAATTTCATATATATGACATTTGTTATTTAGTGGACAATGGACATCGAGCAAAGTTCAATGTAAAACTAATTCAAGATAATTTACTGTGAATGTAGCAATCTATAAATAACGAAGCAATGTTCAAATATATGTACCGTGTATAAATGTCTCGGTACTCCAGTGTGTGTACCAGGTTAGGGTTAGGCCATGATTTTATTCAGATTTTCCTTATTTTAGTTCTATTACGAGTTCGGGACAGTTAGCACAAAGTAGATGTATCTATCCCCTGTCCATAGGTTTCAGTCTCTTTACACAACTTGATGTAAAGCAGGCGAACAAAATTAGTTATCTCCAAATTGGTATACACACTACTGGAGCGCCAAAATTTCAGTCAAATGCTTAAAGAATTATATAAGAAAAGTTGAAGTTTAGGCGAAATACCTGCAAAATTATAAAAAAATTTGTACCTTTTCATAATTAGAAAATCCTCCCATAACTTTGGCATCAACTGTTCCATTTAGTTTCATAGAAAGAGGATTGATTGGAGATTCAGGTTCGTTAACGTATTGTAGAACAATTTGTTTGATATCGGCATTTGCATTTTCCATCGTCTCAATTGCGTTTTGTAGTGGACTGACCTCTTGCTATAGAAGAGATGATAACGGATAATCTTTCACAGTTAAAACTTGAATGAAAAATATGTATGCAATTATATATTACAATTACAGCCTTACATTCGTTTTGAGTACATCAATTGGCGCTCCGTAAATATTCATACCAAGATGACGCACAACCTGGACAACCCTAACCTACAACACATGCTATGTTCATATATTCAAAAAATTCATCTAACTGATTATCCTCCCTGAGTAGGTTCGAATCCCTTGAGTGACAACTATGTGTAGGACTCATAAGAGAATTGCTGGAAAATTTTGCCCACCCAAACTGGCGGGCCATGTAAGTATGACATGAAGAGTTACATTTTATGAACAATGTTTACAGTCTTACAAAAGCAACAGTGGAAAACAATAAACCTCGTGCCAAAACTAAATTTAACCGCAATCTCAACAAATTCCTTGAAACATCAAAATTTGGTTTTAGTTGGGTTGCATCAGGCGGGCCAGATTGATTTACTCAGAGGGCCGAATTTGGCCCGTGAGCCGTACTTTGCTCATGTCTGTTCTTGGGCCTTGGCTGAATTGAATGAACAACATATTATGCTCACAATACACTTCAACCTATCAGGACAACGTTTTCAGGTTCCAATGCAATAGATAACTAATATATACAGGTGCAGAGAAACAATTTCCGGTGCTCCAGGAGTATGCACACCAAGATGTCGCACAACCTGAATCCTAACCAGTACACACACATACTGTGTTCAGGTTGTGCGCCATCTTGGTGCGCATATTTCTGGAGGTCCCAATTTCCAAATGCAAAAACGATTTTGATATTAAAATCTAGTTTACTAGTACTCACCCTGTCAGTATGTTTAATTTCAAACCATCTTAGAATTCCGGGCAGTTTATAACTTGTTACATATGTTGTTCTTTCAATCCACATGCTCTGAAATAAAAAAAAAAAAGTAATTGGTGAACAGTGTTTTATGACACTATATTGTGCTAGTATTTGAGTCAAAATCCTAGTTCTTAATTTCTCTAATTGGACGAATTATTAACATAATTAGACTTACCGCAAACTCGTTGTCTTTATCTTTTGGTCCTTTTCTAAAAGGTTTGTTGTAGATAAATTTTTGTACTTCATTTGCTTTGTAATAATTGATGATTTTGGTATTGATCGACTTTCCTTTGAAATACGCTGGTTCTTCCATAATGGCTGACACAGTGAATATCTGGATGACTGAGATTTCGTGTCAGAATCGATAAGAAGAAATAAACTTATGTCTGTATTGTATACTATTACTAATAAAATCAGAACAGCAATGCTCAAATAGATGGGCACAAAGGTCAAAGGTCATGTAAATGTTCTCACATTTCATAAACTGTGTTCCCATGCTTCAAAATTTTTGGAAATATCGGAACACAGGAGTAGCAATTATCAAATTTTAATGATAAAAACGAAGTCGAAATTCTTAAGCTTTATATAAAAGTCATAAGTTGTTTTTTGGATCAGTCTTCCGCATTAGCTACTAGCTGTATCGAGTATCAAACGATGGTTTAATTACGATGCAGTGACACACCAAATATGTTGTCCGCTCTTGAGTTTGGGTTAAGATGTATTTTCAGATTTGGGCCATATTTTTGATTATTATAAATTCAAAAAACAGGAGCCATAATAAAATTCCCCTTTCTGAAAACTTGCTTTAACTCTCAAGTCTGAAATAGCAATTTTAATTTTTAATGAAAGGATACACATTCCATCACTATTCAGTATATCTTCAGTAGGTGGTGATGTTGTTGTCATCTTCTGAGCATTAGGGCAGGACATCATTATTCTTGATGAAAATTCAGATAAACGTTCGTATTCTTTACCACGATAGATGAAAGTACGATTCTATAAAATAGATTAAAATTGTTTCGAACACAAACTCAGAAATGAAAAAGATTGTTCAGAAAGCAGTTCTTGCAAATACAATTTGGAAAACAGTTAAAAGTTAGACGTTAGTGAACTCCACGAAACTGGAGTTAGGAAGGAGATAGGAAAAAAAAACCTTTGGCCGTAGAATGTTTCGTGTTGCAGGGCCCTGAATCGAGAGTAAATTACCCCTCAGGGGTGAATAAATTCAAGATAGTGCATGATCAACTGTGACAGTTGATCATATTAGTAGATTGCAAAATTGTAGAAATTGTAACACCCTCTATTGTACAAAAGGTGGTATTATGTTACTACAGAAAGAATTACTAGCCTAGCACCACTTTATCTATTTCACTTAAAAAGACAGTTGAGGAGGTAAATTTTACTTTTGAACTTTATATAAGATAAAGATAGTTATCCCTGATTGGAAATAAACACAAATATATACATTTTTAGGACCTCCAGAAATATGCGCACCAAGATGGCACACAACCTGAACATAGTATGTGTGTACCGGTCAGGATTCAGGTTGTGCGACATCTTGGTGAGCATACTTCTGGAGCACCCATTTTTAATATACTCCAAGAAATTGTACCCAAATCACCAACTTACCCTTTGGAAAGCAGGAAATCCCTTTCCATAATATCCAACGAAGAAATATTCTGGTTCTGGTCTCAGTTTAGTTGTGATGTTTTCATACAAATTCGCTTGTAATTTCTAGAACGGAAAAATAGTAGTCAGCCTAATGTAACCATGCAAACTAACATTTGAAAGACAATAACATGGTAACTTTTTATGCACTTGTATCTATATTATGAAAGTTACAAAGAGTAAGATAAAGATTTAACTTTAACATAAGCAAGACACTAAGCAGAACACTTTTGTTTGATTAACTAACTTTACCGAACTCGCCTGATTATCTGATAAAATTCATTGATTAGTTAGTGCTGTAATTATGTGATGCAAATATCAGAGAGTGCCGGTACCTATTTCCATTCTAAAATCCAATCAAAGATTATGATTTATGACAACTTCAACAAATACCAGAGAGAAATGAACAAAACCAACTTTCTTCATACTTAATGGTCAGGAGAAAATCCATTCTGATTCAAATTTCATGAATTTATAAAATAAATTAACAAACATACCAGTAGCTTGGCAAGTTCAGTATACTGGAATGTCTCTTGTTCATATTGATGTTCCAGTTCTTTACACAACTTAATGCCTTCTTCCCAAATTTTACCGTTTTCAAATAATTTGATTGTTTCGTAATATAAAGTTTCCTTCAATTCCCTGTGAGTTCTAGCACTAGATCTTGTCACTTCCTCTACAGACAGCATTTCATCAGACCACTGTAGAAGATAACAAAAATATGTTCAGATCAAATTAATTTGTGCGAAGACCTAGAGGTTAAACATTGGAGTCGGCATGGCAGGGAACATTCCTGATGATATTGGAGCAAATGGAGATTGAGCGGAGCAGCGGCATCTTACATATCGTTAGATCGTACTGCCTGTATAAGGCCTGGTACGGAGCAAAATGGGTGAATAACCGTTGAGTAAAAAATTACCATCAAACTTTGAGTTCTGAATAAGCCTATAAAACAATGATCTCAAAACTTACGTTGAGTTGTTTTGCATGCAATAGAAGACAATAAGCAGCTTCTGTATAATTATCACATTCCTGATGCAGGTCGTGCAATTTATATAAATATCTGATGTACATCTCTGATCTGTTGATTTCTTTGTAAAAATTCTAAAACGAATAAAAAAATAAAATTAGTAATGGTCCAATTCTTAGTCATTGTAACTATTGCATAACAGACAGTAGAATATTGATTTAGATAATAGTTTTCGATTTCAACTTTGCAACGCTTGATGAAAGATGCTATTGCTTTAAAATATAATCGAAAGTCAATAAATTGACTCATGCAACTATCAAGAAAGGTTGAATGATTTCAAAACAGCTCCTCAGCCTTCGTTAGAAGGGGGGGAAATTGCAGTATTTTGCCGCTGAAATTCCTATACAGATAAATCACCATAACTTACCAGAAGATTGACAGTACAGCTCATTCTATTATCTCTATTCTCTTCTCTGATGATGCTTCGATAATCAAGTAATCTCATCAACAATAATCGAACAAGTTTCACAAATTCGGTTCCTGATTGTTTCAAATACTGATGCTTGAGGCACCATTCAGTCATGCTGAGGAAAGTATAATATACTTCAGAATATAATATGTCTCAAGGTAAAATACAAGAAAAATTAGTGTGATGTCTTAATTATGTTCTATTCAGATTCCCTGAAATTACGATCCTTCCAAGCTATAGCACCTCTGCTAAGGAGAGCAAAAAGCCGTCAAGGGAGCATAATCATATGGTTACCCATGGCCCCTGGTCTGGTTACCATTCAATGTAGAGTATGGAAATGATTAACTCTTTACTTGTTTCAGAGACATGGTCTTGATGGCGGAGGAAGTCATAACTGACCAGCGGTTGGTTACGTGGTCCACCCTACAACAAGTCTACAATCATCTTGCACATAATAATCCCCGATGGAATTTGAACTTGTCAAACTGCACAAAGTAATCGGAGGTGATTCAATGAATAGTAACTTTAAAAGGAGAGTTTCACCATGATATTTCTGCTCTGCTTAGATACACCCAGATTATGAAAATTATTCTGGAGAATATGTTCAGTATTTCAACAAAACAATACTTACATTTTATAAAACAATTCAGTATATTCTTCATCTCCATGACCTGATTCGATATATTCATCCAGTTTTGTGATCATTGCACTTTCAAACTAAAAATAAATGAAAATTTGATTATATTTAAAATTCTTTTTTAAAAATAACACATTGTATTAAAATTGCCTTACTGCTATGAGACAAGAGCTCTCTGTATTAAATGAATCCGAAGATAATCCGGATTTAAAAAAAATTAACTCTGACATAATTCTAAAATAAAGATAACAAAACATACAAGCCTTCTTTAATTGTCAATTGGGGATGCCTTGAGAATGCTTTGGTTATCAGCATGAAAAGCCTAAAACTCTGCATAAAATTCTGAAATTATAATAATTGTCTCAAACAAAATCTACTCTTCTTTTTTATAAATAAAATAGACTAACCTTTTTGAAAGATCCACGGCTGTGCAGTTCACATTGCATGATATCGAAGAAAATAGGGATTGTAGCTTTTCTCAGTTCTTTCTCAGGTACCAACGTCATTTTTAATATTGGTCCCACCATATCAGGAATGAATTTGTTTTTATGTTGACCTGAAAATGCACAGTTAAAGATGAGAGCTTTTGTTTGAAGTGTTCCACAGAAAATATATCTGAATGAAATGGAAGGGCACAGAATCTGAACTCGAAATCAATTATCTACGATGCCACTTGCCAGCATGGTTAGTCGTAGCGCGTCAACTACTACGTCCCCTAGGCCAGTAGTTCTCGAACGATGGGCACCGTACACAATTTTTTGAGGGGCGTGAAGCTACTTAGAAATAAAAATATTTGATATTAACATTTCTCTATTTTTTTTTTGTTCATTTTCAATGTGATTTTTAAATCAAACCAACTTTCACTATACTATCTGTTATTTGTAGCTTGTTAGCTAGTTATTTTTGAAGTGGGCCTCAAAAACTAGCGGCTTAGAAAGTTTGCGAACCACTGCTTTAGGATTTCGAAATATAATAATATTCGCAAATAAAAAAAACATGAATCAACTGTCTAATTCAACTTACCAAGATTAAACCAAGCAGCTCGAATTTCAAATCCCATTTCATATCTGAGATTTCCATACCTTCAAAATAACAAAAAATAAAATAATATTAAAAAGTGCTGTCAGATAGCCTACGCATGATCGCCTCACAGACAAGTTTGCGTACCAGCTATTCTGTTGATAATCCATCTGTGACAAGCATGTGGTTCACTTTTTTAGTTGGACTAGGCATTTCGAATCGATTGGTAATTTATTCTAATAGGTTCAGATGAAAATTTTGAATCTCCGCCATCTTGTTTTTTATTTGGGCGCTAAAGGTTGGAGTGAATTCCTCATTTTTTTTTATCGAAACCATATTTTTACAATGCAATTATGAAATACTCATGACTCTTTCTTTATAGTGAGTCCTTGACAAAACATGTTTCTTATTTTTTGTTAACACTCAGCGAACTGTCTGAATTGTGGATTCCATCTTTCCAGTAAATTTTGTGCCTGAAGGACTCATCACAATAAAATAGTCATATACGACTACATGTTTTTCAAGTATTCAAGATTCGAAAAAATATTCAATTCGATTCTGAGATCATCAGGTATTCGAAATTGCCCAGCCCTACTTTCTAGCCTCAGACTCAGTATATCAAATATTGCAATCTCAGTGGCTGAAATGTTACGTTTCATTTTGAAAAATCGACCTAAATTTACACTTTGTAAATTACACAAACAATACATTTTAATGAGCTACACCATACATCTCATAATGCATACAAAATTTTGCCTAAAAATGGTTGCATCGAGCACTGTTCTGAGTTCCTAACTAAATAAATCAATTCTGGTTAGCTCCGAGCACTGCCAGCTTATATAGAAAAGCATTTGGCGAGAAATGCAGCAACAAAAGCATATCTATGATTCCTACATAATATAATATTATCACTTATTTATTACTTGGTCCAGATAAAACCAGTTACCATACAATATTATTGAAAAAAAGCTATCAGCTGGCTTCATGCGATACAGATATACATATTTGGTGATATGCAGTAACATTATTATATCCCTCAGAATAATTAAAATTGTTTGAAAATAGCTGGAATATAGTCATGCACACTACAAAGATTACAGTTAACAAATAAACCTACTTTTTATTAATGCTGTCTCTCTTGTTCTGACTGAATGTTTCCATATGAAGTGATTCTTGGGTGAGGAAGGCAACTCCTAGGTTGAAAAAATTTTCCCAAACCTGTCAGAAAGATAAGATATGAAACATTGTTACAACATGTAATGAAGGTGTTCTCAAAACTCCATGAAGATTTCTAGAGGTTTGTGAAATACCAGCATTGCAGGTTATTAGAAGTTTCAGGCCTTATGCCAATTAACAAATTCACAATGCAATGATGAATTGAAGTTTTTTTCAAAGATTGACTCTAAAATTGCTTGTCTGGAGTCTTGTTCAACATCAATGCTAAATTTCAATTATTGGACGAATAGTAGAATAGTTAAAGCTAACATGATGAACAAGGGAGCAATGCTCAAATATATGGACACGAAAGACAAATGTCCGAAAAGTAAAATAAAAATTTTAGTGATATAGTTTAACACTTCATGTTTTTCCCTTTTTGTGTTCTAGATACGTGAATGTTATCACAGTTTGGGCATGTGTATATTCATATACTATATTCAATTATACTGAAAATCTTAATCATATGTATTGGTACCGGTATCGGGCACTTGCGGGCGTCCCCTTACCCAACCCGCAAAATATCTTTCCAATTCAAATTTTGGCCCCAGGTCAATCAACTTTGGGAACCACTGGTCTACAGAAATTGAAAATCTGATTTTGACTGGATTGTTATATTACTTTTTGAGAAAGGTGATTTTTCACAACAACAACAACATAGAGCAACATAAAAAGACAAATAACAACAACAATCAGTCAGTAATTTATTTTTTCAGCAAACAGAAAAAAAACACTTCATGCAAATAAATATAATAAAGGAATTTAAATACGGCATTTCAGGGCGAAAGGAATCGCGAGAAACCAAAACTGGTTAACGAGCAGCGACACCCGTGAATTAGTCTAACAAAAATATAAACAGAAGAGAGAAAGAAGTCAAACATTATATCATGAGGAAAAAAAGACAGCAAAAGTCAAACCAAATACGTACAACACTAGACTCCGAGCACCGTCAGTAATGTAACCATGGAAACAACATTTCAAAGATATGGCCGCACAGAGTACGGTGCCGGTAACCAAGGCGAATAATTAAGCACAACAATCCATATGGACACTTAGTTATATAAAATAGCTTGTTTAGCATAAGTTTAAAATGTACAAATAAAAAGATCCAATTTGAAAAAAATACTCCAAAAATATGATTGGTCGCTTAGCTTACTGCAAGAAGTGAAATAATTGTAATGCAGTATAAAAACGGTACATACCACGTATTGAAAATTGTTCTCATCCAAAAATTTGTTGGTGAGAGTTTTTCCAAAGAATTTGATAGCTCGCATGAATACACTGCAATATGAAAGTATAATAATAATAATAACAGGAAACAATAAGGTTATATTCGATATAAATCTGAACAGGAAAAATTCATCTGGATAGAATATCTTGCTCGTTCTAAGAAAAGCACATGTTAGACAATAAAGACATACAAACAGGTGTAATATACTGCATTTGTCAGATAGTTTTGATTATTTATTTTAAATTTTTCAGCATTTGGTTCTTATTCCCTCTCATATGGAATATTTTCAATACGAAGAATATTTCAACAAGAATATTTTCATGTTTGGCAAATATCAGACTCTGGATTGTTAACAAACAACAATTCTCGTATTGATCAGCACAGTTTACATGTTGGATAACCCTATATATATATATATAAATCTAAAAAAGGAGATGCAAATTCAATCGTATTTCTATAAATGTTTAATCCCCTATTTGACTCCTGTATTTGTTTCTGCATTAAAAGATTCAAAAATACTAAATCATTGGTTCTCAACGTATTTTCTTTAGCGGCCCATTGTTGTTTGACAAATATGGTGGCCCATCAACTGCCTCATGCAATGGAAAACAACAGGGAAAACAAAAAAAATAATTATCTTTCCAAAGATAGACACTTCCATCATAATAATTAAAATGGGAATTATCACTCAGTAGCAAACACAGCACCATCATTCATTGCTGCTACAATCAAAGTTCGACTAATTTGTCAATGAGGGTAGCATTAATTGGGTTTGTGGCCAACCTGAAAATGTTTCTGTGACCCAGAAGTGGGTCTTGGTCCACTGGTTTAAATATGATGTACCAGACTAATCGGTTAACCAATCAGAACTAGAACTAAAAAAGTAATCTGAAATAACTCACGAATTCTGCAGACAGATCATTGTCACCCATTCTGGTCTGTATACATTGTTGTTGATGAGTTCTTGGAATAACGTGAAGATTTCCATCAAAAAGTCCTGAAAATGTAGGAGCAGGACTGTTTGGCATATTCGTATTGATATTTAGAGTTGACACATTTGAAACTCGCCAGACTCAAAGTGTCGAAGCTTGGAATTCCTTGGAGTTATTTCAAACTTATAATGGTGAATGGTGATAATGAAATTCCAAATTTCTGACAAAAACTCAAGACTTTAAGTTAACTAGTTATTCTCAACAAACAAAAAAAGAAAGCATGCACACACAAAAGCTCTTTTTTTAACAAAATTTCGATTCTCAAAATTCAGAATTGGAGTCAAAATTTCACTCAACCTGATTTTTTCTCAACTAGAGTCTGAGACAAAATCATTTACAAAACCGCTTTGAGTGTGTAAATTTCTCTGTCTTCGGACTCTCAATAAAAGAGACAAAAATTCCAATCCAATTTCGCAATCATTGTATTTGTCATAAAAAAAACTCACCATGAGATCAATAGTACTTGGAAACGATGCAATATATTGATGATAATGGTTTTCTTCCATTTGTCTCAGCAACGAGATCAGACAAGCAACAAAATTTGCCTGGAATATAGAATAGGAAACTATTTAATAAACATTGTTATCAGGGATGGCAAAAACATATTATTTACTATTCAGGATACATTCTGAAATAATATTGGATAAATAATATGAAATATCGGATATATTCTGAATTTGCTCTTATTCTTTCGAAAAAATGATTGAAAATCCATAGAAATTGAATTTAGTAATGCAGAATTGTTGAGATATTCATTGTTTAAATGATTTACCCTTTTCTTTCCATATTTTATCACAGGCTGTTAAAAATCTGTCGATAAAGTATCTTTCCATATAACATTTGGAAGAATTTTTGTCTAGCAATACAAAAATGTTTATTTTTCTTTTATTTTGCTAATTGCAACTAACTGTCTGTCTTAAAAGGAAAATAAACACCGTTATCAGGCTTACAATATGGGGTGAATCTCTTATCTTTATAATAGTTTGGATCAAAGTTCGCAACAAAGCATTCATCACTTCTTTTATATCGTCTCGTGTCGATCCCTGTGAAAAATTAAAAATTTGACTACAATAATTAGGATTTCAGTATAAAGAGTTTATGTATGATACTGCTTTCGTGACTTAGCTCAAAGCATGTTATCAATGACGGAAATGAAAACTTACTCATTGAGAGTAAAGTTATGAGCATGGCTGTGTGGTCAAAGTAGGAGTCATGTTTATATTTTTAGACGTTCTGGGGCCGAAGATTGTGCAATTTCGAATTTTTCAGAGCTGGGATTGAGAATTTCAATGTTCAGAAGTGTTAATTGAACACAATATGTCAACTAAGCATTCCCAACATACAAATGAAGAACGCTTATATACGCCATGTTTTTGTTATCAAAATTTTCTTCTGATAAAAAGAATTTTACTATAACTTTTTGTCAACCGTTAAACGGCTCTAATTTTTAAATAGGATGTAAATTCTACTCGACTGCACAGCTCCGGTTATAAAGGGGAAAAAATAATGCCGAAATGTACCAAGCAACCCCCTGGTATCGAATACCAAAGTTGTTTGAAATTGTGAATCTGCGTTAGCAGTAAATTTGTCATACCACATCTTTGGATCTGAGAAGTGATAATATATCAGAAAGCAATTTCACGCATGATTCTAGTTCATCTTGCTTTTGCATCAAATCTCTTAAATCACGAGTCATCATTTTCAAAAGAATAAGTCGACATTCTGTAACAGAGATAAAAGTATAATTATTGTTGAAAATAACCATTTAAAGTGCACAGCAATAGTTGGAGTGCAATAATAAGGATACATAAACAATAATATAAAACCAAGTCATCGTCCTGTTTTTTCTAAAAAAACAAAGAAAAAATTGACATAACTCAGACATACCTTGGACTTTGAATAGACTGCTGTGGACAATATCCAACATACATTGTATTTTTTGTTTTGTCAATCTATCCATCGGAACATTCTTTATGAATTCTTGAAGCAGAGAGCTGATAAACAAAAAAATCGGTTAAGAAAAAGAACGCAACAATTTTTTGCTAAAATATATAAAATATTCCACCTTGTTCCAAATTTTTTGATAGGCTAAATTTTGAGGGCCATGTAAGTGTAACATAGAAAGTTACACCTGACCAACAAGCGCACAAAGCAAAAGAAAGAGGTGTGAAAAGCACGCCTTGGAATTGAGAGAGAACGTAAAGTTTCAAAACTATGATTGAAGTCCGTGACAAACTAAAATACGAGAATATCAGTCTGAGACCTAAGACTTATCAATCGAAAGTTAAGGGATCCCCCAAAACAGCGCTCTTACTCCATAGTGACACCTTGTGTCTCATCACTAATTAATTGATAACTCGCTAGTTTTACGACATAATTCATCCAAAATCAATAGACTTCTGGTCCGACATATGATGAATGCACATGCAAAATCTGGAGCAGATTCAATCTTGCTTTTGTGAGATATCGCGTGCGTCTAACAGACAGACATACAGACAAATACCTATCAACATACTTACCGAATAAAATCGATAAGTAACAACTTACACAGACTACATTCATAATCTAACAAGTCTATTGCAGGGCCAGCTTGAATCACCCAATGGGTCATAGCTTGCCCATGTCAGGACTGAACTCTTGACAAAGATATTTGCATCCATAATTTTAAATCAAATTTTCCAATGTCCAAAAAAATTCTTGAGTATTCTAAATCTGTAAACCTAGCTCAACCTAATAAAATGCAACCATTTTGTTCTTTTCAACAGTTCAATAGCCTCAACCAAAACCATTCAACCAATTGGTAATACGGCTATATAATACAATATTTTTATGGGTTGTCTGGTTGAGACTGTCGAATGTCGAGGAATAATTACTCTTCAAAACTGCTGTAAGGTGATATAAAGATTTAACAATTTCACGGTTTCTTATGGCAAACTGTTTTATTTTGCCCTGTGGCCAAAGAAGATAATAAGTGCATCATTTTGTAATCAACAAATTTGTCTCATTTGAAAATAAACAAATAGATAGATATACAATTTTATCTTCTTCTTTCCTATACAATATTTTCACACATATTCCACTCCGAATAAGGCTCCGTGAAAGCAGTCTATATCGTAGAAAGACAACCTGAATCTTCTAAGTTGAGCACCGCCTTTGGAATTTAATACACTCTGGTAGAGATGGTGGAGATTTGAAAATTGAATAATCATGATTCAAATATAATTAAATTCAAATCAAATCGATAAATGATTTAGCTAGAACGTCTCTAGTTATGAACATCATTAATTCGTTGGGTTTGATATAATTTCAAATGAGTTATGATTTGTCTTCTGCACAGTAGAGATTAAAAAATAGAATATTTGAACCCTTCCTTAAAATTAAGAATTAACAAATTATTATTTGCTGTGATGCATAAGATAACTCGGAGATTCATGTTAGAAGCAAAACTGGTTATTTTTTATAAGAGAGCAGAGGGCCACAAGTGCTGAGAGTCTTTGGAAGAGGGCCACGGCCCATGGAAGTTCGAGATTTACTGCCTTTGAATATCTCTAGTTTGGTATGAACCAAAAACATATTTTAATAATGAAATCAAATGTGTTTTAAATGAGAACCTGCTTTGTTCTGGCATTTTCTTTTTTCCCAAGGATCGTTCAATCGATTTAAAAAGGTCGAGTCCGAAACTTGTGGGTCGTTTTTTCCTCGGTGTAGGATTACCATTCAATGTGGACAGAATTTTACGCTTGGACGGAGTTCTGACTACTAATTTTTTGGACGGTAATACGACTACTTTTGGAGTCTTTCTCGGAGTGTTCATTGTTTTTCTTGAAGAAAAGATCTCAAGTCTTGGAGTTTTTGGATCCATTGTCTACAGCTAACTATTACACGATAACTAACTACAGTAATAATCTAAACAAACGCTACTGAGATCTTTAAAAATAAGCAAAAGGTAAAAAAAAAATAATTGTGATGAATATTACTTTATTAGAACTCATAACACGTTTCAAAATTGTGATTATTCATCTGTTTTAGTAATAAGCATTACGTTTATTGAAATTTGTACAAAAAGTCTTCAAAAAGAATTGTCTTTGGTACAGTTATCAAGTCTTGATATTGGGCATATTTTTGTAATTTTGTATTTCAATTCTGAAACATTGCATAATTATAGACCAGACTTTAATTGCCCCTCATTAAAAAATCATGTACATAAATATACATAATAAATAAATCTACATAAATATGTGACTTCATACAACTAAATGTTATCAGAGTATTTCTTTAATTAACAGGAAAATTTAAACCAAAAACTGTCCCAAATTCATAATACTTAACCCCAAAAAAAAGTTGTTTTAAAAACTATGTTATTGTATCCTTCGACTAACACCAGAAAAATAATTCCTAAATTTATCTGCACTTTACTATGTCCACATATCAACACTACCTAAATACTGACATTACTCAAGGTATGAGCACATTTCAAGCCATATTATAAGTCTTCATTTATTTCTTCTCTAAACTTACTTAAAACATAACCTAGATATAATCCTTGAAAAACTCCAAATTTCATTTGCCCAATCAACCGCAACAATTTCCTATGCATACAAGATGCATCTCTATATAAACATTAAAGTTAGTAGATCGAATAAATTTAAACCTGCCGCGCTAACATGTTTCCTGTCTGCCTCACGAGATTAGTGCAGTCAGGCGTTAATTTCTGTATGAGCGAGCACGCACACACACAGTCAGAATACCACCAGTCAATTGAGTCAATATTCCCATCGTGACACTGCCTTGGGCAAATAGGACACGAATAAAATGGAGCTCAAAATGAGCAAATTTTTCCAAAAATTGTAATATGAGACAAAAATTCTCTCTCTAATGGTCTTATGTATATTATTTTGATTTAAATTTGCGACGAAGCAGTCAGACTGGTCTTTATAGTTTATTAGAGGGACACATCACACAACGTATGTCCTCAGGAAATTTCTTTCTATACTTCACTATTGCCAACATTTTTGATGCTTATTTGGAGAAGGTTTTTGTCAGATTGCGCTCAAAATTGTTTACATGTTCATTATCATTAAACACCATTTTAATTCAAAATAATTAACAAACTGACATTTGAAAATACTGATGGATAATTTTAGTCTAATCTATCGCAGCTTTTTCGGGACTAAACCAAAATCTTCTTAGAAGACAAAATGAAAATTCAGTTATTTGGTTCGTACCTAAATTTCGGAACACAACTAAAAACTGACATATAGATGGCAAAACCACAAGAATGAGGTAATGTTCATAAAGCACCTAAAAAGTGTTCGAGTTGAAAAAACTGTGTGAGCGGTTGCTAAAATTTTGATTTTGTGCTGCTTAGCCAATGAAACAAGGAATTCGAAGCCTAAAGGAATATTCATTGTGTTTTAGGTTAACATAACTTCGAACATGTACCCTTATTCCTTTATTATTTATTGAGGCAAATAAACATCCATACATACAGGCAAAAAATGGGACGTACATAAAATATAAAATAATTTTACCTTAAACCTCTTGGCTCAAAAACAGTCGTGATATCTTCAATTACAGTTGGTAAATGCTTCATTGCTAAACCCTGAAATAAGAATCAGATAAGATAATTTATTGATGACAATTTTGATAAAGGTTTCATTTCGTCTTTAATATCATACCGGCATAGACAAATATATGTGCCATGGCGGTTCCAATAAAACAATTATTGAAAGACAAATGAGAATATTGTTGGAGGAATAAAATTTGATTTGACAATTGACTGGATAAGGTCATGATCAATCTTCTTTGTAATAAGAACCGGATCTTCATGCCTATTTCTGAGGAATGCACATATACGATTTTCGGAAGAAATTCATAATATTTTTATTTGGAAACTTATCATTTCAAGCATTTGACATCCGATAATATGATAAAACATAGACTTCATTTAACTTCTGACACTGTAAAAAATAGCAAATCAAGCAAAACGATGTTTAACTATACTAATCTGTAATACAAAATTGAGATTTCAAATTTACAATGACTTTTACAAAATTTCTCTCTCGAATGTTTGTGATATTTTATATTCAAAATATTAATTTAGAATGTATACAAATTGAAAAAAGGGAAAAAGAAAAGGTGAATTATTTGATTCGAATTCGGTCATCACTATTTACAACTTGTGTAAAACATTTAATTTAACGTTACTCAATATCGTTAAAAAAAAAATTGTAAAGCAGTTACCTGTGGAACGAGTAGATGATTTTCCTTGTGCACCATCAATTTATTAATTGCTTTGAAGACAAGACGAACCTCGCTTTCAAATTTATCTCGGCTTTGGTCGTTGAATCTAAAACAATGTGTGACATTAAAAAAAGGTTTTAATATGAAAGGAATGTATGGTGAAACATAACCAGGGTGAAGACAACACAAATAATGAAAAAAACAGAACATGAATTTAATTCAAATATTTCAAAAATTTGTCACACAAAGTGATCTGATGGCTATGAGTATTGCTCAAATCTTGCGAAGGTTTTCTCTAAATTCAGATGACAAACACTCATATTGTCCCATAAAAATTGTTTAGCATTAAGCTTTATTTAAGCATTATTCAAAATACTTTATATTATAAATCCTCAGATAGAAAATGCGATAGTACTATCATATGCTGAAAATTTGAAATATCTCGAGAAGGAGTTAAAAAAGATATATCTTCAAATAATAAACAACACATCTAATAGGAATATCGATATGCAGAACCATTCAAAGGTTCGCTTCTAACCAGAAAAATATCTAAATCTTACTGTTCGAAAAGTTCCCTTGATCGAACGATAAATTTGAAAACATATTCAAGAGCTTTTATAGTTTTCTGCAGTTGATCTTTGTTGTTGATATCTTCGACACCGTTGAAACTTCGAACTAATTCTTTGATTAGTTTCCTATAAAATAATAAAAATCACAAAATTTATTTCAATAATATTTATTATTACGAGAAATTTCATAGCTTTGCTCCAAACAAAGCAGAGGAAAAGCAGTTGCAGACATTGCAGTTGTTTCTTAGCAGCGGCTGCTTGTAAAAAGCCTTGTTTGGAGTATACTTATACGTATACGAATAAAAAGCTATTATATTTCTCAGGGCAGGCGATGGGCATACGCATCAGGGTTGGACTCTCAAAAAAATTTACAATTGACTGAAATTCCGAGGTAAAAAGAAGGTTTGAGAATATTTTGACACAGACATAGTCAAATATTTTGATTTTGACATTGAGCTCCAAACTTTCAAAATAATCAAATTTTGATGAAAAAACTTTGGTCCATTTTATTAGATTTTTAAAAACGTTTAGCAAGTTTGATGATTTCTGAGCTTTTGTCAAAAATTTTCAACTTCTTTCAGCACCATTAAAAGACAAAAAACCAAGGGAGTTTGAAAATACTACTTTGGCTACAAAACTCCCATACTGACTCGTTAGCCCAGGATCGATCCAATACCTTTAATCTGCGATTTCAACATAATCAAATTGCCTTAGAAAAAATGGAAAAATAGAAATAAAATAATTGACTTACTGATAAGCAAGAGCTGCACTGAAATGTTCGCAAATGTATGAATCTAATACAGCGAAGAAATGAAAAAACTTCTTTTCTGCAATCAATGATATTATATGAATCTGGAAAAAGAATAATAAAGTAAGAAAACTGAAAAGTTACAGAATCATACAGAATGCAAATAAACACTCAAAAACCAATAAAATTTTTTATATCATTTATCCCACAGATATCTCTATCATGAGTAATTACATCAAAAGTTTGATTGAAATAACTAAGTAGATCATGGTAGTACAATAGTCTTTACTTTTTATATAATGCGTTTTACAACACTCTAAACGAGTGTTGAGTGAGTGCGAGAAATATAGCTATAGAAAGTATTGAAAAAAAAATGGTGACATTAACAGTGAAGAATAACACTAAACAAAAATGAAATGATTACTAACATTGGCAGAAAGTCACTATTTTGTAAAATATGTGGTAAATTTCTTGAAGGCAATTCATAAGTTGATATTATATTCTAGCTAACATTACATGATCAGTAAGAAAGTATATAATATATCTTACAAGAGCATCGAAGACCAGAGTATCATAATCATTTACTTCCATCAGAATGTTGAATAAAGTATCCAATGTATCTTGAAGAAACTGAAAAATAATAAATAATAATGAATTATGTTCTAAAAGTAGAATAGTCAGTGGTACTGGTATGAAATATTATTGAAATATTATAGAATTCAAATATTGTGAATCCTCCAGCCCAAAAGAAGGCTAAATAGTTGGTTACGTAGAACGACAATCAATGGCATGGATTTAGGTTTATTTGAGTGCTTTTTGTTAAACTATATTTCTACTTCATAATGTATTTATAATATATACAAATAAAGCAGCTCTGGAGTCAAAATCGTAAAATCTTCAAAACATTCATCCCAAAAATCAAGTAATGAATACCTTGACAATTTCTTCACCACCAACTTTCATTAATGCTTCTAAATTTTTCTTCAAATCTGTACTGTTGACTCTCCATTTCAAGAGACCAAGTAGATCAACTAATAATAGAAATTAGAATATTCGAAATAAGAAAAAAGTAGTTCTCGTTTACCAAATTGGTCTGGACTATGTTGGAAATGCAGGTCTCCCAAATATTCAACAAATATTCTTGGTCGATATTTCAGTTGAAAATATTCTTAATTATACTTATAATTTGAAAAAAAATTTTTGAGTTAAATACTTTACTTTTTATAGCTGTGAGCAACGCTAACTTGAAGTACAAAACACAAAACAAGTCTATTTACCATTTTGAGTTAGTTTGGTTGAACAGACGAGTGTCGTAATTTGGAAGTTATCTTTGCTCAGAATAAATCCCTCGACACGAGGATATCTTTGATGACCACCAGAAGTTTTAACTTGTTTTGTATGAGTATCGAGTTCTTCTCTGGTCGCTGGGAGAGTGAGATATTTTCCGTTGTCCAATCTTCGTGTCTCAAGCTAAAAAGTAGCATAGAATGTAATTGGCTTACTTTTGTATATTACTCAAAAATCAAGCCTTGCTTCAGACTAGCCATGTCTGTCTTAGAATAGATAGATTTTTTAAAAAAGCTCTAAAATTATGTTTAAATTCATAATAATAGGAATAATGGAATCTATTTCCACAAAATGGCAAGTACAATTGTATTTTATGAAAAGAACTCATGGTAATCTCATTTATCACTTTCATACTCTCTTGTTCAAGCATCCTTGTAGCAACGACCACATACAGAACCGGAGTGGGGAGTAGACAAGGAGAAAGAACCTGCTGTTCAATACATTTTATCGAGTACTCTCATCAATCAATATTCGTTAAATAGCTATAGAATAAGGATTAAGAAGACAGGTTACAAAATTTACTAATAAAGTATGGTGAATGTAAAATCTATTTTTTTTAAATCCGTGTAAAACCATCACACAACATTTGATCTACAGCAGCCTATTATAGTACTATAAACTTCTTTTTGATCATTTTTTCTGATTTGCAATAGCTATGTATGCCAAAAGCAATTTTCTACTGTTTCATGTAACTTTACTCAGAGAAATATGCATGATTGTTTTATCTTTCTATATAAAACAATACGCCACAAAATATTTTTTAATTAAAATATTTTCTTTAAAACAATCAATAAATACCAACTTTGTAAACAACGAGATTATGAATTCCATCTTTTAATGTTGTTCCTTCTTCTCTCATTAACTTAATGAAAGACAGCCCGTAATCTTTTTCGTTTGTGTCTTTATTTTGCATAGTTGATCTATGTCTGAACGTGAACCGAAGATGAGCGTTTCTCAAATCTTCGATCGGAACTTGGATCTAAAATAAGATATAAAAAACAGTCGTTTACAGTTTGGAGTTATATCAAGAAATGGCATGAGTTTTCATTTTATAAAATTTCTAATATCGATTTCGTTTCAACTTTGCTGTTTGCTTAACAGCAGTGATTTGAGGTGTTTTGGGTGTTTCATAGGTCCATTTTTGATATAATCTGTAACAACAAGACATTGATACATATTCGATCTTGTAAGGCTTGATCATTGCCACATCATACTCAGAATTAGGAACATACATATCAATCCACCTCCCAACTACCCTGACCCAAATATCATGTGCGAAAGGATCGTTAAGTCCATTAAAACAATTTACTGGCTAACTTTCTCCATATCTGACAAAATCTGGTGAATGAAAGAGCAATCATAGTTTGCCATATAATCAAATTTGAATTTCCTCTTATTTTGAAATGAGCAGTAGCTAGGGATGTGCTGCTCTAATCAACTATATAGTCTTATTATGGATTGAATATCCAAATTGAAAGTACCTTGACAATTTCTCCCCATCTTGGTTGTCTGCTTTGATAATAAATACAAGATCTATGTTCACTCATTGGATCTTCTCCAACGCCCATGCTTACTACAATCTGAGGGTCGAAGAATAAAAATGTAAAGTTATAAAACAATTTGCACCAGTCTAGCCTAGTATGTTACACACGCAATGACTCAACCTAAGAAGAAAACTATATATTGTTAAACTGTTTACTCACAAGGAGTGAAATATTATTAAGCTTTGAAAAAGTTACAAGAAAGAAGTTATACATCTGAAACAAATAAACTATTCTCATACTAGATATAGACCGAAAATTTGACAAGAGGCCATGGTTTGTGATATGATTAGGTCGTCCAATCAACTTTCATTTACCCAGGATAAATATAAAAATCTTATTCTATAAATTTTGGTCTAATAAACAACATTTCTAACATACCGGTACCACTTAAACCAGGGTTTCCCAACCTTTTTTTAGATGTGGACACCTAAATTTGATGAATCCCAAGTGTTTATTGGAAATAGCCAAGTTAAATCACTTGTTATCTTTAATATTAACTATTTAATTTTAGTGTCCTCAGTATTATTATCATATTAAACTTTGGACTGCCAGGCAGTATGGCATGCCGAGTCTACTATTTTGTTCGGTCCGGGTAAACCAAGTTTGCATTCATTTCGATTCCAATTTTAAATATAATCTAGGCTTGCGCGTATTTTACAGGTTTATGGAATATATTTTCAGTTACGTCTGCAAATTTGAAATTATGTAAAGAATAATTTCGACAAATAACTCGTAATCGTATTACAAGCAGTGGCATATTCTGGGATGTTCAATTGGAATTTAATTTTATCGAATATCGCAACCTTCGAATATCGTTTTCAGTGATTATAAAAATATCGCGCAATTATTTTATGTTTTATCGTAATTGAAGTCATTCCAATGTGGCGCGACAATAAATTACAGCTGACATGAGATGATTTATCAGCGCCGGCTTGAAGTACCGGTACTTATAAGACGTCGAGGACGTTTTGATTGAAAACATTTTACAAGTATTATCGAATATTTCAACATAGTCAAGATAGTCCGGGCGTCCTCGGCAATAAACCTAAAAGCATGTTTTCATCCTCAGTTTCGATAGTGACTGAGAATAATGATATTTTTTTGTATTTCCTGCAATTTCGAGCGAATAAGATAGCTTTAAAATTTTATTTAGTATCCAATATTCATCGCGGATTTCATTGTTATCCTGGCGTCGTTGATTACAATATCGTTCAGTTTAAAGTTGGCGGTATTAAATTATAAGCAAAAATAAAAGCATAACAGACGACAGCAGAAAAAATAAAACAAAATTTTCGAATTATAAAAACGTTCTTGGTCAACGTCGCAACAAAGTATGAAAAACATTCAGATTTATTCAAAAATTAATAAGAAACAATGTTCATATTAATCGTTTTTCGCAAATGATATCTATTTATTATAACGGAATTGTACATTTTTGTTGTTTCTGATTGGCATAGAGCTATTTTTCTGTTTCATTTCCTTCACCTAGTAACAGCATATTCAAGAAATTTAAATGTACCACGATGCTTGCAACACGTGTCATCTTGATTCCATACTTTTATGACTAGAGAAATCGGCAAGTGCCAATGTGTAGTTAAACTATTACAATTACGGTATTATTACGTAAACGATTTTGCTGTAATTACGGAATTCAAATCACTTTTTTAATGTAGCTATGATAGGTTAATTCAAATTTTTCCGTTTCTTCAACAACATATGAAAAGTGCAACAACTTTAATAAAATAAACTCATTTAATATCCCAGGAGATTCACCTGAACCACGTTGGGAAGCCCTGACTTAAACTATTAGGCGATATAACAAATTGTAAGTTACAAAGGGAAGATGTACAAATGTAGTTCAAAACATGATATTTGCAGATAAAATCAAACTTACAGGGATGACTTCTCCACTCTTACCACATACAGAAACGGTGACCTCAACATTCTTGTGAGCTGTTTTTGAGCCTTTTTCAAAGTCACCCTGGAATGATCAAATAATGATATTCATTAAAAAAGTTATCTTATTAATTTTTGCATTCAGATAAATTGAATTAAAATTTTAATTTATTCTCCCAACACATTTACAATAATAAAGTGATTTTATTTGTTCAGAAGACGAAAAAATCACAACGAATAGACTAATCGATTTCAGTATATAAAAATGGTCTTTTATCCAGAAGACTATTGTATTTTTTATTTTATAATTGGTTGTAATACTTCACCTAAAATTTATCTATTTTTAAATTCATACAAGATTTGCATTTCATATAACTGAGGATTTTTCTATTTTTAAAGAACATATTTGAGATATTAAATTATTCAATTTTTGACATTTTATTTATCTACCTGAATCAGAGTTACATATAAATCATTCCTGATGTCACCAGGCATAATAACTTCTGGAAATCCCATTTTTCTAGCAACAGCCGTAGTTTTATCGATGAGATGTTGGTAATCCCTCTGTGCAGTCTTCAAATCAGCATGTAGCATTTTCATTGACACCCAAAGCCCTGGAATAAAATGTACAAAATTGATGACTATATTTTTTATTTTAGTCAAATATGGCTATTTGGAATAGATTGAGAAGGCAATGCTGTATCAGGACAAGTAGATTTCATTCCTTCTATAAATATTAGATTATTACATATTGTTAGATAATAGACAGCAGTCACTCAGTTGTGGAGACCAAAAATACGAATACATAAAATTTCTATGCATCAATTTTGTTTAGACAACGCGAAACAAAAATCAATAAACAACAATGAAATAGACATATCGGCTGTATATAAATGGACAACAATATCAAATCATTTCCAAAGAAAAACAAGTTTAGAAATACCAAATATAATGTAAGTTGGTAAGTCACCAAAATAATTTTTTTTTTGTAAAATTTAACATGATAGAATTTGTATAAGCCTAAACATTTATCTGGATACCAGAAACAAAATTCAGGTAAAAATATTTAATATTCTAGATCGTCTTAAAAACAATTTACCTTGTCCCTTATGGTTGAATTCACTTCTTGAACTAATTGTTCTCATGATGAGTTGATGAAGATTTTCATTCTCTCCAGTCACTCTGAGAATAAAATAAAACAAAAGAAGTGAGAAACAGAGAAGGCTTATAATACAAAAATAATGAGCAACTGTGATATTCCAAAAATATATTATTAAAAACATTTGATTCTTTCAGCTATGCTTGATCAAAAATTTTGCAGACTAAAAATACGATACAAAATTTAAGCTATGCAGTTCAAATTTGTAACAACTTGAACATTCTTTTGATATGTTAGGAGACAGATGAGCAAATACCAGAAATTTGAAAAAGAATTTTAACTGATAATATATAATGGAGCTGAGCAGCTCACATTTTTTAAAGCTTATTTAGTTTTAAAAGAAAAAAGTGCCTTTTTCTTACTGTTACAAATGCGGGAAAATTGCAAAACTTGATATTTGCCCTTTCCCTGCAATATATTTGCAAGACCAACACTTGATGTGTCAAAGTAAGAGGGAGAAAATATAGAAAAAAAAAATTTTTAAACCAGATTTAGCATTATTAATAGTTGAAATAGGAATAAGCAAGCCAAGCCATCATGAAAAACTAATCATCAAGTAATATTCACCGAAGTATACCGATAAAAAGTTACAGGAGTCTAAATAACAAAATACACATTTTCTCATTTTTTGCTCTCTTTTGAGTTAAAGTAGTCAATTTGTAAAACATAAAACTGACAAAACAGAACAAAAAAAAAATTACTCAAGTAGTCAAAAGTACACGTTTTCCTCATTTTCTCAACAGCCTTCACCATTATGAGTTATGTTTCGATTTGTACACACAAGAACAAGAAAAATATACTCACTGCACGAAAGGAATAAAAGTTTGTTTGTCTTCATCTCTTTCTTCAATTCCTTTGACAATATTAGTGACATCCATCACTGCGATACCGAATGCCCTTCTTAAGCTATTTGTGTAACGTTTTCTGTCTGATTCAGATTTCAAATCTTTTAGTTCCATTCTCCCTAAGGAATAAAATCAAACAATAGCCTTTATTTATTATTGTATGCTTATAGATAGCCAAATAGAAATTTTAATAAAATAGAAAATGAATAATGTGAGATATTGATAATGACAGATATTAAGAACAAATTGACGCCAGAAATTCATCCAAAATGGATATTTTAAGTTTTTTAACATTCTGAAATTTTTTCTTGTAGTGAACTTCCAATTAAAATATTTTATTCACATTCATTTTGCATAAAATTCATGATATTTCATAAATTATTGCGTTATGCGTTAAATTATCATAAAACATTGCGTCATGAAATTTTGACATAAATCAGGACTTTATTGCAAATTTGCAATAGTAGCAAAGTAAACGAAAAATAATAATAAATTTGATTATCTGTATTCAAACAATAAATTTTTCAGAACTTCCATATTCTTGAAATTTCATTAGAACTATATTTTCAGAAAATCCCTAATTGGAATGCTCAAAGGAGATAAGAAATACATAAAAAAAGGTATAAGATTACTATCTTAAAATGAAAGAGAATATATTTCTAATAATATTTCCAACTTACCTATTCGCACAATCTGACAAACCAAATAGATTTTTTCTCTGGACATATCCTTGCTGCCAAGATCCTGAAATATAATATTCAGAACAGAATAGAAATATAGAATTTGTTGACTTATAACTCGCAGGGGATATAAAGCAATAGATAAAATAAAAAATATTTTGAAATCTGGGCTCTGCGATACAGGCAGGGATGTGGATTCATCAAAAAAACAATAAAAAAAAACAATAGACTCAGACTGGGGATTGAAAAATATTTGGTTTCGATTCCTTAGAAAAGTTTGACCCTTGACCCCAGCTCTGAATTACAATAAAACCAAAATTAATAAAGAAAACTTTGGCACTTCCTTAATATACTGTTACGTTTAGTAAACTCATGCTTTTTAAGTTTATGAAATTCGAATTTCTGATATCGGGAAATTCAAAATAAATTTTGACTCTGATGGCAGAATATGATGACTTAGAAAAAGGACTGCAGTAAAATATGCCAAATTTTGAATCCTGATTGTGATACAGAGTCCAACTCATACTAGATATTGATGAGGATGGATATCAGTATTAAAACTTTTCGATATTAATCAACAAATGAAATTCATCATACCGTAAATAAACATTTCAGATTATTTAACATTTCCAAATTTCTTGGCAATCCTTGACTTCCCCATCTCACGAGATAATTTTCACTAAAAATAAATGAGAATGATTAACTTTGAGTTTTTTCAGAAATACAATACAAGCACATGCTGTTCAAAAATGTCTAAAAAGTCACACAAATAGTAAATTAATTTATTATTTGTGAAAAATAGAAAATTGGAATTGAAAAAAAAAAAAATAATTGCAAGTGTTTGCTACCAAGCTTATAGTAAAACATACAAAATAGCCAAACTGACTCCTTAATAAATGTGCATTTATATGAAATTCGTCTAGACATTTTATAGCAATTTCACTACCTGATGATTCAAGTATAGACCATGGTTTATTATACCATTAAAAGTATAACATTTTTATAACCAGTCTTGAATAAATAATTACTTATGCAAAAGACTAACTCATGTGATGAGAGATTCCGCAGACACAGAAACAATCGAGATGAAAATCTCAAATCCGAGATCTGCTTATTTCAGCTGAATTAATCTCACACAATAAACTGTCGACTAAACTAAGGGTGTAATGAGTTGTGTGTACTGATAAACGTATCACCATTATATACATAGTGGATCTAGGGATGTAAAAAACGAAATTAAACTTAAACACATTTGAAAATGACTATATTCGATATAGGTACCGTAGGTAAAACTTGATTTTAGGAAAAATTTAGATTTTAATTTCAAAATTTGTTATCTTGAGTGTTTGACGTAATATGGTCACACAAAAAAATGAAGTAGTTTTACTTCCTAAACAGCTAATAAGAGAATGCTAATTAAAACAATGTTTAAGTCAAACATTCTGCATTGTGAAATTTAATGTCTATGAATTTACAATAATTCGGACAAAATAATCGTGAACGTGACTTATATAATTCTAAAACTGCTAAATGTATTCAGAATAGTAAATTACACAATTTTAACCATTCCTATCATATCAAAGACTGCTTACCAGAAGCTTTGTTCTGAGCAAACAAAATATAAAATGACCATAGACAGACCTGATGAAGCTATGGCTTTTTCCATCATAGAGGGACATAAAAACATCAGCTTCTTCGCCAATTCGACAAACAAAATTCTTGACTGTTACAAACAAGCTGTCAAGTAAAGAGACATAAATAGAGATCGTCTGATAGCGTTTGTTTGTTGTTGAAACCACAAAAACAAATAAAAGTAATATATACAGATTAAGAAAGAAGGAACTTTATTGTATGCTAGTTTGAACATTAAAAAGTTGTAAAATAATAAATAGTCAAATTATGTTCACAATGCCGACAAACTTACATAATTGAAGCCTATTTTAAAATTAAAAATTTTTCTGCCCTTTGTGTTGTCATTTTTTGTATTGTTAGAGTGTCCAAAATAAATTACCTATTTTATCATGTATCAATCATTTTTGAGATATGCTGTGTAAATCATCAATTATTATCTTATACATTATCCCAGTTGGGGAAGACTTAATTTCACTGATTTAGTTCAGCGTTACCATTGAAGCTTAGGTTTATATTTGCTATATTTGTGCTAAAATGTTAGACAAATATTTTCTCGCTTTATAAATAGTTGCTTTAACATCACCACCATGCAATGAACAAAACTCAGACGCTCCACCCCAAAATCTGAGCCATTTGAAAAACGACTTTGGCTCATCTGCAAGGTAGACAATAATTTTGAGTCAGGGAAAGTAAATTTTATTAGCAAAAATTTTGGTAAGCCTTTTTTATTGCCTATTCATAGTGCTTAGTTAACTTAATGCTTTTTGAAATTGCCAAGAATATAGATTTCCATATTCCAACTACGATGAATTCAATTTAGACTTTAATAAGCAGAGTTTGGGGCGGGCTCAGTGGCCAGTCAGCTTGGTACGCTTGTTCACATTCACCACTACCTAGTTTTAGAGAGTTCAAATATAGGACTCAGGTCTACTTCAATATTAAAAAGCACGTACTTCACGGCCTGTTTGATACTCAAATGATTACGTTGGTGATTACTTGAAAGTACATATTATGTATAATTTTAGTCAAATGGTATGAAGTAAGCAAATATAACAAATTATCACACTTACCTATGAACATGAGAAGATGACATTGGATCTTGTACTTCAACGACTTCATTGTTTTTACCCTTTCGATGAAAATCTTCTTCAGCAATTTTACGTTGGATTCTTTGTGCAGATTCAGAGTACTAAAATGCAAAAAAATTCATTTACAAAGTTCTTAGTTTTTCATTCAGAAATATAATTCCATTAAGGAATTAGTTCTAAGTAGTAGCAAAACAGAACTGTAGGTGTACTGTATTGTTATTCTTTCACGCTTCACTGATTTTGTATGTGCTTGACTGCTTGCTTCTGAGGATTGCAGCATGGTTGCTTTGCAAGCTAATATATCTGTACTGATTGTATAATATTTGGCTGTATTATTAAGTGATAATCCTTAGTTTAACAACAAAGACTTTAAAGCAGTTTAAAAAATTTCACCAATAGTGTCACGACACACTATTCAGCGCACTTACTATTGCATAATAGCTTATGCAGAGTGACAAGAGAACTCGATTCTACACAATCACATACTCATATAACATTAAAGAAAGAGGATTTCAGTTAATTACCTCCTCTCATGCACTCAATTCGTAAAGACTCACCATGGTATAAATTTCAACCGTGCTCAAATTATTCACATCGATTGGTTCACGATTTTCGTTTCGAACGATCAGATCAAGGTCAAGAATTCTGTTTCCAAAATCAATCATATCTGCTACTTGTTTTTTTATTGTTGCAAGTTCATCAGCAGGCATTGTTCCTGATACAATACTCCTTCGAATATTGATCAATTGTTGAAGCATACCTCGAATACGAGTGAGTAATTTGTGATTTTTGTTCGACTGTAAAATAAAGAAAAATAAAATTAAATAAGATAAAATTGATTTTCATGTTCATTCAAGGGAAGAGGAAATCCGATAAGATGACTTATTCACATGGAGTACCAAGAACTCTCGTTCGGTTACCAATCCAAGCCGGTTATAAAATTAATTATTCGTTTCAGGCGTATGAACTTGATGGCAGACTGAGTCGTAACCAACCAGCGGTAAACATAAACCAATCTACAGCGTGAGAGGTCGAGCAATCCAATTAGCCCCCCATATAATTCGATCCTGATAACCCATGTAGAGGTGTGATGGCATGCGTATTTATACCACTTAGCCCAATGAGGGTTCCAAGCATTTCAACAAATCAGAAAAAAAAAATTCGAATAGCAATTTCAATGAGGAGGTTGAAAATGAGCAGTCAGAAAAGTACCAGCTCAATTTGATAAAATGTAAGAGCATATCAGTGATTTTTATACTCAAGATGAAGCTTTTGGCCCTATTATTGGACGAGACAGCCCAGTGGTTAAATAAAGCGTCAGTTGGCATCGCAGGTTACACATCTTGGGATCAAGTGTCATGCTCATCACCTCACCCAGTGTGTAGTAAATTGGGAAGGCATAGGTTACAAGATTCTTGCAATAAGATAGTAGCTCATTTCGTAATGTTAGATATCTGTGGCTTCCTGTCTTGTTTGAAACGAATATCTTGAATAATCAAGCGTCAGCGAATATAACACTAAATTCCATAAATAAAACTGAAGAGCATCATAAAGTTATGAATAGGTGGTAGAGTATGATTAAAAGTGCCAAAAGCTTCTGTAAACCATTAGGAGATTCAGTAAAGAATATTAAAACAACGCCATAGTCCACAGAGATGCTAATTTCAGTTTACTATTAAAGAGATAACTCATAATAGGGAGACCAAATAACAAAAAATTTGAGACAGTATTGCAAAATTTTATTGGAGTAAAACTAGTCTTAATGTAAATATTAATAGGTGACACTACAATCATAATAAAGTACTCAATTCAAAAATAATCGTGTTGCATCAGCATTCTATAGAATGTGAATCATGATAAACAAAAAACAATTCCATAATCCTTCCTAATACCTTGTATATATCTTTGCACATTGTTCCCCATTCTCTCAAAACATGAGTCATCTCCTGTACAACGGGAGGCTCCTTGCAACTCACAGTTTCATTTTTGCTGAAAGAGGAAACAATGCAGATATTAACAAAGCTTACCGCAAGCAAAATTATTAAATGAAAAATCCATTGGAGCTAAACAAAGCAATTTATTATAAGACTTGTTTGTAAATCATTTAATATAGTATTTAAAATTTAAAGTAGCCTATTTCAAAAATCGCCATTTTAAGACATGAAATTGGCTACAACAAAAGTTTTTCACCACTGATTATAAAATAAGAAAATCAACAATTACATTATAGGCCAATGTATATTAAATAGAGATGATTCATGCATGCTTTCAGTATACATATGTTCGATATACTATATTGAAAAATATTTTGCTTATTGTATTCACGATAGTAAATATTTAGCTTTGAAATCTGTATTATCTCATAAATTTCCACTTTTACAATCGTAGGTGCAGAACTTTGAAAATAACATAAAAAAAAAAGACAAAAGTATATGGACAACAAGGCAATAAAATAATGTCAATGGTATAAGTTTTCTCATGAATTAGAATGGAACAACAAATCTTGGGTGAAACATTGAACACCACGATCAAATTTAAAAAAAGCCTTCTAGTGGTTTCAGCCATCTTCAAGTACTGAGAATTTGGAATGAATTTGTCTATGCCTATGCTTTCCATTGGTTAACAGGAGAAGAATGTTTTTTCCACAACTCCAACAATTTAACAAAATGATCCATATATATGAAGCTTACTTTTTCTATCCATGGTGTCCTGAATATTAAACCTGTCTTAGAGAAAATCGATTTACATTAATTCCAAATGGAAAAAATTTCAATATTCAATGATAAGACTTTAAACCATTTGAATGTAATCCGCAAAAGTAGACAAATTGTAAAGTTGAATTACCTCCCTCGATGTTCCACCACTGCTTCTTTAATATGAATGTAACTGCATGGAAAAATACCCTGCAAGATTGAAATGCCGATTAGCAAAGGTAAATTGTCTTGATACAATGGATTCATTTGTTCAATTACTATGAACTTGGGACCTTTGGAACTTCTCCAATTTATTTATGAGTATGAAAGTGTTGTTGATGTAAGGTTACAGCAAATTGTATATTATTCATATTTAGGACTTAAAAAAACATAAAATATTTCATTTATATCACATTTTTAATTAGAAACAGGCAATGGCTTGGTGGTTACAGCAATTATTAATTAAGATTCTGTCTTTCCAAAATAAGTAAATCCTTAGGTATCAGTAACTGCTGTTAAAGAGCTTTGTTCAAAGTAATGGCATGAAAATGTTGTATAAAAAAAATCTACCGTTATAGATTTATCATGGTTGTGACATCCCTTGTACCACAATCCTTCAAATTCTTCTCTTATATGCACAGGATCGCCAACCGATAAATTTAGATGCATTTTATTACCATTTCTGTAGTTGTAAACCGCTGAAAGATATAATTCAGATTCAGATAAGATTTCACAAGTAGATAAAAATCAATATGAACAAATTAAATAAGATTATGCAATATAGATATTAAGTCACCATTCGGTGGAGAGAAATATGTTAACGTTGCTAAAATTAGAAGCTCTACAGAAAAGTATCACCACAAAAAATCAACTTTTATTATGATTTACCTGCCTACTTTGAGAACAGTCTGTCTCGATATATCAATATATAAAAACAAGAGGTATCAATGGGGGTAACCACGTTATATCCGTGTATGTTTGCCGCAACACTAATAAGTCAATCCTAACATGGGACATCAGCGCAACCGATTGGCTCTTTTCAGATTGGTTTATAGCTCTCAGACATTGATGTAAACTTGTGTGATACAGTCTCAGATTCCAAGAATGTCCTCGATATTTAGATTTATAAAACAAACACGCAATTTGCATCAGAAACGAGGGTCTGCATTACGCGCTATCATAAACTTATCATAAACTCTATCTGAATGGAATTAATTTTTTTTCAATTGATCCATTTAAAGATTTCCTAGATTTCATCATGGCGCAACTCAGTTTGCAGTAGGGATTGGTTAAATAAAACACTTTATTTGTCTCTGAAATGAGGGCGTCTGGTCCAACAGCTTGTCTAGATCAGTGCTCCGCGACCGATGTGCCGCGAGACGATGCCAGGTGTGCCGCACGAAATTGCACCTTTTCTCTTCTTTTTACAAATTATTTTTTATCCTTTGTTAATTTTGCGTTAGTCTATCACTCTACTAACATAAAGTTAACCTGCTTTTACGTTAGCTTGAGCGACACCAATTCAAATTCCTGACACCCCCCACTGTGCATTTGTGACGTAACAAGGAGTAGGCCTATATGTCAAGCATGTATATTGTAAAGTCTATTGTCGAGGCTAAAACATAGCATGTGTAGTAATCGAATATAAATAAAGTGTGAGTTTGCAGAATCAGTGCCCAGTGGACTTTGATTAAAAAAGTCAAGGAACGTTAAAGTTTAGCAAAATGGATAAATTTTTAGAAAAAACAGCGGATACTGAGCAACATATTGTACCTAGCACAAGCAACGTTGGAAAAAAAAAATAATTGTCAAAAGGAAATAGGGGGAAGATTACGTCAAATATGGATTTTCTTGCTGTGGTAACGGAGATGCTCCAAAACAAGTCTGGGTTATTTGGGGAGAGCAACTTTAAAATGAAGCAATGTTTCCAAGTAAACTTATGCGCAACTTAAATATGATACATGCCGTTCATGCACGCAAGAATATAAATTATTTCCAGTGGTCGTCAAGTCAAAATAAGAATCAATGGTGCTCTGTGAAGTCGTCTTTTACAGTCTCCGAAGAAGCATTAGAAGCTAGTTATCGTGTTGCAAAATTGATTGCGCGTCACGCAATGATCTTAATATAGAGCGATTGTGCTCATTAAAACAACCACAAATCTCTCATTGTTATATGAACATAAAACAAAGTTACACCTTGTATTTTTCGTTTGTTGTGGTGTCAAATTTGGCAAGTTTTATAAGTGTGCCGCATTTAAAAAAGGTTGCGGAGCACTGGTCTAGATCATAATTTAAATCAATTGCAATGAGCGTCAGTCATCATGTTACAGAAATCGCGTTTTTTTTGCAAAACTTCCAAATATTATGGTTAAAAATGGGATCGCATTATCGTTATAATGCTGTAATTGATCTTATTAAATATCTAGAAAGTCCCGGTATTTGTACTGTCAGACTGATGTAATTCAGTAATTCGTGTCCAAATGTAAATATTATTTATTGCAGTATTGCCCGAATTCAGGAATCAGTTATTTTTTAGACTGCGCTCCAAAGTCAAATCCTACATGTCCTATCACTTCAAATCTATGATTTAAAGCTCCACTCTATAAACACCGTCGTGATTAAATAAAAATTGATACATACCAACTCCATATTTATCTTTTGCCGAAGGTATCCAAGGCATCTTGTGTTTTAATCCTCAAATTTAGTTGAAAATCCAGATAAGTAAATGCTTTCCGCTGAGCATTGACAAAATCTGAAATTGTTCACTCCTGCAATAATGCACTTTTCATGGTACACGCATCACAGAGACAACGAAAACGTCCAAACACTTTAAAGGTTTTATTACAGTATTACCGAGTAAAATACACTGAAAAAATGCACAAATTTAAGATTCTAATGAAACTTTTATAGCCTACCTATCTGCACTGCACCTAAAATCCTAACCTGGGATTTACAGATTCACAGAGTAGGGCTCGGCCGATTATCAGGAGTCAAAAATTTTCAAATACGGATTTCGGATTAAGAAAACAGCCGGAGTAAACTTTATTTCAGCAAATTTTTCATCTTGTCCTGGGTTGATGTCTGTGTTTTTCGAGATGTCGAAAAGCAACTTTTAACAACAACAGTCATCCCAACAACAAGAATTTAGCAAAACGATCCGTATGTACATTTCGTTTCCAATATTCATCGCAAATTTTGTCAAAATGAATGATATCTTGTATGCTTAACTTTTTTATTGACCTTGGGAATAGAATAAGATTTGTATATTTTAAAGTCGATTAGACGGCTTAATCAAATCACGACCTCCCGTCCGGTTACCAGTCTTCCTTTTTAGAATGTAAGAATGTATGTGTTTAATGGTGGAGGAAGTCGTGACCGACCAGCGGTTACGCGAACCACCCTACGGCAGCGAGGAGTCCAGAAATTCCCCTGTAAATAATTACAACACCCCCCCCCCCCCCCCCAGGAATTCGAACATTCAAAACGCGCAGGGTAATGAGAGTTGCGGTGAAGAAGAGTTAATTCCTCACGCTTAACACGATGCGCCACACCGCAGAGCTTCTTAGATCGATTATAAAAGGCATGAACAGACTAAAAAAAAATTCTGCAAGCTGAAGCAATTATTTCAGCACGATGTCAAACTAGGAACTTCTTGTACGACAATCTTAAATAACTATCACACAAGGGAGGCTGCTTGTTATTGCCAGGGGTATGAGTTAGCCTTTCTCTACGTTTACGATTCATCGGAACCAAACTTGATCCAGACCGAAGTAATCAACAACGCAATGCAAAACGTGTTTCTAGCATATTTAATAATATAAAAAAAACTTTTTATTTTAGTTTTTTTTCTTTTCCTACGTTTATTTTTTCAAATATTCGTTCAACGCCAGACATTTCATCCTGAATTATGCCGCTGTCTGTAATTATCTGGTACACACCTTTAGATGGCATTTGTTACAATTCGTCTAACTAAATGTTTGACAGAAATTTTGACATTCAGGTAGTCATTGGACCTTATAGAGTAGATAGTTTATTTTGGACACGGCCATGGTACAAATAATTTACAATATATATGCTAAACACACACGATAAAATGCAGTAAAGTTGGCAGATCTTTCTTAAATGATGTGCAAAACACGAGACATCAAAGTTTTAGGCTACATGGGCGAACTTTTCCTTGTAACACAGAATATATATATATATATATATAAATATGTCATACTTACTAATCGGACTTTATGCAAGGAAGCGTTGTGATAATACCTGGGTATATGTAACCTTCACCTACAAGTAAACCTCGTGTCATTTCCTTTTTTTGTTGTGCTGCTTTTTTAAACAAAATAGTAATGTTTGGAACTAATTTTTGTTCTTACTACGATTACAGTAATACAATGAATTTAATATATATATGATATAAATGTACTCAATATATAATATTATATAATATAATGATTGCTCGACATCTTTTTGGACACGACAAGTGTAGTTTTAGACAAGTCCATATATATGAATAGTTTTTTCGTTGTTGTTGCTATCTTTGCTGGGATACTTGGGTTGTTGCGATCTCTTTTTTCAGCATCTACTATACCAATCAATTTTAAATTGTCAGCACTTTATGATGGAAAAAAT
Organism: Styela clava; assembly: GCF_964204865.1. Lineage (NCBI taxonomy): Eukaryota > Metazoa > Chordata > Ascidiacea > Stolidobranchia > Styelidae > Styela > Styela clava. The sequence goes on along the minus strand of NC_135258.1, from coordinate 9,132,511 downwards.
TGGTAAAAGGACATCGCATTTATTTTTTTCTTGTTCTATTTAAAATAAATATCATTTTTGATTGGTGATTCAAATAAATTAAATAGGTGAGAATCAAAAATAAATTATGTCTGAAATGCTTTAAGCCAAAAATTAATTTTTGTGTATGCGACAACCCAATTTCAATTTACGCGTCCAACAAATTGCCAATTGGAACCTTATATCCATTCCGAAAAATAATTTTTTTTTATCCACACTGTGACATGACATGTTTCGAACACCCCTCCCCCCCCCCCCTTTTTTATTTCGTCGATATTCAACAACTAAGTTTTTATGTGAAATTTCTCAGTTGAGCTCCAACCCATCACATTCAGAATTCATAGTCTCCGTAGGAAACTTGCTCATAATTATCAACTTGAAATATGCCGATAGCAAAGAGCATTGTCCAATCATAGATAAACGTAGAATAGATATTAATTTTGTAGGTTCATAACACGATTGTTTTACACCACTATGTAAATAACTTACCACTTAAGGTTGTGCAGCATTGCTTAATAGCCTTTCATTATCATGATCAAGTTGAACATTTCCAATAATATTCTTTTTCAAAAATGCAGAATGTGCTCGCCAAGTGTCGCTCGCCAGTAGCGAGTTATGATCTTCGAAATTTACGACGTTACGCATTGCGAAATGTACTTCCATGGACGACTGGCTCTCCGTCGCGGAAATTAAAGTTTTCTAAAAGTCTCGTGAACGTATCGTTTAGCCCGAATAAACGACAAAGATCTGACTTTCAGTTGTGTTGAACATTTTCGCCCCAGGGCTTCGTGGTGATTACGTGATGGCTAGACCAGGTTCTTGAGAATCTGGCAAGCGAATTCATTTAGCAATAACGTCAGTACTAAGCATATTTTTCGTTGTGATTTAGATTTGAACGCGTAGAATGTTATATTAGATAATAGTGTTTTGCACGGGATAATAATGGCTACTGCCAAGAAGAAATCATCAAGCAAGAAGGGACTAATATCAAATGGATCAAATTCATCGAAATCTTCAAATAAAAAATCAGCCACTCAAGACCCAGAAAGCGGAGGATGCTTGAGAAAACTTTCTGCCATTCTGACTCGTGTATTATTTGCCTTGCATGCAGGAATTGCGTTATGGAGAGTCAGTTTCGACTATCCAAAAATTTATCTATATTTTCTGTCAATAGGCTTGGTGTTCTTACTGTTTGAAATGGTGTTTACTTTAGCGGTGCGACAAGGCAAAGAATATAAATGGTGAGTTCGACTATATTATCTCAATTATATTTACACAATAAGGTGTATGAGGCATAGCAGTGTGTTCAGACTGTAGTTTCTGATTTGGAGAGTTAATTGTAAACGCAATAATTGGTGCACCTCAGTATTTCTTTGTCAAATTTCAGAAAAGAAACGTTTTCCCGAAAAAACTCCTTTGATAAATAATTTCAGAATTGATAAATCATCAGTTGTTTTGTCTTCGTAGGAAATTGGATCGTAAACCTATTCGGGTTTTATTATTACCCTATCACTTCGACAGACATGATAGATGAAAAACGAAAATTTTTCCAACATCGAGGCACCCAAAATGAACGAGTAGCCCAATGATTCGGCACTCACGAAAAATCGATTTAAATCATATTTGGTTAATCAATCCTGTATCATGCTTGTTTCAGACAACCCCATGGAGGTTCATCTTCGGCACTTACATCGCAAGGATGAATCGTAAATACATCCGTAAAAATTAATTTATGTCACCCACCCCGTTGTCAAATAATTCTTTTATCGAGATTGGTAACCATATTTGTTAACATTAAGGTTGAAAGCGGTAGGCCAAGTAGAAGATTTCAACTTGTTGGCATTTAAACAGTGATATAATCCATGTTTAATCTGTCAACCTAAACTCTTTGGTATAAATCTACAAGCAACTCTTCAAAGATTGCCAATAAAATAACTACAAATGAGAAGATAATATAAAATTCGTGCCATAACTCACCATAAGCTTCATGACCTTTTCTTCAAAATCGTTTTACAAACAAAAAAGCTTCGTAAACAATTCGTATTACGGGCCACTGTGATATTTTTTTTACTGTGACTTGGTGAAATATGTGATATTTATTGTTTATTTATGCGATTGAAAGTTCGAAACATACGTAAATAAAAAAGTATGACCAGCTGTGTACCTACGTTTGAATCGTTCTTGCGTGGATTTTCTCGATAACGGAATGGGGAGCCGTTGAGAGTCCTATTTCATATATTAATAATAGTATATGCCAATATGTCCTTACTCTGATCCTGCTGGGTGAAGATACGATACGATAGCCATGTACTGTTTTTTAAAAGTTCCAACTGAAATTTTCATTACATTTGCCATTAAACATTGCAAGATTAACAATGTTAGTTTCCAATGTAGTCAAAGCACTAATTTCCGTTCATTTTACAGGTTTTGCCCGAGCGTGTTATTTTATTTGATGAGTGTCGTTCCCTGCCTTTGGTTTCTAGAATTGGCTCGATTCAAAGGAGCTATGATTGCGGCAACACAAGTTGGAATATGTGACAATAATGCGACATTGGGGGTTGGTATCTATTTTTCATTTGAGTGAACAAATGGGGTAATAAAATCTATCAAATGTGTAATGATTCTTTAACTGAAGTCCTGGTTACCTGAAATATCATTATTTTTCAGCTTCTAATAAACCCAATGGAGTCTTCAAATACTAATTCATCAAATAATAGAACACGTAGGAGTGCAGACAGTTCACTTAAACTTTTGGAACAATCCCAATACGTACTGAACGAAGTAAGTCAATCTGAAACACTTTTAAAAAGAATTCGGCGACAGTCTGTTGTCGACGATCCACCGAAACGTGAAAAGAAACGTCGAAGAGAAAATCGAAGACGTAAGCCAAAACCCGAAAATTTAATGAATGAAAATGCGACACAAAGCACAAAAGCCGTTAATGGAACGAGTATCACACCGACAACGGTCACTACAAAATTAAAGACGCTCTCAACTACTACGAAACTTTCCACGACAACTACTCCTTTGAGTAGCACTCCTACGTCATCGACACCTGTAATGTTCTTAACAACAATTCCTACTGACGTGACGTCATCTTCTGCTGAATTGGCACCACCTCTGATGACGTCGGCATCGACAATTATAGTAACAACTGATCAAAATGATAAAGATATCGGACAAAAAATAAAGGACGGGTTTTCAAATATTGAAAAAGAAACAGCGAATTTGTTGAACAAAACAAAAGACGTCATCGGACAATTGGTAAATACTTTGGATCTCTAAAAGTATTTGCACCAAGATGGCGCACAGCCTGAACATACTATGTGTACCAGGTTAGGGTTCAGATTGTGTGCCATCTTGGTGCACATACTTCGGGAGCGATAATACTTTTTATTCTTAGCGTAACGTTGTTATTACTTTACAACTCTGGTATGGATTTTGCAATCAAAAGCATTAATCATTGCTTGTCGTCGTCGGTTAACCCTTGTCACGTGTTATACGTGCGTTCATTTGAAGCAAGCCATGGAGTGCAAAAAAACTGTGATGTAAAAGTCTAACTTTTGACAGCTGGAAACCAGATTTGAAATTATGCTTACTGAAACTTATCTAATGTGAAAAATTGCAACAAATTAAAACAGTAGTCCGAAAGACAGAACTATGACAGAAAAATGATTAAATATTTCACATGATATATGATTTGATAGTCAAACGAAATGTGTGACGAGATCGAGCTTTTTCGAGATAAGTAAGAAGTAGTTTTTGCCTAAAAAATTTAGTCTGAAATCTTTGAAATCGCAACACACAAAACGAAATCGTAAAATGGCGCCAATTCAGGAAATAATAACACGGTGCATCCCTTGTTCAATTTGTTGCTCGAAGTGCGGCGAACAACCTGTGAACTGTAATACCCAGTCAAACTTGAAACGTTGAAACCATCTACTACCTTGTTTGGCCAACAAAAATGTGATTTTGGCCACAAGGGAGAATTGAACTCAAGACGCAACCGGCGTCACATTTGACGCAATATCAAATTGATATACCGCCTCTGAAGGAAATGGACACGCGTCTTGGCACGTTGATTGTATTTATTGTTTAGCGGAGGGCAACTTGTCCTAACGCCAAACCCCATCGAAGTTTACAGATATGGTATTGTAAGTATTTTCAAAGAGTATACAGACTTGGTTATTTGGTCTCCAGCTACGTATGGTAGGCGCTATAGTATGTAAGTAACATTGATAATATTTACCCAAATTTGAAAATAAATGACATTTTTCAGACGCAAGTTTTACAGCTAGCTGGGAACCTGGTCTCGGTATTAAAAATATTGCTCTGAAACAAAAATTTGAATGACATAATTCCGAAGTTTGCTAACATATGAAATCAAATGAACTTTATTCAACAAACTAGCACTTTTATTTATATACAATATATTGTGCGTTGCACTGTATTCAACCCCATTCTGTACGTAACAGACTGGGTCGAACTGATCACCCAAAATAAATAGTTACATGGATATAGGATAAGGCCTACAGGAGCCGGTTTCACGCGATTCCACCTACACCTGGATATATAGACCCGTAAGGCCGTTAGGTTGATTGATTTCTTTCATTGTAGCTATGTGCATTGGTATTTATTTATTATTCTATGGAAAGTTTACAACTCGTTCAAACTTACTTCATCCTTTACCAACCCTGTATGATTTTATCCTACTCCCACTAATACATGAAATAAACAGTTTAAACCCACAAATCAAGTTTTTATGCTTAGAATGTGTTCAATTCGTTACCGAATATCCGTGATGGTTAAAGCTACATTCGATATTTGACGAATTCCACTTAAAACGTACAGTGGTTGGTTTTGTGGCCAATGCAAACTATACAACCTATTGAAATACTCGATCGAGAGACAAAAGAAATCACCCAAATGGAAATACGACTTCGTTGAAATTCTATTGACACGGGGCACGTTTATGCTTCTGTAACAAAAATGTGGTTTTGACGGAGTGGAATAAAATGAGTTCTATGAATACGAAATCACGTATAGCAAGAACTATACGTAAATGATGCTTATTCAAAACTCAGAACATTGACTTACTTGGAAATTTTAATTTGCTGATTCGGTTTAATTTAGCGGAGTTAACCTGATTTTTCGAGATTTGTGATCTGTCTTTGACTTCATTCGAATTCATATAAAAAAAACACTGTAACTGTAATACACAGAAACAGTCAGTCGACGAACATTATCATTCCATTTTTGTCACCTCCAATAGCACTATAAAAATGTCCGGATAAGCTCAAATGACACTTATACCCAGAAGTCCCGAGCCCAGCAGTATTCAATATTTTATAGAAATAAACTAATTTGGAAGAATGGATTCGTATAATGATAATAAAATAAAACTAAAAATATAAAATCACAAAATAATCAAACGAAAAGGGAAGGGAAAAGAGCTGTTATTAGCTAAACGTGTAGTTTCAAGTAGTAGTATTTTTTTCAACATAAAAACCTTCGCCTAAACATTTCCCGAAAGGTATTAAGCATTTGGAATGGGAGAATAAAAGGATCCTCCCCAATGCAATATTTTTTAGCATCACCAAACCAGCATTTTGATGAATATACATTCGAACCAATTGCTTTTGCATTATTGTTTTTATGTGTATAACTTCACGTGATCAAGGAAAAATTTTCTTCGAATTATAGTTCTATTCCGAAAATGTTTGGGTTATGAACATCAGACGTTAACGTTGCATTCAAGTTCAACTGAGTTCGTAAGTCCGTATGTAATGACAACGCGGACATACAATATCAACTTAACTACTCAACCATACTTTGTGGTTTGTCGTGCGATAGCTTTCAAGTTTAAGTGGATTGGAGAATGTACACTCAAATCAATACTTATAATCATAGTTTGATATTTATTAAGTTCGTAGAATGGCTTTGTACTGAGGCGATATGATTGACAGATTTTAATTGTTCAACGTATGGGTACTGTCATATCTCACCAGTAAATTTGATGGCTTTTCAATCAACTTCTGTAATGTTTAGCTTCTGTTTGATAAATATATATTTCTAAGGAATAATATCAGAGTACTCACAAAACTGCCGTCACAACATTTAACAAATCTCCACTACTTTGAAAGAATTCGATTTCAACAAAGCTAGGTTTTCGAATTTAATTCGAGGATTTCCAAAAAAAGGTCAAAATTGAAATCGTGAATTCGCAAACAAAGACTTTTAAAACATTCGCGCGATTGCGCCATTCGTTTAATGAGCATACTTTTCTCGGGAGATAATAATTTTTCTGTCTCACAAAATATTGAATTCATGGCCGATGCGAGCATATTTAAAATGTCATGCCGTGTTAATTTAACTGCTACTCTGAAATACCACGTCAATCTGCAGGCATGGAAATGCGTGGTATACACTGCTCTATTAAATCTAGTTTTAATTCGTATTTTTACGATTCGTCAAATTTTAGCTGTCGTTGCATCTTTGTCTCCGCTCTATCTGGGTTGGATTCAATTATTCAAAGTGCGTGACGAAAAACAAATTTTTCCCGGATAGCAGTTTTACAATGATTAATTGAGCGATGATTGAATAAAACTCTTAATAGCTTAATAGCAACAACAATTGTTTCCTTAGTAACGGCTCGGACCAGAAAAAACCCTGTCTTCTTTTTATCTTAAGAGTCAGTGCACACTGAACGTAGGGGGAAGTTTCCTACTTATTTTATCGTTTTGCACTTTTCCACCAATTAATTTATCTAACCGTTTTCATTCAAGAATCGTTGGGTGGATCGAAGTACATGGATTCTACTTCTGCATCAAGTTTTGCTATTCGTTCTTGTTATTGGAAGATGGTTGTTACCAAAAGGAGAAATAACACGCGAACAACTCTCCCAACTATTGCTTGTATTTATCGGTGTGGGGGCAGATATCTTGGAATTTGTAACAGGTAAAACTAAAATGAAAATTACGCCAATTACGGCTCAAATAACCACTTTTGTGGCGGCGTATGGAATCAAATAGTGGCGCATGCTAGAATTGAAATCGGTTCATGGGTAGACTTTTTGGCTACTTTTATTCGCTTGTTTTTCAATTCGGACAAAATTTCATTATGATTCTATTCCAATGGCAAAATTTTCGAATTTTCATATTATTCGAAGTCATGTTTAGATTGTGGTGTATCATTAGGTTGCAATCTAAAGACTTAGTATATTCATATTTGATGCCAGATGGCAAATCATTTTTCCACTTTATTATGATTGGTTAAATTTATGTATCCGGCATATAAGATGTTTTTATAAAACTTCAATTTACGGAAAACACTTTCAAATTGTAGCAAAAGTTTACGAGTTTAAGCCTCATTTGACCCCTTAATAAGCGTGTCGTATTTACCCATGTGTAACCTATTTGATGTATAAACGTTAGGTTATACGCTTCATCAATTTTCAGAATTACGCAATATCCGGCAACGCTGAAATAATGAAGAACAAAAAGTCAGTTTTGGTCTACCCCGTGGATGTAGCTATTTTTTACATTATTATATTTACAATATGTTTCAGAAACACTCGATGGGGATGAACTGGATCAAACGAGTTGCAGTTCTGTTTTACATTATGTTATTTATGGAGTTTGGTCATGGAGCCTCTTACAGGTACACTATATGATTCACAATTGATAAACATGGCCTGTCAAACTTTGTCATACGTTGAATTACACAACGCTGCTAATAAAATAACAGGTAATAGAGTGGATATCGAAGTGATGAACTCCTAGAACAGTTTCATCTATGTGTTAAAACACATATTCGGCCATATGTAAATCTTAATAAAATAATCGAGATGTAATTTTTTGCCAATACCGATAACGATCCGATAATGATACAAAGACGCAGATATGCGTATACCAACTTCAAAACATTCTAGTTGAAATCAAAAAGCTGGATATATCGAGAATATCGGTTTATTTCATCCGATACCTATACAATTAACGATATCGCCAAATCGCCGATACCGATACATGGTCCAACCAACCAGTCTCAGATTAGATTATTATCCTTTTGGATATTATTGTTGTTTCTGTCGTCCGATGATTCAGATATTACCAATTATTTTAAAAACGCACTACGTTTTGCCATTTCATATATTCTTAATTTAGAACTTTGCGTTTCAATATATATCTAAAAAGTTTCTCTTTTGTTATGTAGTGTTAAGTCATAAATAATTAAAATGTTGATCTTATGTACATAATCTTCGAATATTAGGAACATGAAACTCCGTGGCATGTAGTATCGAACATTAATGACCACAAATCCGTCTGTTCTCCTAGCTTTTATATAGAAATGGAATCCAAAACAGGCGATGTTTATTTTAATTTATGCGTTTTCGTTTGACATTTGCATACATGGCTGTACGGGCTGAGAAAAATTCCACCGGTTTGCGTAGAATTAGTCTTTGAACAAATGTAAATTTCGACCTAAAATACTCTGACCTCGACATATGTTTGTCGAGCATTTCAACTCTCGAGTTCGTGAACCTAAAACTCCAATATTTATATAAGGAAACTATAAACATGTATAAGATAAAGTTACCATTGCTGTACAGAAGTACACAACCACAATCCGAGAAGATCTATATTCTATGTCCTACTATCTGGATATATATGTTTGAAATAGAATTCAAGTACAATTATAGCCACACACCCTGTGCGTTTCATATAGATAGTGAAAATAACTTTTGGACTTTAGGAAGTATAGTCGCCTATAGGAATTTTTTATTTTTATTTTTCGTTTCATTGAGACAATATACCCGATTTAGTTTAATTGGTAGCATTTATCATAAGTTGCTCAGAATCTTTATTGTTTAATTGTACTAAATATATATTCTAATAAATAGGTAGTAGAAGAATTATATACTTATATACAGCGATAAAGCGCCATAGATACTTGTTTTTCTGACTAATTTCGATGAAAAATGTAGACGACGAGACAAGAACATTCAGGTACATTCGGTTAGTGGTTTACGCGTAGGCGTCGTCTGCCTAAAGCACTTCATGATTGGTATCCAAAATACGATCCAGTCGCTTAACCAATATATATTGTATTTTATTGATGTATTCCTATCCCAGTAGTTGCGAATGAAGCAGTTTACAATTTCTAAAAATGGAACTTTAACGTGGCGAAATGCCGTATCTTCAAAAATATGGCACTGTCTTTTAACTCCTACGCACGCGGTAATTGTTTTGCATCGGCCTTCCAACCGCCCATACGTCAAAACTCTACACACATCTCTCACGTTTGACCTATAATATACGAAAATTGAAGATTATCTTAACTTTCTCACGGTAAGATGTAGAATCATTATTATTGTTTGATAGATGTTATTCCTTTTTTGATATTTCAAGCTGGCGTACTTATTTTTTTCGTTATATCGTTCCTCTAAAACGAAATATTTACGACATGGTTTCGTTTCAATTTTATTTCGCACATAACCTAAACCTACATTTTTGATTGTTTCAGTTTACGCTGGTTCTCACCGCAAGTAAATCGCGAAAAACGAGGGTCGGATTCGAATCAGCTCATGCCATTGAAGAACAATCCGGAACGGGCTGCTGTGGAAATTCGTTGTTTGCAAGCGCTGATTTATGGGGAATTCTCGTCACCTTATTTTTGCAGGTAAGGATGTTTTGAGAGTATCATTGTATACTGGGTATGAGCATGAACGCTAAAATGCTGTTTATTACGAATTATTTGACCATCCTCGATAACTGTATAGACCTTCCAATGAGGTAGCCGTCTCAGTTTCTTCGCTTTTATGCTTATACATTTTCAATATGATTAGCTCATTGGTGCGCCACTAATCCTTGCGTTGCAACACGCGAACATCGTAAGCAACTTATTTCTGTTGTTGGTATGGTCAGCCAGCGTGAAATATGTGAAGAATTTTAAAATGTTTCAGCTTTGACTGACCAGTAGCCAGCATGTAAAATAGTTTGACTTTTACGGTGATGGTACTGGCTATTTGAACTGTTTTGACTTATACCGATAGTTCGGAGTATGGATGGATGTATGATTGCCATGCATTTTATCAGTAAAGAATGATTGTACAGCTGTACTAAAAATCGTGGCATCATCCCTATATGGCAGCCCAACAAGCCCTCTGTGGCAAAGGCCATTCAAATGGCGATTGAGGTCATATGTTCGCCCAACTCCTAATATGACATGCCACCATAAGTTCATTTTTTGCGTTGGCATGTTCAATCAAGTGCAATTGATCAAAAAAACAAGTTTTATCAGAATTTTCGTTTGTTTGTTGACTGACTTTAGTATATCCGTGAGAACATCAACACGTTGTTATATATATGTTTTTATAATGATCTTGTTGTGGTTTACATGATACACAGTACAGAGAACTTGAATTCATTATTAGCCTCAGGGAAATGGAAGGAGGCAATTATTTCGATGAAAGATCAAATGAATCAATAGGATATTGAGTTTCAATTGAGAATAAGTGGATAATAACATGTTTTCTTTATGTGAAACGATAGGGCAATAGTTGAAATAAATTGAAACTTTGTGGCAAAATTGAGTGGTGTGGTCGAATTTAACTAAAAACGAATGCCAAGTTAGGTAATTCTACTGCTAATTTGTATATTTCTGTGAATGTGTATATACAGGCTAAAAAACGGGACCCATACAGTATGTTCTAAATTGAATGGGTTCTGTTTTTTGGGGCCCTCCATATATAACACCGCACCTAATTTTCCAATCCTATGTGGTTATGATTAAAATTTCCGATTTTGATTTTTCAATACTAATATGTTGTAATAACAGGGCAACAAAGTTTAATAAATTTTTGGACGCGTTTGGTATATGGGTATACTTGCGTGTACCTTAACGGTAACTTGTATATATTTTTTTTAATTCGTCTATTTTTGAAATTTATACAATACTCAATACTGCCACTGACTTTCATGACTTCAACATATACTCACATATAGTCAGTTTATGGCGATAATTGTAGAAACAAATCGCACCGGTATTAAGCAATATAATCATTTCAGGATGTTCCGTTTCTGGCAACTAGGCTTTATATTCTGATTGTATACGACCTCAAACATCAAATGATGATATTTTTTACTGGGAAGAATGCACTTGTTGTTATACTTCAAGTATACAGGATAATAGTTTTAAAGGTAAGTGCAACACTATCGTAATTTACCGTGTAGTACAAAACGAAGAATATGATGATTTAGCTCTATCTACGATAGTGTGCGTAACGAGTACTAACGCCCAAGAAAGTCGGACATGTACACGCAATTTCTAACAGGCTTTTTCGTCTTGAAAATGCTGTAGGTTGCTGTTCTGTTCAATTTTTTGGCTTAGAATAGTTGTAGCTACCTGGTCAAGGTCTCTTTTTTGTTCAGTAGTTACGAAAATTGAAACTCTGTATATATACACTGGGTGTAAATTCGCCCGATTTCAAAGTAATACTAATTTTAAACTTGAATAAATTTTGTTGTCTGCTAAATGGAGACTACAAAATCCAACATCTATAACATCCAATTAGATACAGGTTGACTATATTTTTTTCTATAATTAAAAAAAATATACCATTTCATTATAAAGACTTTATAATCGGGCAAAACTTTTTGGACACATATGTGAAGCATGCAATTTATTGTGGAAAGCGTGGAAGATAATACATTGCATAATATATATCTAAAAAGAAAAAGTAGAAACACCTTCATTTCATTAATTATTATTGGCTGGCTGTGTATTTTAGTTGTCGCGAAATAAAAAGAAGAAGAACGACATCGACGAAACGGAATTGGAACCATTACGTGGTACGCTGGCCCATATTGCAAGAAGGGCAACTATGGTTGATAACAATGGTACACTACCATCGGGAACTACGGATGACATCCGAGGTAAGCAGAAACAGTAACGTTTGGTTGTCAAGGTAATGATCCTGTTCACTGTATTTATTTATTAGACACAAAGTGTATGTATGGTTCGTTTTGTTACTATGTCGTTGTTGTTCTTCATCTTTTTCATTCTTGGGAAAAAATCGCTTTCTCTTTAATCAATAGATCAATTACTTTGAATTTTTCGGTGATTAAAGATTGTTGTTGTCACCAGAACGCTATTTATTTGTTTCTAAATTTCTTTATACATGGGAACACGTTTGTATGAAATCTTGACATTTCTTTACGCCTCCCTATAACGTAAAATGCCATTTCCATGTTTTTTTACTAATTTTTTGTTCGCATAAAGTGTATTTTCATTTTGGTGAAAAATAAACGACTGACTGACGACTGTTGCCGGTAACAGATTGCATACAGTACCCTGGCTTTCGTGACCATATATTTGCGCATCGCTCTCTTGTTTAAAATGGTTTATGTGACTATTGGAATGGGCTTTGCAATCAATTGGGAAAACACGGTCGGCTTTCACTGAAGTAAAAGTAATTGGGCATTTCTAAGGTCTGTTCTTGTTGTCTAGATGCAACATTCAAACCACAGCGAGATGGTTCAGTAGTTCTAAAAATACATTTGGAAGGAGAAGAAACTTTACGAAAAAAAAGACAAAAACAAAGAGCACAATCTTCTGCGACGTGACAGAGTGCACTGGGTTGAAACTTTTCGAAAGATGTCTCTAGATGCGTTACCGGAATTCGTAGTTAAAACGCTGTACAGCTATCGATTTTTTTTTCAGTAATTTTACATCCGTACACACTGTAAAACGATAAATATTATGCCAGCATTTCGTCTAATTGCAATTTTTGTTGGATAAATTTTATAGAGCTGCCACATCTGATGGGGCGAGACTTGTAAGAAAATTGATCTCATTTACGAACAGTGAGTCCATATATATAGGTGTATTTCTGCAATAAAATATTCTGTGACTGATCCAATCAAGAGACCATGTATAATTCTGTGCATGTTATACTTATATTTCAGTTGGTATATTCTTGGCCAGGCCATGACATCGTTACTGTCTGACAGCAATTTTTTTCAAATAAAAAGCATATACATATTGCATTAAACTATAATTAAATGCGTGAACAGGTTGTTAATGTTGTTATTCCTTCAATAAATATTTTTCTTATTTCAATGAATGTAAGTTGTTTTTGGAATTCAGGCAGTGATAGTGGCGTCATACAGTATCGATACTCATGGAAATGAGATGAATAAAAGATTTCGTAATATTATGAATAAAAATACAAGAACAACTTTGAACGGGTATTTCAGCTACTGTTGCAACCCCAGTTGAACTTGGATTGAAACACTCGTGTGGCGAACGACGAATCCATTCTCTCTACATCGCAAATTGATTCGAAAACAGTCGATAGGCACTTCACTTCGAAAACGATAAAGCATCTCGACAAGAGGTTGGGAACTCTGTCGGATAACATTTTCTTGCGTACTATTCATCCTAAGGGACATGAAAGCGGCATAACTATTTTGCTAATCGCTGCCTCTCTAGCGTTCAAGGGCAATTTTTTAATGTGCCTATCAAATTCAAAGACGTTAACGATAGAGGAAGTCGTGGCTCAACAGTGGTTACGTGAACCCATGCGACAGCATTGCTGGAAAATGGCATTTCCACGAAATCATATTAAACTGTGTAGCTGTCCGAAGCAATCATCCAACAAGCTTTTTTTAGCAACAAAACATACACATTCGCTACTCTTTCGGCAACGGTATACTGATGCCCAGTTTTCTTTACAAACATTTTTATTAACATGATGAAATTGTACAAAAAAATAATACTCATAACACTCAGTCTTGGCAATCGTCTTTTACTGAGACTTATTCTGACAAAATTTCATGTTTTTTCCGCTTGCGTTTTATGGGATCACCCAGTGAATTATGCCTTCGGTGCCTCGCTATATATGACCTCATGGTTTCCACTGACGGGAGCTTGTATGGTGATAAAGACGATGAAACTTCTTGGAGTTTATGAATTGCTACTTCTCTAGGACTCATGGATGGATTTTCCAAAGCAAACAATCGAGCTTCTCTCATAAGTCGTGTGTGATCGGCAACACCTAGTTTAGGTTCATGAGTGTGCGGTCTCGAGTTACGTACAAATCGATTATTGCTATATTGTGTGACAGCGGCATTACATGATTGTCGTCCTGTTTGTCTTGTAACGCATCTCCAATACATACCGTTTGAATTCTTTCTGCCTTCGGAATACGAATATCCTTCACTGTCGTACAGTTTGTTACCTCGTCTTATGGAGCCACCTTCTAGGATTGTATATTGTAAATTCTCATTGTTTTCATCAGTTAATGGAGTAGTCTGAATTTCTTCCTCTACTTCATGTATTTCAATAAGAACATGATCGTCATTTGAATTGGAAGTGTTCAACTCGTCATTTGGTAGAGCAGTAGATGCAATCGCCTAAAATATAATATTGAAATTTTAGAAGAGAAAGGAATTCTTATATACCCATTACCCACGTGGCTCCGCATTGTGGCACATTCCGCTGAGTGTTAGGAATGCGCACGCCACTGCACCCCTGCATGGGTTCGGCTAACTAGTCCCATCGACTGGTAACCGGATGAGAGGTCGTAGTTCGTCATATGATTGAGTCGTCTTATCGACTTTCCTCACCCCCAGGATAAATGTGTGAATCCTCTTCTACCCCAAGTGGAATGAAATTCTAAAATGGTCAGGAGACCCGAGATGACCTCTATCGATTTTATATAATGACTTACACAAGACAATGTTTGAATTCGTCACTCTATTTCAATACAATCTTTCAATATTGTTTTATATTACATGTTGATGTTGATATAAAAGTCCTATCTTTATCATGTCAAAAACTGGGGCATATCGTCCCAGTCTGACACAGGATTTGACTTGCGAACCTGCGCAGGGCGGCCCGAGGTGCGATGTCGAAGATGTAGCACGTGACCCACCAGTCTAAGAGCCATAGAATCAAACTTCTATCCACTATTGGGGTGAAATATTAAAAATTTACCTCATTTGTAGCATTGTAAACCTCATTAGAGGTATTGGAAAACTGTTTTAGCATAACTTTTGATACTGCATCAATAACTTCTGGATGCGTTAGGCATTTAACAAACTGTGTATATGATAATACATCAAAATCCGAAGAATTTTTTCTACTGTTCAACATAGAGAGGGTCTTCATCTTTTTCACGGGTGACTTTTTCCGTCTAATAGAAGGGTTAATGTCCAGAGCAATTATAACATTTTGTGGTATTAATGGGCGAATCGTTATTGCATTCCCTCTGTTTGGAAATATGACTGTAACAGCATTTTCAATAGAATCTGATGGACAAGAATCGTTGTTCTCATCATTGATATGTTCATTGCACTTTCTCGACTTTGAAACTTCATTTAAACTTTGTAGTAAATATTGTAAACCGTCATCGATAGATTTGACTGCTGAATCGCTCTCATTAGGATTAATCCACGGGAAGTCAGTTCTGGGGGCAACGTGTGAGCAGCTACCAACAAGAAGACGAGTTATGGATTCTTGCAATCTGTTGGTAGCATCATTTTCCTGCAAGAGAAAATTTAGCTTTTTATACAATCGCCCGTCTTCATATTAAAAATGTTCCGGACATGCCGCCACTCGCCACTGACTCGATAGATTACCAGTCTTTACGTTTATCAAAATTCCTCAGAAAAATATGCTCATGTTCGGCTCACAATGGGTTGATCCAAAATGCCGTGTCTCATATATAACCGCACTCGTACAGCCTGCAACTAATTTTCTCCAAGTTGCCATGATGATAGATTGTATGTCTCCCACCCGAGACGCAACATTTTTGAGACACACTGCACTGATAGCAAAACAAATTCTTTCAAACAGAATTTTGTGTAAATATCCTAATCCAGGAGTCCAAAAATGAGATAATCGAATAAACACTTACCATCTCATACCATAGATTGATGCTTACGCTGAGCTCTAAGTTTTCAACATAATGCCACCAGTGATGTGGAACATACAACATATCACCTGGATTCAGGATGACAACATGTGCATGTGCCGATGAGAACCTTTAAAAAAGGAGGGATATATATCTAGAAATAGCTACAGTATAAATATTAGTAATATTATATTGAGTCCTATAAAACCATATAATTTTATCTTTGAGAAAAGCACATCTTGTTTTAGAATACAGGTCTGCAACCAGTGGGCCATGGCCTTCTGCTGGGCCATAGTGACATTTTTAGATGGAACATTACCCTATTAAAAATGGCCAGAGTTATTAATTTGTAAAATTTGATCGTAGTAGTAATGGATGATGATGCTGTTTATTGCTACTGAGTGGTCATTTTCATTTTAACTATCAAAGTGGAGGTGTCATTTTTGGGGTAAGAATTTTTTCTTTTCTTGTAGATTTTCTTTTACATGAGAAAATTATGGGACATCCCACAAGAAAAAAAAAACTTGAGAACTTCTGTTTTAGAATTACTTGACAAATTACTATATACATACGATAATAGGCAGTTTTATAAACCCAGATTTTATAAATGACGCTGTAGATACACAGACAATCATCATACTTTGGATGCTTCTTAAAATCCGGTTGCTTAATGTTGACTTCACTAAAAACACTGGATTCCTCATAAGGAATTCGGGTTGGATATAAGCAATCACTGTCAGACGGTGGAAACAGAATCCATTTCTTTCTTCCAGAAATCTAAATATGAAAATGTTAAATCAGAAAAAAAAACAAGAAACCACAAATATATTATGTTGGGTGACCATGTGTTCCTAAAATATTAATTACTTATATTTCAGATTTCTAAAAATATAGAATTCATCTTTCGACTTGTTTTCTGGAAGGTAAATACCCAAATAGTGGTAGCAGTGATCTAAAAATGCTGTCTCATTTGCAGTAGATATACAGATGTCAATAGGACATTCCCTCTGAAGTTGCATTCAGCAAATGAAAATTTAACCCTAACACTATTTTAAACTTAAATCATTCTAGTTCATATGAAATGAAAAATACCTATAAAAATAAAGAAGTAGAAGAGTCTTTAAAACATACTACATATTATATAGGCAATTTTAAAGTTACATTTGCTTTTATCACTAGGTATAGTCATGATTAAATTGATAATAATTAAAATTAATTCAAAATTTCAATTAACGAATGATTTGTATATAGATATGCTACAGAGTAAAATACTCAATACAAAACCAAATCTGAAGCAATACAATTTTAATGATGAATTCTAGTAAAAACTCCCCCACCTGAACAACCATATTGAATCCATATGTGTCATAGTGACAAAGTGTGTGAGCTCCAGTAGTGCCAAGCCACATAGTGCTATCTCCGCCATCTTTATTGTGGAATCCTAAACTATTCCAATCTAACAAAGGTAAAATTTCTGGATGATTTTGAAATAGATCTTTCATATACATGTAGTCAGCATAACACCAGTAATGTTTATTGCAACAGGCTCCTATGGTTTGTTGTATTTTTTTCTCTGTTCCCTTAGTTGTTTTACAATCCTTGATTTGATTCCATACTAAAATGTCATTAATCGAAACTTCATGAATGCTACACAAGCCTTCCCACTGTACTTCTGAAATAATAACATTCAAATTAAGAAAATGCTCATGAAAAATTTCTTTGATCGGAAATTACTAACAAACAGACGATAGTAGGTCAGTATATCATCTATAATATATCAATTAGTGTCTAAGCCCTATGATATGTAAACTTCAGTGCATCATGCTGACTGTAAGTTCTTAAGTTGGGAACAAGGTTGTCATTAGCCCAGATGGTATTGCAGGTATGAATGCCTCGGAAAATAATTAGGGATCTGGGAGGATTTCTGTACTTTTCGCCTCCATAATATGTTCAAGTAACTGGTCGGTTATGGTTTCCCACAATACAGTGAGTGCCTGCATTCGAAACATCCGACTGCATCTGCAGAACTGGTTAATTATTGTCATATTTGATCTGATAACCGAAAAGTATGGTTCGACAGTAAGGCCGAATAAGATTTGATTATCCTGGGGTGAAGAAAGTCAAGAAGACAGCTAAATCATATGGTGAACATCGGCCATCTTATCGTTTCCCTCATTTTAGAAATATAAAAATCTTATTCAATCTGAAATTTTGGTTCTTGGAAAATGATGTTTTGAAGATGTCTAAAACAGTGGAACATGGGGATAAAGCTACCGGTACCGTAACTTCTGAACTTAAATAAGCAAGTTTTCAGAATTGTGTTTCATTTTACAATTTTAACAGTAAAATTCTGTTTTAATCTCAAAAAAATATAATTTCTATTCTGAAATAGTATATCGGTACCAGAATAGACCCATGTTGCAGTATTTTGGAACAATTTGTGAAAAACTCACCAGATTCGGTTCTTTTTCCAATTCTAAATTTGAGAACTTCTTTGGATAAGATCTTGGATAGATTTTGTGGTGCAAAGGTTGATAATTTGACAGCTTCGAAAATCGCATCGGTTTTGCATACACATGGTACCATCTGCTGTCCTATTACACGCCGAAATGTGTATTGTTCGTCCATTTTACTCAAGATGCTCTGAAATCTGCGACATGCAGCTAATCGCACATACTGACATAAGAATAACAAACGTGCACCTAGTGCGATCGCTCAACCACCGCTATGTGGCACTGTTGAGCAATCAATTTCAGATTTCAAGCTCAAAACAAAAGTACAAGTGTAAATGTTATACAATCTACATGTCGTGGCAATGTCTCTGCTGCATGTATTATGCACATTATTACTGCATATCAAAAGTCTTTGGTCATCATTTTTCCGATTTCAAATTTGCTTCACTTGTATTTTTTTTTATAAATTTCAGCATGTTTTTTTTGATAATCTGGGCGTTAATCTCAATTATGTTTACGGTCACGCCTACTGAAAAGTGAATAGTTGCAGATACTTTTTAAAATAACCTTTGCCAGCGCAGTGTTATCGGTGTCTCTGCTCGACACCGCCGCAAAAATAAAATTATCAGTAGCCTATATATATATATTTATTTACTGTGTCAGTTTTCTGAGCCCTGTTTTTGTGTGATGACAAATAAATGATTTATTGATTGATTATTCTTTTTTACTTGCATATTTGATTCCTAAGTCTTATGAATTTGAGTAGAATATATAAAAGATAAATCTCACGCAAAATCATCTAATCGTAAACCAACTGTGTGTGAATAATTACCGATAAATGTGAGAATTGAAACATATTTCAAATAAGAACGGCAAGAGACGTCTGAAGTGACATCACAAATGATTTTTTGTATATTTCCATAAAATACAAATTCTGGACCTCCTGAAGTATGCGCACCAAGATGGCGCACAACCTGAAATCAGGTTTTGTACAAGGTTGGGTTCAGGTTGTGCGACATCTTGGTGCGCATACCTCAGGAGTACCCAAATTCCTCTTTTGCAGAATAACGATGTATATTAAGCAATATTTACTGGAAATATAAAAAAATCTTCTTACTGCGCACGAATTCCATAGATTAATTTAACCGGCATAACACGAAAGAAATTTTTACAATAAATTATATATATTTCATTTGATTCTTTGTCATCCCCAACGAAAGAAATGAATAGTAGCTACTCTAGCGACATCAAATGTCTTATGATCGTTATCTGGTAGATGAACATGCTCAGAGTTATAATGCGTAACTGAACCATTGTTGAGGCACGCTTCTTTGGCGATAGTTGATTGTTGCTACAGGGCCTTGTTCTCAACTAGGCGACAAGGCGTAAAAATGACAGCCATAAGCTTACCGGATGGTGGAAATGTTTTTTTTAGAAGAAAAAGTGGATGGATTCCACCGGTAGGTTTCGTGATCACTTTGAACTAAGTGGGACGCTAGGTTACTAAAAGGTGTGAGTGAACGAGTCACGATATATTACCTTACTTTGTGATGTCATGCTGCGGTTATCAATTGTCTACGGCTGCAAACGTTTACCACGATGCACGATCACCCAATGTCACACGCTCTGTTTGACCCTTTTTCCGACACGCTAGTTACGTGTTCCTAACATAAACAGGAATCGAACTTGACTTACATTTGAAAAACAGAACATGTAAGTTTGAACACGTGCTATTCGTAACCAATCGAGGCGATTGGTTTCTCATATGAGCAAGCAGTCTCATCTGCTACTCTCTTCTCTAAAATAAATATAAAACTGTTTCTTTCTCGATCGTATATATGAGGCAATTGGTCCCTCTGAAGTATGCGCACCAAGATGGCGCACAACCTGAACTCAGGTTGTGTACCAGGTTGTGGTTCAGGCTGTGCGACATCTTGGTGCGCATACCTCTCAGGAGTACCGGCAATTGTATAACATTGCCGAAAAGGCGAAAACACACTACAACTTTAAAGGCACTTTGCATATAATGCTTTCCTGTATAATAACAAACGTCACTAAATAAGATTTCTCTGCTATATGACCAGGAGTTGTTGACATATCGGTTAATAAATCAACTCTTCGCGACATGTAAGGGTTTGCTGTAATATTGCGTAAAAAACGCACGAGGCCTGCTACAGCAAAGTCCATAATTCCGGTTCCATAGACGAGCCACTCAATGTTATTGAATAATTATTGAAATTTGCATTTCTGCAACAAAACACGATATAACAACAAAACAAAATTGCCTTGAGAGCAAAATGAACTGAAACACATTTGATGAATTTGAATACATAATGGTGGAAAACGCATCAGCAATTGATATATGAAACAACACGATTCAACATAAATTCTATATTATTCTGATGATCATACAAAAAGAAGTAAGTTAATAATTGAGGTATTCCACATCCCTGGTGATTTCTCTGTGAACATGAAAAGTTTGGTGACACTAGTGGTTTTTTCTTAATAAAAAAAAACAACAGAAAATACAAGATAGTAGTAACTCAATAAAAAAAAATTAGGTGAAGGATTAAATTTATTTTATTACTTTTATGTAAACATTGATCGAATTGCATTATTTCTTGTGTGCGACAATTTATGCCTGATAAGCGTCAAATGTCTGAACACCAAATAAAACTACAAACAATTCAATTCGTGTAGCTTTTGATTGAAGCCGCCCGATTCGCTGTCATAAATTGTAGTTATTTCTGTTAATTGCACAACTTGAAGGACATCAACGGCAAAGAGCCGCCGATAATTATCGTTCGCAATCGGCACAGCAACAGAACTTCTTCGCGTACTTATACGATGAAAGAACTGGGGCGCGATTAGATAAAGAAAATGAATTGTTACTTTTGTTCACAGATACGTAACTTGTAGCTTACAGTGATAACGTATCACAGATATGATAGTTCTTAATATAAATATCTTTGTAGGGCAGTCGCATTTTACTCATTCATCGTGCAGAGTTGGGCGGTACGCTACATTTAGAGACTGAAATTATTGAGTTACAGATGAATATCACGTCTTTCAAAAGCTGAACTTATTCCTGCACGGCTGTATACATATAGGATTACTCGTAGGAAAGATCATGAATTTTACCAAAGGTTCATGTCCTTACTAGACAGTGATGCTGAAAAGTACAGTTAAATTTCTTCATTTTGTTTTAAAAGTGTATTTAATGAATGATACGTCAGGTTTATTAAGTTTTGTTTAGAGATACGTGATACTTGAGCTCAGTAAACAATACAGGCGCTGGTACAAATATCTACACTCGCTAAAATCTGATAATTATACTCCAGTTTTATAGTAATTTGAATGGAAACTCAGTACTCTGTCAGAGAACACCGTGCTGGCCTTGTAGGTACAGTCCCACTCGAAGGGAAGGAGCTGTGGTTTAACTATGTTTGGCTCTGAGAAATTATCTTGTATTCTCGGACACTTTTCTAAAGTACAACCCATTCTTCCTTTATCAAAAATTCATTTTAAAACAATATTGCGCGACTCATTGTATATTGTACATAATATGGTACATGGCATCATCACAATGTATCGGAGCGCAAACAATAGAAGCCGACAAGATAATTTTACCGAGGCGTCAAAAGGCTTTTCATTAGCAAGTTATTTAATTATGATATAATTGTTGAGTAGAGGCTGGTCCATATTTTTAAAAATGATATGATAGATTTTAATGAGGTTATTAATCATACTGAGAAACTGCGCCTCGAGTTTTTATTTGCGTTGTCAGTGGAACTAGTACGAATAATAAACAAGTTCTAGAGTGCTGGTAAATTCAGTATTGTTTTTATTGTTTTGAAAATTAAAAGCTCTGAAGAATTTTAGAAGCTGCGAGATGTCAGACATAGATAGATTTGCTAGACAAAGTAATGGGGTTTGATATCAATGCTTTGCGTATTTATAATTAAAAATTCAGTACATTTTCGTTTCGTTTTTCGTTTCCGGTATTTGGCCGGACAATTGAGCTGGTTCTATTCGAACTGAGATAGGAAAATCTAGATTACGTTTGCGAATTGCAAAAATCATGTTTCAGGAGTATTTAAAACGTCCAGCACATAATATATGAGCAGATAATTTAGAAAGATAGTTTTTAAATGTTTCAGAGAAATCAATTTTACGACTTCCTCAAGAAATACACCTTGAGGTTGCGCTTATGTAATTGCTTCCTTAATTGATGCACAACTGTTTGAAGAGG
The DNA here is from genome assembly GCF_964204865.1 of Styela clava. Lineage (NCBI taxonomy): Eukaryota > Metazoa > Chordata > Ascidiacea > Stolidobranchia > Styelidae > Styela > Styela clava. The sequence goes on along the minus strand of NC_135258.1, from coordinate 9,109,872 downwards.
CATTGCGACTGAAGACCCATTTTAAACTGTATTGAATGCATTTTCTAACTAATATTCATTTGTCTTATCATAGATTCATTATTACTAGTTTACATACTTTACTCCAATGGCCGCGGTAGATGTTCTTATCAGCAGTGATAATTTCAGAGAAAACAAACCACTCAAGATGCATATTACTCACCGTATCAAAGAAGACCTCAAAGGCCCCGACGGAGTCACAGGTCAACGGCCACGAGAACTAGATCAATTTCGAGTTGAAAAAACCTATTCCAATGGTAACTTGGGACTCAGCTCAGCAACTGCTTATCAAGCTATTCATGCCCCGGAGCATAGAGGTTCATATTCTATGCTATTTCATTCACTACCGAGGCATGGAGCTCAGTATAAGCAAACTTCAGCCAGAAGTAGGCTTCCAAATTTATTTCAACGATCTTCATCCAGAAATCTACAACGACAATCAAGCCATTGGCGAAATTCTTCCGTGCCGTCCGCTACACTTTACGCATCCACGTCGCAAACTAATAATAACACATTACCAGTCCGGCCAAGTACATCTGCATCAAGACTTTCAGCCTTCAGCTCAGTGCCATATAACTGGACTCCATCGCATGCCACAATATCAGCAACAGGCCAAGCTTTATTATCTGAATCTTACAAAAACAGATCATTTTATAATCCAACATTAGCTAATAAACACAATATATCGTCAGGAACACATTTACCTCATCACACTATCGTAAACTACGTTCCATTTTATGAGCATCGTAGCCGAGGAGATGGCGCGAGCGAGGCAGAATCACCAACCAAAGAAAAGCCGAGTAAGAAAACTAAAACTCCGTCTCCAGATGGAACGACGTTTCAAAAAGAAGTATCAAAAGCTTTGGAGAAAAATACCACAGAAAAAAGAGCACCGAGTGCGTTGAAGTATTCGAGATCAAATTCGCCAGACTGGCCTGGAGCTTCTGCAAAGCACGTATCAACATACGGCAAGCAAGAAAAGAAACGCGTACGTTTCAGTTCAGCTGTAACTGATAAAATGGAGGAACCTCCCTACGTCGAAACTCTTCTTCACTCAGTAAGCAAGAAGCTACAACGTGGAGTTAAAGAAGGCTGGGCAGCTGCCGATGAGTCAAAGGAAAACAAGATCGAAATCAAAAACGAGAGAAAAGCTACGCCAAATGAAAGCAATTTGGACGAGGAAGAAGATTCGAGCAATTTCGTGTCCCCAATTACTAGAGTAACTGTTACGAGGCGCAAAATACAACAAGAAGAACAAAACACACGTGAAAATCTTTCGCAACAGCAAGTTAAAACGGTCCCTACAAAACCATATTCTCAACAGAAGATTTTAGATTTGGCAACCAAGATTATCAGTAATTCAGTAAATTTGCAAAATACAGCGCACGATAGCACAGAAAACGCAAATGCACCATCGGAAGTACAGACCTCAAGACCTCCTACACGAAATGCGACCGGTTTCGTCGCAGCTCGACCCGCGAGGAAAGGAAATATCATGCCTATATCTAAGTATGTACAAAACAAACAGGCAATTATTTCTCCATCTTTTCCGGATCAAGCACCAAAACAACGAAAAACATTTATGTCATATTCTGCTAAGTTGAATCGAAGCGATGGAGCACGCAAACAGACAAATATTATTGAACCTCCTAAGATTACAAGTGCGAGAGCGCCAATCGTCAAAGTCAACAAAAACTCTGCCGTTAGCTATCGACAAACAGTACCTTTGAGTGGTCAACCACAAAAACAACCAGTGCAATACATTTCGTTAGATTTAAAAATTAATAATTTAGCACATTCTCCAAGAACTTCTATGCTACCGGACTCTCCAAGGTCGTCAACATTGTTGTCCGCACACGCAACACATTTTCAGCCTATTCCATCCATGCCAGATCACATAAATTTTTGTGATCCTGGTAAAACAGAACATATTTTGGAATGGTTGAATGATGTTAACAAGAAGCGTAATATAGAATCAAAATTCAAACGTATTTCATCATCGATGTCTGCCAAAACTGTTAGTTGATGATCATAAACAAATCGAAAAAGGTTAAAAATATAGAGGAAATAATGCAGGATACAAGAGTAAACAAAACATCGAGATTGAAAACGGTCACGATTTTTGCACAGTTTACTCCTGCACTAGAGTAGAAGTATCGGCTTATTACAAAAGTTACGTTTTTTTATGTTTATTTATTTATTGCACGTTTTTCTCTTTTGATAAAATATTTTCACAATAAAAAATATAAAGATATATGTGTTCAAAAGTAGCTAGGTGAAATATGTTACTGGGTTCAGGAGATCGGAGATCAAGCCAACATGTTAACTAGTCCTCAAATGGACCTCAATCACATAAATTCAACCCAGTCAGTCTTTAGGGTCAATAGTAATATAATGAATTGTGAAAAAAATTCCGAGGTTCTTTTACAAGAACTTTACTTTCAGATTTAAAATTTAGGAAAAGTGTATTCATGCATATCAGAAAATCTAAAATAAAACCTCTCGTCATGTCGGATAAAAACTATTTACGGAATATGACAACATTAATTACTATATATATTTAGATCATTATAGTTTGCTTTTAAAAAGACAAACTCCCAGAATTTCGTAGTGCGTTATAACAAATAACTCAAATATACTGTCCTCAGAGGCAATATATATAGAAAAATTGTGAAAGTTCATTAGTTAGTTATTAAGCAATTTTTATTATCTGCTAGAGATATTTCAAATTTTTTCACATTTTTATTCCTATACAGAGTGATAGAAATGCTTTGGAAGCATAGAGTATACAAATGGACATAATATTCGTGGCTACAGACAAACATTTCCTAAGAATACAGTCATGAAAAGTTGGTTTCACAGGTTGTTTTACCATTCTTAGAAATCTAACACGAATCAACCTACCGATGCATTAACATAACAAGGTACAGTGAAACCAGAGGATCCTGTTACCAAAGACTGGATCGCAAAGTAAGTTGAAGAAACACCGGCACCCACTCCAAAAATGATGATTTCAAACAGGAAGACTTTCATGTGGAGACTCAAGTTTACTTGCTTCCAGTTATAGTTTGCTTCGAATGCTCTGTAGTTATTAGCTGGTGTATACGGATGCAGCATGTGCTCCGGTAGTGGCCCGTAGGCGTCTTCAGGCTTCTGTTGCCTTGATAATAAGTAGTAAAATAACGGCGGGAAGACCACACAGGTGCAGCCAATTAAAGAGCCTCCAACTAAGGAAAGTATAACGTTGAAATGTGGAATGCTGAGAGCGACGAATAATACAGCAAGCATATAGATTGTGCGAGTCATCACACGCTTCCAAGTGAATTCTGAAAATTATATTTAGTTATAATAGCATCACAAACATTCTAATTTTCTGCCAAAAGTAATGTTTTTCACTCACTTCGACGAGTTTAATTAGTAACAAAAAAGCAAACAAAAAATATTTGGGAAATATATTTCATTAATATATCATCATTCATTTTTTAGCATCTGTCTGGTCGAGGTGGTATCAAAGTTTCAGCGATTCTGTGATTTTATTCTAATAAGTTTCTCAACAGATATTCAGAAAAGGTAATAGGTTGGAGGGGATCACCTTTAAATTCACAAGTGCAGTACCATAATTATGATTTTATTTCACTTATTTTTCTAAGTATATGTGAAGTGAATTATCTGTTTTTCAATAAAAAGAAAATATTTCCAATAATTCTTACGCTGTATATATGGGGTGCTTAGGGAAATGACAATGGTTTGGAGTAAATATCATTAGGTTGTGAAATTTATCAATTCCGATTGTTATTTACATACATAAAACTTACTTTCTGGAATATTTAAGAAACCTTCAATTTCTTGCGTCACTGGATTTGAAATAATAACGAATGCCATTAAGAGATGTGATGTAATCAAGATGTTGATTGTGTACGAAATCCATCCAGGGGACAAAGCAGATAATACGTTAGGTTTCATGTCGTTGCCAAATACGAAATATCCGGCAGCTCCAGCAGGGAAATAAAGAAAGATTACACCTGAGGATTTTTAGAAATTAAAAAAACAATTGACATTGACGACGGTTCTCAGCTCTAGAAATCGTGAATTTTGCACTTAAAACTGAATTGTTAATGAAGAAATTTACAATTTCATACCCATTTCTTTTTATTGACAACAAAAATATGGAACACGTTATTTGCGAAATATATCTTGATTTGACATGCGTTACTCTCATTTGATAAAATCAGTGTCGCTTCAAATGACACATAGCAACACTACGTGCTTAGTTATTGGGCACGAAATGTACCTTTGAGACGTTTTTGGGCACAAATGGACCAAAACGAATGAACAAATCAATGCCATTAAAGATGGTTGAAACGCTAGCAGGCTATTGTACTTTCAATTTTTTTAAATTCCTATTGGGTCGGACTCGATATTTCATCGAAAAATTCCGTTTTATTTTAATTTGAAGTGAACGCTTTTTATTTCACCATACCCACTTTATAATATGTTTGAACGGATCCTTCATTACAGGTCCGCCAATTTCCATGGTGAAACGCTCCTAACGAAATTTGAGCTATGCTCTTTTGCTACGATTTCAATGCTATAAGTTTAACATCTGGAACAAGTGTAGGGCTGAAGAGCATCATTTAGCGGAGTATATGATTTAGTTACCTACTTACCAATTATTCCCAAAACAACTGCTGTATTAAATTTATTTGGATTTTTCATATCAACTTGTATTGTAGGAAAGCAACTAGCTCCACCAAACGCATAAACGATAACTCCAAATGAATTGAAAAACGACGAGGCTGTTGGTTCTGGTCTGTATGAATCAACATGTTCGGGCGCATCCTGAAATGCATCAGATAGATAAAATTTATTTTGATACATTTGCAAAAATAAAGTAATACACACACAAAAAAAGTTGAGGCGACGAATCTGGGAATGAACAAAACTTGAAAATAAGTTTAAAATGCATTACACGTGCTCACCCACCAAAAGAGAAGGAAAGCAAGTCACAAACAAACGTAAACAAATAGACATGAATATCGGCGACGGTAGTTACTCAGGCATCTCACTTTGTAATAGGTTAGTATTTTGGCATTTTGATATTTTTCTTTCATATTAAAACATCAGTATGGATTTGGGCCAACAAACTCCTATAAAATATAGGATAATAAAAATCGAGTTTCTCTGAAAATGCAGTGTTTCTATAATTAAGTACAACGTATTGGTTTTTAATTATACTTGTTAAAAGGCGCTGATAATAATACGAGAAGGTTTTAGGAATGAATCTAATTTCAAAAATAATTTATTTCAGACCGGATTTAAATATTCATCATGTGCTGAATGATGAAGTTTACCTGAACTATTCCAGCTACGATTAACAAAGCTCCTATTGTGGTTGTTGCAGCAGCAATTAGACCTGCATACCAGAAATCTTTCGGAGTTCCAATCCAAGAAAGTGGAGTAAGTATGCAGAATACTATCATCATCATGTAGCAAGGATAAAATCGAATTCCACCCATAGACTGCAGAAGATTTGTTGTGTTGTCGGAAATCAAAAGAAGAAAAACTGTACCTGATATGAAAGATATAAAATCTAGCTATAGCTGTCACACATAACAGTAACTGTTGTTCTGACTACAAGTTAGTTGTGATCTACAATAAGATGGAAATGGCGTATATTAGAAGTTACTTGAGCCCGTGATTACTATCAACCTGTAGAATTAGATATTTATTATATTTTTTCTAACGCTAATAAAGCCGAGAGGAAGTCTTAATTATATGAAGAACCATATCGTCACGCTAATAACCGAATTGCGTAAGTCATTTTTAGCAGTTTTGAGAAAAACGTAAAAAACTTCATAATGATATTGTTATGCCATTGAGAGTCAATAATTTGCCCTGGTTCAATTTTTTGATCGTGGCCGGATTTAAGTTAATTTGTATGACGCAGTTAAGTGACGTCATAATGGCGCATTGTGACTTAGGCAGAAATGTGTCTATGACTTTGGGACATACGCAATTTTGCAACTTCACTATATGCACCAGTCCTGGAAACTAAACATTCCAAAATCGAATGTAATTCTCAGTATCTACAATGTCTAATCTCCAAAATAGCTAATCAATTTCAATTACATTATTTTTTATGTGTCAAAATATATATTTCATCAATATAACACGTTCTGCACACCCTCCGAAATAAGACTAAGATTAAATATAATGAATAAAACAGCAATGCACCCAATATAAAAGCCAACCAAGGTGAATTGGACTCGGACAGTGAATATCACAAGTGCACGTCTTCCTATACTGTAGTATAAATTCAAATTAATTCGCGCTAAGCTAGAATCCAAGATGCAAAAACTCGAAAATACTTCACCGAGGTTATTTTGCCGTTGTGACGTCACAATAGTCCTGCGATAACAATGATAATTCATTATGACGAAACAATTGCACAAATGTGCATGTCATACTAAATCTCCATTTTTATGGGTTTCGGAATTCTTAAAATAAAATCTGAGTTAACAGACAGGTGCGCAGCATTACATAAATACCTATTTTATAAAAACTCAAAATCGTCAAAAATGACTTACGCAATTCGGTTATTAGCGTGACGATATGGTTTCTCGTTCGGTCACTGATCCAATTTGGGTATGGAAATAGATAACAAAGTGTAGAAGTTATTACAGATTGAATGCAACTTAACGTAGTTTATTTAAAAAAACCCACAACAGTTCCCGATACGCTTAGTGGTTTAAACCGTTATATATGTGGCAAACCATTTAAACAGCAGTGCGATTACAGGATTATAGCCCTACTACGTTTAGGTCACAACTTTTTGAAGCAATTTATTTTTCTGTTTGTTTTATCTTACCTCCTCCGAATAGAGAGCCATATAGGCAAACTCTTGTAGCATATTCTCCAACTTTTCCTGCTGCCCGAAACGCAATTGTTGGATAGGGGTCGGTAACTCTATTTGCCTCATATTCAGGGTATCTTTCTTGCAGTATAATCCAACACTTTCCCAGAAGAGTTCCGGTGAATGCTGATACGAGACCGCATACCACAAGCAAAGGCATTGCTGACAATACAACAACAGCGTATGTTAGAAAATATCTCGAAACAGCAATTGAAACTTGGTCGTCATATATGCAGGCAAACTTGTATATAACGTGGGTTTCTGCATGTAACAAACTGGACATGAAATAATCCGGTTCTAAACATAAATTGACTCCATCTGAGTTGATTAAGATATCATCATATCAACGGCATGTCGTAAAAACACACAAAAAAAAAACTTACAACAAATTTTACTGCTACTGACGTCATTTGAACTCATGTCTTCTGCGAGAAAATGTATGCAAGTTACATTACTGCCCTATTTTGTATAGTATTGGTTTATGTAATCCAACAAGACTCAGTTTATGTTTAGCCATGATACAGTAGCAAATTGTTCTTTGTTCATTATGACCGAGAGTGCACTTGAATCACACGAAATGCTGACAGAAGAAATATGCTAAGTATATTATTTGCCATGGAGTCATTTCATTGCAATCCTAAACGAAACTATTAGTAAGTGATCAATTGCTATGAATGTCAGTTGTTTGTATGATTCATATGATATCACAAATGATACTTAGTGCTGTTTTAAAGGCGTGTACAAATAAATAAAATGAATAAAAAAACTTAAATTAGGTAAAAACTTAAAAAGGTTAGGTTTCAAATGATATGCCGGTAGAAATAGTACCATGTCGCACCGAAGTTCTGCAATCTTGCAGCTGATAAAAATTAATCTTTTTTATTTTAAAAGCGTAAACACGGCAAATACTTTGATACATTGGCAATACAACCACTTACGTACAACCTAGAATTTAGTCACGTGCTATTGATTACAAGAAATAAAGAAGGGTCTTCCATGATTGCGTGAACTATATTTAGAATTGAGAATTAGTATTTCATGTAATAGTCTAACTAAATAACAGAACTAAATAACATTGACACAGTGAGAATTACATACAAATTGTAAATATACGGTTGAGGTTATTTCTCATCTGTATGGCAACGAATTCATGATGATTAGTATATACAATAGTAAGATAAGGCAATTTGTCATAACTTGAGTGAATCATTGAGGTTGAAACGAGAATATCGGTCAGAGACCGAAGACTTATCGATCGAAAGTCAGGGGATTCCCCAAAACAGCGCTCTTACTCCATAGTGACACCTTGTATCCCATAACTAATTAATTTATAACTCGCTAATTATACGACATAATTCGCCCAAAATCAATAGGCTACTGGTACAAGATATGATGAATTGACATGCAAAATTTTCAGCAGATCCAATCTCACTTTCGTGAGATATCGCGTGCATCTAACAGACAAACAGACAGACAGATAAACAGACAAATACCTATCAACATACTTACCGATTAAAATCGATAACTGATAAAGACATAAAATTAACTCACCTATCCATCCTCCATCTACAATAGCTTGCGGTATAGCCAATACTCCACTTCCGCATAATGTACCAATGATAAATACAGCAGCCATTCCAATCCCATAGCGTTTGTCGACCTAAAATATATTCATTTCACAAAAAGAAAAGGTGGCATTGTGGTCGACTTCATGAAAATGACATCCGTACTTGAGCGTCATTCACACCTCAACTTAGTAAGCCAAGTTGCTTGTTATCAAATATCAGTTACTTGCTTAGATGTATACAATCACAATTGACAGAACTGGCTCATTTCCCAAATTATTACTTATCGATCTTAAGATCGGTAAGTATATTGATAGGTATTTGTATGTATGTCTGTCTGTCTGTCTGTCTGTCTGTGTGTCTGTTAGATGCACGCGATATCTCACGAAAGCGAGATTGAATCTGCTCCAGATTTTGCATGTGCATTCATCTTATCTCGGACCAGATTCCTATTGATTTTGGGCGAATTATGTCGTATAATTAGAGAGTTATCAATCAATTATTGATTAAGTGATCTAGATTTTTGTAAAGCGAGAGAATTTTGAGACCCGCCGAGTGTGTGTGTGCGATGCGCAGTGCGCAAGTTACACGAGCGGATGAATCGAAACTGCAGTTTCTGTTTTGGGGGATCTCCTAACTATCGATCGATAAGTATTCGGTTTCCAACCGATATTCTCGTTTGAGCGTTATTCATAAATCGTAAACTTCATCTTTTTACTCACTAACAATTCTTACCTTCACTTTTGTTCCAATTTCCAGCAACGGCGCAATAGCTTCATCTTGCATTATATTTGACATTTATTTCAAAATTCTGAAAATGATATAGCATTGCAAACGAACACGTGAATCAAAATATATTTCCAAAGAAGAAAAAATCTTATACGCAAAATGAAAGAATTACCTCCGTTAAAATTGTTTGCTATCGAAATATTTTTAGATAACATTTTGATTACCAGTTTTAAGCGCCAAAGCAATACTTCTTATTTCTCAAGTTTCTAATATGAATTTCGCTTTGTCTGAGAATTGCTTCGTAAATATTAATTTGTTTAGCATGACTATAACTGATATTTATCATTATTAGGCAATTTCTCATGAGGAAATAAAATTGAGTCAAGCTGCTTACACTTTCACTTTGGAAGTGTTTTCGATGACGTGCGAGATAAATTTTGTTTGTGAGACTGAGTTGCGCAGACACATCGCAAATGCGCCATATTGCATCAGATATTACAAATAGAATTATAATGTGACGGGAAAGTCGATTTTATCTCAAGATAGCAGCAACTTATTGTTCCAGATATACTTTTCATTTTATTATGGATAAGAAAATATGCTTACAGGATAAAAATAACGTTTTGAAATATGTGCTCACGGTCCTAACCTAATAGAGTTTCTATAGTTTAGTATTCTCATTACCCACTTGTTATAAATGAAAGTTATTTAATTAGTGACAAATAGCGGGAAGTAAAAATATGTTTGAATTTAGAATAAATATACGCTCTGTCTACATAATATATTGAAATAATGAAATATAAACATCCATACTACTTTTAGATTTTCATAAAGTGAATTGGGTACTCCTGAAGTATGCGCACCAAGATGTCGCACAACCTGAACCCTAAGCTGGTACACAACCCGAGTTCAGGTGAAGTAAAGTGAGTAAAATGTGCTGAAATCTTCAAAAATTTGGTTTTTGTTGAAAATATAAATTGTGCCCGAAGCTTGCATGCCTGTTTGGTCATGATGTCGATTTTGCAGACAATAATGGGGATTTCCATACGGTCATATTTCTATACTTAATATGTATAGGTACATATGGGCCGTGTTTATATGTCGTTCTTAAATATGTTCATGAAGGTTTTTTTTACAGAAAGAAGTAGGAGTCATCGTTACTCATAAGGTAGGCGTTCAAAAACAAAATAATAATATTTTACGATCTATTTATGATCGTATTTCAACATGTCTGATATAATAGTTCTAAACAGACTTTCAACTCATGTGATGTTGTGTAAGTGATGTGTGGGAGGTTATTATGTCAGATAAACGTATTCAGTTACGAAATTGGTATTACTCAAAGATAAGAGTGAAAGTTCAAGATGTATGTAAATTGAAATTTGTAGTTGTGCAAGTTGTAACAGGCTCCAGAATTTGAACATTTCCTTGTATATTATATGAAATACAACTGCTCTAAAACTTGTAGACTGAAGAGTTATGGTAACATCCGCGTTTTCCATTTTACTATTTTCATTCTCGCAATAATTACGAATGGCTAAAACTACTGTAAACCTATTAAACTCTTTACAAACCGAAAATTACCTAAATGTACGTATGTAGCATTTCATTTTCTAAAATCGAAAGAAAAAGTGATTTAATTATTCTACCATTCGAATGTTGATGCGGTCTTTTGAAATGACAACACATACAAACACCATAAGCAATATATGTAACATTTTTAGTATAATCTAATATTGAGCAACTGAGGAAGAGTCCTGCAGAGTGTTAACTCAGAAAAATGCAGCGTTAGTGTAACTAACTCAATGTTGTCTGATAACAATCCAACGGAAAATTTTTTTAAATGAATGGAAAAAATTTTTTGAACTATTTTTTTTTTAATTTTCTTATAAAACCGCCTGGCATATTGTTCTACTTTTCCTATACCACTAGCTGACAAATTTTACTTATTTTCCTCTTCTAACCCCCTTCAGCTATACAAATACCAACAATTCAAAATTTTCTGATTGAAACAAGCTGCAGCAGAAGTTACAACTGCACACTAATTGTACAGTCTGCAATATTAATAGCGCTACACGTATTGCATAATAATCAATGACATTTATCATTAGCGCGAATGATCATCTATGGCTATATCTTATGACAGCTACATCATGTGATAGTAATTTCTCATGAGAGACTTGAACAGTAATGCTGAAAAGCAGACTCGTTCAACCGTTTTTGTTTGCACCAAATGTTTTGCCCAATGAATCGATTTTTATGAACTTTGTTTGGAATTTAATGATATGTTTTACGCTTCAATGGAATACAGTAAATGTGTAATTTCTGTCATGTAAATTTTCAGTCCAGTTTTTGTCACTGCTTATGATTACAAAAATTCTATTTAACCATATTTATTTTTTTGGTAATTTGAAATGCAGCAAACACAGAAAAATGGAAATGTTGGTTAAAAAGAAATGTTAGTTATCTACAGAGGCAAAAGTATAACTTCTATTAAGACGACCTCTAACCTCTTTAAATAAAACGATTTTCATAACGAAGGTATAAGAAAAGTCCTCTTGTTTGTACATTTTGATTAATAGATATATTTTTCGCGTTGTGGATTGAACACCTACACCACTTTCGTACAAAGCAAAACGAAAAATATACTCAGATAGTATTTTGGGAAGAATTACTTGTAACTGTGCCAATTGAAGCAATTTGAATTCAATATAATGAATGTTTATATATGTATAAAACGCTCGCATGTAGTTTAAAATTGACTCCCTTAATCGTTATAGAGTTTTCAATGGTTACACGCTAAGATAAATTCAGTGTATATATATTTACTAAACCTTTGATACTTTATAATTATCTTGTTCATAGATGATACGTTTTTTTCTAGTTTTATCTGTAAGTTTCAACTTTACCAAATTTCACGTTGTTTTCATCTCCTTTATTTTCCATCTCGCGCTATCGTTCCGGCGCACGAGGTATCCTCACATTAGTACATCGACTTATCTAATAATTACTAAATTAATGGACATCTTCGTATTAAGAAACCGAGATATTAAATATGGCACGCTTCCATCTGAATACAGTTATAATAATTCTGAAGGCTATATTCCTATGATGGCAAAGAAATATATTTTTCTTTTAATATTGATGGTTTATATATAATATGAATACGATCAAATGAATATACATGAAAAAATAGGCACGTTATGATTTAAATGGCCGCAGTTACTACGAATACGTCCTAGTTGCATGCCTGACCATGAATGTTTCTAGCAAGCATAAAAAAACGGTACTCCGGTAGTATGTGTACCAGGTTAGGCCATATTTTTATTCTAATTCTTATTGTTTTAGTTATATTACGAGTTCGGGAACAGTCTGTGTTAGCCACATAAATATATCCTCTGTCCATAGGTTTCAGTCCCTTCACACAATTTGACGTAAAATAGGCGAACAAAGTTAGTTACCTCCATATTGGTACACATACTTCTGGAGCGCCAAAAAAACTAACCAACCAAGGCAAATCTCGCACAATATTTATTCTGAAACAATGAATTTAGGAAACAAAATTTGTATATTTCAGTTCTGATCGACTTATTTCCATCTCGATAGGAAGAATAAGTTACGTGTTATTTCACTTTCTCCAGGCCATAAATTGACTTTGATCCTGAAATTTTAAATATTACTAATTTTACATGCTCAAATAAAATTTTAGGCGAGGTTTAATTTACAGTAAATTGGCGACATATCCCGATTCTAATAGGAGTTGAAAGCAATCAAAAGTATTTATATTATCATGCAATTTCGTATTCGTATATTATTATGAGTGTCCTACTGAAGTGTAAACGAAAAATGTCCTGCTTCTTCCGCCCAATTAGGTTTAAAATGTTTGTGGTGACAAAATATATCGATTCTTAAAGAAGTTGAAAGCAGTTTAAAATCTTCATATTGTTATGCAATTTTGTACGCTTTTATGAGTAACGTAATGTAGCCTAAATGCAACATTATGCATATTTCACTCAATTGGTTTAAAATTTAAGTGGCGATGCCTTCGTTTTGGTCAAACTACGTTGATACAGAAGGTTAAGTAATCTCGTACTTGTGCCTTAGCCAACCAGGCCATCGCTTACCCAAGCCCCTTAAATGGAGTGACGAAAGTCGGTAAGATATGCTGAACAACGAAAATTCGAAAACCAACAACACCTTACATAACGCCTTCTGAGTGTGTGAACACTTTAAAAATCATTGCGCCTGATTATAACCCCGAATTGTGAGGGATTTTACTACTTTTTTAAAAGTGTAATTGTGTAAATTGTTCGTTCAATATTGTTCAAACAATACATGCAAGTATGCACCGGAGTTGCATTATTGGTGTCCAATTCATTGCATGCGCGAAACATTCTATTAATAATCAACAATTTGTGCTCTTACAAAAATAAAAAATTCCACTAAAAGTTTTTAGTAATTTAAAACATAATATTTGTGTGCTTTTTGAATAATATACAAAAAATAAGATTCAGATACTTCAAGTCTCATACTTGACTCATATGTATTTATTATATCAATTGTATTCCAATACGATAAGTATAACGCACAGTCTAGCTAACTGGCAAGTTTCGCAATAGTATAGGTTTACAGTATATGTCACCTGAAAAATCATGTGACTTGAAATTTAAGAGTTGATATGTGCCTGTTTACTACAACTTTAGCTGTCAGAAATAGTCTGTTTGATTTTGATATATGTTGCATTTGCAGTGGTCAGTATTGTTTGAGAATATTTCCAAACAATTTCAGACAAGCGTATAACCTGATAGGTCAAACTATAGACATGGTATAGGTTGAAAGACGCATTCAAGGACATACTGAAAAATGATATTGAAAGATAATTAGAGACACTTTGCCTTTCTTCGAATGAAAAAATAATTTTGATTGTAATATATTGCCATTTTATAACATCTCTCGCAGATTTAAATAGGAAAATTATCTTATAGGCAAGCTATCTATTCAATATGCCGTAACAGGTATTCACGACTGTGTGCGTACGTGTTCAGTTTCAAATCTGAACTTATTGATTACGAATGACTTCATAACGTATTTAGACAGTTCTTTTCATTAAATATATCATTTAGTTAATAATGAAGCCCGCAAAGCGAGATATTAGCCAGCGTTAATGAAAACTTTTGAAGTTGCAACCTCTCAAGATGTTTATAAGTTTAATAAAATGCAGGCATTTTGAGTTCATGAGAAAACAAATATTTTAACAGTATGGAGAAATATACAGTTGAAAGCGTAGATAAAATATAATATATGTTACGTGTTTGACTACTAGTAATGACACTACTTCTGAATTTTCGATCGGTTTCAGATTTCAATGAAGAAATATATGTATTTTTTAGACCATATCGATACTGGCTTTTAATTTCATATAGTTTGGAAATATAATGAATTTAGAGAATTTTTTTTAATATAGAATGAAATAGCTTATACAAAATACTCAATCAATAGAGTATTGATGTTAATTAAAAGTCGGTTTCCTTTGAGGTCATACAATGGTTTCTACTATTTTCTATAACTATGTTTCGCGGTACAGGTTACGAGGATGCGAATACCAACAGTAATCATTGCAATTGTACATATTTATTGCTATTCCAGATTACAATCATGGTTTGTCTTGTGGAAGCCTATAATAACATTACCTAATCTGGGTGTGTACGAAATTAGGAATATATGAGGAAATAAACACAATATATCGTCAGGAACACATTTACCTCATCACACTATCGTAAACTACGTTCCATTTTATGAGCATCGTAGCCGAGGAGATGGCGCGAGCGAGGCAGAATCACCAACCAAAGAAAAGCCGAGTAAGAAAACTAAAACTCCGTCTCCAGATGGAACGACGTTTCAAAAAGAAGTATCAAAAGCTTTGGAGAAAAATACCACAGAAAAAAGAGCACCGAGTGCGTTGAAGTATTCGAGATCAAATTCGCCAGACTGGCCTGGAGCTTCTGCAAAGCACGTATCAACATACGGCAAGCAAGAAAAGAAACGCGTACGTTTCAGTTCAGCTGTAACTGATAAAATGGAGGAACCTCCCTACGTCCAAACTCTTCTTCACTCAGTAAGCAAGAAGCTACAACGTGGAGTTAAAGAAGGCTGGGCAGCTGCCGATGAGTCAAAGGAAAACAAGATTGAAATCAAAAACGAGAGAAAAGCTACGCCAAATGAAAGCAATTTGGACGAGGAAGAAGATTCGAGTAATTTCGTGTCCCCAATTACAAGAGTAACTGTTACGAGGCGCAAAATACAACAAGAAAACAAAACACACGTGAAAATCTTTCGCAACAGCAAGTAAAAACTGTCCATACAAAACCATATTCGCAACAGAAGATTTTAGATTTGGCAACCAAGATTATCAGTAATTCAGTAAATTTGCAAAATACAGCGCACGATAGCACAGAAAACGCAAATGCACCATCGGAAGTACAGACCTCAAGACCTCCTACACGAAATGCGACCGGTTTCGTCGCAGCTCGACCCACGAGGAAAGGAAATATCATGCCTATATCTAAGTATGTACAAAACAAACAGGCAATTATTTCTCCATCTTTTCCGGATCAAGCACCAAAACAACGAAAAACATTTATGTCGTATTCTGCTAAGTTGAATCGAAGCGATGGAGCACGCAAACAGACAAATATTATTGAACCTCCTAAAATTACAAGTGCGAGAGCGCCAATCGTCAAAGTCAACAAAAACTCTGCCGTTAGCTATCGACAAACAGTACCTTTGAGTGGTCAACCACAAAAACAACCAGTGCAATACATTTCGTTAGATTTAAAAATTAATAATTTAGCACATTCTCCAAGAACTTCTATGCTACCGGACTCTCCAAGGTCTCCAACATTATTGTCCGCACACGCAACACATTTTCAGCCTATTCTATCCATGCCAGACCACATTAATTTTTGTGATCCTGGAAAAACAGAACGTATTCTAGAATGGTTGAATGATGTCAACAAGAAGCGTAATATAGAATCAAAATGCAAACGTATTTCATCATCTATGTCAGCCAAAACTGTCAGTTGATGATCATAAACAAACCAAAAAAGGTTAAAAATATAGAGGAAATAATGCAGAATACAAGATTAAGCAAAACATCAAGATTGAAAACGGTCACGATTTTTGCACAGTTTACTCCTGCACTAGAGTTGAAGTATCGGCTTATTACAAAAGTTACGTTTTTTATGTTTATTTATTTATTGCACGTTTTTCTCTTTTGATAAAATATTTTCACAATAAAAAATATAAAGATATATGTGTTCAAAGGTAGCTAAGTGAAATGTGTTTTGAAATTAGGTTTATCTTCAAATAAACCTCAATTACATAAATCCAACTCAATCAGTCTTTAGGGTCAATGATAATATACTGAATTCTGAGTTGTTTTTACAAGATTAATTTCAAGAACTTTACTTCCAGAATAAAAATTTAGGAAATGTGTATTCATGCGTATCAGAAAACCTAAAATAAAACCTCTCGTCATGTCGGATACAAAACTATTTTCCGAATATGACAACATTAATTACTATAAATATACTATTATTACTATTAGATCATTATAGTTTGCTTTTAAAAAGACAAACTTCCACAATTTCGTAGCGCGCCATAACAAATAACTCAAATATACTGTCCTCAGAGGCAATATATATAGAAAAATTGTGAAAGTTCATTAGTTTGTTATTAAGCAATATTTGTCATCTGCTAGAGATATTTCAAATTTTTTACATTCTTATTCTTATACAGAGTGATAAAAATGCTTTGGAAGCATAGAGTATACAAATGGAAATGATATCCGTGGCTACAGACAAACATTTCCTAAGAATACAGTCATAAAAAGTTGGTTTCACAGGTTGTTTTACCATTCTTAGTAATCTACCACGAATCAACCTACCGATGCATTAACATAACAAGGTACAGTGAAACCAGAGGATCCTGTTACCAATGACTGGATCGCAAAGTAAGTTGAAGAAACACCGGCACCCACTCCAAAAATGATGATTTCAAACAGGAAGACTTTCATATGAAGACTTAGGTTCACTTGCTTCCAATTGTAATTTGATTCTAATGCTCTGTAGTTATTAGCTGGTCTATGCGGATGCAGCATGTGCTCCGGTAAGGGCCCGTAGGCGTCTTCAGGCTTCTGTTGCCTTGATAATAAGTAGTAAAATAACGGCGGGAAGACCACACAGGTGCAGCCAATTAAAGAGCCTCCAACTAAGGAAAGTATAACGTTGAAATGTGGAATGCTGAGAGCGACGAATAATACAGCAAGCATATAGATTGTGCGAGTCATCACACGCTTCCAAGTGAATTCTGAAAATTATATTTAGTTATAATAGCATCACAAACATTCTAATTTTCTGCCAAAAATAATGTTTTTCACTCACTTCCACGAGTTTAATTAGTAACAAAAAAACAAACAAAAAATATTTGGGAAATATATTTTATTAATATATCATCATTCATTTTTTAGCATCTGTCTGGTTCGATGTAGTATCAAAGTTTCAGCGATTCTGTGATTTTATACTAATAAGTCTCTTTCTCAACAGATATTTAGGAAAGGTAATAGGTTGGAGGAGATCACCTTTAAATTCACAAGTGCAGTACCATAATTATGATTTTATTCCACTTATTTTGCTAAGTACATGTGAAGTGAATTATCTGTTTTTCAATAAAAAGAAAATATTTCCAATAATTCTTACGCTGTATATATGGGATGCCTAGGGAAATGACAATGGTTTGGAGTAAATATCATTAGGTTGTGAAATCTATCAATTCCGATTGTTATTTACATACATAAAACTTACTTTCTGGAATATTTAGGAAACCTTCAATTTCTTGCGTCACTGGATTTGAAATAATAACGAATGCCATTAATAGATGTGATGTAATCAAGATGTTGATTGTGTACGAAATCCATCCAGGGGACAAAGCAGATAATACGTTAGGTTTCATGTCGTTGCCAAATACGAAATATCCGGCAGCTCCAGCAGGGAAATAGAGAAAGATTACACCTGAGGATTTTTAGAAATTAAAAAAAAAATTGACATTGACGACGGTTCTGAGTTCCAGAAATCGTGAATTTTGCACATAAAACTGAATTGTTAATAGAGAAATTTACAATTTCATACCCATTTCTTTTCATTGACAACAAAAATATGGAACACGTTAATTGCGAAATATATCTTGATTTGACATGCGTTATTCTTATTTGCTAAAATCAGTGTCGCTTCAAATGACACATAAAATCTACTAGCAACTTTTCGTGCTTAGTTATTGGGCACTAAATGTACCTTTGAGACGTTTTTGGGCACAAATGGACCAAAACGAATGAACGAATCAATTTCATTAAAGATGGTTGAAACGCTAGCAAGCTATTGTACTTTCAATTTTTTAAAATTCCCTTTGGGTCGGACTCGATATTTCATCAAAAAATTCCGTTTTATTTTAGTTTGAATTGAACACTTATTATTTCACCATACCCACTTTATAATATGTTTGAACGGATCCGTCATTACCGGTCCGCCAATTTCCACGGTGAAACGCTCCTAACGAAATTTGAGCTATGCTCTTTTGCTACGATTTCAATGCTATAAGTTTAACATCTGGAATACGTGTAGGGCTGAAGAGCATCATTTAGCGGAGTATATGATTTAGTTACCTACTTACCAATTATTCCCAAACCAACTGCTGTATTAAATTTATTTGGATTTTTCATATCAACTTGTATTGTAGGAAAGCAACTAGCTCCACCAAACGCATAAACGATAACTCCAAATGAATTGAAAAACGACGAGGCTGTTGGTTCTGGTCTGTATGAATCAACATGATCGGGCGCATCCTGAAATGCATCAGATAGATAAAATTTATTTTGATACATTTGCAAAAATAAAGTAATACACACACAAAAAAATTGAGGCGACCAATCTGGGAATGAACAAAACTTAAAAATAAGTTTAAAATGCATCACACGTGTTCACCCACCAAAAGAGAAGGGAAACAAGTAACAAAACAACCTAAACAAATAGACATGAAAATCGGCGACGGTCGTTACTCAGGCATCTCACTTTGTAATAGGTTAGTATTTCGGCATTTTGATATTTTTCTTTCATATTAAAACATCAGTAAGGATTTGGGCCAACAAACTCCTATGAAAGATGGGATAATAAAAATCGAGTTTCTCTGAAAATGCAGTGTGCTTATATTTAAGTACAACCTACTGGTTTTAATTGTACTTGTTAAAAGGCGCTGATAATAATACGAAAAGGTTTTAAGAATGAATCTAATTTCAAAAATAAATTATTTCAGACCGGATTTAAATATTCATCATGTGCTGAATGATGAAGTTTACCTGAACTATTCCAGCTACGATTAACAAAGCTCCTATTGTGGTTGTTGCAGCAGCAATTAGACCTGCATACCAGAAATCTTTCGGAGTTCCAATCCAAGAGAGTGGGGTAAGTATGCAGAATACTATCATCATCATGTAGCAAGGATAAAATTGAATTCCACCCATAGACTGCAGAAGATTTGTTGTGTTGTCGGAAATCAAAAGAAGAAAAACTGTACCTGATAGGAAAGATATAAAATCTAGCTATAGCTGTCATACATAACAGTAACTGTTGTTCTGACTACAAGTTAGTTGTGATCTACAGTAAGATGGAAATGGCGTATATTAGAAGTTACTTGAGCCCGTGATTACTATTAACCTGTAGAATTAGATATTTATTATATTTTTTTTAAACGATAATAAAGCCGAGAGGAAGTCTTAATTATATGAAGAACCATATGATTTTTCGTTCGGTCACTGATCCAATTTGGGTATGGAAAATAGATAACAACAAAGTGTAGAAGTTATTACAGATTGAATGCAACTTAACGTAGTTTATTTAAAAAAAGCCACAACAGTTCCCGATACGCTTAGTGATTTAAACCGTTATATATGTGGCAAACCTTTTAAACAGCAGTGCGATTACAGGATTATTAGCCCTACTACGTTTAGGTCACAACTTTTTGAAGCAATTTATTTTTCTGTTGGTTTTATCTTACCTCCTCCGAATAGAGAGCCATAGGCAAACTCTTGTTGCATATTCTCCAACTTTTCCTGCTGCCCGAAACGCAATTGTTGGATAGGGGTCGGTAACTCTATTTGCCTCATATTCAGGATATCTTTCTCGCAGTATAATCCAACACTTTCCCAGAAGAGTTCCGGTGAATGCTGATACGAGACCGCATACCACAAGCAAAGGCATTGCTGACAATAAAACAATAGTTCATGTTAGAAAATATTTTAAAACAGCAATTGAAACTTGGTCGTCATATATGCAAGCAAACTTATATATACCGTGAGTTTCTGTATGTAACAAACCGGACATGAAATAATCCGGTTTTAAACAAAAATTGACTCCATTTGAGTTGCTTAAGATATCATCATATCAACGGCATGTCGTATAAACACACACAAAAAAACTTTAGATTTATGAAACAACAAACAAAGCCCTAACACCAAAATTATAAAAACATGAAGATACAGTTAAGTCGAAAGTTTTTACAAAACATAGATATTTTATTGTCAAGTATGACACCGCTTTTATCCAATAAGTTTGTCAATATTTGCTGCGATGGACGATGAAGCAATTCATAGCGAATTTTTCATATGACTGTTAGAAATTAGTGATTTCACGGGGGATTTGAATTGGTTCATCAGCAAAAAACTTGCTCCCACAAGTAGCCTAAATGCTGTCAAATATTGAGATCATAAAAACCGCCTCTTCTAGCTTCAAAGAAAAAGACAGAAAACAGATTGAAATGGTGAACGTACATTTGAACCCATGTACATTTGAACCCATGCGTATATCCACGGGTTCAATCTATATGCGGGTGCTAAAACCCATGGGTTAGGGTTAGTATGGGTTTAACTATCCGTGAAACAAAAAAAATTCCATATGTGCAATAGCATACAGGTGCAATTGTCATGGGTTCAAATGTACGTGGGTTCAAATGTAATGGAACCGATTGAAATACCTGGCACACGATAAAAATAAACTCAAACATCCCTCTCCAGCAATAACGCTTACAATGGGACTTGAATAAGCTTCCGATAGCTGAGTGGGGCTTCTCGCACGTTTGAATGACAAGGAATAATTTTTTTATCAGAGGTTGCAATAATGGCCGCCTAGATTTGTGAAAGACATTGGGATTCGAATAATAGTGCGCGGGCCACTCGGAAACTTACGGCGGGCCACATGTGGCCCGCGGGTTGGACGACCCTGATGTAATCCAACAAGACTCAGTTTATGTATAGCCATGATACAGTAGCAAATTGTTCTTTGTTCATTATGACCGAGAGTGCACTTGAATCACATGAAATGCTGACAGAAGAAATATGCTGAGTATAATATTTGCCATGGGGTCATTTCATTGAAATCCTAAACTAAACTACTGGTAAGTAATTAATTGCTATGAATGTCAGCTGTTTGTATGATTCATATGATATCACAATTTTACTTTCTTGTATTTCAATACCTTATTGAAGTTAACTTCAGAATTAGACATAAGGTGAGGCTTGTTTTTTTCAGCCCCCCCCCTCCCATCCCCGCTCCACCTATAAAGGTTGTGCTTCGTACTAAGAAGGTAGATGAATACAACAATAGTGGAGATATGAGAAAAAAAATGATACCTATTGCTGTTTTTAAAGGCGTGTACAAATAAATAAAATAAATAAAAAAAAAAAAAAAAATAAATAAAAAAATACTTAAATTAGGTTAAAACCAAAAAAAGGTTTTAAAGATATGCCGGTAGAAATAGTACCATGTCGCACCGAAGTTCTGCAATTTTGCAGCTGATGAAAACTAACCTTTTTAATTTAAATAGCGTAAACGCGGCAAATACTTTGATAAATTGGCAATACAACCACTTACGTATAACCTAGAATTTAGTCACGTGCTATTGATTACAAGAAAGATAGAAGGGTTTTCCATGATTGCGTGAACTATAATTAGAATTAGTTTTTCATGTGATAGTCACAGAGAACTGAATAACATTGACACAGTGGGAATTATATACAAATTGTATATACGGTTGAAGTTATTTCTCATCTGTATGGCAACGAATTCATGATTAGTATATACAATAGTAAGACAAGGTAATTAATTGGTCACAACTTGAGTGAATCATTGAGATTGAAATAAAGACATAAAATTAAATCTATATTAAATCTAAATAATATTAACCTATCCATCCTCCATCTACAATAGCTTGTGGTATTGCCAATACTCCACTTCCGCATAATGTACCAATGATAAATACAGCAGCCTTACCAATCCCATAGCGTTTGTCGACCTAAGATATATTCAATTCACAAAAAGAAAAGGTGGCATTATGGTCGACTTCATGAAAATGACATCTGTACTTAAGTCAGCACGCAAAAGTTTTGCTCTGTTTTTGTTTTTAATAACCCTCTTTTGATTGCCTCCTATTCGATGACTGTTCTAGCTTATTGTGTCCTTGGCAGTGCTGTACTTTTTCAAATCTCTTCATAACAGATATCTGCTGCAGTAGATAGTGCACAATGGGAACTTGGTTCGTTTTAGGTCTATTGCGAATTTCCCACCAGTGATATTGTCACTTTCTTTCCGCTTGCACTGAATAGATTTGCTTACGATATTTTATTTGTCAAATATGACTGTTCGACATGCTTTCTAATTATACAGATCCAAAAATCCGTTATCAACTTCGAAACATCGTTAATTCTGTGAACTATAAAACTGAAAAACTCAGTATATACGTTACAATATCAATGGACTTCAAGTCAAATAACCCTACTTTTTTTTAAATAGTGGGTTGGAAATATCTGACATCTGCAGAGGCCTTGTTACGTCTTTCGCATTGGACAGCTATAAACACTTTTTCACGAAAAACTTCAAAAATTTGCAAAAACTCGTTGCAACTTTATTGCCTCGTTCAGTGCTGGTGACAGGGTGAGCACTTGTGATTTTGATAACATAAAACATAGTCTCTCATACGTTATCACAAAAACGTGTTTTGAATTTATAATAATAGTTATTAGGGTAAAAGAAATACAATGTTAAATATTATATTAGTATTGCAGTCAAGTTCAAATATTCAACGTTTAAAATATAAAATTGCGGACCTCCAGAAGTATGCGCACCAAGATGGCGCACAACCTGAACATAGTAGGTGCGTACCGGTTAGGATTCAGGTTGTGCGACATCTTGGTGCGTATACTTCTAGAGCACCAAAATTTCAATGCTTATATGTTTTGCTTGTTAAGCTTCTTGCATCTCTACAACCCAACGCTTACATTGACGTAGCAAGGAACTGTAAAACCGGAATCTCCGTTAACGAGAGAAGCAAATGAAAAGTAAGTGGAAGAAACACCTCCAACTATACCAATCAATATGATTTCTATTAAAATAACTTTAATATGCAACTCTAAATCAACTTGCATCCAACTTGGCTGTGCAGGATCTTCTTCTCTCGATTGAACGTGAGGTTGAGGGTGCAGTGATGTTGAATCCGAGGTGGTTTCTATTGAAGACTGTATGTATGATGGAAGAGGACCATGAGCGGCAGAAGGAGTTCTTTGTCTCGACAACAAAAGGTAGAACAGAGGCGGAAAAATAAAATTGGTTAAAGCTATTGTTGAACCTCCCAACAACGACAAAATAATGTCAAAGTGGGGAACAGTGAGACCAACAAACATTGCCATTCCAGACAACGACGTTCGAACCAGTATTCTCTTGACGCCAAATTCTGTGAAAAGTAATCATAGAATGAGATCAGATTAGTTTATTTTGTAACAATATTCATAATATTGATAAGAGTTTAAGACTTTCTACAAGGCCTAATTTGTATCATGGCTCTACAATCTAACATATTAAACAAAAATATATGAAAAGTATAAATAAAAACGAACAAAATAATGAAAATAATGATGTCAGTTACTGACTATTATTTTATGTTTGGTTTAAATCAATTGCTCATAATCTCACAGACATTTTTTCCAAATAAAATAACTGGGACCAATCGAATAGTAAATGTTGAGTTACCACCAAAATCATTAAAGTTAAAAATAGTATAATATAGGTCTTCTGACCACTTCTATATTATTATGAAGTGAGGGATTTGAATATTAGGTAATTCATTTTTAATATATCGAAATTCTGTAGTTGCACATAACATATATTAATGTTTACTTTATTTTGATGCAAAACCTGAACAAAGATGAGTCATGTTTTCAGAAAAAGATTTGAGCTTTTCGTATTTTTTTGCAAGAATTTCAACTATTCTCCGCGTATGTTCATTAGACAACTTACTGTCTGGTATCTTAAAAAATCCTTCAATTTCTTGACTGACAGGATTGCTTACGATAAGAAACGCCATAAGAAGATGTGATGTAACAAGAATGTTAACAGTATAAGACATCCATCCAGGAGGCAATGCATCGAGAACATTTGGTTCCATGTCATCACCAAGAACAAAAAATCCAGTGAGTCCCACAAGAAGATAAACTGCCAGAACGGCTGAAATTATTGATAAAAAATATATATAATGAGTGACTACAGGTGATTAAAGGAGAACTTTTGGATAGTATTGGTTTCATTGGCTTGAAGTCTGTATGTCACAAAGTATATATATATTATTACTCAATTAGTTTGTAGCCTAATTAATTTACTGCGAGTAATTCAAATTCTATTACGCACAAACCACTACCAATAATTGAACCAGTGTATCTTTATTTATCTAACAGTTGGGGTTACGTGAAACTAACTACTTTTCCTTGCTCTATGCCTTTGCGCAGGTGGATCCGTATGTGTATAACGCAAGGATGCTGTGGCAAGAGTGTAAATGAATATTCTATTTAATTCGAGACCCTTAAACTAAATAGAATAATCTTTATTTGGTACTCCTGAAGTATGCGCACCAAGATGTCGCACAACCTGAACCCTAACCTGGTACACAACCTGAGTTCAGGTTGTGCGCCATCTTGGTGCGCATACTTCAGGAGGTCCCTTTATTTATATTTGCATTAGCGAGTATATCTTTGATTCGTTTATTTTTGAATACATCATCCCCAACTTCATTCTTTACCAGCGTTTCCCAACCTTTTTTGGTCGCGGACTATTTTCTCACCGGCGAAACCCTTTGCGGACTCAAGGTGCGTTTATTACAACCGTATACTCTGTGTGAACAGGCAATAAAACCGAACACAACAGAATTTTAACGAATTTCAACAATGGCCTTTTCTGTCGCACAAAATTCAACCATGACAACGACGAGAATTTAAGATGTATTCCTATTTTAACTTAATTGTGTTCATGATAATTCGCGGTTGCGTCGAATTATGACAAGATGAAAGCATTACTTCGCTAAAATACAATGGCAATCGGTGAACATAATAATGTGAGAATATATTGTCCGATTATACTTAGTTTTGATACATATTTTTTGCGATCTTGCTAATTTGTTATCGCCGTTAGAAAAATCTTACTGTCTGCTATAAATTTTTAGAAAGTGCAACTTGATTTAGTACTCATTAAAAATATATTTAAAGTATATATATTAGTAAATCAAAAATACATATTCATCGCCATGGTTTATTATTAATTTTATTGTGATCATTTTAATCTGCGGTTGTGTTGACGAAATAAAAGCGATACTACTCACGACACAAAAATGCGTGGTAAAGTGCCCGATTATATTTTGTTTTGATTCGTATTTTTGTGAATTCGTCAAATCTGAGCTGTTCGTACAACGCCTACGGCAGTACTGTACGTGTACCAATGTGGCGGCAGTAAAGCAAAGAATCCTAAGGGGAAATGTCCTGGTACGGTAGCATCCAAAATTTTGCGATTTGCAATGTCGAAAAAGCGTTTTTAATCGGTCGCGGACCATCATAAAACAAAACTTATGGTGTTCTTCGTTTTATTTTTAGTATTTTGTATTGCCGCTTTTCCATTTAGAAAATTTGGGCCAGCCACACCAACCAGATAAGAAAAAAAATTATTCCTCGTTGTGAGAACTCGCGAGAAACACCACTTAGGTATTTATCGAAGCGTGTGGAGATTTGTGTTTTCGTCGGAAATCCGCAAGTGAGTTGTGAAACCCGGTTCCATTACATTTAAACCCACGTACATTTGAACCCACGACAACTGCACCTGCATACTATTGCACCTGAGGAAATTTTTTGTTTTGTTTTACGGATATTTGAACCCATACTAACCCTAACCCATGGGTTTTAGCACCCGCATATAGATTGAACCCGTGGATATACACCTGGGTTCAAATGTACGTGGGTTCAAGTGCACGGTCACCGTGAAATCCAATCGTCTGATTGAGCGCAAGTGACCTATCGCGTCACCTGTTACCAAATTTTCGAATAGTAAATTGCTATTCCAATAGTTGAATATTCGAATATATGCCCAGATATACTCAGTAACCAGTAATTATTGACTCGATAAATGTGATGTTACTAAACTTGCTTTTTAATGTTTTATGTAAATTCTAACGTAAATCGCAACGTGGCTGAATTTCTGGCTCGTTGCGGAATCATTCAAACGCTCCGCGGACTCATTTGAGACCGCGGGCTCGGGTTGGGAAACACTGTTCTATACGTTCAGTGGGTTGAATTGAAATTTTCGATACCAGTTTTACAAGAAAGAAAAAAAATAGAAAAAAAAGCACAAGTTTCAGTAAAACACGATGATAACAAATTTAACTTCGAGGGCAGATCAAAAGGTCATTGCTCCAAGTATACGTGTACTTTATTGGGCCACGCGTCGATTATAGCTAAACTAGACTATATATATCAAGATTTGCTTCATTGTTATTGGATCAATGTGCCAGATAGTTTGTTTAAAAGAAGTGTAATTCGTAGAATATTTTTAGTTGGTTAGTTTTTTAGAAGTTCCGAAAAACAGCTCAACTCTTATTTACATTCATTTAAACTAACTATACAATTTCTTTGACTCGTGCTTACTTGATATTCCAATTACAACAGATACGGGAAATTTATTTGGTTGTTTCATGTCGACTTGGATAGTTGGAAAACAACTTGCTCCTCCAAATGAGAATAATATCGTACCGAATGCACTAAAGAATAAAGACCACTGCGTTGCTGCATGCTGTGGATTCGGAAGGTCTGGAATAGCCTTATGAAAAATTAAAAACAATTGTCAGAAAAATGCTGTTTTATGATACAAATTGAAAAATTTATACTTACAGTCATCAAACTTCCAAATACAAAAAATGATGCTATCACACTCGTACATGCAGCCACTACTCCTGCTTGCCAAAAATCTTTTGGAGTTCCTAGCCACGTGAAAGGAGTAAGAACTCCAGTAACAATAAGTAATAAATAACAAAGAGAAAACTGTTTATCGCCAAGATTAGCAATCAGATTTGAAATATTGCCCGCTATCAACAGAAGGAACACTGTGGCTGAAATACAAATACATAATATTACTTCATACTGTATGCATTAATATCGAATATTACTCGTCAAAATTCGCAAAAAATGTTATTCAATACCGATTTGCAAATAAACTAGTTGCTTTGACAGACTTGCATGGGTGATATAAGTAATAAAATAGGCACAAGTGGTAATAATATTCTCACCGCAAAAAGAATCTAAGATATGCCGGAATGTTGCAAAATATTTTAATATTTACTCTTTTTTTTGTATTTGTTTAAATTGTCGTTCATTAATTGTTATTTCATATATTCTAATAGTCAATTTCTCATGATTGCTCGAAAGTGTTATTATCATTTAAAGCCGCCTATGTTTATTCTAATACTACTCAAAAAAGGATTCATGATACATATATCTTAGTTTTATGTCTAAATGCAAGTATTCAGACAATTGCAGCATACGTGCACAAAAAAATGTGCCACTTTAATTCCGGTGATTCGTCTCATTTTTACTTTACCTCCTCCAAATAACGTAACATCAATGCAAACTCTTGTAGCAATTTCGGCAACTTTTCCTCCTGCTCTATGAGCTATGGTTGGATACGGATCAGTAATTCTCTCGTGTTCATATTCGGGATATCGAGCACGAAGTAATGTCCAACATCTCCCGAGGATGCTGCCGGTATATGAAGAAATAAGTCCACAGGCAACGAGAACGATAGGACCTGTTGGAACAGGAATCAGTCAAAACGGAAAAATATTAGTATGAAAGCAACTTCAGTAGGTTATTAAAACGTTTCATAATGGGTCCAACTTTACTGAACATTTCTGGAGATTTTGAGTTTGCGTCTAGACATGAGAACGGTGAAATAAAAGTTTCGTTCCTAAATAACTCTTCAATTCTACTTACCTATATATCCGATGTTAACGATAGCCTGTGGGACAGCCAATACTCCACTCCCACATATTGCTCCAACAATGAACACTGAAGCTGTCACTACACCAAGACCCTTTCTTTGTGGTTGATTCTATGTGAGAAAAAAAATAAAATTGAATGATTTTTGCATAACTGCAATGCATTCGTTCATCATCCATATATGTTATTGATGACTCACCACAACGATAAAGAATACAGAATTTTCGAAACTTAAGCGACACTGTACTGTTGAACACCTGTTGTGGCTTGCTGAAGGTTCTATTATTAGAACATCAAAGCGATAAATTTTAAACGGCCGCAGATACACACAGCGCAATTTTACAACAAACACGGGGAAATTTTTTCAACATACCTCTTCTCCCTGTATTGAGAATGTAGAACTTTGTGGAGACGATCCTGTTTTTTCAGACATATTTGTCTATTCGCTAGCACAGAAGTTACGTTACAGAACATTCATTTCACTTCTACCAATTCAGCAAGTTTATTGTAAACTTAATTATATTTCATACATTTGTTCTGAATAAGACATGCATAATAACCCGATAAGATAAGATTATTTTCCTCACATATTCCTAATTTCGTACACACCCAGATTAGGTAATGTTATTATAGGCTTCCACTAGACAAACCATGATTGTAATCTGGAATAGCAATAAATATGTCCAATTGCAATGATCACCGTTGGTATTCGCATCCTTGTAACCTGTACCGCAAAACATAGTTATAGCAAAATAGTAGAAACCATTGTATGACCTCAAAGGAAACCGACTTTTAATTAACATCAATACTCTATTAATTGAGTATTTTGTATAAGCTACAACAATTTCATTCTATATTAAAAAAAATTTCTCTAAATTCATTATATTTCCAAACTATATGAAATTAAATGCCAGTATCGATATGGTCTAAAAAATACATATATTTCTTCATTGAAATCTGAAACCGATCGAAAATTCAGAAGTAGTGTCATTACTAGTAGTCAAACACGTGACATATATCATATTTTATCTACGCTCTCAACTGTATATTTCTCCATACTGTTAAAATATTTGTTTTCTCATGAACTCAAAATGCCTGCATTTTATTGAACTTATAAACATCTTGAGAGGTTGCAACTTCAAAAGTTTTCATTAACGCTGGCTAATATCTCGCTTTGCGGGCTTCATTATTAATTAAATGATATATTTAATGAAAAGAACTGTCTAAATACGTTACGAAGTCATCCGTAATCAATAAGTTCAGATTTGAAACTGAACACGTACGCACACAGTCGTGTATACCTGTTACGGCATATTGAATAGATAGCTTGCCTATAAGATAATTTCCCTATTTAAATCTGCGAGAGATGTTATAAAATGGCAATATATTACAATCAAAATTATTTTTTCATTCGAAGAAAGGCAAAGTGTCTCTAATTATCTTTCAATATCATTTTTTAGTATGTCCTTGAATGCGTCTTTCAACTTATACCATGCCTATAGTTTGACCTATCAGGTTATACGCTTGTCTGAAATTGTCTGGAAATATTCTCAAACA
Organism: Styela clava; assembly: GCF_964204865.1. Taxonomy (NCBI): domain Eukaryota; kingdom Metazoa; phylum Chordata; class Ascidiacea; order Stolidobranchia; family Styelidae; genus Styela; species Styela clava. Next base: position 9,079,688 of record NC_135258.1, on the reverse strand, counting down.
ATACTGACCACTGCAAATGCAACATATATCAAAATCGAACAGACTATTTCTGACAGCTAAAGTTGTAGTAAACAGGCACATATCAACTCTTAACTTTCCAGTCACATGATTTTTTAGGTGACCTATACTATGAACCTATACTATTGCGAAACTTATGAAATTGCTACACTGTGCGTGTTATTTATCGTATGGGAACAAAATTGTTATAATAAATACATATGAGTCAAGAATGAGACTTGAAGTATCTGAATCTTATTTTTTGTATATTATTCAAAAAGCACACAAATATTATGTTTTAAATTACTAAAAACTTTTAGTAGAATTTTTTATTTTTGTAATAGCACAAATTGTTGATTATTAATAGAATGTTTCGCGCATGCAATAAATTGGACACCAATAATGCAACTCCGGTGCATACTTGCATGTATTGTTTGAACAATATTGAACGAACAATTTACACAATTACACTTTTAAAAAAGTAGTAAAATCCCTCACAATTCGATTTCGGGGTTATAATCAGGCGCAATGATTTTTAAAGTGTTCACACACTCAGAAGACGTTATGTAAGGTGTTGTTGGTTTTTGAATTTTCGTTGTTCAGCATATCTTACCGACTTTCGTCACTCCATTTAAGGGGCTTGGGTAAGCGATGGCCTGGTTGGCTAAGGCACAAGTACGAGATTACTTAACCTTCCGTATCAACGTAGTTTGACCAAAACGAAGGCATCGCCACTTAAATTTTAAACCAATTGAGTGAAATATGCATAATGTTGCATTTAGGCTACATTACGTTACTCATAAAAGCGTACAAAATTGCATAACAATATGAAGACTTTAAACTGCTTTCAACTTCTTTAAGAATCGATATATTTTGTCTCCACCAACATTTTAAACCTAATTGGGCGGAAGAAGCAGGACATTTTTCGTTTACACTTCAGTCGGACACTCATAATAATATACGAATACGAAATTGCATGATAATATAAATAATTTTGATTGCTTTCAACTCCTATTAGAATCGGGATATGTCGCCAATTTTCTGTAAATTAAACCTCGCCTAAATTTGTATTTGAGCATGTAAAATTAGTAATATTTAGAATTTCAGGATCAAAGTCAATTTATGGCCTGGAGAACGTGAAATAACACGTAACTTATTCTTCCTATCGAGATGGAAATAAGTTGATCAGAACTGAAATATACAAATTTTGTTTCCTAAATTCATTGTTTCAGAATAAATATTGTGCGAGATTTGCCTTGGTTGGTTAGTTTTTTTGGCGCTCCAGAAGTATGTGTACCAATATGGAGGTAACTAACTTTGTTCGCCTATTTTACGTCAAATTGTGTAAAGGGACTTAAACCTATGGACAGAGGATATATTTATGTGGCTAACACAGACTGTTCCCGAACTCGTAATATAACTAAAACAATAAGAATTAGAATAAAAATATGGCCTAACCTGGTACACATACTTCCGGAGTGCCGTTTTTTTATGCTTGCTAGAAACATTCATGGTCAGGCATGCAACTAGGACGTATTCGTAGTAACTGAGGCCATTTAAATCATAACGTGTCTATTTTTTTCATGTATTTTCATTTGATCGTATTCATATTATATATATACCATCAATAATAGAAGAAAAATATATTTCTTTGCCATCATAGGAATATAGCCTTCAGAATTATTATAACTGTATTCAGATGGAAGCGTGCCATATTTAATATCTCGGTTTCTTAATACGAAGATGTCCATTAATTTAGTAATTATTGGATAAGTCGATGTACTAATGTGAGGATACCTCGTGCGCCGGAACGATAGCGCGAGATGAAAAATAAAGGAGATGAAAACAACGTGAAATTTGGTAAAGTTGAAACTTACAGATAAAACTAGAAAAAAACGTATCATCTATGAACAAGATAATTATAAAGTATCAAAGGTTTAGTAAATATATATACACTGAATTTATCTTAGCGTGTAACCATTGAAAACTCTATAACGATTTATAGAGTCAATTTTAAACTACATGCGAGCGTTTTATACATATATAAACATTCATTATATTGAATTCAAATTGCTTCAATTGGCACAGTTACAAGTAATTCTTCCCAAAATACTATCTGAGTATATTTTTCGTTTTGCTTTGTACGAAAGTGGTGTAGGTGTTCAATCCACAACGCGAAAAATATCTCTATTAATCAAAATGTACAAACAAGAGGACTTTTCTTATACCTTCGTTATGAAAATCGTTTTATTTAAAGAGGTCAGAGGTCGTCTTAATAGAAGTTATACTATTGCCTCTGTAGATAACTAACATTTCTTTTTAACCAACATTTCCATTTTTCTGTGTTTGCTGCATTTCAAATTACCAAAAACATAAATATGGTTAAATAGAATTTTTGTAATCATAAGCAGTGACAAAAACTGAACTGAAAATTTACATGACAGAAATAACACATATTTACTGTATTCCATTGAAGCGTAAAACATATCATTAAATTTCAAACAAAGTTCATAAAAATCGATTCATTGGGCAAAACATTTGGTGCAAACAAAAACGGTTGAACGAGTCTGCTTTTCAGCATTACTGTTCAAGTCTCTCATGAGAAATTACTATCACATGATGTAGCTGTCATAAGATATATATAGCCATAGATGATCATTCGCGCTAATGATAAATGTCATTGATTATTATGCAATACGTGTAAAGCTACTAATAGTGCAGACTGTACAATTAGTGTGCAGTTGTAACTTCTGCTGCAGCTTGTTTAAATCAGAAAATTTTGAATTGTTAGTATTTTTATGGCTGGAAGGGGTTAGAAGAGGAAAATAAGTAAAATTTGTCAGCTAGTGGTATAGGAACCGTAGAAATGTAGAACAATATGCCAGGTTGTTTTATAATAAAATAAAATAGTTTAAAAAAAATTTCCATTCATTTAAAAATATTTTCCGTTGGATTATTATCAGATAACATTGAGTTATTTACACAAACGCTGAATTTTTCTGAGTTAACACTCTGCAGGACTCTTCCTCAGTTGCTCAATATTAGATTATACTAAAAATGTTACATATCTTACTTCTGTTATAGTGTTTGTATGTGTTGTCATTTCAAAAGACCGCATCAACATTCAAATGGTAGAATGAATAAATCACTTTTCCTTTCGATTTTAGAAAATGAAATGCTACATACGTACATTTAGGTAATTTTCGGTTTGTAAAGAATTTAATAGGTTTACAGTAGTTTTAGCCATTCGTAATTATCGCGAGAATGAAAATAGTAAAATGGAAAACGCGGATGTTACCATAACTCTTCAGTCTACAAGTTTTAGAGCAGTTGTATTTCATATAATATACAAGGAAATGTTTAAATTCTGGAGCCTGTTACAACTTGCACAACTACAAATTTCAATTTACATACATCTTGAACTTTCACTCTTATCTTTGAATAATACCAATTTCGTAACTGAATACGTTTATCTGACATAATAACCTCCCACACATCACTCACACAACATCACATGAGTTGAAAGTCTGTTCAGAACTATTATATCAGACATGTTGAAATGCGATCATAAATAGATCGTAAAATATTATTATTTTGTTTTTGAACGCCTACCTTATGAGTAACGATGACTCCTACTTCTTTCTGTAAAAAAAACCTTCATGAACATATTTAAGAACGACATATAAACACGGCCCATATGTACCTATACATATTAAGTATGAAAATATGACCGTATGGAAATCCCCATTATTGTCTGCAAAATCGACATCATGACTAAACAGGCATGCACGCTTCGGGCACAATTTATATTTTCAACAAAAACCAAATTTTTGAAGATTTCAGCACATTTTACTCACTTTACTTCACCTGAACTCGGATTGTGTACCAGGTTAGGGTTCAGGTTGTGCGACATCTTGGTGCGCATACTTCAGGAGTACTCAATTCACTTTATGAAAATCTAAGTAGTATGGATGTTTATATTCCATTATTTCAATATATTATGTAGACAGAGCATATATTTATTTTCAATTCAAACTTATTTTCATTTCTCGCTATTTGTAACTAATTAAATAACTTTCATTTATAACAAGTGGGTAATGAGAATACTAAACTATAGAAACTCTATTAGGTTAGGACCGTGAGCACATATTTCAAAACGTTATTTTTATCCTGTAAGCATATTTTCTTATCCATAATAAAATGAAAAGTATATCTGGAACAATAAGTTGCTATCCTGAGATAAAATCGACTTTTCCGTCACATTATAATTCTATTTGTAATATCTGATGCAATATGGCGCATTTGCGATGTGTCTGCGCAACTCAGTCTTACAAACAAAATTTACCGCCAGCCATCGAAAACACTTCCAAAGTGAAAGTGTAAGCAGCTTGACTCAATTTCATTTCCTCATGAGAAATTGCCTAATAATGCTAAATATCAGTTATAGTCATGCTAAACAATTTGATATTGAAGAAGCAATTCTCAAACAAAGCGAAATTCATATTAGAAACTTGAGAAATAAGAAGTATTGCTTTTGCGCTTAAAACTGGTAATCAAAATGTTATCTAAAAATATTTAGATAGCAAACAATTTTAACGGAGGTAATTCTTTCATTTTGCGCACAAGATTTTTTCTTCTGTGGAAATATATTTTGATTCACGTGTTCGTTTGCAATGCTATATCATTTTCAGAATTTTGAAATAAATGTCAAATATAATGCAAGATGAAGCTATTGCGCCGTTGCTGGAAATCGGAACAAAAGTATAGGTAAGAATTGTTAGTGAGTAAAAAGATGAAGTTGATTTAAAAAAAAGTGAGACGATTTATGAATAACGCTCAAACGAGAATATCGGTTGGAAACCGAAGACTTATCGATCGATAGTTAGGGGATCCCCCAAAACAGAAACTGCAGTTTCGATTCATCCGCTCTTGTAACTTGCGCACTGCGCATCGCACACACACACTCGGCGGGTTTCAAAATTCTCTCGCTCTACAAAAATCTAGATCACTATATCAATAATTGATTGATAACTCGCTAATTATACGACATAATTCGCCCAAAATCAATAGGATTCTGGTCCGAGATAAGATGAATGCACATGCAAAATCTGGAGCAGATTCAATCCCGCTTTCGTGAGATATCGCGTGCATCTAACAGACACACACACACACAGACAGACATACATACAAATACCTATCAATATACTTACCGATCTTAAGATCGATAAGTAATAATTTGGAAAATGAGCCAGTGCTGTCAATTGTGATTGTATACATCTAAGCAAGTAACTGATATTTGATAACAAGCAACTTGGCTTACTAAGTTGAGGAGTGAATGACGCTTAATCAAAACATAAATATAGAAATCAATCTTGTAAAAAGGCAATACAAAAATAAAAATAAAAGCATTGATTTATCTTATTATATTTGAAAGCTACTGACATGAAAAACACAATGTTTGTGAATACGGGTCCTTATCGCCCCAGTATTATTTTGCCCATTGCTACAGATAAATCGGTTCAACCGTTAAACCGTTCAATGTGAACATATCATCTGAATACACGATGCAATTTACTGCATATTTAAATTTTTATTGCATTTCATTGTTCATTCCATAAGTTTAATTTCTCGCACATCACATGACAATGAGATTAATTTTGAGAGAATCAAAAGCGATACGTTGCATTCATCGAGTGATATTGAATGGGATACTCGTCGCGGCGTAGTTCGTTGGAAAAGAATTCGATATGCTAGCATTGCTTTATATGGCTCATGTTTTCCTAATGTCAGATATAATATAAATGAACATCGTCTGGACTAGTATACTTGAACACCTCAGGTTGTATATAGGCAGTGAAAATGAGTCATGTTTAAATGCAACACAACACATAATTAGTTTCTTCACGATCAAACCGCGACTTTCGTTATCGGCATAGTGATGAAATACCTCAACTTTAGTTATCAGCAAAGTGATGAAATGTGTAATTTTTGTCATCTCATTAGCTGGACAAATTTTCACATCTTGCTTAAATATTTGTTGGTGTTTGAAGATCTCCCTCTTTCTATATATGCATTAGTCACGGGTTATTTTATTCATCGGACGAGTTGGGGAAATTCACCAGAGATACGGATTAGTGTGTAAACATATTCGATAAAGTTCAGGCGTGCATTGCATGATCGTCTGTTTGTTGAACCACCCAACGATAGGTGATGCTTTATTTGAAGTGACTTTTAAATACCAGAGCTCTGAGGAAAATCGTAAAATGAGGTAGTTTTAAAATAGACGGAGTAGAGATTTACTGTTGCACTGACAACTCTTTCGTTTTAATAGCTACGGTTTCTACATCCAGTCCAGTTTATGTTTTACTGGTTAGGAGCCTTATTTTTATGCATGCTAAAATGTATAGGTGAGATAAATTTGTTTCAGTCCGATTGACAAAGTAATCTTTGCAATGCGATGATTTCATCATTAGTGTGACGTGATGGCAAATATACAGTTTATTACATAAAATTGCGTAGGCACATAAAAGCGGTCAGCAAATGATAAGTCAGTTCAAGCATTAATTTATTATGTGGCTGATTTGATTAGTGCTTAGGTATTTTTGGAAACTAAATCTGGGATTTGTAGTTTCAGTTAACATTAGATTTTTAGCGGAAAACTTTCAGTTAGCCTGTCTGCCCAAAAGTATACAATACACCAGAAACTACATACTGGGTTATGTTATGAGTGAGAATCTTACTGATAAATATCTGTTGGTCACCTAAAACATCATCGACATGCAAGAAATATTACAACAGTCTGACATTGCTTACGAATCGTTATCACCACCTGTTTTACAAGCGGTAAGAATAATACTTATCACTAAAGTAAAACTTTGATATTGTTTGCATTTTGTGTGTGGGCTCTTGGACTACAGCTCAATGTATAGTATCTAGAAACATAATATAATACAATAACCAACGATATTTAATATCATGCAAATATTTACAATTGTTTCTGCAAAGGACAAGGAATATCAGTGTCCTTTTCTTATTCTGTCAGCGGCACATTTTAAAATTGGCGAGAGTCATCGATATGTTAATTAGGTATAGACTATTGCTAGTCACTTAAAATTATTGCTTCGTCTTTGCATTGTTCAACTTTTTTTTCTTTTATTTTTGATTACCAGCAAAACAAGGGTCTTGGTATTTTCACAGCAGCTGTTTTTATAGTTGGCACTATATGCGGAACAGGAGTGCAAACTATTCCACAAGCTATTGTATATTGCGGATACATTGGTGAGTGTGGCTCGTAGATAAATTGAGAGAATAACAGGTCATAGGTGATCATAGGCTTCAGTCCCTTTACACAACTTGATGTAATTTTGGCGAACAAAATTAGTTACTTCCATATTGGTACACACACTTCTGGAGCGCCAAATAATGGACCCAGACATTTCAATGTTTTTTTTTATTCGTGGCTGTGCTTGCTACACAGGGCTGTATCAATTTTTATGTGAGCAAGGTTATTTTATCCATTTGCAGGACCAGTTATTGTTGTAGCGTGTGGGGTGTTGTCATGTTATACTGGTACTCTGCTTGGGAGGTGCTGGACTATACTTCGGACACGATACCCAGAGTATGAGAGTGACAGAATCACAGACCCGTATCCAACCATAGCTTATCGAGCTGGTGGAAAGGTTGCGGAAATTGCAACAAGAGTCTGCATTGACATCACATTATTTGGATCAGGTAAAGTTGAATTTTGACACAAATGTGCCCAAGACAACTCTTTTTGTGTAATACTCAAATTTGTGTTTACATGGGAATAAATTAAAATTAAAAGAGTACTGCTAAAAATATATATTTACGAAGGTGTGCTGTATCACCCTGGCTGAGCAATTAGTTTGTTGTAAAGCGGGACGGAATAAAGTGTTTCCATATTTCACAAAATGCGTTTCCATGAATTGATATGAAACAGCAAACTTTTAGATGAAATATCGGTCCCATAGGACTCAGGGGAAATTTGAAAAATAACTAAACAAAAAAATAGCTGTTTTAGTGGCTCCAACAATATATTTAAGCACTCAAAATTTGTTAAAAAGAGAAGCAATGTTTTTAAATTTTCCCAAATTAGTACGTCATCAGTACATGTACAAAATACCAGAGGTGTAATATATCTAAATGGTTTTTGTACAGATATATATAAAATACGCCGATGGCTATAATGACGCAGATTTTGCGGCCAAACTGCGATATCGTATATGCCGGTAGGTATTTACTGAGCTGTCTTCAATAGCACTAATAATTTCAACAACACGAATTTAGGAATAATTTGTGTACAATAGTAAATATTAAATTTTTTTACATCCAAACTTCTGGGGAGCTGACATAGCCGAATTTTAAGAAAGAAATATTACTACCACATTCTTACTTGCTGCATTTTAATAAAATCTAAGATTTTGTCTCATATCAGTTTGGAATATAACAAATACATAAATAGCATTTTTCATAATATAAAACATGAAAAATTAGAGCTATCGGAACAGTTTTAAATGATTCTAATACTAATATATAAACATTCAACCTAACAACATTAATTTTTACAGACACGGTCTTCATGTTGCTGATATCGGAAAACCTCTCAAACCTAATTACTAACCTCGGACATCATCAGTTTTCGATATGCTACCTCATGTTGATAATCACTGCAGTCATAACCCCACTTACTTGGTTTGGAACACCAAAAGATTTCTGGCAAGGCGGAATAATAGGAGCCGTCACTAGCATTGTGGCTTCGTTTTTCATATTAGGAAGTTTGATTACAGTAAGTAACAGCAATTGATGAATTTCCGATGCCACATTTCTCCTATTCTTACGTTTCGTGTTTGTTCCAGGCAATCCCTGATAATCCAAATCCTCAACATGCAGATCCTCAGTGGTCCTTATTCTTTAGCGCCCTGGGTACGATACTATATGCATACAGTGGGGCAAGCTGTTTTCCGACTATTCAAGTGGACATGAAAGAGCCCAACAAGTTTCCAGTATCCGCTGTCTTGGGAATCATAAGTAAGAATTTGGAATATATATTCATATATATTAAAGATACAGCTTGTCCAAAGCAATGTCCTTATTTCATCGGAGTTATACTAATATAGTATTGTAAACAGAATTTGTAAAGATTTTGGACAACTAAGATCTATAAGTTTATTCCTGCGACACAGATGAAACAATTTGATTCGTGGAAACTGCTGAAGTGAAAACCTAAAGAGTAAAATTGATATCTATAGCCCTATATCTATAGATTTAATGAAGGACATTCTTATTTTACTTTTTTATCAAATATCAAGAGGAGGTACAGTATCCGAATGGGGGGCACAAAAATACCAAAGCAGCAGCATGATTAAAACCTTGATAATACCGTTATCATTGTTTTCAGCCGTGATGCTGGTTTATCTTTTGGTCGGGATACCAGGATTTGTGATTCTTGGGGATGACATGGATGCAAACGTACTCAATGCTCTACCGGCTGGATGGATATTATACACCGTTAATATTTTAATCACATCTCATCTAATTTTTGCTTATCTCATCAACAATAATCCCGTTTGTCAAGAGATTGAAGGCTTTCTAAAGATACCGGACAGTATGTGATTTTTATGTTTTTACAGTTACTTATTTATTATTTAAAAGAAAGTGTCGCGGCATTAATGCAAAAATTATAGAAAGAAAACAGAGACAAAATTGTACTAAGGTAACACGACAAATGACCATATAACACTACTATATGTGTTCTCTTTCCTCGGTTTCCGTATTGAATCGACGTCGATATTGTTTTTCGCCAAGCTTATCAGTTTTATGACATAGGTACGAGAACAGAACTGTATGATATTGTAACACATCCTTCAACTTTTTTTCAGGGTTTGGTTGGAAGAGAATATTGGTTCGAACGCTTCTTGCATTAGCGGCAATGTTTATAGGTTTGACTGTTCCTCACTTCGATATAATACTGTCAATTTTGGGTGGATCGACTATTGCCTTGACAAATTTTATATTCCCGCCTCTATTCTATCTCTTACTTTCAAGACAGAGGACTCCTTCACAGGCGTACGGATCTCTCCCATCATATATCTCAAACCCTAGAGATTACGCTTCTGATTCGAGCTCATTAGGGACTCATATACAAAGTAAAGAAGAAGATTGTCAACATCCTCGTTGGATGCAAATAAACCTGGAGCTGCATGTCAAAGTTCTTTTGATAGAAATTATTATGATTGGTGCATTTGGTGGAGCTTCGTCTACGTACTTTTCTTTTGCTTCTGTATTCAACGGTCAATCCGAGTTCACAGTTCCATGTTTTGTTAACATGAGCGTTGGAATCTAGATATTTTGAACTAGTTATATTCAACATCAACGACACGGATCGAAATGTACGTTTCTGTTGCTGGGCAGTCGCTGCGTCTGCATTCAGTGCAGTACTTTGAGTAATATGAAATTTCTATTAATAATATTATTTCTCAGTTTCATTTTTTGTTTTTATTTTAACCTTCTGACGACCGGGAACTTTCCAAGTTTCTGAGGTAATGCTTATTATTAGTATTATATTGACATTATTTCCATTTGTGCAACAATGATAATTGATACTCTTGATCCAGTAAACAATTGCATAATACAATTTTAAATGAATTCTACTTTTTAGCGCCCTCTGAATATCCGTCCATTTCAACAGAAAGTTGGGTCAAAATGCCACTCTGACGTAGTGCCTCTTCAATGGCATTTCTGAAATTTCCCTTAGACAACTAAATTCCAAGCTATCATCAAATTTTGTTTTGTGTGTCGTGAAAAATATTTTAAAGAAATTATCACAACAATTCTTGATATTCTTTCTGTGTGAGCGTAGGCAGTGTACCTTTTGAATGTGTATTGGAAATTAGAATAAAATAATAAACTGTCTATTGAATTTTTAAGATTGAGCATCCGAGGAAACATATAAGAATATTATTTTTTCTATACTATACTTGTATATTAGTTAGTGTTAGGAATTTGAGATAGGTCGAAAGTCTACGCTGACTGATTATGAACACGACTCTACTGAATTCTCAACTGCGACCGTGATCACTTTGCCCGACAACTTATAGTCTCATATCGCTTTTTGCATAAAATTTATTTTACTTTTCATCATTATTAACTTCTACAATGAAATATATAAATATAAAAACAACAAAACTGAATTGTACCTGAAAATATAGATCAATAATATTTTAAAAAGAATACTGTTTCGTCAAAAAAATATTCACAGCCCGACGCTGGTATTAACATAACAAGGCACAGTAAATCCTGATTTTCCGTTAACAAGAGAAGCAATTGAAAAATAGGTTGAGCAACCGCCTCCTACTATTCCAAAAATTATAATTTCTATTAAAATAACTTTAACATGTAGTTCTACTTGAACTTGCGTCCAAACTGGATTATTTGAAACATCTTCTTCAGACTGAAAACTAGACTGAGTAACCAAAGAGGTCGAATCGATCGCTGATTGTTTTCGCTTAGTAAGATGGGATGGAAGTGGGCCATAGGCATCTGAAGGTATTCGTTGCTTTGATAACATAATATAGAACATAGGCGGGAACACAAAATTAACTAGAACTATTGTTGTTCCTCCTAATAGAGATAGGATGACGTCAAAATGCGGAACTGTCAAAGCTACAAACATTACGGTCAGTGCAAGTGTTGTTCTCAACAATACTCTTTTTAGGCAAAATTCTGAAAAAAATAGATAAAAGTTTGTTTAGAAATTGACTATATTACGATTTTATGAGACTGAAGGGGATTTCATCGTCGTATATGCATATTCAGTTGCAATATTCCTTTGCAAATTTAACATTTTATGATTTTACAAAAAGATCAATTCCTTATCAACAGCATAGTTAAATGAAAGATAAATTCGGTACACTTACTGTCCGGTATTTTTAAGATACCCTCAATCTCTTGACTGACAGGATTATTGAAGATGAGATAAGCCATGAAAAAATGCGATGTCACCAATATGTTGACCGTGTATGACATCCAATCGCCAGGTAGAGCATTAAGAACATTTGGTTTCATGTTATCTCCGAGAACCACAAACCCAGTGATTCCGACAAGAAGATACACCGACATGACAACTAAAAAAGTTACTGTTTAAATTATGAGTTGAGACAATGGTATACTTTTGCATACAATAAGAAGTTACAATCATCAAAGTAAGTGCATATATATTGTAGCAATACTTTTCCTACAGTACATCTATGGTGACAGATGTCAATATTTTATGCGATGGAGTTTGATGCGTACAAATATCTGGAGTAGATAAATAAATAATACTTGCCTGAAATTCCGATGATCGCTGATATTGGAAATTTGGATGGACGTCTCATATCAAGCTGAATGGTTGGGAAACAACTTGCTCCACCGAACGAAAAAAGTATTGTACCTGCAGCACTCATGAATAGGGACCACTGAGGTTCCGCATGTTCAGGACTTGATTGATTTGAAGTGCTCTGAAAAGCCAAGGTTGGAAGTGCTGATTTTGTTTAGGGCGATGAGCAAGAGCATTTCAATTTATGACTGTTGGCGAGTACAAGAATTAATCCTTACCCGAATTAATGTGCCAGTTGTTTTTGCATAGCTTATTTTAAAGTAAATATTGAACTACGCAAAATTTATAAGCATAATTTTTTTTATACCAAAACTTACTGTTATCATGCTCCCAAACACAAAAAATCCAGCCACAATACTTGCACATGCGGCAATAAGTCCAGCTTGCCAAAAATCCTTTGGTGTTCCCAACCAGGATAATGGAATCAAGACTCCAGTAGTGATCATGACGATATAACACAGAGAAAAATCATGATGTCCTATGTCGGATATAGAGTCAGATATATTACTAGATATCAGAAGCAGAAGCACAACTTCTAAGAATAAGAAAAGACAATATAATTACTTTGTGAATACAGTGTGAGATATATCAAAATAGCAGCGTAATATGTAGCAAATAACTGACTCGTGAAATTTTTGCAAATATATAAAATATTTCTTACTTGTTCCAAACATTGTTATATCAAGGCAAACTCTTGTAGCAATTTCAGCAACTCGTCCTCCAGCTCGATGCGCTATAGTTGGGTAGGGGTCCGTAATTCTGTCATTTTCATATTCTGGGTAACGATTACGTAGTATTGTCCAGCATTTACCAAGAAGCGTTCCCGTATACGCGGCCTTAATACCACACGTAAGAATAATGGCTGGTCCTGCAAAATTGTATACAATAACACGATACTAAAGCAGAAGTTTTGAAGTCTTTTAGATGTTTGAACATTTGAGACACAGGAAAATTGAACAAATTTTGTAGGCTTCCAGGATCACGAGGCATTTTATCATTTAATCGAATATGGCCAAGAGGACCCGAACCAAACGTTAAAGCGTTAACTTATCTATATAAGCATATCGGCTTAGGCATTATGTGATTCAAATTTTATCATAACTGAGCGACCCCTTGATATTCTTGTTTGAAAAAAACGCGTGCAGCAATGTAATAAACGTACCAATGTATCCACTATTGACGACAGCTTGCGGGATAGTTAGTACACCAGTTCCACACATCGTTCCGACAATAAACAATGCGGTTGTTGCAATTCCAAGTCGGTCTTCTTCATTTTTTCTCTTGGAGTGGAAATTTTATTATAAATTATTGACAAATAAGTAGGCATAAAATGCAACTTTCAAAATAATATCCAAATTTTTGGGATGGGATATATATCTTATCATAAAAAGAATTAGCTAACTATCCTCTGTGAACCTTTGACGTTTTATTTGTAATGAAAAAAAAATATATAATGTTATTAGCTATCGGTACCTGCAAATTGTTGGACGACAGTGAAAATGTGGAACCATGAAAAGATAAATCCGTTGATCCATACATTCCAATTATTCTTTAGGCTTCCAGAACATGATAACAATACTTTAACCTATGACAACAGCATATCTTGAATCCTAAGAATTCAATAATTGTATGAATTCTCAGATATTAATTTAAAAATAATTCCTAGTATTTTCTCTTCGTTTTTGCACCACACTCAGCCTTTCCTACTCTTACGTGTTTCAAATATTTTAAGCTATCCAACATACCTCCACATAAAATCAGACAGAAGTCTTGATAATATTGTTTCTTCTTAAAAGGTAAAAATCATTTTCACCAGTATGACCTAACAACTTTTGCTCAATATGCCAGTATTATTTAGTAATTACTTCACCGAGCTACAACTGGATGATTACCTGGTGAACTATAGCAAATGACTGAGTTTGTTTAATTTGGAAGAAACTATGTCAAAACTCTATGACCATAACTGGGTTTGCTTGCGATATGACGGGGTTTTAATTTAAACACACTTGCACGAATGGTTTGTCAAACAAATAGATTGCAGTAATCAGATCGAACTCCGTTTATTTGACAGGTTTACCCGTTATTGTTTTGCAATGTTGACCAGCCATTCCATTTAGTTCCGATTTTCATACATTAACGATACAGCCTTCGTGTACAAGGTGAGAAATAATTTATTGTCAAAATACCGAGCAAAAACACCTACTATAGGACATATTTATATTTTTATTATTATTAGTTAGTATTTAGGTATTTGTTAGTTAGAGGCGAGACGACAACGATCCAGACGAGTCTTACCGAGACGACACGAAATCAAAGCTGATTATATACGTTAGTGCTGCGATCAATATGTCTTCGGAGAATATTCGTGTATAATATGCGTTATAATATATTATGTAATAATTGAGCAATCGATACTCCTTTCGTGAACTACCTTTTCCATTATTGATTAGTAATCAACATGTGTTGTACATTATCAATCTAATATTTTTGGTTGACATTTGCTTCCAAATTTAGAAGGGTTTTTCGCCGATCTAAATTCCAATTCGAAGAATTTCTAATTAGTAAATGTTAGTCCTTTTATAAACTTTTATAAATATTAGGTAAAATAACTAATTTATCCCTAAATATCTACGCCGATTTTGATCGGATCGGGGTTTTGAACATATTTGTCGCCTCACATACATGAAGTTAAAAAAAATTGAAAAATAGTAAAATGACACAAACCACAAATTAAAATACACATTATGGGACGAGGAGATTTAAAAAATAAGAAGGAAATAGGATGAAGTTAAAGTTTCAGATTAGAAAAGAATATGATTAGAAAAGAAATTACTATTTAAATTTGATTTCGACTTTTAAAACTAATATTTGAATCCAATATGCTTCGTTACACCGAGTTACACTAATCTCTCATGTTATCGCGATGTTGCGATTGGTCGTGTTGGCAATTTTTGAAAATCCCTCGTCGGGTAAATATAAGTATAAAAAAGCGCTTTTAGTATTCGCTTGTTGCGATGAGTCTAGTATGCTATCTTTAGGTTTTGAAAAGTAAAAAATTTGTTTAGCACAAAAAATAGTTATTATATGCACGTGTTCAACGAATATATTGGCGAGCTAATTTACGTACCGTGGTATATAAACGATACTATAAGTGTTCAAAAGTGTGATTCATTTGAATCCTCTTTTAAAAGTCACATTACTGACAAAAGAGTATAAAAATAGCCAGTTTAACCCTATTTCAGTGTTAATGAAATCTATCTAATCGAAATGGCTTGTATCAGTCAGTTTTTACATATTATGAATAGCGCAAATTATGAAATCAAATATTCACCTTCGTAGAACAATCAATTGGCCATAAAGATTAATTCTCGAAAAGCTTCAACTTTGGACTCCATAGGTTTAATACCATTTCTATTAACTAAGAAACCTAAAAATATGAAGGTATCGACTCCGAATAGAGTCTGCTACTGACTAATACTCATTCAAAGATTCAAATAATTTTGGCCTCAGTTTTGCTATCAACAAGCATGTCATTGACATATGCAAATACTTAGTCGGGTTTCTTGTAAAGTCATCAATTAGCCTCTGCAAGGTAGCTTGGAAATTCATTAGGCCAAAAGGCACGACATTCCATTTGACCTTGTTGAATCGTGTAATAATTGTAGACTTTTCACGGCTATCTGGGTGTAGCGGAATATCAATATACCTTGGGTATCAAAAGCTAGTGCGCAAAATTTACATTCATTCCATTATCATCCAGTACACTTATATGTACATACATTTTTCTAAAAAAAAACTTAATATGAGGAAATGCAACTATAGTATATCTGACAAACCTTATAAAAATGCATTTACAGTCCCCACATCACACAATAAGCATTTCAAAAATAGTGATTGTTTGATTTACTAGAAATGTATATATATATAAACTGTAAACGTTTATCTTTGCTTGTAATAAGCGTTTTATGTTTGTGTACAATTTTCGAGGTAAAATACCTGAACGTAGATGTACCAGTCAATATTTTGAAATATTCGCCTACCGAAGTTTTAGAAAAACACATCGAAAATCATCCTGATTTTTTATAGCATCCCTGAACACGCAAGTTGTCTGTATTGGAAATGTGTTTATACATTTCCTTGCATTTATGATCATTATCTCGTAAACGTC
Source organism: Styela clava (assembly GCF_964204865.1). Taxonomy (NCBI): domain Eukaryota; kingdom Metazoa; phylum Chordata; class Ascidiacea; order Stolidobranchia; family Styelidae; genus Styela; species Styela clava. The sequence goes on along the minus strand of NC_135258.1, from coordinate 9,063,126 downwards.
AAGATAATTTTCACAGATGTATTGTTTCATTTGGCGTTGTTCCATACGATTGTTGATCAATATCAGTAAGAAGAATGGCAATAAAGTGATTAAGAAATAATGGAAAATAAAGAAATAAATATTCGCCTACCGAAGTTTTAGAAAAACACATCGAAAATCATCCTGATTTTTTATAGCATCCCTGAACACGCAAGTTGTCTGTATTGGAAATGTGTTTACACATTTCCTTGCATTTATGTTCATTATCTCGTAAACGTCAAGATAATTTTCACAGATGTATTGTTTCATTTGGCGTTGTTCCATACGATTGTTGATCAATATCAGTAAGAAGAATGTCAATAAAGTGATTAAGAAATAATGGAAAACTTTGTTTTTGGCTATGAAGTGCAAAATAGTATTTATTTAAAGTCCAACACTAATATTAATATAACACGGTGCAGTAAATCCTGACTGTCCATTAACAAGGGAGGCAATTGAAAAATAGGTTGAACATGCACCTCCGACAAAACTAAATATTATGATTTCCATTAAAATAACTTTAGTGTGTAATTCAACATCAACTTGAATCCAACCAGTATGCTTTGTATTATCATCTGACCGAGTAACTAAAGAGTTTGAATTTGTTTCTGACTCTTTCCCTCGTGTTAGATGGCAGGGTAGGGGACCGTGTGCATCGGAAGGAATTCGCTGTCTCGATAACAACAAATAGTATACCGGTGGGAAAATGAAACAAATTAAAACGATTGTAGTCCCACCCAATAATGAAAGTATTATGTCGAAGTGAGGAACTGACAACGCCACAAACAAGACGGCACCGGCGAAAGTTGTCCGAAACAAGATTCTTCTGAGACAAAATTCTGTAAACAAATAAATAACTTAAAAGCGAGTTCTGTAAGCTTTGATACTCGCATAATAAATGAAAAGTGCATTGTCTCAAATATTTGTGAAGTAATAAAACTCAAACTTAACTAGAATTCGTTTCGTTCTTTGAGTTGTCGACCGGTAACTAATTTGTGGCGATTATTTGATTAGAACTCACTAATATATTGCAGACAAATTAGCTCAGTAACAACATTTCTCGCGATTAGTAAATGTTTTTTCCCATTTATTCATGACATATCGGTTGGTATTTGTATCTGGACTACCTCAAGCTAACTTGTTTAATATGTAAAATAACAATAAGAAAACCTACTGTTGGGTATCCCGAGGATTCCTTCGATATCTTGACTGACAGGATTGTTGAAGATGAGATAAGCCATGAGAAAATGCGACGTCACTAAAATATTAACCGTGTATGACATCCACCCGGCAGGAAGAGCATCGAGAACATTTGGTTTCATGTTGTCACCGAGAACGACGAGCCCTGTGACTCCGACAAGAAGATACACCGAGATAACAGCTGAAAAATATATTATTTTGATTTTCACTCGATAATTGATCAACAAATTTACAATATTGTATATCTGAGTAGTTTTAATTATGTTTTTAAACTTTCCCAGATGATTGTGCCGCCATGTACCATGTATCATGTTAGAGTTATCTGAATATAATATTCCAGTTATATATATATGTTCCACGTTTGAAGTCTAAAATTGATTTTGAAAACTTGGTTGTGATAATTTCAATTGAAATTGATATTTTATGTACTTTATAACATTGTACTTGTTAATCTTTGTCATCAAATCATGAATTATTGCATGCTCGTCTAAAAAAACGCTACATTTTGGTTCGCAGCGCTAGCATATGAGTAGGCATAATTCTGATCGAGAAACTCATCTGATCTTCTTTGCAAGTCTCAAAATTTATTTCTAGTTTCAATTTGTTGTTCCATGGAATACTTGCGATCGACTTTGACAAAGTTTTATTCAACGAGAAAGACATATTCTCACTTGAAATTCCCATTACCACAGATGTTGAAAACTTATTAGGATGTTTCATATCAAGTTGAATTGTTGGAAAGCAACCAGCACCTCCGAATGCAAAAAGTATTGTCCCTAAAGAACTGAGAAATATTGACCATTCAGGTTCTGCACGTTCAGGTTGAGGATGATTTGAAGTTGCCTGTTAATTAACGACAAATAAATAAAAGAAATAAATGGATTATGTCATGTGTGCATTCCAGAAAGTATGAATTTTTGTCACTTACTTTAATCATACTACCGAATACAAAGAAGGCAGCCCCGATACTTGTGCACGCGGCAATAATTCCGGCTTGCCAAAAATCCTTTGGTGTGCCCAACCACGAAAGGGGTATCAGACATCCTGTGGTGATCATCACAATATAACAAAGAGGAAAACTATCATGTCCCAGGTTGGTAATTAAATTGGATATATTGCCTGATATCAGAAGAAGGAGTACTACTTCTGAAAATGGGAAACAAAAACAGTTCAATCATCAACCATGCAGGTAATGTGAAATCTAAGCAATTATCCGGTTATTTATTCTAAAATATAAATGCTGTATATTTTGCGCTTCCTCGATTTAAGCCTCATAATAACAAGAATTTAATTGGATCACTCCTTGAGGTTGAATCGGTTCGCTTCAAAAATGTATTTACATGTTAGCTAGTTAGTCTTAGCATGACCCCAAGGTAACTATTTTAAGATAGAGATCTCAAACCCTGGCCAGTCCATTCTAAATTTGATTCCTCCCAATCTAGTTCTCTCCTACAGCTTGTTAAAGAATTATTTTGACATGCCAAATACCTGTTCCAAACATGGTAAAATCGATACAGATCCTGGTACCAACTTCAGCAAATCGTCCTCCAGCTCTGTGAGCTATGGTTGGATATGGGTCGGGGATTCTTTCGCTTTCATATTCTGGATATCGAGCTCGTAGTATGGTCCAACATTCACTGAGAAGAGTTCCTGTGTATGAAGCCACTGTGCCGCACACAATGATAAGGGCAGGTCCTGTGAAATATTATGATACTGTATGTTTAGTAATATAAAATTTACTATATCTTCTATTCTGTGATTCTGTAAGTGTATAGCATCACAAGCATTGCCACTGTTGCTAGTTTGAAATTTGTTGAAAGTATGTGATGTGGTATTAAATTGTGTGCCCCACGGCACGCGTACGTGCATTCTCATATCATTTATCCAACTAACATCACTTACTGGAAAATGGATAGTTAATAGAGATTGTATTAAATAGCCATCAGACCACCAGATGGGCGATGTATTCGGCGCTTCAATGGTATTACTCGAAACAGAAGTGCTTCTCTCGTGGAAAGTAGTTTAGAGGAATTTTGAAGATGACCTGGCCGCCCGGGATAATGATCAAAACGACCTATGTAACACTTTTTGAACGAACACTGAATACTTCTCACCAATGTATCCGCTATTCACTATGGCTTGTGGAATAGTCAGAACTCCAGTTCCACACATTGTTCCAACAATAAACAATGCAGCTGTCGTTACGCCAAATTTCTTTTTCTCATCTTCATTCTGTAACAACACATAATTGTCATGACCTATATTATAACTGGGTACAGTCTAGTAGTCTAAACTAACTTGTTGGAATAAATATTATTTTGAAATTTTTTCAATCGGACTAACGATATTGATTTTTTTCTACTTGGTTTATTTGTTTTATTTGGTCACAAAGTTAACTTTCAGATCGTGATTGAATGTGGTTTTAATTTTAATCAGTGTTGCTGAGCCAAAAAGTATTTTCTCTGAAGGTTCTAGTAATTACTAGAATTATATATATATATATATCATTCACTAGTTTATCTATTCATTAATTTTTTATATCTATGAATTGATCTATTTTTACAATATGTCAGTATAAAATTTCATACCGATATAATGGACGATGATAGTGTAAACGTTGAACCGCTTTCTGACGAATCTGTTGATTCATCCATCATCCTATAGCTATATTGACTTCGATTGTAGCGTGTTTTCAATTTTGCTACAATACCTTTGATTTTCTTCAATTCTGTCTGATTCAATAAATCTTGTTTGATTTTGCCTGAGATTTCAACGTAAAATTAAAGTCTTGGACTGTTGAATTTCCAATTCTTATCAACAAAAAGTCCGCTACCTAATAAACGAGTTACCGGGTCGAATTTCAAGGATTGCTAATCAGTTAACTGATGTAAAATCAAACTTTGCCAAATACTGAAATATTTCGATAAATTTTGGCCCTGGAAAATAGGCGCAAAGAGATTACAAATAAACGTACCTTTAACCTCCGAACAGCGAGTTTCTACATTTAATTTAAATGGCCTATCCGAGAAGCGAAATAACTATCTGCGTTTACTTGGGTTTGATGAACTATTTAGCAAACATACGATCTCATGACTTGATGACTAATCAAACAAATGCATTGCAAAGTAATAGAAATTATGTCGACTTTTGTGTAATGCACATATACACATGCCCAGCAGCACAAGGTAAAAGACAAATATTGCACTATTTTCTATTTTGGTTGGTCTTATCAAAGGCAGTGTTAGGTATTATTTCTAAGCGTCGAGTCGCCAGTCACGGATGATTTGAGTATGAGTCAAGTACGATTCCTAGCAAATTTAAAAGTCTGAGTCCTAAGCCGAGTCGAGTCATTGCACTCCCGAGCCACACCAGGTATATTTCATAAACAGCAGTGAAATGAATGAATACGAGTTGAATTAACTTTGAGAGCCGCAATCTAGAGTAAATTTTTTGGAAAACTGAACCGTTCAATAACTACCTGACAACATTTATACCTCGGCAACAACAAGGGGTATTTCAAGTAACTTATGCAGTGAGCTAGTAAATTTCCGAATTTTTCAGTATTACGTTCGCCGGCGTGGTACATCATCGTTTATTTACCATTTCAAACGCTATCGAGAATTTTGTTTAGATGAGTTGATTAACCACAAATCAACATCGATATTGAGAGATATTTGCGATTTCGTTAATCGACAAAACTGCATAAAATGCGGATCTTGTAGTCCGTTTATAAACACACCCTTCCGTGACTGTTGGGTTGAAAAGAAGCAAAATTTCTATGTCAATAAATATTCTAAGCTCATTCTGATATATTTACTAAACCGTGTCTTGGAGTATTAAACAGTCAATCTACTCAATTTGAGCAATTTCTGTTTGGGCGTCTCCAACAATATGGCATTACTTGATAAATTTTGTTTATTCAATTTATAACTTTATGCCTATTCTGAACCGAAAAAAAAATCGAAATACGCCCATAAGCCTTACTTTATTTGATCTTTAACCTTGTACGGAAGAAAATAGGTTCACAGTTCTCCCGATTTTCATATATTGATGAAACACCGTTCGTGTACAATAGGGACATTTATTCATTGTCTCCATACCATATATCATCGACAAAACCACCCACAAACAAACTATTAGATCTAAACTCCATTATTTTCGTGTTTGTTTGCAATTTCAGCAAAATCTTCTTCATAATCAAGAGGTCGAGAAAGAATAAGATGAATATGGAAGCTTAAATTATGTTGACGTTTGTAATCCTCGATTCTACGTTTCAATTCCGAACGATGATTCATTGCCAGCAGCTGTGTTGCATTCGAAGGACTGGATTTGTGTATATTCAATTGTTTCAGGTTTTGACGACCGTTGTTGTATGTTGTCTCGTCGCTTTCTTTTCGCAGAAAATAAAGAGCTCTAAAATGGTTAACAATAAAATAATGGCGTAACGTATTCGTTCATTATTTATTACTAAAAATACTGCCCAGTAAAGTTTGGATGTGGAGGATTAAGGTATCCGCAGTTTGCTTGCCTTTTGAAGAGAAGTTGTGTGCCACAAAACCATTAGAAAAAATGTATTATCGAGCAAATCTGCTGTTTACTGCTATTGGGAATTTGGGACCCAAAGATCTAATTTACTGAACGGTCAACGCAAAAACACATGGGTACAAAGCCCAGTGCGTCTATTTCATACCAAATAACTGTTTTGCATAATCAAACACTTTGTGTCACGAATCATCACAAAATATGTCAATTATACCAAAATTTCGACATTTCAGGTCATTTTGTATAAACCATCAAAAACTTTTTCGTTGAAATGAATGCAATCCAATAAAATTCCAATGTCTTTTGATATAAAAAAATACAAAAAAAATTACTTTCACTATACTTTCAAAAAAATTGATGAAATTCAACATGTGCTCGGAATGGCCCTTTCTATTTGTAAATACGATTCAAATCGGAGGTTCAATTCCAGACGTAGTCCCAATCAGGTAACATGACCGACCCCGGATAAAATGAAATTTTCTGTTGCATTAAAATATTATTGATGTTGTTAAAATGTCAAATTCAGTCGTGAAACCATGGCTGCATCTATTAATATCCTGCCACTAATGCCCTGAGGTAGTTTCTTTGTATCGGCGTATTTTTTGAATCAGGTTATGTCATGTTAGTTAAAGGCGGGGCATTCACCTAATTTGCTAACTAGAATTTGAAGAAAACAGATTAGAACTTAGTGAATGGTGGAAACAACAGGATGCTGTTCCAGCACAATTTAAAAAGCCTGCTTTTCCCACAGCTATATACATCAATGTGACTGAAACAGCCCGTAAACTTGCATCAATTTGCAAGTGAGTAATACATACCTGAATCCAGTTTTCTGATAGCTGACTTTTCTCCAGCCATGATCCTTCAGGAAGGGAACTATCACTTTCCTATGCAATGCAGATGGTGGCTTTCCAGGTGTTGCGACGTGCAAGAAAAATGCGTCATCGTTTTCACCCTTTCGGTCGCTTTCCCTTACAACTGCTAGTATGTCCTGAGTATCAAAATCCGCCATGGCGATTGTAAACAATAACATGAACAACACATAAACAACAGGAAACCGCAGTGCTTAAAAACAGCTGCTCGTGAAATCAATCACAATTTTAATAAAACAAATCCACGTAAAGAAAGCCAACTATAAAATATGTGACAAACCTGATAAAAATGCATTCGTAGACCCTATCAAACAAAGCCATTTCAGAATTAGTAATTGTTCGATTTACCTAAAAATGTACATAAAATGTAATTGTTTTTCTTCACTTGTAATAAGCGTTTTTTGTTTGTTTACAATAATCTTAAGTTTAAAACCGTATTAAGCACTTTAACACGGGATTTTGAGAGGTAAAAAACGCAAGTTTGTAAATTTTACAGCTTTATACATCTCGTATTTTTTGCATTCGATTATCAAAAATGTCATTGTCATGTCAAATATTTCGATTGTTCACAGTATATAAGGGTCGAAATACAAAACCACGATTTAGCTTTCTTGCCAAACAGTCAATACTACTGGCTACCTCTCGGTCGCTTTGCTAGCTTTCACGACTGACAATCTTTGATCAATCTACATTGACCTGCAAACTTTTCCAGTCTTTTTGTCCATTCAGTGTCATTGACGTTTACCAAACAATCTGTACTCGATGCCCTAATATCAATTGACCTAGATTAACATGCAGGCAAGATAGCATGTTAACTCCAATGACATAGAACTCTCCTAATCTGTTTGCACAAACTCACTCATATCTCTTTTATCTCTAACAACTAAAACACGACTTTAAACTATACTGGTCCAATTGCTTTAAAATTCTCAATGGTCAAAGATTGTATTTTTCGCTAAAAGGCTATTACTTTCATTTATTTCAAAAAATTTCTGGGCTCCGGAATTTGTTTGTTTGTGTGCCATTACGTTATCTAAATTAAAAATTGTGCACATTATAGCGGTTGAAATCGTGAATTAAAAACCGCGGCACCAGTAGTCTCTCGTGACAAATTGCAAACCTGTACTACCTCGTTTTGGCTTTCCTGTCGATATATTTGAGCATCCATCTCTTGTTAAACAGTAGCATAATTTTTTGGCGTATTTAGCCAATTATACGTTTATATTGATAGATCGCAAAAAATAAATTTATATAAATTTTATATTATTTTTTATATTAGCAAATTTTTATTTTTGAGATTTTTTTGTGTGATATAAAAAGTTTCACACTCGTTCACTCCCAAACTCGCGTCACTCTCACTGTGAAAGTCCTTTTTCCTGAAACGCCATCTGCTAGCGTATGTTTCTTTGCTGCAATGTCTGGACCAGTAAAGGAATATTTTTCAAATTGAATCACATTATTAACAGCGCTGACGTGGAAATAATGTTGGATTCTCTGCAACGCCACACATCACGTTAATCGATTCTCTAATAAAGTCTAACTCAAGGCTTCCTCTAATTTTCTTTTTCTTCCAACAATACCCAGATATGAATATGTTTCATAGGAACTTATACCCAAGACAGATTAATTTGACGTATCGCCACACCATCGCTGTACTACCATAAATTTTGTCCTAATGGCGCCGCGACAGGTATCTGAATAAATGTGTATTAATGCGAGTATTGGAGTACTCATACCTCCTTCAACTTGACATACGTGTGTGTCAGAAATCCTATATTATACCATCTTCCCTAAGGTGATATGTTTTTTATAATTAATATTCATTATAAATGTCATTTATTATTATTACTAAGTTCGCAAGCAAGAATATGAATTGTGACTACAAGTCTGCAAAATAAATCAGCATTCTTCGAGACAAAAATTTCGACTGAAATAACAGATATTTTACACTAAAATAACTGCCATTTTATCACTTTATATTGACATATAGATTATCATTCGAATTGTCACTTTTATAAAGATGACACCAGAAAATTCTTTTCGAAGAATGCATAGGCTGTACTTTTTAACAGTATCCACCGTGGACTGGAATAAAAGTCAGTTCCACTCTGCATCATTCATCATTGATATAACAATGTGAGTTCCGTCTAAAATTGTGTGACGTTATTTCAGCAGTAGTTGAGCGTGGTATTACTAAATTTTCATAAATACCCTGATTCTAGTGAACGATCGGAAGCACTGAGTCATTGTTATCAATTTTTAATCGCATCCCATTATGTTGGAAGTTTTATAATAACTTTAACGGGCTGTAACACGGCAGTGAGCATTTTCTGAAAAGGCTATTGCTCATTTCAATATAGGAATTATGATGAAGTTTGAGCGTTCGTAGCAAATATTTAAAAAAAAAAGTGGCGGTGCATTAACATATCTATTGATTATGTTAACTCGAATTTCTAGCAATTTCAAAATTTTTCGTCGTTTTTGCTGTACTTCTTTGCACTGTAAAATTATTACTGTACTAAACAGTTAGAATTGAAGTCAGTGTTTGACGACCAGGCCACAGAGACGATGAAATTCTACATGATAATCAGCATTATTGGATTTGCTTGTGGCCTAATAATGTCAATACAAGCTAAGGTATTATAGTAACTATTGAAACACTATCACCCGTTTAACATGAATTCATTATTATTATAGACAGACTTCATTGTATTTAAACACAGTTTTTTTTTTTTGACCAATTAATAGCAGTACAGGGCAAGGTGTTCTTGTAAATGTATCAATACAATTATTTTATAGACAGATGGTATTTGAAAATGTAATATTGCATTTATATTATCGGCGACTATACAAAATCAATCAATCAGATCAGGAGTCATAATACTTATTTGACCGCGAGCCAGGTTTGACTCAAACTGTGTTGAAACGGGCCGGACAAATATTTTTGGGGGCTCCCGAAGTATGCGAACCAAGATGGCGGGCATCGGAATATGCGAACCAAGATGGCGGACATTGGAATGTAATATGTGTACTAGGTTAGGGTTAGGCCATGATTTTAGGTATAAATACTACGGGAGGCTCTTGGCTAGTCTTCGAACTGATAATAGGACTAAAATAAGGAAAATTGGAAAAAAATTATCGCCTAACCCTAACCTGTTACCCATGTTACGTTCCGATGTCCGCCATCTTGGTTCGCATATTCCGATGTCCGCCATCTTGGTTCGCATACTTCGGGAGCACCTATTTTTGTCAATGCGATACAATAAATTCCCTAAAGTTGGGAAATGCATTCATTTTCTTCAACAATATGAATTCTACATTTCTGAAGGCTTGAATATTAAATTCTATATCGCAGAATATAGATCAAGAACATCATTGCAGAACAAATATGCATGATTTATAGACAGCTATCCTGAGGTTAGCTGTTAGCACAAGAATTGAATGAAAGCAGTACAAAAGTTAACGTGACCTGTAAAATGCGTTCGACGTTCATTTTAGCACGAGAATACCGATGAGGTCTAGCCTTCCTTAATGTTAACGGTACCTATTTAACAACGTTATATCAGTTAATGCTCAACTTTTGGTAACTATGGTAAGGTTCTACAAATCTTCAAAAAATAGCTTTTATGCCTTTGAACACCGTCACCGTCATAACTTAAGTAGTAATAACTTAAAAAAAAAAATGAAAAGGCTACCCAACTCAACGCAAGAGAAAGAAGTACAAAGTTAGATTCATCCGCCCGCCTACAGCTGATAACATTTTAATTGTTAGGTCACGTAGAAGTCTGCGTTCATTGGCCAATGTCGCCGAAATGGCAGAGAATTTGAGACCGAGGGTATAGCACTTATTTTTTGTAGTAAAAGAGTCTTTTTCGTAAAACGTGCAACTTTTGGGAATGGAAACAAGGTATTATTTGTTATTTAATTTCTGAGGAACATTTTAAAATCATTCCCAAGTAGTTCTTAATGTGCGGTACGAAACTGAAATATAAACGGCCTCGTCTCGCGGCCTAATTCATTGGAAAAAAAATCGCCATTTTTTGTGTTATCGCGGGCCGTATGAAAGACGCCACGTGCCGGATCCTGCCCGCGGGCCGTAGTTTGGTGACCCCTGAATTAGATAATATTGCGACAGATCCGCATTTTCAAGTATGGAAATATTATGTATTCCATAAAATTAACTGATGTCTATCTTTAGAGGGGATTCAGGTCCGTGTATTACCAGAATCATAAACGGACATTTTGTTTCTCAAGGAAATTGCGAAAAACCTGACGGAGAAGGTAATGCTATGATCAAAATTAAACCATGTAGTAAGCATTTAATATAAGTGAAATGAGTGTGTAATATAGTTAACAAGCTGGCCAATCGCTGAGAGATGTTTTCCTCTGTATATTTATATCAATTATTAAATAAATCTCAAAATAAAAAGATGAGAAACAGATAGTATGACTTACAGATATCAGGCACCAACCTTATGTTTGGTAAAATCAACTAAATTTTCTATTTTCTAAACTCGCCGCATAATTTTAGAGATATGGCAACAATACGTCCATTTTCTATCTCTCGGATCGGCAAAAGCAAAATTCGTATAATATTTAAATATAAACTTTTTTTTAACCCGAACCTGCTAATTTTTTTCATATATGATTTGAAAATTTAATCCCACATTGTTTTTCATTTTAGATATTGTTGCTCAACTACGTAGAAAGGTTGATGCGACCAAAGAAGGAGGTTAGCTGCATAATTTATATTCAAAAAAAAAAAATTATTGGGTGCAAAGAATTTTTTGCGCCCTAAAAATTCTATTCTGCCTTTTATTCTAAAGTATAATCTATTCTATATAACTGATGCATTGTACTTTACCTGATAGGCTAATGCCAAAACGTATCATGAAGCTTTTCATTCAATGAGAAAAATGTGATTATCGATAAACTATCGTTAGATTACATTGAAATATATAGAAAATTTTTTTGATAAATACTCAGTCATGAATTATATTTTACAGAAACGTGCCCGATCTACCATAACGGTAAATGTACCTGGCCAATTAAGATTGGTGAAAAAACAACAAACTTTACTGGTGCTATCTCGGTTTGTGAAACGATTGGTCGAAAACTCGCCGACATCACAAGTAGAAAGCAATATAATCTTATCGCCTCTTACATGGAACCGTGGTTAGCTGAGGATGAAAATCAATCATTTTTTATTTGGACTGGAATGAAATACAGTTCTGAGGTGAGAATCAATAAGTTTTATATTGAACAGTATCAGAGCTGACTTATAAGATTGGATTATGAAAAGTGTTCATTCTAGTAACTGAAGTAAACAACTCGCATGCGGCACTTTTGCTCATTTTACTGATGCTATTACATGTTATGGATTATTACATTACGCTTATGGTATCTCTTTGACGTTGTCTCAAATTAAAAAAATCGTTTGTGGACATTATTAGCATTTCCGAGCAGCATCCTAACAAAATTTTATATCAAAAGTTTACATGAAATATCCTAATAACGAAATATTTATCTTGTCGAGTTCTGATGATTGCTCTACTGCTTGATTTTAAATCCTGGCATGTCAGAAAATATTTGCGACACTAACATTGACCAATATACCTCAATTTTGAGTGATAATTCGATATTTTTCATTGGTGCAATATTAATTTATACTTGAGAAATTACAAAATATGATTTTAGTAATATGTTACCTAATGCGAGTTGTATATTTAATTATTTTCAATGATAATCAATGCTTTGTTATAAAGATATTACACACGATACCAGCGGAATCAATACTCGCTTCAAACCGTTTGTTTATTTACAGATTAAAAATCTGACGTTCATCGATGGTACCGAACCCAACTGGTTGTTAAAATACCCTAATCTGCCAGCAGAAGAAAAAGATGTCGGAGTGGTAATGAAAATATCAAATGGACAAGCATTCATTCTTTATCGATATTGGCATAAAGTAGGCTTTGGTGCTTTATGCCAGTAAAATTGTTATATCTTTTCAAAAACACCACATACTGACTAGAGATGTATCGATGTATCGGTATCGACAGTATCGGCCCAATTCTTGGTAATAGACAATGGAGATTACTCTATCTTTAATTAAGTTTTGAAAAATTGTAAATTCATTGAAAAGCTATTTTTCACAATACCAGCATTTTTTGCAAGGCAAAGTAGAGCGAACTATAGGTGTAAGTCTAATTCTAATATGCTACCCGCTACACTAATAGTTCTATATCTGAATGACAACAATTCGATGACCATTTTCGTTGCGATTTATTTTAATTTTTACGGACTTCAATATAGATATTTTATGTGTTCTTTCCCGAAATGCTTTAGTTGTAAACAATTTTTCTTATTTGTTGTTTGCTTTCTTTGTAATTTTTATAGGCCTACATTTCTTCAACTTTGCCTTTGATGTAAATTTCCTCTCGATATGCTTTTCTTGTATTTATTTTATTATACATTTCAGAAAAAATGCTTTTACTGTAAATTTTTTCGATAATTTATCTTTTTCAAAACAGTCAATAGTTGTAACTGAATCATATGTATACTTGGTGTAAAAAGCTGACGACGATGGTTCACGTATGGCCACTCTCCAACCACAAACACAAATGAAATAATATTTATATCATGAAAATGAACCGTTTCTGCAATACTATTAAAAATGTAACTGGAAACAAATATACCTCAAACTACTTGATGTTGTTATCCTTATATATACAGTCGCTGTATCTTAATGACGCGAGGAGAATTCTACCCCAGTATTTATATATATATTTTTTATCATGCACTATCAATTTATTGCGTTTTATCCGCATTGCCTGCGGTAGTATGTTTTACTTCTCACGGCGCTATTAAGATGTATTTTTGGTGTTCATTTTTAGTTTGTATGATATCGTTTCAGTCTGTAAAAGAGCATAGCGCCTATAAGAGCCAATTTTCAACATTTTTTCGAGGCCGCAGTTTGCATACCTACACACCCCTGTGTTCTGCAATAATAATAAAGAAACTGATATTCTATGTTTACGATATATTTTGCATGAGAGATGACCCCAGTACAGCGATGGTGTGGCGATACGTCAAATTAACTGTCTCGAGTATAAGTTCTTATGAAACATATTCTTATCTGGGTATTGTTGGAAAAATAAAAAAAATTAGAGGAAGCCTTGAATGAGCAAAATGTCGTCGTTGTATAATCGTGGCAACTGGATAGAATTGATTTCAATCAGTTTTGCCATCATTGAATTATACTTTATTGGAGAATCGATTAATGTGATGTGTGGCGTTGCAGAGAATCCAACATTAATTCTACGTCAGCGCTGTCTTCATCTTGTGTATCGGATTCCATCTTTAGCACGTGTTGAAGTTCACCTGCTTATGAAAAAAACGTATACGCACTAAATTTGACGCATTCTTCATAGATTAAGTCTACTGTAAATACTGTGATTTAATTTAAAATATATACTGCTACTGGCTCAAACTTTGAAGCACAGAAACACAAGACGATAGCAGGAGTTTTAGGACAGCGTATAACAGAACGAGTGACGCGAGTTTGGGAGTGAACGAGTGTAAAACTATTTGATATCGAACAAAAAAAATTTAAAAATAAAATTGCTCAACATTTGCTTATAGAAAATAAATATACAGTTATTTAAAACTGCTTGATTCAGTCTGTTCATTGCAGTATACTCAATAATTTAATAAACAATTTTCTCCGAAAATATTTGTAAATTTCGGAAAATGCATACAGAGAATCGTATAACTCAGAAATGTTCTCACCATGAAATGTCCTTCTGGCTTATACTGCGCAATTTATTACACCGTATACTAGTGAGAATTATTAGGATATTTAATTTCTAATTTCTTTTGGAATTTATTTCTCTTCGGATAATATTGCGCAATTTGGGTGTCCAATTACCAAATTTCCGACCTACTCAACCGAGGTTGTCAAAAGAGATATTCAGTACTAGAGTACTTCAAAATTTCATTATTGTATCTCATTTTTCTTGTTTGAAGTTTTCCTATCATTGTCATTCTAAATAAATCTAACATTATGACTGCAATGTGTTTCGTTACCGTCAGACAAGTTGACAATTTCTTCAATTGCTTGCATGAAATCTGCAACTGTGTCATCGCTCAGCTCTTCTGATAAATCATTTTCCATCTTGGACATTGCCTTTCTGAATTCTGCTTCGTCCTAGAAATTTTGCATATCGAACTGAATAGCTTAGAGTTGAGGAATAATTTAATCAATATACCATATAGTTATCAATGAGGTTATAATTTTGATGGTTTTGTTGTTTGCACTTGCACAACTACAATGGACAATAAGCAGAAATAGACTTTGGATACGGAAATGTTTTTGAGGGGCACCTTACCATACTTCTTAGAGTTTTAATTCCATCCCAGGATTTAATCGTTTTTTTGACTACGTATCTGACAACGCTGAAAAACACCAGTAAAAAATATCGTTTTAAATTCTTCACAAAAAAACAGGTAGTTGATATTTAGATGATTGTGTCAAAATTGATAATTTTTTTGTCTTTGAATAAAGGAAAATTCATTTGTGGCAGAAATATAATCGATGTCTATTTGAAACATCTTGATAAGTTTTGAATAGTTGAATTCGATTTTGCCAATTTTTATTTGTAATAAATCAAATCCAACACGCATTCATATTAAACTTTTCTATCGCCTAGACTGGATGGATAGAGAAGATTGAGATATTGATGATGCAAACTTCTTAGATAGTTTTAGAAATGTAAATTCAAATGATTCAAAATAAATTCAGACAAATAGTTCTGTATAGTGTGTCTTTTATCTACTTACGGATATTTTCTCCACACACGATGTACGGTTCTGACTGTTTTTTTCACCCAGCCCCAACCTTGGGTGTCTTGTATCAGTAACGCAGCCAATAAAGCAACAAGTACCACCGCTTTCGTATTCATCTTGTATATGTCAGATTTTGAATTTTAGATATGTGACTGGAAATGAATGGCATATTTATAGATTTTGGATACTTCCCACGCTGTGTGATATTTTAATAATTTCCTACCTATTGCCTATCTGGGATCAAATTATGAGTTGCACCTTCCTACTGCTATTTTTTTCTCTGCGTCGCTGCGTGCTAGTGTTTACATATGTACTGACTGTAAAAACATTGTAGCAAAATTAAAAACGGCTATATCAAGCGTGACAACAGCACAGCTTCATAAAACTAGATTGACGTCGATGGTGAGGGGAAAGTAAAAAAAAAATAAGTGCAACTGTACCCCTTTTGTAAGCAAGTTTTGTAAGCAACCTATTTGAAAGTTCAATATCTTGATCTCCATACCTTGTCACTTCAAGATTCATTCGATATCCACCATTTAGATCTAGATCCCCGAGAAACAAATTGAGTAGTATGTGCTCTCTATAGCAGTGGCGGACCGTCGCCGGTCCGCGAGGTTTTGTGCTGGTCCGCGAGAAATTTCGTTGTTTTGTTGCTTTTCTGCCGTCTCAATTGCTTTAGCGAAGACAAAAAGACGAAGTTGCGTTGATTGATTATGCAATTTCTCTTTCGCCATCATATTGCTGTTTGATAATATTAACGGCCCGGCGACATCTTGGCGCCGAGTAATCACACTTTTCGCTTTTCAGTTCTGATTCATCGGGAAAGCGCTCAAATCTCGCATGATTCGGAAACCTCGCACACATGCGTTTTCTGTTTTGCATGCTCTTCCTGATTGATATGACCATACAAATAAAAGATTATGCACATTTCTTTGTTTAAACCAGATAACAGTAAAGAACAGTCTAATATTTCAGGGCTTCGCCCTGACATCCAGCAAGATATGAACTAGTTTAGACCCTACAGATGGTCACGAGACGCGAAACAAAAGCATGAGCCGCTTAGATTTTCTCCAGGTGATGCACAGCAGGATTTTTAGTCTGGTGCCAAATTACCGACAACTTTGTCATTGCAATGTTAAATTATTTTGTTCGGGTCGTCGATCAACTGCAGATGGATAAAATCCGATAAAAAAGAAAAAGATTGATGAAAGTTGTGATTCTACTTTACAGTCCAGATTTAAAAAAGAATCACTGCCACAGGCCTTGTTTCTTTTGATAACGAATAATCATCGTTAAGTTATCGAGCAATCAAACTGTTGTCCGTATTTTCAACCAGTTACTTCTCTAGCTTTAATTAAAACGAAGCCGAGAAATCGACGAGGCGCCGCTGCAGAGCGACGTGTTGCAGAAACTTCTTTAAAGCCTAGTTTGCAATCCTATATTGGAAAAAAGCAGCAGCAAAATTCTCACTAGAGTTAATTGTGTTTGTACATAATTTGGCATGTACATGTTTTTTTTCCATGTGAGATGTTTTCTGTGTGCCTTTTTACGCACAATTTCGCAAATATAGTGTATTATTTTATGTTCCGACCATTTCATTTTTTAGCCGGCACATGATTTGATTCTCTTCATGTGAAATGTTTTGAAGTGTATTTTTTATTATAGAAGCATAGTGAGTGCCAGGCATTGCATTATATTACGTTAATATATGATATTATTTTCTGTTGGAAACCACTGCTCTATAGGAATTATTTCCAGCCTATTTCTGAGGTTTCCCGCTAGTAGTGAGAAAATATCGGAACGAAAATGATACCATTTGTCTTTACGTTTAACCCTTGTTTTAATTTTGTACTCGACCCCGTTAGGAAATGGCACCGGAGGCTCACAATGTATCAGAACCCGGTCACTTCCGTAAACAGGGCTCTTGACCTCTTCACAAATCTCTTCATAATTATTGTTGTAACGCGGCCGAATCATTGCCATCCGGGGCACCATTTCCTCCTATCTTGTTGACTGCCTACAATCTGCAGAAGAAAAAACATCTTATATGACCCAATTTCCTATGATACGGTAATATCATGTATTCAGAGTATTAGGGTCCCCCATGTTTCTATATGCTGACATCAAGGATCATATAGAATCAATTTTACAAAATCTCAATTTCATTTCAGTTCATTTGAAATTTAGTAACCTTCAATCTTTTTTTTCAAATGCATGTTTTCCTGACTCACTATAACCTCACACTCGGGGAGTAAGTTCTCGTGATCTTGCTTCGAGAAAATAGTTTTTAAAAGTATTTATTTTCTAGTTGTAATCTCCATTTTTTCACATTATATAAAATCTAAATTATCTCGTACTTTCATGGAACAAAGTAGGCTATTCAAGAGCCCTACAAAAATAAAATTTTACCTTTCTTAAAATTACCTATCTAGACATTCTAGACAACGGGACTATTCTTTTTAATTTTTGAGTACAGATCATTAAAAACCATCTGGAAACGATAGACTAATAAATTACATGGCAAGAATGCTCAAAGCTATGAACAAGACGAAGAACAGACGTTAGGAGGGCGTTTTGGGGACGTTAACAAAAATGTGCGGGCACTAAATTTAAATTCGAGGCGGCGCGTGACCGACCATAAAAAGAGCAAGCGACAAAATAAGGTGGTGTGAAAAGCTCGCTGACGAATGAAGTGAGCAAGAAAACTTAAATTTTTGTTAACGTCCCCATAACATGAAATTCTGTGACAAACAAATATCAACTTACACATACTACAATCCTAATTTAACAAGCCTATTGCACCATACAGATTTTAATAGCAACAACTATGTAGAGAATGCAGAATTGGTTAAAAGAATTTTATGACAGTGTCAGGTGGGCCAAATTGAATCAACAAACTGGCCGGATTTGGCCAGCCGGCCTTTGTTTGCCCACGTCAGGCCAACACCGACAAAGTAGATTAAAGTATTGACTTCTTTATTGCCTATTTGAACTTAAATGAATTAAAATTGATGAAAGTGGCATTCACCTTCCTACTACCATTTTTTCTACGTTGTAGTATTTACATATGTACTGACTGTTAAAATATAGTAGCAGAATTAAAAACGGTTATATCAAGCATGACAACACGCACAGCTTCATAAAACTAGATTAATGTCAATGATGAAGGCAGAATTAAATAGTTGCAACTGTACCACTAGTTTTGTGAGCAAATATTTGAAAGTTCGATATCTTGAAATCCATACCTTGTCACTTCAGGATTCATTCGATACCAACCATTTAGATTTAGAACATCGAAAAACAAATTGAGTAATATGTGCCCTATAGAAATTATTTCCAGCCTATTTCCGATGTTTTTTGTCGGTAGTGGGAAAATATCTGAACAGAAATGCTATCATTCGCTTCTACGTTTAACCCTTGTCATAATTTTGTACTCGACCCTGTTAAGAAAAGGCACCGGAGGCTCACAATGTATCAGAACCCGGTCACTTCCGTAAACAGGGCTCTTGTACTTTCGCAAATCCCTTCATAATTATTGTTCTAACGCGACCGAATCATTGCCATCCGGGGCACCATTTTCTCCTATCTTGTTGACTGCCTATAATCTGTAAAAAAAAAATAATATTATATGACCCAATTTTCTATGATTCGGTAATATATAGATTATATATTTTGTTTCTATATACTGATATCAAAAATCATATAGATTCAATTTTACAATCTGTATTTTACAATATCTCAATTTCATTTCAATTTATTTGGAAGTTAAAACAAACCTATGGCTGATTTTATTTTCTGCTATTCTGCTTATTTATTTTACCATGTGCGAAATACTTTTAACCCATTCACCCAGTTAATAATTTTGTTCACCGCCCGGTTTAATAATGGTGCCCACGTCGTATCAGGCCCCGGTCACATCCGTAAACAAGGCACTTGTCCTCTCTTAAACCCTTTTGAATTTATTGTTTTAATACGGTTAAACCAGGGGCACCATTTTCTATACTGTACTGTACGTACACCGCAGCTATATTGAAAATTCTTCTGAATATATAGAAAAGGATAAATGTGATTGGTATATTGATACATAAGATTCTCATAGAAATAGTAGTGCCAATATATATCATGTACCACACATGACCTCATTGCATTCGTTAGTAAAGACAACGTCCGGATAAAGTTTACGAATCATTTTATGTGAACCACAATGTAGCCTGATTGTGGAAGTGCCTTTGCCGCTTCAATATAATACCATAAATAGGGTTACAGGCTGTGCTTGTTCAATTCTGTCAAGTCGTACACTTTCTATAACCCGAAATAAACGTTGTGCAAAGGGTAAAACGGGGATCATGGGTCAAATCAGAGTCCAGTATTATATTTCATCAATTCAGTAATATCCTTGTATTTATTATTATATGTTAATATGAGTAATTCGTAATTCAACTTGATACTTTTTTTTTAATATTTTTACCACTATACCCAAAACGGAATCAACCATATCGTAATTTGACAGGAAAATGGAAAAAGAAAATAAAAAATGTTTACAGCGAATAAAACTCTGAAGGAACCTCTGAACCTCTGAAGAGAACGTCTTGCCCTTTTTCAATTATATATATTTAAATCACTTTTCACTAATTTTCCAGTTTTAATTGTCATTACCTTTTTACGTTTTACTACCGTGTTTCCCCGAAAATATGGGTCTTATTTCAGTTTTATTCCGAAAAATAACACTAGGGCTTATTTTCGGGAGATGTCTTATATTTTCATTTATAAAAAACAAAATTACAAAATAGAGAATAACGTGATTTTCAAACATACAGAATACAAAAACCGATATTTATTCTCTTATAAATACCACGTTTTTATTCAAAATAACTGCAAAACATAGATTATCAATGATTTAAAACGTGTAGGAGAGATTTCTTGCTATCGACTAGGTTAAAAAAAAATTCGCGCTGTTGACTAAGTCTTATTTTAAGGGGAGGGCTCATATTAAAATTATTTTTAAAATTCAGGGCAATTCTTTTTTTCAGGGTAGGTCTTATTTTTGGGGAAACACGGCATCCAATGAGCACTAATTGCGATTACAAATATGACATTTCAGTCGGATGACTCAATCGGTGCTTTTACAATATGTTGCATGTCTAAGAATAGTGTTTTAATACATTACTACACCATTTCATCGCAGTAGAATTCCAGAAGTTTTGCAAAAAATATTTTTTAAACATATTGTTGATCTTATTCTCAACATACAAACAGTTTTGAAATGAAGCTAGCAATTTTAGTGAATATTTATTTAAAATAGGACGTAATGAATATAACTTCAATCATGCTGATGTCGAGGTCATTCCATAAGCAAAAATAGCATTTATACAATATTGCTCAGGTCAAGCAAAATAAGGAATTACAGACAATAGTTTCCATTCAAATGATTGTGCAAACAGAGCGTTATTTGGATGGATATATTAATTAAACCTTTAAATTCGTTCATTGGCCATTGGCCTATGTCTTGAACAACTAACGGAAACTTTTACGTCGATTTTATTCAACCAATGTGTCACATAAAGCATTGTTTCGGGGACATCCTGGCTTTCGTATATAAGACGTGCTAATGACAACCTGTTATTAGATATTCTAAAATTCAACCATCGAGAAGGTAATAGAGGGGGTTTGCTATCAAATAAATCAATTTAAAAAAATTATGCTGTCAGAATATTTTATGTATAATTTCATATTCTCATTCACGAGCGCACTATCGTATATTGAGAATGTAGCTGTTGATAATTGGGCGTTTTAAATAAAATCCAATCACAAACTTTATATGTATGTGTATGTATCAAACATATACTTATCTGCTCGATTGAGACCCTGGGTAAGATTTCTGACAGGTAACCTTATTCAACCTTTAGATAAAAATTAAAAAAAAAGTCGTACAGATTACGAATATAATGATTACTCGAAAGGAAAAAGGAACACTGCTGAAAATTAGTATTAGTTTATCTTAAACCTATTCTGGTATCTAAATACATAGATGTTAAATCAATAATAATTACTTCAATAAGTTTACTAATTGGAATTTTTAAGTTTAAAAAATGAATATGACATATTTTCCATATATTCTAGATAGCGTAACTAACATGTTTCGTGGAACGATTGCGTTGTTGTTATTAGCAATTGCTCTCATTCAAATCATTGATTCAAAAATTGACCCCGAGAAAAAGAAATTGCGCAGGGAAAAGTGGAAACGTTTCTGGCAGTTGTAAGTATTCGAGATTTATAATTGTGATTATGAGTAATTTGCAGGCGATAGTTCCAAGCCAATGGAATTTTAGACCAAAATAAAAGTCATGGTTCATTAAATTTTCGTAAGTTTCGTTTAAAAAAAAAATAATGTTTGATTCACCACAATCGTGGCATGATGATAATTAAAGAAAGTTAGGAAAGCCGATGATGATGTTGAAAATTGTTAAACATAGAACTTCAAATGCTGGTGTGATTCGAAGTTTTGTGTTTCGTAGTATTTCTAGAAAATAATATTTTATGTGGAGACAAATCCCAAATGTCGTCATATATCTATGAACTTTATTTTTCTAGTAGGAGATGGAAGAGAAACAAGCAATCTTCATCCGGAGATGTTTTGGACAATATAGTGGCTGAGTTAGACCACGAAACCACAGATTCAAAATACAGAGATGCAGATGACGTGATCTTTAAACGTATGCAAGAGTTCGTCGATGATGTGAACGCCTATAATTGAAAATAATATCTTGGAAAAGTTGCAATACAATACATGATTTTTATTAATCAGAATAAATGAAAAACAAAATATTTGTCATTTTTAAACAAAAATAGGTTTCATAATGGCAGAATTTTCACCATCCATATTGAGAAGCAAATTTATATTGATATCTGTAAAATAATGAAATGAAGGAGATAATAATAGTTGCTAATAAAACTAATACTTCACGTAATCAGTGCTTCTTGTTATAAAAGTTTGCTTAAGATGAAAGAATCGTGTGTGTCGTGTGTCCTCTGTACAAGTTTGTGTGAAAGGAGTTTTTTGCAGATAATATAGACCCAACTTATATGAAGAAACGCAGTTGATCACATGGGAAAAGAATGAAAAAACTACTTAGCAAAACATGCATTCGTATAATATGCATGATATTATATTAAGCATCGCCTACCATTGTTATTACAATTTTTTTATTTAAAGTTGTGAATAGTCACTAATATCAAAAGCCTCTATAGTCAAATGCTATGTGTCTGTATTTTATGATGACCATTTTCGTCCGGAATCCTTCAAATGTTTGTACGTAATAATTTTATATTGATAATATAGGTAATTTTGAAATAGGTAAAATAATATTTTAGTAGGGCTCTTATATAACCTGCTTTGTCCCATGAAAGTACGTGATAATGTAGAATTTATAAAATGTGAAAAAATGGAGATTACAACCAGAAAATAAATATTTTTTAAAACCTTTTTCTTGAAGCAAGATCACGATAACTCACTCAGAAATTGAAAAGAATAATTCCCGAGTTTCAGATAATAGTGATTGAGATTTGTAAAATTCTCCTTGTAAAATTGAATCTATATGATTTTTGATGTCAGCATATATAAACATGAGGGACTCTAATACCCTAAATACATAATAATACCGTATCATAGGAAATCAGGTCATTTTTTTTTCTCCTGCAGATTGTAGGCAGTCAAAAAGATAGGAGGAAATGGTGCCCCGGATGGTCCTGATTTGGTCGTGTTAAAACAATTATGAAAGGATTTGTGGAGAGGACAAGATCCCTGTTTACGGAAGTGACCCGGATCTGATACGTTGTGAGACTCCGGTGCCATTTCTTAACGGGGTCGAGTACAGAATTAAGAAAGGGGTTAAAAGTAGAAGCACATGGTAGCATTTTTATTCAGATATTTCATACCACTAGATGAAAACCTCGAAAATAGGCTGGAAATAATTTCTATAGGGCACGCACTACTCAATTTGTTTTTCGGTGGTCTAAATCTAAATGTTAGGTATCGAATAAATCTTGAAGTGACAAGTGACCTTCAAATATGTTGCTTACAAAATTAGTGGTACAGTTGCACTTATTTTATTTTGCCTCCAACATTAACGTCAATCTAGTTATGAAGCTGTGCTGTTGTCACGCTTGATATAGTCGTTTTCAATTTTGGTACAATGTTTTTACAGTCAGTACATATGTATTAACACTAGCACGCAGCAACGCAGAGAAAAATAGCAGTGGGAAGGTCCAACTCATTTATTTGATAGGCAATGAGTAGGAAACTATTAAAATATCACACAGCGTGGGATCCAAAACCTATAAATATGCCATTTCTTTCCAATCACATATCTAAAATTCAAAATCTGACATATTATACAAGATGAATACGAAAGCGGTGATACTTGTTGCTTTATTGGCTGCGTTACTGATACAAGACACCCAAGGCTGGGGCTGGGTGAAAAAAACAGTCAGAACCGTACATCGTGTGTGGAAAAAATATCCGTAAGTAGATGAAAGACACACTATACAGAACTATTTGTCTGAATTTATTTTGAATCATTTGAATTTACATTTCTAAAACTATCTAAGAAGTTTGCATCTTTAATATCTCAATCTTCTCTATCCGTCAAATCTGGGCAATATTGTTTATCATGAATGAGTGTTAGATTTGATTTATTACAAATGAAAATTGGCAAAATCGAATTTACCTATTCAAAACTTATCAAGCTATCAAGATGTTTCAAATAAGCATCAATTACATCTCTGCCGCAACTAAATTTCCCTTCATTGAAGACAAACAAATTATTAATTTTGACACAATCACCTAAATATCAACTACTTGTTTTTTTGTGAAAATTTTTTTACTGGTGTTTTCCAGCATTGTCAGATACGCAGTTAAAGGAGCAGCGGTGGCGACTGGATTCTGGGATGGAATCAAAACGCTAAGAAATATGGTAAGGTCCCACTCAAAAACATTTCTGTATCCAAAATCTATTTCTGCTTATTATCCACTGTAGCTGTGCAAGGGAAAACAACAAAATGATCAAATATATACCCTCATTCATAACTATATGTTATAATGGTTAAATTTTTCCTCAACTCTAAGCTATTCAGTTCAATATACAAATGCAAAATTTTTAGGACGAAGCAGAACTTAGAAAGGCAATGTCCAAAATGGAAAATGATTTATCAGAAGAGCTGAGCGATGACACAGTTGCAGATTTCATGCAAGCAGTTGAGGAAATTGTCAACTTGTCTGACGGTAATGAAACACATTGCAGTCATAATATTAGATTTATTTAGAATGGCAATGATAGAAAACTGTAAACATGAAAATTGAGATACAATAATCAAATTTTAAAGTACTCTAGTACTGAATAGCACTTTTGACAACGTCGGTTGAGTAGGTCGGAAATTTGGTAATTGGACACCCAAAATGCGCAATATTTTCCGAAGAGAAACAAATTCCAAAAGAAATCGAAAATTGAATATCTTAATAATTCTCTCTAGTATACGGTGTAATAGAACTCCTGCTATTGTCTTGTGTTTCTGTGATTCAAAGTCTGAGCCAGTAAAAGAATATATTTTAAATTAAAACACAGTATTTACAGTAGACTTAATCGATGGAGAATGCGTCAAATTTAGCGCGTATACGTTTTTTTCATAAGCAGGTGAACTTCAACATGTGCAAAAGATGGAATTCAATACACAAGATGAAGACAGCGCTGACGTAGAAATAATGTTGGATTCTCTGCAACGTCACACATCAAATTAATCGATTCTTCAATAAAATATGATTCAGTGATGGCAAAACTGATTGAAATCAATTCTATCCAATTGCCACGATTATGCAACGACGACATTTTGCTCATTCAAGGCTTCCTATAATTTTCTTTATTTTCCCATCAATACCCAGATAAGAATATGTTTCATAAGAACTTATACTCAAGACAGTTAATTTGACGTATCGCCACACCATCGCTGTACTAGGGTCATCTCTCATGCAAATATATCGTAAACGTAGAATATCAGTTTCCTTATTATTATTGCAGAACACAGGGGTGTGTAGGTATGCAAACTGCGGCCTCGAAAAAATGTTGAAATTGGCTCTTATAGGCGCTATGCTCTCTTACAGACTGAAACAATATCATACAAAAACTTCAAATGAAAACGAAAAATACCATAAATTTCATTTTGATAGTGCCGTGAGAAGTAAAACATACTACCGCAGGCAGTACGGATAAAACGCAATAAATTGGGCGTGCATGACAAAAATATATATAAATACTGGGGTAGAATGCTTTTCGCGTCATTAAAATACAACGACTGTATATATAAGAATAACAACATCAAGTAGTTTGAGGTATAGAAACGGTATAGCAGAAACGATTCATTTTCATGATATAAATATTATTTCACTTGTGTTTGTGGTTGGAGAGTGGCCATACGCGGACCATCATCGTCAGCTTTTTACACGAAGTATACATATAATTCAGTCAGGCAATATTTTATTTGTCATCGCAAATAATGATTGCACAGAAATTGATACCGATATTATTACTGGTAATGACAGGAGTCAGAGAGACCTTATGAGGTCTTCAAGTAGCGCCACATCTATAACCCACTGTTACTGGTTGAGTTTGAAAAGTAACTACATATGTTACAACTATTGACTGTTTTGAAAAAGATGATTTATCAAAAAAATTTAAAGTAAAAGCAATTTTTCTGAAATGTAAAATACAATAAATACAAGAGAAGCATATCGAGAGGAAATTTACATCAAGGGCAACGTTGAAGAAATGTAGGCCTGTAAAAATTACAAAGAAAGCAAACAACAAATAAGAAAAATTGCTTACAACTAAAGCATTTTCAAAAATAATATACAAAATATATATATTCAACTTCGTATAAGAAATAAAGTAAATCGCAATGAAAATGGTCATCGAATTGTTGTCATTCAGGTTTAGAACTATTACTGTAGCGGGTATCGGATTAGAATTAGATTTACACCTATAGTTCGCTTTACTTTGCCTTGCAAAAATGTTTTTATTGTAAAAAATAGCTCTTCAATGAATTTACAATTTTTCAGAACTTAATTAAAGATAGAGTAATCTCCAATAGACTATTACCAAAAATTGGGCCGATATTGCCGATACCGATACATAGATACATCTCTGGTCAGTATGTGGTGTTTTTGCAAAGATATAACAATTTTACTGGCATAAAGCACCAAAGTCTACTTTGTGCCAATTTCGATAAAGAATAAATGCTTGTGCAATTGATATTCCTATTACCACTCCGACATAACACATAACAAAGCATTGATCGTCATTAAAAATAGTTAAATATACAACTCACATTAAGTAAAATAATACTAGAATCATATTTTGTAATTTCTCAAGTATAAATTAATATTGCACCAATGAAAAAAAATCGAATTATTACTCAAAATTAAGGTAAATTGGTCAATGTTAAAGTCGCAAATATTTTCTGACTTTCCAGGATCTAAAATGAAGCCGTGGAGCAATCATCAGAACTCGACAAGATACATATTTTGTTATTAGTATATTTCGTGTAAACTTTTGATATAAAACTTTTGTTAAAATGCTAGTTATTACTACTTAAGTTATGCTAAGACGGTGTTAAAAGGCATAAGTAAGCTATTTTTTGAAGTTTTGTAGATCTTTACCATAGTTCCCAAAAGTTGAGCACTACCTGATATAACGTTGTTAAATAGGTACCGTGCGGTAACATCAATGAAGGCTAGACCTCATCGGTATTCTCGTGCTAAAATGAACGTCGAACGCATTTTACAAGTCATGTTAACTTTTGTACTGCCTACATGCAATTCTTTTGCTAACAGCAAACCTCAGGATCAGCTGTCTTTTTCTATATTCTGCGATATAGAATTTAATATTCAAGACTTCAGAAATGTAGAATTCATATTGTTGAATAAATTGAATGCATTTCCCAACTTTTTGTATCGCATTGACAAAATTATTTGTCCGACCCGTTTAAACCCAGTTTGAGTCATACCTGGCTCGCGGTCAAATAAGTTTGAAGACTCTTGATCTAATTGATTGATTTTGTATAGTCGCCGATAATATAAATGCAATATTACATTTTCAAATACCATCTGTTTATAAAATAATTATATTGATACATTTACAAGAACACCTTGTCCTGTACTGCTATTAATTGGCCAAAAACAAAAAAAAAACTGTGTTCAAATACAATGGAGTCTGTCTATAATAATAATGATTTCATGTAAAACGGAAAGACAGTGTTTTCATAGTTACTATAATACCTTAGCTTGTATTGACATTAATAGGCCACAAGCAAATCCAACAATGCTGATTATCATGTAGAATTTCATCGTCTCCGTGGCCTGGTCGTCAAACATTGACTTTAATTCTAACTGTTTCGTACAGTAATAATAGGTTGGGAAATAATTTGACAGTAAAAACAAGTACAGAAAAAACGACAAAAAATTTTGAAATTGCTAGAAATTCGAGTTAAACATAATCAATAGATACGTTAATGCACCGCCACTTTTTTTTTAAATATTTGCTACGAACGCTCAAACTTCATTATAATTCCTATATTGAAATGATCAATACCCTTTTTAGAGAATGCTCACTGCCATGTTTTTGTCATTATAAAACTTCCAACATAATGGGATGCGATTAAAAATTGATAACATTGACTCAGTGCTTCCGACCGTTCACTAGAATCAGGGTATTTATGAAAATTTAGTAATACCACGCTCAAGCTACTGCTGTAATAACGTTACACAAGTTTGGACGGAACTCACATTGTTATATCAATGATGAATGATGTAGAATGAAACAGACTTTTATTCCAGTTCACGATGGATCCTGTTAACAAGTGCAGCCTATGCATTCTTTGAAAAAAAGAACTTTTCTGGTGTCATTTTTACAACTGTGACAATTCGAATGACAATCTATATGTCAATACAAATTGATAAAATGGCAGTTATTTTAGTGTAAAATATCTGTTATTTCAATCGAAATTTTTGTCTCGAAGAATGCTGATTTATTTTGCAGTCTTGTAGTCACAATTCATATTCTTGTTTGCGAAATTAGTAATAATAATAAATGACATTTATAATTAAAATTAATTATAAAAAACATATCACATTAGGAAAGATGGTAAAATATAGGATCCCTGACACACACGTATGTCAAGTTGAAGGAGGTATGAGTACTCCAATACTCGCATTAATACACATTTATTCAGATACCTGTCGCGGCGCCATTGAGACAAAATTTATGGTAGAACAGCGATGGTGTGGCGATACGTCAAATTAACTGTCTTGAGTATAAGTTCTTATGAAACATATTCATATCTGGGTATTGTTGGAAGAAAAAGAAAAATAGAGGAAGCCTTGAGTGAGCAAAATGTCGTCGTTGTACAATCGTGGCAATTAGATAGAATTGATTTTAATCAGTTTTGCCATCATTGAATTATACTTTATTAGAGAATCGATTAACGTGATGTGTGGCGTTGCAGAAAATCCAACATTATTTCCACGTCAGCGCTGTTAATAAAGTGATTCAATTTGAAAATTACCCCTTTACTGGTTCAGACATTGAAGCAAAGAAACAGAAGACGCTAGCAGATGGCGTTTCAGGAAAAAGGACTTTCACAGTGAGAGTGACGCGAGTTTGGGAGTGAACGAGTGTGAAACTTTTTATATCACACAAAAAAATCTTGAAAATAAAATTGCTCAAAATTTGCTAATATAAAAGGAATATAAATTTATATAAACTTGCTTGATTCAGTCCCTTAATTGTGGTATATATTTATTTTTTTGCGATCTATCAATATAAACGTATAATTGGCTAAATACGCCAAAAAATCATGCTACTGTTCAACAAGAGAGGGATGCTTAAATATATCGAAACGAAAGTCAAAACGAGGTAGTACAGGTTTGCAATT
Organism: Styela clava; assembly: GCF_964204865.1. Lineage (NCBI taxonomy): Eukaryota > Metazoa > Chordata > Ascidiacea > Stolidobranchia > Styelidae > Styela > Styela clava. Next base: position 9,033,667 of record NC_135258.1, on the reverse strand, counting down.
TGTCACGAGAGACTCTACTGGTGCCGCAGTTTTCATTTCACGATTTCAACCGCTATAATGTGCACACTTTTTAATTTAGATAACGTAATGGCACCCAAACAAACAAATTCAGGAGCCCAGAAATTTTGGAAATAAATAAAAGTAATAGACTTCTAGCAAAAAATACAATCTTTCATCATTGAGAATTTCAAAGCAATTGGTCCAGTATAGTTAAAGTCGTGTTTTAGTTGTTAGAGATAAAAGATATATGAGTGAGTTTGTGCAAACAGATTAGGAGAGTTCTATGTCATTGCAATTGACATGCTATCTTGCCCGCATGCTAATGTAGGTCAATTGTCATTAGGGCATCGAGTACAGATTGTTTGGTAAACGTCAATGACACTGAATGGACAAAAGACTGGAAAAGTTTGCAGGTCAGTCGTAGATTGATCAAAGATTGTCGGTCGTGAAAGCTAGCGAAGCGACCGAGAGGTAGCCAGTAGTATTGACTGTTTGGCAAGCAAGCTAAATCGTGGTTTTGTAATTCGACCCTTATATACTGTGAACAATGGAGATAATTGAAATGACAATGACATTTTTGACAATCGAATGCGAAAAATACGAAATGTAGAAAGCTGTGAAATTTACAAACTCGCGTTTTTTACCTCTCAAAATCCCGTGTTAAAGTGCCTAATACGGTTTTAAACAATTATCGTAAACAAATAAAAAACGCTTATTACAAGTAAAGAATAACAATTACATTTTATGTACATTTTTAGGTAAATCGAACATTTACTAATTTTGAAATGATTTTGTTTGATAGAGTCTACGATTGCATTTTTATCAGGTTTTTCACATATTTTATAGTTGGCTTTCTTTACGTGGATTTGTTTTAATAAAATTGTGATACATCTTAATGAATTGAATGACTATAAAATGCATTTAGATTTCATGCAGCAGCTGTTATTAGGCACTGCGGTTTTCTGTTGTTTATGTGTTGTCCATGTTATTGTTTACTATCGCCATGGCGGATTTTGATACTCAGGACATACTAGCAGTTGTGAGGGAAAGCGACAGAAACGATGAAAACTTGCATGTTGCAACCCCTGGTAAGCCACCATCTGCATTGCATAGAAAAGGGTATTCCCTACCTGAAGAATCATGGCTGGAGAAATGTCAGCTATTAGAAAACTGGATTCAGGTATGTATTACTCACTTGCAAATTGATGCATGTTTACGGACTGTTCTAGTCATATTGATGTAAAGCTGGGGCAAAGCTTTTTAAATTGTGCTGGGATAGCATCCTGTTGTTTTCATCATTCACTACGTTCTGATCTGTTTTCTTTAAATTCTGTTTAGCTTACGATAAGTTAGGTGTATGCCCCCCGCCTTACTACCATGACATAAAGATACACCGAATCAACGAAACTAGTTCAGGGCATTAATAGGCCAGTATATGCCATGGTTTCAAAATTGAATTTGACATTTTAACAACATTGTTCATTGTTTAATGCAATAGAAAGTTTCAATTTATCCAGGGTCAGTCTGGTTTTATGATTGGGACTATGTCACTTTCACGTCGAATCGTATTTACAAATATATAATTAAATCTTGTGTATTCAACTTTTATTTTGTAAAGTTTTATTGGAGTCAATGGGTTGTTTTTCAAGTACCAACATCGGTTTCAAATTGTTCATTCATTAAAAAGTAATTGGCAGGCGACAATTCCGAATCCAAAGAATTTTAGACCAAAAAAAGTCATGGTTTATTAAGTTTTTGTAAGTTTCGTTTAATGAAAAAAAATTGTTTGATTCACGACAATCGTGGCATGATAATGATTAAAGAAAGTTAACCAGATAGAAAAGACTGAGAACTATTCTTTGTAAATAATAGATTGAATGAAAAATCAGACCTGGGGATAAGTATTCAAATAATAATATTGAACCACACTTTACTCCAAAAGTGATGTTGAAAATTGTAAATCATAGAACTTCAAATGTTAGTTTGATTCAAAGTTTAGTGTTTCCTAGTATTTTTAAAAAACAGCATTTTTTGTGACGACAAATACCAGATGACGTCGTATACCTATGAACTTTATTTTTCTAGTAGAAGATGGAAGATAAACAGGCAATTTTCATCCGGAGATGTTTTGGACAATATAGTGGCTGAGTTAGACCACGAAACCACAGATTCAAAATACAAAGATGCTGATGACGTGATCTTTAAACGTATGCAGGAATTCGTCAATGATGTGAACGCCTATAATTGAAAATAATTATTTGTTGATAAAGTTCAATACAATGTATCAGTTCAATAATCAGAATATATAAGAAATGAAAAATAAAATATTTGCCATTTTAAAAAAAAAATAGGCTTAATATAGGCAGAATTTCCACCGTCCATCTCGAAAGGCAAATTTATATTGCTATCTGTAAAATAGTGAAATAAAGGATAAATAAAGAGTATTTCATCCTAAAACAAGAGCGATAATAATAGTTGCTAATGAAACCAATATTTCACGTAATTAGTGCTTCTTTTTATGAAGTTTTGCACAAGATGAAAGACGATTGTGTGTTGCTTCAGTGTCTTTCCAGATCGAGAGATGGAAAATAATTTATTTTTATGCAAGAATAAAAATTGTACAAAACGGTTCTACGATACATATAATTATGTCTACAAATTGTCAATTGTTTCCTAAATAAAAGTGTACTAGTTTGTGCGAAAAGGAATTCTTGCAGATAATATGGACCCAACTTTTATGTAAAATCGCAGTTGATCACACGGACAATAAAAAATGAAAAAAAAACTACTGGGAAACCAATGCATTCGTATAATATACATGTTATTATATTAATTGAGGATCGCCTACCATAATTATCAAAATTTCTTACTTAAATTTGTGAATAGTTTTACTTTGCCTGCATGGTTTTACCTACTAATATTGAAAGCTTCTGTAGTCAAATGCTACGTGTCTGTATTTTATGATGACCCTTTTCGTCCGGTATCCTTCAAATGTTCGTTCGTAATAGTTTTATTTTGATAGGTAATTTTAAAATAGATAAAATATTATTTTAGTATGGCTCTTATATAACGTGCTTTCTTCCATGAAAGTACGAGATAATGTAGAATTTATGAAAAGTAAAAAAAATGGAGATTACAACCAGAAAATGAATACTTTTTAAAACTATTTTCTCAAAGCACCACACTGAGGAAAATTGAAAAAAATAAATCTCCGAGCTTGACATTATAGTGAGTCCGAAAATATGAATTTGAAAAAAGGTTAAAGATTATTAACTATTTAAAAAACATGCGCTTCCTCTAGGAAAAAAATATACAATGGCTAGTGAGTATAAAATTGATCCTGGAGTGACAAGGTTTAAAATGTGTAACCTTCGGATAACATGGATTACAGAAATGAAAAATTAGTGATATATGTTCTCTTATTGTACGTAAGTTACTCCATAAGCTTTTATTCTTTTCTGTAAAATTTTGCTAGAATTCTAGATGGAGGATGAATAAATCCACTATTTGTTGGATTGTTTTATTGTACGAGTGTACAAGTGGGCCCTTTTAGTAATCATTTATTTGCTTTAATGCTCTTCAAATAAATGTTCATAAACTGTGATAAAGATTTAGTCCAACTCTATTGCTAACTGTAATTTTGCTATTAGTGCAACGAGTACTGTCCTTCACGCGTTTGGAGAGTTTTAATTAGTAAAACTAATCAGGATTATGTTGATAATAAATGAAGCACAAAAAGAATTTCTATACAGAAAAACTTCATCAGGGCATAATTCGAAACGTTGGCAAATTACATCGTTTTGCTAACACCGGTTTTGCTTCATTTATTATCAACATGAGTTTACCTGGTGGCAATCATGCACTAATCAGGATTATGTTTAAACTGGGGAAACGGAGGTTTAGTTTATTATCATACAAGAATATGTGCACGCGACAGGAAATATTAACGCTATTCAATGAAGGTTACTTTTGCCCCCGTTACGACTTTAAATAGCCATTTTTATTCTTTTACCGTCAGGTTCGGTACGGGTTCATCATTATTGAGAATCAATAAAACAAAAGGTTTCAAAGAGTAAATGTTGAAACGCTTCCGTACGACTCATAATATTATACGCTTTTTAATAAAACAATGAAATACGATATGCCTTGTCAATAGAGTTCTTCCTGGATTATTATGTATAAAAGTAATGCAGTCGCTGCTTTTAGACATATTTTGTTCAACTTTACTCATAGACGAAGACGTATTACCTGTTAGAAGGTAAGTACAAAAAACTTCAATATTATCAAAAAATAATTATTTAAGAAAAACAAGTGTCATGCCGTTCAAAGTTATCGTTTTAAAATACCGTCAGTGAAATTTTATTTTCTATTCTTACAGATAAGTATGGAGATGCGTGCAATCGTGTTGGTGTTGTTGTTGGCAGTCGTATTGATCAGCTTCGCTGAGGCTACTTCTGAACCTACTACTAAAGAAATTCGGCTACAGAAACTAAAACGTTTCTGGTATAACCACCTGTAAGTGAAACACAATTATTACTGATATCGATTTTAATCGGTAAGTATGTTGATAGGTATTTGTCTGATAGGTATTTGTCTGTCTGTCTGTTTGTCTGTCTGTCTGTTAAATGCACGCGATATCTCACGAAAGCGAGATTGAATCTGCTCCAGATTTTGCATGTGCATTCATCAGATGTCGGACCAGAAGCCTAATGATTTTGGATGAATTATGTCGTATAATTGGCGAGTTATTAATTAATTGGTGATGGGACACAAGGTGTCACTATGAAGTAAGAGCGCTGTTTTGGGGGATCCCCTAACTTTCGGTCGATAAGTCTTCGGTCTCTGACCGAATACGTTTTTTGAATATTTGAGTAAAAATGAATCAATTTCAACGAAGTAACAACTTAAGTTGCTGTACACGAATTTTTTATTATTAGTGTACAAACTTTCCTTTTGACGTAGCTAGTTTTATATATCATTCTAGTTTTGTATATAATTTTCAATCACTATTTTAATCACTATTTCCTTTTTTACTAGAAAATGGAGAAGAAAGTGGATGCAGCAAAATCCTGCTCCAAAAGACAGTTTGGACGAAATTTTGACAACGTTCGACGACGACAGTGATGAGTTGGCATACCAAGACACCATGGCCGAAAAATTGCAAAAAATATTTGAAGACATTTATGAATAAAACGAAATCACAACAAACACCCATGTTTCATAACCACAATTTGAAATGATAAATTATGTTCAACACAGTAAAACATGGGAAAATCACAATTTCAATAGTGTTTCAGCTTAAATGTCTGAACAAAATTTTCAATACATTTCAATTATGGTTATGACACTAAAATTACTTAGTATGACAACGACCTCTATTATTTTCATTTTGTAATATTCGGTGAAAATAAAATGAATCTTTAAAACAATTCTTTGAAGTCCTTATAAACAAGCATAGTCAGCAATTTTTATACCACACTTATTCACGCTTTTTGCTTGGTACAATTCCCTATACAAGCAGCCGCTGATATCTAACGATATGTAAGGAGTTAACTATTATTTGGGAGGACTGGTATCTTTCCGCTGTCATACCGTGACTGGAAATGATATCAAACAGGGTTTCATCGTTTTCCACGTTGTTTTAATGTTCCTGAAAAGCAGAAAATAGATCCGGTACAAATACACTGAAACCAGTCATGGTGATAATACAAAATAAAACTGGTTGAAAAAAAATGCATCTTTACTTTCCCAACCCTACGAAATATAATATTTTTGAATTTATAATAATTCTGTCCACGTTTCTGTACAGAAGGTTAAGTTAGTGTAGGCCGTATGGAATGATAAGAGAGTCGTAAAAATGTTAGTCGCACGGAATTGCAGTGGCGCCCTTTTTACAAGACTACTTTGTAGAAGTATGAAGGGTATGCAAATGATGCGCTCCCTTTCCCTACAATATGCCAGAGTTAGATGACAGGCACATGTTAATCAAATAACTAGTAAGGTTTTCAATCCGAGATAATTGTACATCGATGGCATCTAACGTATATTGGATCCTCAATTAAAATTTATTAATGATCTGTTTCGAACGTGTATCCATCGTATCAAAAAACAATTTACTAATGATATAATATATGACATAGAAAAGACTCATTTGAGGCATTTGTTGGAGTTTTCTGCTGAAGTAGGAATAATTGTTTATTTTATTATAGAATTTTCTCAAAATGCATATTCTGTCGCTTTATTGCAAATATTCAGTTTTCACAAAGTGACTCATAACTCCCAAAATACAATAGTGCTATTTCAAAATTGTCTGGTTCAATCCTTGTTCATATATAGAAAGATAATTTCGGCTAAGTGTATTTATATTTGCCATAAATGTTCCCTGTTTGGCTCTGGTCATAAACATGCTAGTCATAATCATCATTGTCTTTTAAAAATCATAACCTTAAGATTATGAAACAACAAGAAGTGACCTATTTTCTTCTATTGTTAAATTTGAACAAGGGCTGTTTTATATAGTGTAACACATGTCCGGTATTGCTATTGGTCCCAAGGGCTGAAAAGATGTTTCAAACATTTAGCCTAAATATCAACGATTACGTAGGTCGTAGACTAGGGGTCGGCAACCTTTTGTCGCTCGCGTGCCAAAATAAGGGTTGCAAGTCATTGGCGGGCCGCACATATTTTTAGAAAGATGAAACCGAACAGATGGTACTTTTTATAATAAAAATCAAGCAGTGAAACATCTCTCGCATAGAATATAGAATTATTTCCTCAGTGCATCTCATAAAATCCCATTTGAATATTTTCAGCGCCATCGAACCCTTTGCACTTAGCATCAACTTTTCTGCGTTTTGTTGCCATTTGCTTAATTATCATTAAATTATATGCTCATTGAACAAGTAATTGTGAATTATATAATTGTTAGGTTATAATATAATTTAGTCTAAAGAATATATTCGTCAAAACGGATGTTTCGTTACTATAATTCAGTGAAGCGTCGCGGGCCGGATTATAGTGCCGGATTATAGTCGGCCGTAGGTTGCCGACCCCTGTCGTAGACTGTAGATCGTATTTTTCCTATATGAGTAAGATCCAACCCTAATTCCCAAATTAAAAAAATAAATAAATTCAGATGAGTTAGTATATAAATGCGACTGAAACTCAACTTTAAATCCAGAATCACGTAACACCCAATTTTACGATATTGTAGCCGACATCTCATTATTTTCATCGAATAATAAATAGCTAGAATATCAAAATACTACACAATTTAAACATTTTAGTAATATTATTATTTTTTCAAGAATTCTGTGGTTGGACAATTCTTCTCTTCTCATCCAATAGATTTCAAATTTTCAGTACATGAAAAAAGGGCTCTAGAAGGTAATAATCCCTTTTTTCATTCAATTCGAGATCTATGGGTTCTACATTTCCCCTTACCCTTCAGTCGTTTTTCTACCACGTGACATTGCGTCAGACTAACCCGCCATACATTCAAAAACCGATGCTATGCCAAAGGTACCAACGCATACTAAACAAAAACAATAATAAATGTAAAACATCAAACGCAGTTCACTTTTAACAACTTGTATAAAAATTGTAAATTGCCATCCCATAATTCTGAGCATATACAATAGAATACTGCATAAAAAATTGAACAAATTTACATCCAGCTAATTTTACGAAACCTAATATTAACCTCATTACTGAAATTTGCTGCACGATAAATTCAACCCATGGCATAAACTCTGTGCAATAGTCGCGACCTTCAAACAAAACAAAACCAGGGAAGTTATGGGGGTCAGACGAGGAAGCAATTTTGGGTACACGATGCTTAATATCTAATTGTTGACAATTGAATAAAGGTTATGACTGATGTCTCTTATTGTTCCAGGCTGGTGTTTAAGGTGAAAACAATTATGAAGAATAGAGTGTTTGTGCAAGTGCGTTTTAAAAACGTGTTAGCTTACAATATATTGTTTAATATATTAGATCATGTATTCTCATTTAATAGATCAGGAAATTGATTAAACCACCTAAACACTTGCACTTTATTGTTTCATTCTATAGATGTAACAAAATTACAAATGGTATAAAGAATGTGTCGTTAACCCATTGGTATAGATGGAATATGCTTTTAAAAAGCGTGACGGGTGGAAATTGAGCTCATTTTAAAATCAGTCCTGTTCACAACGCCCAGATATTGTGTAACCGTGTGTAAAACCTGGTAGCATGTTTCGACTGAAAACGTCAATTATTCTTTTATTGGTTATTTTAATGGTTATGGATTCTTTGGAATGGAGAAGGAGAAGAAGAAGGAGAAGAAGGCACAATGTCGCGAAAAAAATGTATGCGTTCTTTATATATGTTAAAATTGTTGATTGCTCGCTGGTCCATTTGCTTTATTTCATCGTGTTTATTTGCTAACGAGACCATAGAGAGTATTTTGAAAAAATAATGCAGTTATAAACACAGTAGGATACAAGTCAAACTTGCTAAATGACCATGAACAAAGGAAAATATTATGCAACATCATATTACAACTGGGCTGCAATTTATGACACCAGCTATTAAATGATCACTATCTAGAGATCTTTACATGATATTGACATGTAATTTGACTAATTTGGTGTTCTCGACTTGGTTATATAAACACGCATTTATGCAGGTAAATCAAAAGTAGTTGTTATGCAGGTTGTTATTCTATTTTGCCCTACTAAAGACTTAATGATATCCACGCACTCGTTTTGCGATGCTCTAACAGTCTAACATATATTTTTCTTTCATAGAATACGTCATCGCGCTCGTCGACGAGGCTGGTGGAGGCGGCTATGGTTGTGGGATACTCAACAATCTGAAGAAAAAGTAATTTACTAATTAATATGAATCATTTTGGTATGCTCCAAAGACAATATTTTTGAGATAAAGTGTTGTTTTAATATATGATGCTTGCAGAAAACTTCAGCTAAGATCAGTGATCAATTAGATGAAGACACACTGCGGGACTTGGAACTGCTTGGAGAAAGTAATATACAAAATATTATATTTTTATGATTCAGGTTTTTCTTACTCCCCCCACCACAATTTTTTTAATAAAAGCTTTCAGTAAATGGAGAAATTCAATCATTATGTGTAAATAATCATGATGCAAATAAGCGGTTCTAACAATATTTTACTATGGTTAATACTGAGATTTTTCTCCTGGTTTTAAATCGCAGTAAAATTATTTTTACAGCTGAGATGAACCTATCTGGATCACCGCGCAGCGATGTGACTAAATAAAGATGATTGATGAAAGCAAAATATCCTCACCCTACTCATCTATATACATGCAAGTTTTACACATGTAATCATATATAATTTTATAGTCATCATATCAAGTCGACATAAATAAAAATAGACAAATAAATGTTTTATCTGAGAATAACGAGTATTTTAGATAATATGGATGAAGCAATAGGATGCTGAGCTTTGAGCTGACTGCCACAATAATACAGTAAAACAAATGAAAACCGTTCAGAATATACAAAATGGGCCAAAAGTAGGATGACATTTATTCCTAATAAATCCAATAAATAACATAACATAAATAATAAAATAACATAAATCCAATAAATCCACTGACTGTTAACCCACATTTGTCCCACCCTGTAGTAGTATTTAGTTGATTTGGAGACTACAAGTTCTTTGCAAAATTTAGATGCTGAGAAATTGTCACAAAAACCACAACCTGTCCCAGATAAATGATCAAACTGCAATACTTAACTTAATAATTATGATGACCGCAGTCAATAAAATTTCCCGTGGCAAGGACCATAGAAATACAATAATTTAATGCTATACTCCAGACAAGGGATGGACAAACTACGGCCCGATATTGCATTTTGCGCGCCCCCGGCTCTTGGAGAAAGTTGGAAATTTTTTTACAATTAAATACAAAATTCAGACTCATTTTTAATTTTTTTTTTGAAAAAGCTCTTAGCTAGGGCATCTCATAAATGATCAGATAAGGGAGGGTCGGATCAATGGCGCTGCCAGTTTTTTGAAAGACTGAATAGGGAGGTGGTAATAAAGTGCTTCTTCGGGTCTTGTCTTGTTTTAATCGCTCATCGAAGTGAGACGTTATTATTTCATTTTAGTGAACATCTCAATATCAGTTTCTAAAAATTCTCACAATCTTTTTCCCCTATCTGTCGAGAAATGTACGAGTTGCGCGACGAGGACATCGATAATTTAGTTGGGTTAGAACAGTATTATCATTAGATTGAGAAATACGGAAAAAATCAATATCAGCGGAAAAAGTCAGCTTTTTTAATAAGTGAAATGGCAACCCCCAACCCCGCGTCATGGCTGCGCCCCTGAGCCTTGTTACCCGTTCTATACAATACAAAGTCAATAGAATAAAATTAAATGCAATTTTAGGGGGCTTTATCGTACCACTTTTTTATATTATTTTTCACAATATACACAACTAATGTTGACGTTAGAAAAGCGCGCGAGATGAAGAATCGTAGAAAAATGAAGTTAATTTCATATTTTGAAGCAAAGTTTGGACGACAAAACTAACTCATACATAGCAGTACATATCGAAAGATAGGAATTTTCCAAAGAATGCGGTGATTTTGTGACAAAGCAAAGTTCTATATATGCAAATAACTCTATTACTAATCTTATACATGAAGAAAATTTGGCCTGTTTATTAATTTAAAAACTGCAATAGAGATTTAAATTATGTCTCAAATGTCAGAATTCACAATATTTCACAATCAAAGGTTGACATGAAGCCGCCAGTATCAGTTTCACTGATTTCGGGGAATTCAGAGCGATGTTCAATTTGGTGAACATACAAAACGCAAATACCACTTCAAATATACTGTACACCACTAAGAACATTTTATTTTCTGTCGTTCCCTTCGCGAACATGTTTTTGGATCTTGATAACTGGCGAAAATAAAAGTAAATGTGATTAATGTCGCGACTCCCACGTTGAAATCTCTGCGTCAGACCATCTCTCCCACTCATAAATTTGGATTTCCGCTATCCGGAGCTGATACCCACGGAGATGGCCACATAAACATAAAAATGTCTTATGTAATGAAATATACAACAGTCAAATACAAACACTATAAACTTATTAAAAACCACTTTATATATATATTTAATGTTTTATAGTGTCATTTTTCATAGCATTGGAAAAAGTTTTGTTATTTTAGGAATGTTGTGGTGACAGTGTGAACCACCATTGATCGTTTTTCCACACAACGCGCATTGTTTTGCAAAATAGTTGATTCTGTCGTTGTTGTAAAATGGCTGCTCTCTGCAATTGATGGGCCAATGAATTTTACAATTGCGGGACCTGAAAATAGGAAAAGTTCCTAGAATGCAATTTTTTATAACCTTCAATTTTTTTCCAGTGCCTGTGGAGATTGATATTTCACCCAACATTTTCTATTTTTAAGTAGATTTTGTCATCACGTGTTTTTAGTTCAGGCTAGTGCTCACGTAGTAGTCATTGTACTCACGTGACCATGTCTTTGAACTTTGTTCCCTTATTTTTCTATAATTTCGATGGATTCAATTTCAACTACAAACGCATCTGACGTCATAGCGAACTATCTACTATAAAAAATAACAGCAAAAAAGATTAAATATTATTGAATTACATTGAATAATTGTTACGAAAATTATAAATTACGCCATCATCGATTTGAGCATACATAGATATACAACATACAAGCTTACAGAATATTGCACGAAAAAATGAGATTAAAAAAATTTGGACTGATTTACGTCCAATAAATTTTGCGAACGTTGTCGGTTATCATCACTAATATTTCCTGGACGATAAATGTCTCTTGTGCCATAAACTCTGTATATCAGGCACGACCTCCAAGCCAAACAAAACCTGGGAGGTTGTGATGGTTATGTGAGGAAGCAACTGTAGGTACCCGGTTTTATTGAATGCAACAACAAATAATTGTTACGTTCACACCGTTGGCGATTGAATAGAGTTTATGGCCTCCTGCCCCTTTTTGTTCTAGATTAATATTGGGTTACATACCTTTGCTTAAAGTAGATAAAATGTGGAGCATCCACAGAAATTTGGATGTTTTTTTTATGACAACATTAGTGTTTAGAACTTTATTGTTTCCAAATTTTAGATAGTGGTGATTCGAATAATTGTTCCAACAGTTACAATCACAAATAAGATATTGTGTCGACTATACTTCAATTAAATACTAAACTATGCAATATCGACTTTTCAGTTGTGTAAAATACAACTGAATCTTATAGTCTTGCATAAATCTCGTCGTTAGACTTAGAATAAAGCACATGTCTTTGGAAAATAATTCAGAAAAGACATTTTTTGCTTATTTATTGCCTTTTCTCAAGACCAAATTGTTTATCGTTTGGGTTGGGTTCCACATATTCATTTTACCTGTTAGTAAAGTAAAAATACGATGATTTTTTTTGTACAATTTTTGCTCAAAATGCTTAGAAATAATTTCTTCCTTTGGTTAAAAACTGGTTAAAATAAAATTTAATGTGATTTGTGAATCCGCATTTACCTCAGCAACAAATCCATTAGGTAATAATACAAAAGCAAGATTTTCGTAAGAGATCGAACAGAACAAATTTGTACAAAATATTGATTTTTTTGAAGAATTTTTAAGCAATGCCATTAAACAGTATGGAGTGGTGCCCCAGTGATCATATTCAAGATATACTTATGAATTTACTAACTTTCTCGAGTCCTAACGGCATACATGCATGATTGGAGTTTTTTAACGAACGTTTCAAACCAACAATTAAATATTATTGGTATTTTAATCAAGACCACAACCTATATGATGAAACAGATAGTCACTAAATTCAAAAACTGGTGTTTCTTTGATCGGGTTATTTCCGTCGATTTCAAATACAAAAGTGAGTCAGCTTCCAAATGCACTAAAGATTGTCAGCTACACTATATTGTGTAATATTCCCCTTCATTGTTATTAATTTGTCTAGGAAGTTGATTGAGGCGATTGAACATCGCTTGAACACTTGCACTAAATTGTTGCATATATACTATTCATAAAACATGTAGAAAAAGTGATAGATTAAAATCATTAATGAAGAAAGTGATTAATCATTATGATGTTGATGAAAGGAGGGTTTATAAAGGACTGAAAAGCTCATTTTCGAACTAGTACTTTCAACAACGCCTACATATCGCGGTTTCACATCTTGTCAATAGCGAAATTCAGAAACATGTTTCGATCGAAAGTGCTGGTCATTTTTTTAGTTGTTCTTTTAATGGCTATGGATTCTTTGGAATGGGGTAGAAGAAGAAGGAGGGGAAAAATTGCAAAAAAAGCGTATGTTTTTTTATATGCTGAAATTTAGATATAAATTAAAAAAATTCCTCATTTGAATATATTGTCCAGACAATTATATTGAATTTGACCATTTTTTTCCAATTTACCTGCTTCACAACATTCAATTGTAAAAGAAGATGCTATTCTGCGATAAATATACTTGATGATAATAAAAAGAGTGTTTTCACGTATTATATAACAGGGCTACTAAACTCAGGATCTTTTGAGTATTTGATTCGGACCGCACCTAATTCTTTATTACGGATCATTAGCCCCACTTTTGAGGTTTTCTTCTATAAAATCACTTTTATATAGTTGTGAATATATATATGAAAAGAACTATAACGCCATATTAAACAATTTTGATTAGCTAATAATCATTAGCCGGCCGAGGAAGTGCGTGTTTAAGGATGCCGAAATATAATTTTAAAGTTGTGCATGTGGATCTTCGGTAAAAATAGTTGAGTAGCCTTGTAACAGCAAAATTTGTTTCAAATAAGAGATAAATTGCTTAAAAGTTATATCGCTCCAGCGATTTCTTTCGTTTTGATGTTATGTTGTGAAATCGATTGGTCCATTTTTTCATCATCACGATGAGCATAAAAAATAAAAACCGTTTGATCGTAAACAACCAGCCCATAATTCCTCATTATATTGACAAAATGTTCTTTATTAGAGTCATCCGTCGTGCAATTAGATGGAGTTGGGATGAAAAACCATTACAGGTAAAGTTTTTTTAATGTTACAAATGAGTATTTGATAACTCTCAATCTGTAAGATATTTAAAAATGTTTCCCTTCGCAGGAATTGTTCACTGATGATGACCAATTGGGTGAGAATCTACTTCGTCAACTAGAAGAACTCAAGGAAAGTAAGATGTACATTATACATATTATCTTATCAACTATCAATTGACTAAAAGCAATTTGTACCGTGTTCTTGTTCCATATTCGAGTTTGAATTGTTGAAATAAACATTATTTTTTGAAAATATTACATTAATTTAGTATAAAACGCAATCGCATGACAAAACTTATAGATGGTCGTTGTTGTTGACTGTATTCAATTGACTGGGCCGTTTAAATTTAAAGGTTCAAATCATAGAAAAGTATGGTAATTTGCTTCGAATAAAAAAAGTTACAATGTTCCTATCAAAAAAATATAATATTAATGTTAAATATTCATATTTAAATATAGTTTTTCACATTAAATTGAGTTGCTTTTTATTGATTGCTGTGTTAAAGTGTTTTGACATTAAATGTTATTTTTACAGTTTACCCAAAACGTTTTGAGTTGCCTGACAACGATGCCAGTGATTGAAGAATGTCACCATAGCATACCCGAACGGACTCCAGCAAGAACGAACATTGATTTTCTTTCTATATATATCTTGAATTATACATGCATCTAGAAATCTTTTAATTCACATGTATTCTGGAAATGTCGTATTGTATTGAAATACAAATTTTAAATAATAAAAACACGGCTGAAAATATTCTTCTACATAAGGTGCCACAATTTTTCATTGCCCCGATACAAAATATCGGTAATATACAGTAAGCAGCACCAAATACTGCCGACAGTGGGGAAATGGTGTGGAAATAGCGAAGAGAGAAAATGGAAATAATACGGAGATCCACAGGTATGTGCTCCAAGATGGCGCACATCCTGAACATAGTATTTGTACCAGCGCAAGGTTCAGGTTGTGCACCAATATGTTGGCCTAAGTAGAGTTTTGTGAATATGTGGGTATATATGTGTTTAATAAAAAAAAAAGAGAAGATTACCCAATTTTTGATAGTTATTGGAGGACTGGAGTTTTCGCCAACAAGTATTGACCCATAGAATATACTTCCACTTTTACATGAGACATCAGTATGAAGTCGAACCAAGAATTTCCGATTGTGTTTGAGATTTATTCAATGCCATTAATGGCATGCTCGTTTTGCTACTACGGATGAAGATGTTACGTGATTAGAAAAATCATTTTGAGTTATTGGCCTACTCAAGGTTTGCAAATATACATATATATGTATATATTTTAAAGTGCCATATTCACTAACGAGGCAGATAACTGCTATCGTGCGATTAACTTTTTTATTTCCCTATCAACCTAATTATCAACACAGATAACAATAATGCGGTTGTAAAGAAGTTAAAAAACTAGACCGGACTTCAATTATCAGAAACAGACTTCAGCTATACATAGTTTATGTCTTTCACTACCATAAATTAAAAACTTTTAGTTGATTGCATAGACCTTAGACTAGAACTTTATTTTATTTTCTTTGCCAATAAAATAAGTTGACAAGCTTATTCTCTTCTTTTGGCACAACATCGAAAAAATTCACAGTAAAAGCAATTTTTCCAAAATGTATAATAAAAGAAAAAAAAAGAAAAGCATATCGAGAGAAAATTTACATCAAAGGTAAAGTTGAAGTAAGGTAGACCTATTAAAATTACAAAAAACAAACAAACAACAAATAAGAAATATTGTTTGCAACTAAGGCATTTTGAAAAATAATATACAAAATATATATATTTAAATAAGTCCATAAAAGTAAAATATATCGCACTGAATATGGTCATTGAATTGTTGTCATTCAGGTTAAGAACCATTAGTGAAGTGGGTTAGAATTACACGTCTTACACCTATAGGTCGCTCGACCTTGCTCTGTATTACTGTTGTTATCGTGAAAAATAGCTTTTCGATGAATTTACAAATTTTCCGAACTTGAAGATAGAGTATTCTACAATAGACTACTACCGAAAATTTGGCCGATATTTCCAATACCGTTGCATCTCTAGTCACCTTACCAGACATCTATTCATGGCCCCTAACTTGTCGTAGAAACTCTTACTATCTGCTGTCACCAAAAAAGCACCCTGGCCATTCATAGTCAATATGTTTTCATAATACAAACATATTCGTGGAAAAAAATTGCAAGATAATACACCAAACCAACCGTTTCTGCATAAAACGTGCCGTTTAAAATACCTATTTAATATTCTATCGCGACAAATATTTCCGTTATATAGCGCAGGTGAGCTTGAAAATGACCGGAGAAGTGACGACACAACCCGGTTCCGGTAGTATTATTACAAATTATGAAATTAAATATAGGTATTACCATGACTTGAAAGCTAAAGTTCCGAACATTCATGTTCTTCTTCCATCCTATCCCCAAAGGATACTAAGATGATTTCCCATGGCTGTCACGGATGTAAACAACTCATTATTATAGCAATAACAAAACGATTCGCACTATTACAGAGAGCACGGCATCGTTGTACTGTTAGCCCAGCCCTCTCCGAGTCCAGTGAAATAAAAAGTTACGCATTTGTTGCTCATTCCCTAGCCAAATTGTGCTACTGTTTAAGTTTCAGTAACAATATAATCGATACGTCTAACATATATACTACTATCATAACAGCAGCAGAAGGTGATGCTAATCTTAAGTTATTGTACCACCCCGCAGATTTGAAAGATCTTTTTCTGCTATGAATGTAGGTAATAACTGGTGCTATCATCCAGCCACGAATATGAAGTGATATATATAGTGTGATTGACTGCGCGGGTAATACCAAGAACACTGATCCAATATTGACCAAGTAATGTTTGATGCTGAGATTTCATTACTGCAGTAATGAACATCGGTGGGTCAGATCGTTTCGCCATTTCCTCAGAATTTGATCTATTTGTATAACCATCACTCCAAACCTAAGCTATCTATATAAAATATGAAAAATCCCGCTCACAAAACCAAAAGTCCAAAGCCGAATGACAGAGACTGACCCCCTAAATTGCAGAATAAAGAGAGTGGCATGGTGAAATTCAGGGTTGCCAGATTATGGGTCGGCTTGGACTGCATATATATTATATACCATGAACAATTTGACTCCGTTAAATTTGTTTGTGACTCTTGTATGCTAGGGCCTAGGAATAATAAAAACTATAGATGCGAATCATCGGGAACATTTGATTTTGAATGGAAAGTCAGTCCGAGTAACCCAGTATGAATCTTAATGCAAGACTGGTTAATGAAAACAGATATTTCGAAAGAGAATTGTTTTGTACAAAACCTAGTGTTCATAAATAAATCGACGAATATCTATAGTTAGGCTTACCATACGTCCCGATTTAGGCGGGACAGTACCACATTTCAACGTTTTGTCCTGGCGTCCCGACCAGCCAGCCAAAAGTCCCGCTTTGGCGCTCAGTCAGTCGTAATAATACACGAACAATACCAATTAGCATGTTCTCAATACAGTTGTTGCTGTGTAGCGTACCGGTAGCCTACTTACTGAATGTGAATGCGTGGTTTTGATTTTTCCGTTGTTTTAATTGCTACAATTTGTTACTGGTAAGCGCCGTACGCCAAAAGGGTACTTAACGTTAATGTAAATTTATTTCTAATTTACCAATTGAAATCGATATTTAGACAGACAGCGCACGAACTCTCGATGACAATGGCCAATGAAGACAGCCGGGATGATTTTAAATGTAGGCCCCTAATGTAAAATCGGTAAATTTAAAGTTGAAAAATTCACATCTATGGTCTTTGGAGGCGTCCCGCTGTGAGGTCACAAAAATATTGTAACCCTATCTATAGTTATATACAAAGATAGAACTATCCACAATTTAGATGTAAACTGACGAAGCCACTTGAAATTCCCACAAATCTTAAGACAAAATAATTTGGGCTATATACTACAGATCAGTGGTTTCAACCGGTGTACCGCGTGAGACGTTTTCCAATAATTCCTCTTCAATATATATATATTTATATATGAATATTACTAAACTTCCCCAATATCATATTACATTTTTCTTTTAAACTATACTAACGATATGCGTAACGAAGATTAGTAAAAGATTAAATTTCAAGGCCTTCGACATATGATTGCAAAATTGGATGATATTCCTCCTTCTCATATTTCATCAAGACTAATCCTCGAAACATCGAAAAATAAAAACATTGACTTCATTTATTCTTTTCATGATTTAATAAAAAATAAGGAATGACGAAAAGTGAACAACAAATCAAAAAAGAGAAAATATTGTACAACTAGATGAGAATATTAACAGGTGATATTTTTAGTTTTTTGATCAATATATATTAGAGATGTACCGATACCGCTACTGTCGCCGATACACCATTTCACACCAAAAAAGTCGATACTCCGATACTATGTAATTATTATCTCAAGTGTGTAGAATAGTTTAAAGGTTGGAACAATAGTCTTTGAGCAATATTCATAGCGCACATCAATTCAGATTGGAAAGATATATATATATATATATATATATATATCACAGAATAAGAAATTGCTTTATGTACTGACGATAGTAATCTTGGTGTTCAATTAGAAAACTCTTAGGGTTTGGCTACTGTGGGTGGTAAAATAAATGAATATTTACTTTTCCTATCGATCGTGCGCAGGATTGTACCTATATAACGACATATTTTGTAGTATACTCATTGGAAAATCCATTAATATTCGATTTATATATTTGTTCATAATTAAAAAATCGGTCCACATTCATCCGATACCGATATAGTCAATATATGGTGTTGCTACAAAGATATATATAATAACTTTACTGGCATAAAGCACCAAAGCCTACTTTATTCCAATATCGATAATCAATAAATTCATGTGCATCTGATATTCCTATTACCACTCCTACATTTTTTTCTTTTGCTGGCGGATTAGGATATTTTAACAACCAGTTGGGTTTGGTACCATCGATGTACGTCAGATTTTTAATCTGTAAAAAAAATCGGTTTGAAGCGAGTATTGATTCCGCTGGTATCGTGTGTAATATCTTTATAACAAAGTATTGATCATGATTGAAAAAAAAATTGAATATACAACATACATTAAGTAAAATAATATGGGAATCATATTTTGTAATTTCCCGATTATATATATAATGCACCAATAAAAATATCGCATTCTCACCCAAAATTGAGGGAAATTGAGGCAAATACTTTCTGGCATGCCAGGATCTAAAATATTCATCAAATCTCGACAAGATAAATATTTTGTTATTAGGATATTTTGTGTAAACTTTTGATATAAAACTTTTGTTGAGATGCTGCTCGGAAGGGCTAATAATGTCCACAAACGACTTTGGGACAATGCCAAAGATTTTCCATAAACGTATTGTAATAATCCATAGCGTGTAATAACACCAGTAAAATGAGCAAAAGTGCCGCATATGAGTTGTCTACTATAGTTGCTGGATTGAAAACTTCTCATAATTCAATCTCACAAGCCAGCCTAATAGGGTTCAATTTAAAAAATTTGATTCTCACCTTAGAACTGTATTTCATTCCAGTCCAAATATAAAGATTTCGATTTGAATCCTCATCTAACCATGGTTCCATGTATGAAGCAATAAGATTATATTGCTTTTTACTTGTGATGTCGGCGAGTTTTCGACCAATATTTGTGCAAACCGAGATAGCACTAGCAAAGTTTGTTGTTTTTTCACCAACTTTAATTGGCCAGATACATTTACCGTTATAGTAGATCGGGCACGTTTCTGTAAAATATAATTCATGACTGATTATTTATTCAATCTAATCTAACGAAAGCTGATCAATTGTCATTTTAGCTTTTCAGTGAATAAAAAGGTTTGTGAAACATTTTGGCATTAGCCTATTACTTAAATTATATTATATCAGTTAAACGGGATACTTTAAAGTAAAATGCGGAACATCATTTTGTAGCGCGTAGAAATTCTTTGCATCCATTAAATTTCTTTGAAAATATAAATTATGCAACTAACCCCTTTCTGTGGCTGCATTAACCCTTCTACGTAGTTGATCAACAATATCTGACAGAGAAAAACGATGCGGGATTAAATTTTCATATCATTTATAGAAAAAATAGCAAGTTTGGGTTAAAAAAAATTAATTTTTAAATATGTTTTTATTATTTGAATATTTTACTGATTCATTTTATTGTATAGAATGGCCAAATTGCCGTCATTTCTATAAAGTTAGGCGTCGAGTTCAAGAAATATAAAATTTAGTTGAATTTACCAAACATAAACCTGATATCAGTAAGTCATACTATCTGTAAACCCATCTTTTTTGGAGATTTATTTATTATTATGATATGAATATACACTAGAAAACATCTCTCTGTTATTGGCCAGCTAGTTAATTATTACGCACTCATTTTAATTTTATGAAATATTTGCTGCATGCTTTCATTTGATCATAGAAAGCATTACCTTCTCCGTCAGGTTTCTCGCAATGTCCTCGAGTAACGAAACGTCCGTTGATGATCCTGGTAATACACGCGCCTGAATCCCCTAAAGACATAGATTTTTGTAAATTTCACAGAATACATAATATTCTCATGATCTGTCGCAATATTATCTAATTAAACGATTTTGTATAGTCGCCGATAATACGAATGTAGTATTACATTTTCAAATACCATCTGTCTACATCAGCGTTTCCCAACCTTTTTTGGTCGCGGACTATTTTCTCTCTGGCGAAAACCTTTGCGGACTCAACGTGAGTTTTTTGCAAACGTATTCTGTGTGAAGAAGTAATAAAACCAAACACAATAGAATTTTTCAGAATTTCAAAATCGGCTACGCAATTACGCCTTCGTTAAAAGGGCCGACTTCTTTAGTGTATAAATTGTCCTTTCTGTCGCACAATATTCTATCCTTGACAACGACAAGAATTTAAAATGTTGTCTTATTTTAATTTAATTGTGTTCCTGGTCACTCGCGGTTGACTTATGACAAGATGAAAGCTTTACTTCTTTTAAATGTCACGGCAATCTGCGAACATAATAATGTGAGAATATATTGCCCGGTTATATTTAGTTTTGATTTAAATTATTTGCGATCTTGCGAATTTGTTATCGCCGTTAGAAAAATCCTACTATCTGCTATAAATTTCTAGAAAGTACAACTTGATTTAGTACTTATTAAAAATATAATTAGTATATTAGTAAATAAAAATAAAAAATATTCATCGCCTTGCTTTAATATTAATTTAATTGTGATCATTTTACTCTGCGACTCGTATTTTTGTGAATTCGACAAATATGAGCTGTTCGTACAACAGGAAAGCCAGGAGTCGGCAACATTTTGTCGCTCGCAGGCCAAAATTAAAGATTGCAAGTCATTGGTGGGCCACGCATATTTTTAGAAAGTTGAAAGCCGGGCGTATGGCCAATGAATCACATTTTTTCATACAGATCAGAAGTTGAATTTTAAGCAGCGCCCGAAGACTGACCATTCGAATATTGAACCAATTGCACTTAGCGTTCAACTTTTCTGCGTTTTGTTGCCATTGAATGCCTAATTATAATTGAACTATATACTTGTTAGGTTATGATATAATTTAGTCTAAACGTGCCACAAAATAAATTCTGTCACGTAAATAATATAATCGCAAAAAACAGCTGTTTTGTCACTATAATTCAGAGAAACGTCGCGGGCCTGATTATATTGCTCCGCTGGCCGTAGGTTGCAGACTCTGCAGTAAAGCAAAGAATTATGAGAGAAATGCCCTGATACGAATACTACATTAGCACCCGAAATTTTGCAATTTGCAACATGTCTAAAGAAGCGTTTTTAAAAAACTTATGGTGTTTTCAGTTTTATTTTCAGTATTTTGTATTGCCGCTTTTCAATTTAGAAAATTTAGGTTGCCCCCATTGACACCTACCAGAAAAATTATTCCTCGAACAACAACTACTAAATCCAATCATTTGATTAAACGACGCGCAAGTGACCTGTCGCGTTACTTGTTACCAAATTTTCGAATAATAAATTGATATTCTAATAATTGAATATTCGAATATATGCCAAGCCCTACTCATTCAGTATCCAGAAATTATTGACTCGATTAATGTTATATGAATAAACTTACTTTTTATGTTTTATGTAAATTCTAGCGTAAATCGTGGCTGATGGTTAAGTTTCGCAAAAACGTTTGCGACCCGCAGTGAATTTCTGGCTCGTTGCGGACTCATTCAAACGCTCCGCGGACTCATTTGAGACCGCGGACTGGGGTTGGGAAACACTGGTCTACATAATAAATTCATGCACAACGCGAAAACAGTGTATTATTAATAATATCTGTTTATAATATTAAAAAACTTATGTAAAAGGGGAAAACTGTATTTCAGTAGTTACCATAATACCTTACCTTGTATTGCCATTAAAAAGCCAAAAGCAAATGCAACTATGCTGGTTATCATGTAGAATCGCATTGTCTTTGTGGCCTGGTCGTCAAACACTGACTTTAATTTCAAGAGTTTAGCACGGTAATAATATGTTGGAAAATAATTTTACAGTGCAACTATTATTACGTATTTTTACATCATCATTGCGTAATTTCACTGCTTGTACGATGTAAAAATACACATACTGTTGCATATTTATAAAACAATCATACGGTTGTTAAATAAACAGTGAATTATACGTAACATACAAAAACGGTTTTAATGAAAACAACTATCTCGCGGTTATGTTAAAATAAGTCTACTTGGCAGTGATAAAAGGCATAGAGTTCAGAAGACAGTCTTCCACATATTATATCAGCAAAATGCATGTCAATGAAAAATGTATAGATGCGACGAATTTGGCACCTAACTCCGACAAATTCGGCCCCGCGTGTCTGACCAATCACATTTTCGGCATTGAAGCAAGGCTCAAGTCATACACTGCTACGTAAACCTGCGGCCTTGAGTATGTATGTCATCGCAGCATAAAGAATATATAGCTTACGATAAAAAGCCTTAATATTATATCGAGTGGATATTTCATATTTTTTAAGATATTTTATTTTAGCCATCATGTAAACTGGTGATTAAACTGACAGCACTCATTCGCAAACGAAAAGGTCTACTTGCAGTCACGACTTCACTGCTGGTAATTTTAGTTGTTTTCCACTGTATCGCTATATCCTTAAATGTGTTCGTGATAGCTCTGACTTTCCCAGTTTTAATTCTATGTTGCGATTCGCACGTCAGCCTAAAAAAGAGCACGAGCTATTTTTGAAAATGAAAAAAAAAATCAAGTATACAAGTGCTTCATTCTTTGGAGAGTATGGTACTCCAGTCAGCCAGAGAAAAATTCATGAAGTGGGTTACCACACAAACTTGCTAAAATCTTGCCTCCGATTTCGCGCGCCTCGGAAGTATTAGTACCAAGATTACGCACATCCTGGACCCTGACCGGCTACACATGATATATTCAGGTTTTGTGCCATCTTGGTACGAATACTTCGACGAAAGGTTTAGTGAATAAATATCATTTTTTGCTTGATGGACGAACAAAGGATAGACTATTACAAATATAGGCATAATCGGGTCGTTCATGCAACATGAGTACTGCAAACATCAAAAATCAAAAATCAGTATATACAATTAAAATATATCAATAAGAACAATGTGCCTTTATATCGATTGCAAGTGGACGTGGATGATGAACATCGATCACAAAATATATGAGCGGTCCCGACAATGCATGGAATAAAGGGAATCCTCAAAAGGCATGGTATGAAAACTACGGTGTAAAAATATGTAAAAATGTTCACTTTTATGCGGAGGCGATGTGGACGAAAACACGTAGAACACACTATTTGTAGATTTTGGACACGTGCGCGAATTAACAATACGCTTTCGCAACTGATCAAAACCCAAAGTGGGATAACTCGGTCAAGACATCGCTTGGCGTACTTGTCAATACCATACTTAATTAAGCACCAATTGCCAAATAAATCAACTTTGCTCTGTATATTCAATAACCAAGCGACTACACTGGTACAAAATAACAAACCAACATAATTTCTCGAAGCCTTGCGAAAAATCCAATTTACCCTACTCTCCAATTTTTAAATCCTAGTCAATTGTGTGCGCATGTTTAACAGAAATTAAGCGACCTCTAAAAATCTTCACTTCACCCCACCCGGGTCGCGACCCACAGCCTGGGAACCACTGTCGTAGACCGCTTTTCAGTTCCATCTTCTCGAGACCATTAGTCTAATATACTACAAAATTTGATAGCTATCACGACAATGTGTAGGTTATAAATGAAATTCCCATGTCACCGGGTCCTGCATCTTGCCCGCCTAAACACTTGCTCTCCCGCCATCCGGATGAAAACATGTTATGTTGTTAACTGCCACAGCAGTATATATATATACAAAACATTACAAGTTTAGTAATCGCCGTTTGATCCACCTATTTTCTTGGCTTGTAATTGTCAGTAACAATCTTTGCTGATGTAATGATGATGTTTTTGGCAAAAACTTGCCCATTCGATTGAAGTCAATAGCGCCACAAACAATAATGCTTGGCATCAACACTGAGTTCTGCTGGGCAGCTACAAGCATGTATAATTGTCTGTGGCCTAATTGTCTGTACTATTGACTACTGACGTGACTTATTCTCGCTAACTTCACAAGTATATATATGATATGTTTCATAATTTACCTTACCGGAAATCTATTCATGGGCCCCAACTTGTCGTATAAACTCTTACTATCTACTGTCACAGAAGGAGCACCCATTCATAATCGATATTTTTTTTATAATAAAAACATACTCGTAGAAAAAATTGTAAGGTAATACACCAAATCAACCGTTTTTGCATGAAATGTGCGTCTAAATTACCAATTTCTTATTCTATCACGACAAAAATTCCCGCTGTATAGCGCAGGTGAGCTTTGAAAATGACTAGAGAAGTGATGGAACAACCCGGTTACTGAGACGATTTCCCATGACTGCCATGGATATAAACAACTCAATAATTAAAACAATAACAAAACAATTCGCACTATTACCCAGAGCCCGGCACCGTTAGACTGTTTGTTCAGCCCTTTCCTGCTCTATTGGAATAAGTTACGTATTTATCTCTCACGCCCTAGCCTAATTGTGATACTGTATAAGTTTCAGTAACAATATACCCGATACGTCTAACATACTACTATCATAACAGCAGCAGAAGGTGATGCTAATCTTAAGTTATTGCACCACCCCGCAGATTTGGAAGATCTTACTAAACTTGCTACACTTTGAAGACCATTTTGTCTATTTGTAAATACTTACAGACAATAAAAGACAAACAAAACTTCTTCCTACGCATCTTATTTCGAATGTAACAATCTACCACCACGTTTAAACCCTATTGTAGGTTGGTGCCTGAATACACAAAATGAAAACTGAATATTACGACTGTAGAATCGAATAATTTATTCATATAAAATATAACTGATTAAAGGCACTATGTAAGATTCCTTTTACTGCATTTCAAGCTTTATTTTTTCCTATCGTTTGGGAAACTGACGAAAAGTAATTATGATGTGATAACATACATACTATATACGGTTAGTTACGTACATTAATTTCAAATCATATATATTTGTTCAAAATATAATGACGACGCAAACTCATCATTCAGCATTTTAATGATATCATCAATATATCATCCGGTTATTTGTTTTTCGACAGTTTACGAAAGGCCGGTCCAGTCACGCGGTTAAATATTATGTTTCTGTAAACAATACGACTTCATAACAAATTCTTTTCGTATATTGTCGGAGTTTATTCCGCTTTTTGACAAGAAGACACCTACGTTCAACTTCAAACACACGATTTTATAAAGTGATCAATCAGTAGTATAATGTACATTATAGTTTTTATTGCTGTCGTATATAGAACATGAGTAATCAGTTGGGTGTATTTTATTGAGAAAACACATCCTTGGTGTTTTGTTCGAATATGGAAAATAGGAAAACCTTAGCCCTTGTACACTTCTATATATACTTTGTTTGTGTTTGCAGTAGTTTGGTAGATTTTATTTTATTAATGCAAAATAAAGATCTTCACAGTAGAATGACGGTCTCACGGAGTGTTGCTGGGAGAAAACTGCGATCCAGTCAACGATAGGAAACTATTAGTTTTTATCTGGTTTATGCACAAACGGTTCAACAATTTATTTGCGTGCTTCAAAAATGTGCCATTGGTGTCTCATAAGGGTTGTAAATAAATCCCGAATTAAGAGACAGAAAAAGTTTAATATTACCACATATGTTGACTTGTTTCAAGATTTTCGATTTCCTGGTTGTCCGAAACAAAACAATAAGACGACATCATACACAAAATGAAATTGTACCGTGTTCAGTTGATCATTTTATTTATGTCCGACGATGCATTGTTAATCGAGCAACAGATCCATGTATTGGGTGTTCAGTTTCACAACACAGCATGTTAAAAATAGGTATAACGATGGTATCAGTTACAAATCAAACGTTTATCCAATTTGATAATTTTATAACTCATAAGATTGGAATTTGATCCTATAGTATAATAAGCAATACTCTGAGTTTTTGTTGACAAGCCCCTTAAAGTCTGAAGTGCAATTCTTACCTTAAACTTAAATAAATCCATTAGTCTACACCAGCGGTTCCCAAACTATGGGTCGCGACCCCCTGGTGGGTCGCGGAAGGAATCTTAGTGGGTCGTGAAAAGATGTAGAAAGCTTTGGTTAATTATACTGGTTATTAGGATCAGTGGCGACTCGAATACGTAAATCTTCAAAAAAAAAAACAAAGAAATTAAATTGAATTTAAGTTCTAATCTGTGGAAGTTTCCTTTTTACGATCTTCTCAAAAGAACAAAAATTTGCTACTCAAAGAATGACCATTTGGCTTTTTTTACGCATAGCAGTTTTGTACACTGTACAGCACTTCTTACCGTGTTTCCCCGAAATTTAGACAGAATTTAGATTTATTTTTTTTTTGAAGAATAACACTATGGTTTTTTTTTGAAAGAGGTCTTTGGCGTTCCTTTATCAGAAAATCAAAGTTATGTGGGTCGCCATAAGCTGTGGTAATAAATAGTGGGTCCCGACTCTAGAAAGTTTGAGAACCACTGGTCTACTCCATAAAATCAAATTAAAACTCTTCAAGTAGATTATAATAATTTAATAAGTGCAAATGATTGGTGTTTTTAATTGCTTATCTGACAGTACGACCAGGATGACATTGACATATAATGATATTTCAACATCGCTTTCTTAGTAGTTGTGAATTTCCAATTTGTGTTTAAGTTTAAGTTTCAAGCATCTTGCAAATTTTTGATTAACTTTTGAAGCGTTCTAATGCGACTGCCAATTAAAATCAGAATAGAAAATTAAAATAATTTGGCAATTCACAATTTGCGATTCTTCTCCATCAAATGTTAATGTGTATTTTATGACTTGCGGTAATCACTTTTGGAATTTGTTGCTTTCGATTTTTATTTTTATTACACATTTGATTCAATCTATTCTTTACCACAAATGAAGTTATTTATTTATTTTTGTATTCTACAAATATATGTATTATTATTGTATTATTGATTTGCTATCTGTTACATTTTTTGATTGCTGATTTAAGTGAAAAATATGATTGACAGATCAAATTGCAAAATAATAGCACAATACATTCTATAATTTTGACTCGCATTCTCCAAGAAACACTTGTTCATAAGTCTGTGGAGAAATATGACAATTGGTATTGGTCGTATATCATCAATGCACGAAAATCTAAGTTAACTGACTCAAACGTATAGGTAAGACAATTTTACGAAACAAAAATGCTAATTTTATCATAGTTTATACTAAGGTTAGATATTATGGCGTGCACTTTGTATTTGACATGAACTTAAAATGCTAATCTCAATTCATTCATATCGTACACGTAATTTCAAATGGCAACTCAAGAATCATAATAGGAAATGCAGTGCTGTAAAATATCTCTTTCTTGAATGTTTATTTTGAATGATCATATTTTTTGAATACAAATCGGTTAGTCATCAAAAATACGTGTGTTTATGTACTCCTCATCCCTGTTGTGATGGGCATTTTAAACTTCTACTGTAGGAGCATCAGTAAACACAATTTTCTTAAATATGATGTGTTTTCTAAAATCATTTTTTTTTAAAACAATACACCATTTTCATAAATACTATGCTTAGATTCGATAAGTTTAGAAAACTGATTTTTTGAAATGAAGTTCAAAATAAGTTTAATCGTCGAGATTTGATTCTAATAATATATTTCCCAAAGATACAACTTTTATCAAATCCATTACACAGGTGTGATTTGACGTTATATGGTTTGTAAATACTAGTACTTATAACAAATGTCTGACACGAGTTATTTGTACAACCTATTGTTTGAATCAAATAATTACCGGTAATGGCAGAGTAGAATAAAGGCTTCGCCTATTCACCCATTGAATAGAATAAAGGTCTAATTATCGTAATTTTACCACTTTACTTAGCTAGTTTAACAGTTCCCGAAGCGCACCATGTTAATTTGTATTTTAGTTTTATTACTGGAAAGTCTGGAATCTGTATATCATGCAGTAATACAAACTTATCTTGTTATTCGCGGTCAAGAATTTTACCATCATTTGTCACACTTAGCAAGATAAAAACAACATTTTACCACACAAAGTTCATGGAATATACACGTTACTATATCCAATCACGGCCATAGATATATTGTACTATTAGAATCGATTCATGTTTGGGTTTTGCGTTTGAATATGTTTCAGTAAATGATTTTCTTTTTGTTGATAAAGTATTATTTCCTAAAGTGGTCTTAATGTACAATGATAACATGGCATAAAATTCGCGTATGGCTAAATTTAGCATATCTCAACATTGAGTTTAATATTGGAAGCAGATTTTAGAATATATTAAGATAAATGGATTTGAAAGGATATGTGTTATCTAATGGAAGTATAACATGTTCTAAACAAACTATTTCTACTTTCAAATGATATGGACACATTTTCAGATCATTAGAGTGATAAGAAACCACTGCGCTGTTTTTTGTTATGTTGTTGTTATGCCTACGTTTTTTTAAATAAAGTTTCAGACAAAAACCACATTGAATGAATTTAAACATATTCATACGTGAATGGAAACAAAGCCTCTGAAAAATCCTGGAATTAGAATCAGAATATTATTACCTGATCAAAAATCAATTCGTTCAAATGCATATGAGCATTCAGCGCTGACTAGATTGCTAGCAGTGATCGTGCGGTATCTTCACAGTGAATAAACAAAAATTAGGGATTAGAGAGTATTAATATTAATCCTATTTTGAAACAAGAGGCGTTTTAAGACGCACCTATAACTTGCCAATATTATGGGAGCGATCACCGCTTTCTGAATGGAATCGAATGATCAATTCAATATGGTCGTGCCGATTAGTCACAATACAAGCAAAAACTTTCCGAATGCCCTTTTGAAGTTGGAAAAGTAAATATGAATATCGGGAATAAAATATGCATACATTGAAAAGGGATTAAGGGTGGAATTTTTATATTGATTTCTATACTGAGCAAACTTCATGCACACATACTATATTAATCTAGGTAATAATATTACTTAACTCTAATCCTAACGCCGAAATCGTGCTTCCGTCATTTCTCTTCGCGCTTTTTCTGCCTTTATTGCCATAAAATTCTCAAGCAACACACAGGAAGTTTTGTTTATACTTCTCCTGCAAAAAGACAAATGCGTTCCGTAGCTCAATTGAATTTTATTGTCGTTTTATCTCGGAATGTTTTGAATGATATTTTACGATGGACGGGCACTTGAACTTCAGACAAAAACTTGTTGTTATAATGCGACCTTGTGTTGAGTTATGATGACACAAATTCATAAAATGTTTTTATTTCCCTAACTTCACCATCTTGAAATATTCCATTCTAGTCGGTAGTGTAAACATAGTATAGTGGAAATGTCTCACCCACGAGTAAATGTAAGATTCTATTGAGAAACGGAGGAAAACAGGCATTTTTACGTGTTCTCGGTTTGCAACATTGTGAAATTCCGAATTCATTAACCTGGTCCGTATAGAAAAAGAATATGTTTGGTGACCAATATGCCCAATGTAGCACACATCGTGAGCTCCCACGATCCGATTCCATCACATATCCGTGTCACTGAGGCGTATTTGGCGTTCCAGTTTGAGCTTATTTCTCTGTCAACGCAATCCTTCCTAAGATGAGAAAGCGCATGAAGTGGTTTCATATATTTTTCAACTTTGTACGTACACCAATTCACTTTTTTCTTTTCAAAAACGAAATGTTTGAGCCTTTGTCAGAAGACACACAATATATATAACGTTTTGTTATCATTTTATACCGCGAAATTTTATCAAAATCTCGAATTAAAGCATATTTTTTATAATATTAAATAGTATTCAATTAAATATCCTCAAATTTCAATCTGAAATTTTGTTATGAATTATTGTCATTAAGTGAAATAAGTATTAAGTGTTATAACTCAGGCGTTCATCCGATAGTTGAATAAATCGCGGAATATTGACACTTTTACTGTGTATATTGCACACGTGATATTATTTACTGAACAAATCAAGGCAGATAAAGAATAAAGCCTTGTGTGCGATTCTTATCAATGAAACAAATATTTAACATTATTATAGGTATATTATTTGACACTTATGACACAATAAAATATCCACGGTGCTTTGATATATTCGCTTTCGATAAATCAAAAGGGATATTTCGTCCGGTGTCTTGCCGCAAACTTTTTTGATGTGTTTGCTCTTGTTGCATTAAAACAAAAAGTCAAACAAATTTTAATTTTCTTAGCAAACAACTCAAAACACAATCAAAAGTCTCTTATATAAAGATTTCATATTAATATAAAGCTTATCAAAACCAATATGAATTTTAGGTTATTTTTGAGTGATCCTTTTTATTACAGTTACATATCTAGTCGGAGCTTTATATCAAACATTCTAATAACTGAAAAATGTGCAATATTTGACGATGTTTCATCAAAGTGTAGACTAATATCTCAACAGGTGTGCAAAGGAAGAGAATTATTAAATAAGCAAATATCAATGTATAAGTTTTTATTCGCAACGTAAATGATTTTGTCACATTAATTCTACATATATTTCAAGAAATTGGGTCATTCGAATCGACCTTTCATTTCAAAATATTACTAAAATATACGATGAGATAGCCTAGTCTAGTGGACAGCGTGTTTGAAATATAGACGTTGGTGTATGGAACATAAATTGAACAGGCATATCCCAAAGATCGCTATCCCGGTAAAAGCTGAGCTATTCACACAATAGCAAGTGCAGCGTACATACATGAAGGCATTTTACAATTATATATTGCCAACTAATTTTTTTTATTTTGCTATAATGGTATAGGTCTATTCAGTCGTTTATTTTGAAATCTCAAGACAGTTTTCAGAACTAAAAATTTATGTATTAGCATCGCGATGCAAAAAAAATTAATATTAAAACAATCTTCAGATGAGCTGAACTCATAACAGTTTACCAAGATATGATAATATTGTTAATAATACTGAGTGAGAAATGTGAACGACACAAATGCGACATCGGAATGTTTCGATATTATACACCGCAAGTCACAAGATCTCATCGTTACAAATGCAAATCGCGCGATGTTACGTACGAGTTTCTCTTTCCGGTGATTTTTTTTTTTCAAAAATGAAATAATATAAGCAACATCTAAAAACAATAATCACACTGCTATAGTTGTTAACATGTGTCTGATGCATTGAACATTTTCTGGTAGAATTCAATACTCATGTGCTGGAATGTTAAAGTCTTCAGAAAAATGTAATAAATTTATAACCAAAGTTCGCGTTAGCGCTTGATCATAAATAGATCCCACATTATAGGTCAATTCGTATCAAACATTCCTAGTTCACCATGGAGTGAGTTAAAATGACGACATATATTTTACAATACAAAATTGTGTACTGGCCGTTTATCGCAATTTGAAGATTTTAGTTTATCTGCTTGGTTATAATGTAATTCTTTGTTTCCAGACACAAGATCTTAGGAATTACAAAAGATTACTACTTGTTTCATCTGACCACAAATGCCGCCTAGAAGAAAATTTGCCGTTGGCGATGCAAATTGTGGAGTTAATTTGCCAGCGAGTCATCAAAAAGGAAAGATATGTTGACTTCACTAAACAAAGGCCTGCAATCAAACGTTTGATCCAAATTTTATCTTATATCAAACCTAAAATTCTTTAATAAATCAGGTTCCGTAAAATGAGTTTTAATACAGCAATGAGTCTTTACAAATTAATAATTTCATGTGTACCAAAAAAGATATTTTAAAATAGAACCGAAATTGGATTCGTCTCAACTATTGTAAATGTTATTAACTATGAATTGTAAAGTACCTATGTTTGTCAGCAATACTTAAAAAATTCACTGGGTTGTTCTTGAAAAATGTTACTGATGCAATTATCAGTTTTTAGGCCCAGTTCAACGAAAGCTAAAATATTTACTACGGAACATAATATTGCATCCTCACAATCGAGTGCACGAAAAATTGATATCAATTCATTTCGAATAATTCAGAAATACGTGAAATATTTTTACCCAATTTCAGAACGTATAAAATCCTTTATACGTCCTTAAAAAGTCCTTAGTTTAGATAAGAATGGAGCCTACAAGGAAGCTTTAAATCCCATCTAAGCCCTAATGATAGGGTATAGACTGGGGTTATCTAAACTTCGCGTGATTGAGTAAATTGAAAATGTACAGCTATATTATATATGATCATTCAAGGGGTATGTATATACTACATTAAAATGGGGAAATCATATGCGGCCCTACGTTTTGTGAATTGAAGGATGAAATAAGAAAATTGCATATTTTATTGTATTTGGCAATTCATGACGTACACAAATATTTTGCTTTTATTGAAATTTACACAATTGATAGATCAGACGCAATTATCGGACAATGGAATGCTAAATTGCCAAATAATAGATTATTGGACCAAAATATCAATTCGATTTCCCGATTTCTATTCTGTGAAAACCAAATCGCGTGCGTTCTTTATGTGAAGAAATTGTGGGAGAAATTCCGGAAAAAGAAAAAAATACGAAACTCTAATTTTCATCAACATCAAATATAAAATATGACATATTCAAAATAAAATTTCACCAAATTAAATTTTTAATCCTACAAATTTTAAAGTTTGACTAATTTTAAACGTAATTACGGTGCTGTACTTATTTAATAATTATTCTGTATTTTTCTGAACTTTCGTCAACTTATGGAACAAAAAATGCTTCATCTTGTCGTAGAGGGATTGTTAGTGTTGTATGTTTACATTTCAAAAATTAACTCAAAAATATGTCAATATTTTTCATGCTCATTATCCGATGAGTTGTTTTTATTGTGATATCTATTGCCATTTGGTGGCTAAATTTTTCATTGCGTGTAAAAATTGTAAATACTACTATTGTTAAAAAGTTGACTTGACGCTGTGGGTTAAAATTCCATGGTTGGCAATCCGGATAGCGTGTGAGAATAATGTTTCAAGCTGTTACTTTAAAGTTTAAACCGTCGATAAATTTGAAAAGTCTTTTTCATGCCGTTGTTCTATTTCCCTTTTGTGCAAACAAGTTGCGACAAGAAGATTTAAGGATTAACTCACTGCGTTAACTGATGATTGAAACAGCTGAAATTTTGGATTGGGTTACCATTAATTTGCGACGGTGATTTGACCCCAATAACAACTTTATCTTATGTCCTCTTAGCCCGTGACGTCACACAAAAGTTGAATGGTATTTCGTTAATATACTTGGACCTTACATAAATTATTCTTCTAATAGTCAAATTTATCTATGTATTATGTTTGATTGCACATACTTGGGAAATAACAAAACGAGTTGACTTTTGTGGTCTACCTGTAGCCAGGATTGTTTTCGACGAATCTGCACTTTGGTGTTGGTTAACAAATCGATCAAACAAATTATCCATGGACATCGGGAATTAAAGGATTTTCGATGAAAAACAAAAACCTTACAACGGAACTACCGAAATGGCCTTCTTATTTGTTTCGCTCACGTTCCCACAAATGTTTTCGTCATTCTGATTATTCATTCACAATCTTGGATAAAATGAAAATGAGTATTTTTGCATGTTTAAATAAAAAAAAATTTGTAATTGCACTTTTTATGCAGATAAGGGTTGATCATAAAATATCATGTCTCGTGAAAATTGATTGCCGGAGACGTTAATTAGATAAAATGTTCTGGTGAGGGTCGTATCACAACGACATGCAATACATTCAATACATCGTGGAAATGTGGGTTTTCGAAATCACGTGTTGCTAAAGCACTTTTCGGTCTCACTATATTCATTATCATAATGTTTGGAATGTTTGACAAAAAACCTTTTGCATAAGACACTCTGAGTATATACTAAATGCAAAAACTGACAATTAAAGATCTCACCCAATATCGCAAGAAAAGATTTCCTACCATATGCTGGCAATTAAAACTCTTATTTTTCCATCGCTTTTTACTATACGTATGAGAGATGCTAAATCCAGCACTGATTCATATTTTCCTACTTGGGAATTGTTTTGACGTCACCTTTCCAAACAGCCATTTCCTTCGTTCATGCGATATTAATCGGTCAGTGACATCTGAGAATTTGTAATAGAGTAAATTAATTTCAAATTTGGGAAATGTAAATAAATCCCGTTCCAAATCACCGATATCGTCGAGGTAAATTTATAGGGCTGTTGAGCACGTTTGGATTTCCTGTACGTTATAGACGTTTATAGTCAATTAACAGAAGATATATGGTAAGTTCTTCCATGTCTGTATGGTTTTTAATTATCCTTAGGCATACATGGTTTACGAACAAAATAAGCATCGTTTGTGGTCGCGATTACCTCAATGATCTCTCGCCAAATTTTGCTTACTGATTGAATATGGTACAAAGGTCATAACTTTGAGTTGGTCTAGATTATTTATGGTAGATTGTACATGAAATTATGGAATAATAACAAGAGCGCAAAATTTACAATTAGCATGGATTATTGGAACCTGCGACTTCCGAACGAATAATATACTAGATTTTGAATATTTGTTACGACATAGCAACAAGAATTTATAAATTATTTGCTTATTCCGGGAAGTAATACTGAATATTGAAGTACCGAGGCATCAGGTGGTGCAATTATTCGTGACGTAAATAACAAAATAGTGCCAATATCAGTGGGAAATTAACATGGGCAAACATTGAGTATGTGATATTGTTTTCAATAGAATTGCTATAAATAATAACATAATTGCCAGAACGAGAGTCAATTTTATATCACACAGAGATATTCAGAACGCAGTTCCATGTAAAGGTTGCACGTCATTAACTTTTGTAATTTGTGGGGAAGGATTTTTGAAATTATTAGGCCAATAAAAATGAAATCATGGTTCATAGTATAGCTAACTAGAACTAATTTGCTTCAAAAATTTATCGAATATTTCACAAATGAATTATTTTGTTGATTCCGTTGGACAACTGGTATGGTGCCTGGTATCGATTTTACCTTTGACAAATTTTTGTGAAATTTATAATTTTTCTGTTACAAACTGAATTTAAACAAAATATGCTTTGGCATTATGTAGTTCCAAATTATGATCAGACGTCATGTCTGAATGAGTCCCGTATCATTCGGTCTGCGGTAATGACCACGCTACGCCTTTGATAAACGATACTTATCACTATTTAGTATCAGATTACATCAATGTTCTTTTTCTCTAGCTTTTCAATAATTTTATACCCGAATTTTCCACGAAAACCTAATTTTGTGAAACAAAAATAAATGTTGTTATCTATCACACTAGGACAGTTATAGTCCGTTGAGACCAATCACGGCAGTTATATCTTATTTTTGAATTCATTGCATCAATATAAATGAAGGGTCTTTACGTTCGAATGTTATTTTAATGACCTAATGACATACTGGCTAGTATTCCGCATTACATCACATATATAAATATAGATGCATCACACGTTTTCGAAGCAAAATATATGATTTTTGCATGGGTTCATGGTAACATTACACTATAATAGAAGGTGCATTAGAAGATAATCTTATTCACAAAAAGACATTTGCACCACACAGTGAAATTATCCCAAAAATATAGTTTATATTTTGCAACGAACAATGTAAACGTTTGTATCTAAACATTTTATCTAAATTATTATGTCTGTGCCACTCGGTTCAAGGCCTTCGTGTTATCGTTAGATGTGATGCCATGGAAACCATGCAATTTCCAACTTATGGTTACTGGAAACACCTCTATCGTCGAATCCGCGGATAACTTTTTTGATTAAATATATTCATTTATTTGCGACGATAAACAGGAGAAAATGAAAATTATGCGAAAAATTTGGATGTGGTATTTGCGTTTTGGTTTACGTTGCATTGCAAAGTTGAAAAACTGTAGGAGTATGAACATTCGTTATGAGAA
Organism: Styela clava; assembly: GCF_964204865.1. Taxonomy (NCBI): domain Eukaryota; kingdom Metazoa; phylum Chordata; class Ascidiacea; order Stolidobranchia; family Styelidae; genus Styela; species Styela clava. The sequence goes on along the minus strand of NC_135258.1, from coordinate 8,996,956 downwards.
ACGCCTATAATGTACAGCGGTCTTTAAAATACCAAAGTGAACTCAAAGGACTGAAACAAATGTGTGGTATGACATCATAATAAATGTTATTGTTATCTAACAATAATTGCAATAATTCAAGAGAGGTATTTTATAATTTTGTAAATTTATGTACGATAACAATGAATATTTTTGACAACTGTAAATAAATGTAACTCGAAGTATAACCATCAAATATTTGAATGAAATTATGATTCAAAATTTTTCGTGCTAGTCAAGAAAATCCGATAATAGGTTTGTTGCTATTGTGTTGCAATGATAAGTGTTGCAAAGCAATTAAAGTATTTTTCCAAATTGACATGTATAAATACAGCATTTTGATGGAGTGATAAAATACATGTATGCCTTAGACTAGAACAGGTCAGTTCTATCGCGTCGAGAACGTTTTCAAATAAAAAACATGTCGTTTTTGACTAATAGTGTGAACATAATCTGCATAAAGACACAAAACCCACATTATATTACAATTCGTGGTAAGCCATATCTTGAGTAGAAAATTATACTTTTGATTCGCCGATCTATTTATTTACATAAGATACCTGAAGTTTAAGACTATTTTTCTTCGTGATCATTACGTTAACCATAATTTTGGATTTGTTCGTTATCTCTGAAATAGCCTTAATAATTTGTGACCATCCTCCAGCAGTAACAATAATATAAAAATCTATTGACACAATGGCATTTTACAGTCATTCGCTGCTTAGTTCGTACTACACAATGTTTTTTTTATCGCATAGAAAACTTTTTCGAAAGATTCGGAGTATCTATGCTGATTGAAATAACCCACTTCAATCTAAAAATTCTATAAAACCTACAATATCATTTATTTGTTGTTTATATACTTATTTGCCAGGCTTGTTGTTAAGTTTTTGCGAATATTTATGTTTGAACAAAATTATATGCTACATGAGCAAAGTTATAAAATAGATATATCCATTCAGTTTATTTACTTTTTTATAGTATAAATTTTTTTCAAGAATGGGCGGTTTTTCAAACTTAAATTTTATCTTTCCCTAGAAAATCAAAACATTTTGGTTCAGCGACTGTGTTACAGTTAAGGCTATGCAATTTTAAAGAGAAATGTTCCACTACAAGTTGTTATCCATATTATGTGTAGTCTAGTTGTAGCAACCAAACTTGTTGAATAGTTATCCATCGATATCATCTACTATACATTGCTGACTTTGTTAAATTTAAATTATGAGCTTCTTTTCTCTTCTGTATGCATGAGAGAAGACAAATGCACACGATTTTCATTTGTCTCAAAATTTGCATAAAGTAGAATGAATGATTTTTTATTATAAAAGTTCAGATCGTTTGCAGAAAGTCAATCAATCCGTGATATTGTCACTCAATAGATTAGCCCGGAATTAAATATTTCAGTTAAGACTGCAGACATCTTAAAAATTTGCTTCAACAGATTGATAACAATGGACAAACGTCGAAAATACGTCACACAATTGCTAAACAGTCAGGATCAAATTTCGAAGTAGCTTTCTTTTCAAGCGGCTTAGTATTAAATTTCAATGGTATGACGCCTGTCTACAGTGCGTCATTACTACAGGATTTTCTAAAGGAAAAGTCCGGTTGTCCAGCCAAAAAACCGAGACTACACGCAGAGAACAAGGACATCCACAGATGGGCGTCTCAAAAATTTTTTGATTTCGAATTTACAACAAAACTGATCGCGGACATCAAGTTGCGTCATACATTGAATTCTACTTTGCTACAATTTCGTCATTTACATCGTATCCGACCAAAAATGTTGGGCGGGATGTAAAATTTTAAAGTTCATATGCTCTCAAGTTAAAAAAAAATAAAATTATTCAAATAATGTTTGCCATCTTATTTGCTGACACGTAATCAACTTTTTTTTAACAAAATGATGACTAAAAATTTGCTTAATTCAACTCTCACGCACCGACCAGAGCCCGTTACGACCTATAATTATAATAAAAAGAACAGCTGAAATCAAAGTTGCTCATAATTCCCCCTTTCTCTATTCAAGCTGTTGTCACTCAGTACTTCGACATCAAAGTCTGAACTTTGACCTTGACTGTTTCAGTTGACCTTGACCAGATGGGCATTTAACCTTTCTATTCAGTTCGTCAATGCTGAATTTTATTAAATCGATAACGTAGTGAGATGATCACATAATTGGCAATAAGTCGCAGAAATTTTTTTCATATCTTGCAAACCTGATATTTAATCGAAATTTAAAGTGACCGTGACCAATGTCCAGACTGAGTTTTTATATCAGATATTCAATCCCAATCTCATATACTACAAACCAGTATTTTGATATTTTCATTAATTTACATGCTTCTATCAACTTATCAGAAAGTGGCACATGTACCAGGGCAAATGATCAATCGGATACATAGCACATATTAATGGGTTGCAAATAGTTTTATCGTTAATAGCAAAATATTTACCCCCCCCCCCCTAAATTTGGAAACCCCCCTTTTAAAATAAAAAGCTGGGAAGAACATTGTTTAGTTTTAAGTGCTCATTCGTTTGCATATTTTGGTTTCAAACGTACTTCTAAGCCGCTAAATTTAGTTAAAAGTCATAAGAGAATACAAAGCGGCTTAATTTGTTTTCTTTATTATTTTTTGTAATAGAAATGAAGTGAAAATGAGTGAGAAATAGTTCAGTAAGTCAAAAAATATAACTTAAAAAAATAATATGAATAAAATTAAGACAAAGACAAAAATAATAATACGTGTTGAAAGCAGGCGTTGAAAGTGAAATGCAAACTCGAATATTCTTGACTTCTAAATTAATATTATTGAATGAAAATTGAATATAAAAAAGTTTACACCAATAGATGAAGCAAAATGTATAATAATATGATATATCTCAAATTAATTTTGAACATAATTTACTTCGAGAGGTATAAGCACATAATCAAAAAAGAATTTTTGAAATAAATAGAAATTTTTCTGACAACTATAAAATAGCTTTACAAACAAGGCTGATGAAGGTATGTGTTTCGGTACCTAATTTATACCTTGTTTACAGAATGCTTCGTTGACACGGTGACACAAAAATTGTTGAAAATCACGCAAATAACGAATAAAAATGATCGCAGACAGAAAATTACAGATGAGATAAAAGAATGGCGACAATAATAATTGGTCACAGTGATTATTCAATGAAAGTATGCGCAAGACAATTTATCCGACATAAATGCTCCGTGACTTCAAACTAACGCCGCAAATTATAACTGGAGATGTCACGACGTTGTTGACTTCGATGATTACTGTATTTGTTTCTTTATTCGAAAAATTCTGGATATTTCTTCTTCGTAAAATTGATGTTTTTCTGAAAAATGTAACAAATAATAATTTAATGTTTGGAATGTCGGCGTGATGTTTGTAATTTCATCGTTTGAGGAATCCCGCGGTGCGTTAAATTTTTTTAATAACGTTTACCGATGATATTATGAGGTTAACTGCTGAGAGGGGATTGCGAGTTACTCACAGAATAATCGCATTTGTAGAGACCATACAAAGACGTAATTGAATCTCATTGGTCGATACGACCATGTTGGGTTTTTTATTTCAAGGAAAATCATCGAGAGAAATTGTGAAATTTGATTAGAAAATAAGAAATTCCATTTTGCCCAATTTCAAAATTTTCGAATTAGCTACAAGTGTAACTCAAAAAATCAAACTCTTGTTCGCTTGAAATCGTGTTTAAAACGTTATGTATGGTTTCTAAATGAGTATTATCTCTAAACCCCATACTGTCAGAGAACCATGAATATCTTTCCAAATTTTTTCCAGGCCCGTAAAATTTAAAATAGTCTTCGATATACATATATATACTAGTCAAATTGCTTGATTTTTTAGATTTTTGTAGGGTTTTCAAATTTTAACTGATATTCCCAACGGGTAGCCTATTATTGTCGATAAGCAAATAAAATTTGTTGCCCAGAAATTTTAAACATATCGCTAAACGTGTGTGGTATAGCTTCATGTAATTATGGTTAAATGCACACAAAACAAAAAGAATTAAGGTCAATTTGACGGAATACTCCAGCTCTACACGTCGTCAAAGTAGGTTAATGTTTATGGATGGATTCCCATATTGAATATTCTTTGGTACAACAAAGATACTTTGTGGTAATTTCTTTAACTGATGATAAAGCACATATTCAAAGTATCAATGTACTGCTAAATGCTATAATTTGTATTGGCTGTCCATGTGGTTTAAGGACAGTACAAGCGGATTTTTTTTTCACAAAAATGTCAAATTTCAAATACGGTAGCATAACGTAAAAATATTTAATAGGATTTCCGGCAAATTTTCTTTCAGGCTATTGCAAGATTTTAAAAAGATTCTCATAAAAGTTTAAATCATGCCGACAATGCTAGGCTTGGCAATATTTAACCACAACAGCCTTTAATAATAACAGCTTGCCACACTAAAGCTGTTTGTAAATACCCAATGTAGGTCATGTTTCGATGACAGTATTTTTTTATAAATACTATTTTTTAAATAATACTAACCATTTTTTTTATTTCCTTTTCTTTGAAGAAGTTGAAAATTTTGTATTTTTCTTGATTATTATTGCGCAAAAAATATCCTATATATTTTCCATGTAGGTAAAATACAGTTTTTCATTCATTTTTTTCAAGTCAGCTTTGGCGGCTTTTAACTTTTTAATCAATCAGGTAATATCAGAAGAATGAAAGTTGTCATGGCATTGAAATATCCGGAACATGTTTTGAATGATGATAGTATAGTTTATCTGCAAAAATGTTTTACAACAGTTTTTCTGCATTTTTCACACCGCACGGTACAACACCATTGAAATTTACAATTGCATCTTTCAACAACGGTAACATCTTGACGTCGAAAGCCTCGCCCACAGCAAAGAAGTCCGCACCCATCGTCGCCTGACGAATTTTTATTGCATTCACGCCCTCTAGTGCCGGGAACGCCAGTTTTAGAATTACGTTTACAATAGTCGGGCGATGATTCTATAAATATAAGGTCCGTTAAAACTGGCTTCCCTCTTCCTGATTTTCGTGGACGTATTTGTCCTCGTTTACTCATTCGCATTTCAATAGCGTTTACGTGAGCTTGTCTTAATTTGTCCCCGATCACACGAAAGTCGGGTACTTGAAACCAGCAAGTCTTCAAACTGCAGGATCCTGACACACCATGGCATCTACATGCAGGTCGTGTACCCCGAACCACGGCCTAAAAATGAAAAAAAAGGTCAGAATTTAGGTATTTTTACAATGCAATAAAGTCAAAATGTAGAAAGGAGCATACGTAATGATCGGAACTAAAATTCAGATTAAGATCTGAATTTGAATGAATGTGAGGGATTTAGATTAAATCAACTTTCATAATCAATACTTTCTACACAGCGTGTAGGCATAAATCAATAAACAAGAGGCAAGTAAGACTGAAAAACAACACTTTTGACAAAATAAAAATATATGTACACTTTTTCAGGTAACTCACGACAAAGGTAGAGGGTCCTTTGGGTGTATTGCAGTTGATCAATTACTCTCTGCCTACTTTTAATAATTAGTATGAAAAGGGATCGCAGATATATAGGTGTATATAATAATTTAGGCCTGGCATAAACCATGGCACGTACATATATTTCACATCTCTAATAATCCAATTTGAAATTACATATGCGTGCCGAAAACAAGAATTTTCTCGATAAAATAGACTTTTATCGACTTATTATACTTTTTAAGACGTGACGTCTGACTGAGCTGTGTAACATGGGCAAATGAAAATTTTGAAATGAATCCAGGGTGGAAGTACTTGCATTTTCAACGACACATGTTTGTTTGTGTTCTGTAACTCGACAGTTTAATTTTGCCCATTTGTCTATTTTATATCAAGATGGATTCTTGAAAAATTATCTTTTAGCTCATATTATTGTAGTGATAGTTAATCTACGAAGGTACAATCAATAACTTCTCGCATTGAAAACGCGTTGATTAAAAAAATTCGTCACCGATTATAATCTCGGTATGTAGAGGGGCCAGTTTTTTCATGCATTTTGTAAATTAAACTCTCTTTGAAATCGTTAATCTGTGACTTATATAATATAAGAATGTCAATTATACTCAAGAAACATTTATCTAAATCACTTCATAGCAGATATCGGTTTGGTGGATTCTATATTATTTACATTGTCGAAATTTTATGAATGGATATCAATATAATATACGGGATCGCAGGTGGATGAAAATACCTGTACATATTGACTTATGTCAAATCAAACGAGAAAACGCTACGTCGGATGTTCAAACAAACGGAAACGAGTTCATAATTTATATCCGAGTGTTTTAACACTAGTTCATGTTAAACTAAATCACATGTATAAATGTGGTCATGATATTTCAGTAATTTGACTCAACTTGAATTTAATTTTGTGGAAGAAGTTTTTTAGAAACATAATTCGTCGTCGTAACATGATAATGAGTTTTATGTCTGACAACAGCAATGATAGGCCAAGTAACTGACTTTTAAAGTCTATTTATCTGAGCTCGTGATGGTAATTTAAATGGTTCTAATTTTTGAACTTGAAGAAAATACAAAATTATAATTATGACAAATCTTGCTTGGTACTTGGCCATGGCAGCAGAACACAATCATATTGGACATAACAATAATTGATTAATAAATCTGTGGGACTCTAGTGGTTCCAGCCGTATACTTTGAGCCCCAATTCTCATTATGGAGACAAAAAATTATTTTACAATTGTACCGAATTCTGGTATTTGATTTTTTTTTTGCGTGTCAAAGCACGTGTCGTTATAACCTCAAGGTTATCACGTACACTTTGAACTTTGAATGATGATCTAACGTTGATGACAAAAGGGAAACTATTTGGCGACGAAAATTGGCTTAACGACAATATGAAAAGAATCTGAAAAACTGTAGTTAATATTCGTTTTCCTAAAAAGTCAAATATTTACGTATTTTTGGCTAATAAATTGGATGACGCGCTAAGTCAAACTATTCATAAATCTACCGAGGGTTTGACGAGGAAACGTAAAAAACACAAAATTCAGTGCAGGAATATGGCGCCATGCAGGTAGGGTTGTCAGTATTTGTACTGGGTCATTGTCCTAAAGGTTTAAACGTTTTTGACCCGCGTTAAGATACATTTATGCGAGTTGGGTCAAACGGAAGTGTGAAATCGGCTAAAATATTTCTCTAAACAATATTAAATGTCTTAGATTTGTTTCAGCAAATCATACATGCCAGTTATACACAGATTATAAACAAACCTAACTTATTTCTGTTAAAAAAAACTCAATGTGAATAATTTTCATACTTTGAGATCAATTTTACCTTCAACAAATTGAAAACATTCTGGTTCATTGCGTTAGTAACGAGATATAGTTTTTGGGTAAATCGTTGCGATTCTCATTCAATATAAAATAGTATAAACCATTTTTGGCCACTGTTCCTATATATGTTTATCCGGATGTATGTATTGGGCGAAAAATTGCGACAGTCGTTAGCAAGTTCCAAAATTAGTTCTTTGATCTTAAAATCGTAAACATGTATGCGGTTTTTCTCCTGATACGACGTTTCGGTCTGGCTTAAGCTAATTCGGCCTAATTCTTAGTGGATTAAACTTTCATAAGCAGTGAAGCAATGATAGTTTTGTCCCAAAAAATATCGAGCCTTAGTACGATGAAATATTAAAATTTGACAGTGATTGATCAGAAATTTAACTTTTTGGAGCATAGCAAACATGCAAAGAATCCCGATGTAATTCTGAAGGTTATATTACTACGTATAGTATTACACCACGAGCATTAGTTAAAAAATTCAAAGCAGGAAAACAATTAGCAGAAAGCCGGGACATTTTATATGGGGCATTCAGTTGCTATAATATTTGGATAAGCTTTCCCATTACCGTGCCATATTGCTTAAACTTGCAAACACAAAAATGAAGATTTAATTTACAGAAAACCTACCATTCTTCCAGCTTCATTGTTATGCAAGTTCATTGCTTTTCTTGCTTTTGCTTTCTGTCCTCTAGGAGAGACATTGTCTCTTTCTCTCGCATCAATAAATTCTCTTGCAAATCCATAAGCATAATCGGTATCATCTCCACAGCCTCCCCATCTCTGTATATTATTATTCCACGTATTAGATAATGCTAGAATGGATGCTGGGTAATATGAAATAATGTAGACTATGTAGACAGATTTCTTGGCTGAGGATTTTTTTGAATTAGCTTACCCAATCGTTATGCAGTCCCGTTGGTCGTGGCTTCTTACTACAACCACACGACTTTAATTCGGCACTTTTACATCCTTTTGCAATGGAATGCACAACTCCAGCGGAGGCGATAGCGTATGTAAACGCAATTTCTTTGCTGCCTGAAATCAATGACAATGGTTTAAAATATATTTGGATTTGTTCGCTTTAGATATGATTTTTTTGACAAACTTATTTGAATATTGCCAGAAATACCCGCAATAGGGAAAAATTGTGATATCCGTCCAAATGACAACAAATTTCACACTTTGTGGAGGTTATATAACGTGATTCACTCCGAAGTCGAATTAATTTTCATTATCAGAAACATACGTAAGATACGTCATAAGTTTAATAGCGTAAAAAATACGTGATTCACTGAAAATGCTCCATCAAAATTAATTACGTAGTATAGATAGAGACAGGGGCATACTTATTTGTGAAATCTTCTTACGATAATAACAGGTGTCATTGGAAAAATAACTAATTTTTGATAAATGGAAAATGAGTCAATGGGAAATACAAAACACACCAAGTTTACAAAATACAAATTTTAGGGCATGAATGTCACGAAACCACAGCTCTAAACAACAAGAAGGACGCTCGATGTTGGGGGTTAGACAAGGTCAAGATGGTGTCTGTCTGTCGCTTGTTCGATTGGTATTTTATATTCTATTTTTTGCTTCTTTTTAAATGTTTCGTGGACATACCTATGTTAAGCACTTTGCCGAATACTGTACTGTCTTCAACAGTGGAACAATTCCATCGGTGTCCGCTGAATTGATGTTGACATTCCTGGATTCCACTTTCTGCTCCTTCACTGACAAACGACATGTGGTTGTGATATCTCTTGCAAAGGGCTTCTTGATTTCTAGACAAGCCCTTGAAATGCTCACATATTGAAGTTATTCCTTGTTCAAGCTTGTCAATATTTGGATCTGTGGCAACCGACCTAGAATGAAACAAAAAATTAAATTAATTAATAATTATTGAAAATAAAAACACGATCGAGTGATGGGTACAAATCAAAATGATACAATTCATAAAACAGTCGATATCTCAGGGATTTTTGAAATTTGAAATTTAATAACCATTTATGAATACAGAAACATTCGTTGGTATAACAGAAATGAGCGGAGTGTCTGCCAATGTGAGAAAGGAATTCACAACAATAACCATTATGTGATCATTCGTACCTCGCAGGGATTACAGAAACGAAATAAACTTCAAATTGGTATTGTTTATTAAACCAGGTACTGTATATCAATAGCAGCAAGATTCGATACGTAAAGATTTTTTAAAAACACGTGCCTTGCTTTCTTTGAAGTGCCTTATCCCTAAATGACTTCTCTAATAACAACGGCGTCGTATTACTTGCAGTACACACGAATAGTTTTATGAAATAGGGCTTATAAGTACTGTGTACATGTACATAATAATTTTGAAATGCTCAAAAACATGACGTTTCAATTCGCAACTGTTGGCTTGTTTTTTCAGCTCCACTTTATTAAGTCTTTCCGCAAGACAATTTAATAGATATTGCTGTCTTGTAGACCAGGAAGTCTTTCGAATATGGGTGGTATAATTCCAAAATGACTACTTAAATAATCTGCACTTGACCGCCACGTCGTACCAAGATTTGTAGCGAATTACGCAAATGGGTGAATTTTGTGACTTTGTGACTGTCGAATCCACTTGAGAAAACGAATTATACGTCAGAAACATAATATTTCACCAAATACGGCATATAAACTTCGAGCCAAATTCAGTTCAAATTTATGCCTAAGTTGAGCAGACAACAATTGATTGAGTTAGTAGTGCTTTTAAGCTGGATATTTGTCTTAAATCCGACTTTGTGTTAAATAAAAAATAAACAAGATATGAAATAAGCTGTTCTGATCAAAGTTGTACGATCCGACATTGAAAGTTGTTTTTCAGTGTTTTGTATGTCACGATTAAGGATTATGTTATTAACGCCACAAGTATTTATATCTGTCTTCATATGGGTTCACATATTCGTAGTCTTTGAAGTTTTTTTCAAAAATGATCAAATTTCACGAAAACATTTTTGGTACGAAACTATGTTTTTTTTTATCGATAGAGTGTCTAATTGTGTACCTGAAAAATGAGTTTTATTTGAGAGGTATGAATTATTCCTGAAATGAACTAAAGTTTTTCTAGCCCCACGAAAGAAATTCCGATTTTGGGGGTTGCCGATATTTGGTGCAAGATAAATGAAGCTGTATCACCATGAACTAAGTACAGCAACCCACAACATATGTCAGGGCAAGTCATCATTTTTGCATGTGAACTTTACAGTTCAGCAAACAGGAATGTGGATCTTGCTAAATACCTTGGTGCCCAATTATTCTAGGATATATAGGTTATTATAACAATACAATCAAGCTCGAGATGTTGGTAAACCAAAATAATAGACTATGATTTATTTACGTGTTAAACATGGGCGGGTAAAAATTATTATTGTGTACAGTAGTCTGATAGGGGCAAACGTCGTTTATTTCGTGCACTACCGTAAATGTTGTGGCAACATGAATCAACAAAAACAACGAAAATCGACTTTGACTGATATTATTTCTGGTGCCGTTAACTTCAATCTGATCAATTGACGACTAGATAGCGTGCGTTTATGTGCACGTGATCAAATTTTCGAGACGGTGAACCGTATAGCTTTGAAAATTAATGTCTGGATAAATTCACACCTGGCTACTTTCAAAAAAACTTTGATCTTTTGATTAAATTCAAAATTTTCATGTACGCTTGTAAAATTAGGAATAATATTTATAAACATGTGATGATTGGACTAATAACTTTTAATTAGACTATAACATGATCCGTTTCATGATTCCATCTTTACCTTTATTAGGCATCCCATAGAACGTTTAGGACACTAATATTTTACTGAACTGAATTATGTCCATTCAACGCAACATACCAAATTAATTACCATTTGTTGTGGATCGGGGACCTTGGTTAACTGCTCGACAAACGGGTGCGAAGCTGACATGGCGGACCACATGGTTGAAATAACGTATTAATTTGCAGTTTCAATTTTAAATCTTGTTAAAAATGACATTTTTCAATAAAATTCTATACCCAAAAGCATTTTCGCATGGTTGGTGTTTTGGTTTTATGCTAATTGTCTTTTATTGAATATTTTCAATGGGCCAACTTTAGAAATATTTGATGAAACACTTCGAGGGACTTATTAGAAAACATATTATTCAAAATATTTTCAAGCTATAAATTGTTCCACTCATTCAAAACATGTCTGTCGTTTTAATTTTATTGCAATAACAATTACCTTGGATGACGTCAGTACGCGACATTTGTTGGCTTACACGGAGTGAACTCGTAAAACAACCGAAGAATAAAGTACAACGTCCGGTCGGATTGAATTTCATATTCAGTCATTATTTAATTTAGATTTTCGACGAGCTTTTTTGTCTTCAAACTAAAATTGCCCTCGGAGATTGTTTCTCGCGTTATTTGATGTGATTGGTATGGGTCAATATTTGACTCAATTTTGACTATTTTGTCCAAAAGTGGGTTATTTACTCATTGTCTGCACGAACATAGCGTTGAATAAAGATTTTGCAAAGACTTTTTCACTCGACTATTAGCAGCATCCCTACATCGGCGTTGGTACGTTGGTTTTTAATAACTTTAATTTTACTGCGCAGTTAGCGTGGGAAAAACCAATTTAAAAACTGAAAATCTACAAAATTGGTAATGTACTGTCCAGTTGATCAAGGCAATATTATACCCCATATCCCTCCCGTTTGACGTTATTTCCCGGAAACTAAATATATTACTCCACGTATATAAGACCAAGTATTGTTTAAGTATGATTCGTATAAATATCGATGACTACATCTCGATAGGTTCGGATACTACATTTACGTCATAAAGTGATAAAAATAACTTTTGGGAGAAACTTGACCGCACTATTCAGCTGGTTTCTGTGATTTGTTTTCCAAAAGTTATAATATAATGGACAAATTTCCTTCCTTACTTACCACCAATGTCCGTTGACTTGACTCCAACTCAGAGATAAAACCACAATAATAACCGGTAAGATTGATCGGTGTCTGCGGAAATCGGTATCCATTTTCTGGCAGAAGTTGATTTTCGAATTCGACGTTTCAAATGTTGTTTCAAAATTTAAATTTAAAGCAAGGTACTAATGTAATACAACTGCAATAACATAGAAATTGGTAATATGCAACTCAACAATTTCTAAGTTAATATGACTAAATTAAATGACTAACAAGACTGTTTGAATTTATTTGAAAACCAAAACGCATTCAAATTATAAAACTAATTATAAAAACTATTCTCAATATAAGGAAATGAATATATTTTGACTATTTGGTTTTCAATCTGAAAACCGTGACGCGACAACGATTCTGCGCATACTAAGCGAATCTCACCTCATGAAAATAGTTTTTACTCGAGAGCGATTTTTTCGTCTACCGCTTATATACCACAACAGTATTTGATCAAACAATTCGATTCTCCGGTAAGGCGATATCTATGGTTTGAAGATTGAATACAAACTGGTGCGGTTTAGTATGGACCACAAGTATTTTTATTAAATCTTTTTCTATGATTGAAAAAGCATAATTTCGACCCAAAAGTAATATTCTCATTCTTATGAAGTATTTAAATATACATCTTAATGACAGTACACTGAAATAGTGTAATTGAGTGACATGTGAGTTGCTGTAGGAAAATACACTCAGTACTGAAGCACTCACAATAAGCATGAGTAAGTCAGTCCATACATGGTTTGTTATCAGCTATATGCACTCATGTTCAAAAAATTACTGCGACTTTACATATCATGTACATTGTTTATTATATACTATAATGCTTATAAGAAACCGTTTTTGTTGACACCAAATATGTCCTTACTGCTGGTTTTTGCGTGCTGTTTTTGATGTGTGTTGTGGTTAACACGAGATATTTCTATTTTTTCTACTGAGTTTAAATTACGTTATATCAATCAGCATATTACATGATTTTAATCACGCTTATGATCACAATTATCAAAATGCAATTTGATAAAAATTGCATGAGACTTTGATGCAAAAAAGAAATCGAATAGCAATGGCAATAAATATTGCTCAATTCTACACTGGCATAATAGTTATACTGACGAAATAGAAAGAATGATTTATATTAGTAACAAATTATGGAGCTCACATTGCTGTTCATGTGTGTGCCGGAATTTAGTAAACCAAACAATGCTTCATCTCATTGTTCATAGGTTGTAACGGAAGACAATTGTGTACACTTAACTCGACACAATGCGCTTGCAAATTCCGAGAACTTATCGATAATTGTTGGTCTGCGAGTAGCATGTAATTACAATTAAAAGAAAGTCAAAATGATATAAAAACTGTAACATTGCGTATGGCGACTGCTTATTTTCGATACATTTTGTAAAAACACATATTCATAATAAACTAAAGCTCCGTAAAACCGCTAAAAATTCAAGCGTATATAAAAAGCACGATTTTTTACATGCTTCACCCGAAAGGAATTTAGATTCGATCAATTTACAAGTATATACCATGTACATTCCAGTATGTATTTGTATATGAAATGTACTGCAAATATTAGCAACATTAAATAATATAAATATTGAATTGACTTGCTGTTTTTCCACAACACAGTTTTTAAATCGTCAAAGTATTTAGAGAATACTGATAACCCACTTAACGAATTTCAGTCATAGGTGATTCCGTCTGAAGTTGGTTCTGTTATATAGTATGATATTATCTCCTTATCTGCTTCCTCCTTGTCATCATTAACAATTTTTTTTAGCTTGTCTATTGTTGCTCACTTATTATAAAACTAACAAAACCTTCAGCAATCACCCACCTGTATCCTACTCCTACCAAACTATTTGACCAACTCGAAAGCAACTGACCTCGGTGAAAACCTTCAACGAAATGGGCGGGTGCGAATATTGCGATCGTCGAACACGTCTTCTGTCGCTGTTATCGGCACCTTTTCTGAATGAACCCTGTGGATCGCAAATATTTTACGATCTGCTACATTTATCTCTTATTGTATTGTATTCCAGGATGCAACTCCAATTTTTCTCACCTAAATAAAATTTCGTAACAACTGTGCTCATTTGTGTTGGTAAAGTCTTATCCGCCGTAAAATATGTTCTCAATCCATATTAAAACATTCCTAATGTTTAGACTCTTTTTTATAATCCAACCATCTTTGGCTTTTGGCGTTCTTTCCGGTCGCGGTCTTAGGTCCATTTATGACCGTTTTGAATTAAAATCTGAAGTCACGAAGCTATTCTCAATATTCTCATCTTCCGGTCTCAGTATGGATCCTCTAATCCAAAGATTTGTAAAGAGATTTTGAAGCCTGTGTGGGATGGCTTAACTTCGCCCTTAGTCGAATAAAAGGGCCAGTACGTAGCGACAAAAGATATCTCGGATATGTTTACTCTTGCGAGATCAACGCGGAGTGTGAGAGATTTTCTAGCAGGTGCGCTGTATTTGAATAACGGCCAATTTTTTCCCATTCTCGTTGCCAAATTATAAAGAAATTTAACGCGGTCTCATAAGCCACAAAATTTTCGTCTCTTTGGAGTATATTCAACTCTCTTGTTACTTCAGAAAAGATTTATAAACCTTACTGCCATTTTACAGTATTCCAAACGTCCACATCCGCGACAAATTTGATTATTTGCGTTGTGATATGTTACTATCTAATGTAACATTACGTTTTACCAATGTGCATGTTTTATTATATAGCTATGTTCAGGTATAATATTGCACTATCGATACTTTTATAGCCTGATTACAAAACGATATCGTACGATACATTTATTTCATAATTGCAATGTTGGTGTAACATTCTCAATACCGTCTATGAGAAGCAGTTTTCTTCCAAGATCTCTGTTTTCAAGGTATATATACCTTAACTTGAGACCTTATCTAAACCAAACTAACCGCAGTCCTCGATCAAGGTGTAGTCGTTATTGACTGTTGTCATTAATTGAGATCGATGAGCGCGACGCAGAATTTGTGTTGCAAATACAGCAGCAACGTTGGTTCTCGTTGCATGGCATTTCAAACAGCTCAAACTCGTTTTTCCTAAAAAAAAGAAAACGATAAGTTTTCTCAAAAAATGATGTTTTTTCTCTGTCGATCCTTATTTGAGTGAATTACTCAATACTTATACATAGTGTACGTCAAAATCAGAATATGAAAACTTAGTCAAAATAATATTCAATCAGATTTTGTTCTATAAACTAAAAATTGATTCAAAATGTTTGGTGAACATGAAAACCGTACGAAGGCAAGTATCGTCCATAATTAGACGAGCATAAGAGAAAATCTGCCCAGGAAATTTATTCTAATTGAATGATTGTATTTTGTCGGACTGAGATAATGCAGTAAAGACAATAAATTTTACTATTTGGCATAGTTGTTTTAGGAGTTACTTTTTAAAAACGATCGGACTCATTATCTCATTTTATTAATTTTATATTTACCAAGTAAGAAGTTTGAAAGAGAATTTCCTGATTTTCAAGTCAGTAGGATTTTTAAGAATATCTCAAAGTCTATAGAACAAAATACGTCACAAAACTATGAAATATCTAGCCTATATATTGAATCTTTTCATGTTTGCAACCGAATCATCTTTTCATAAATATGTTTGCCGACGCTTTCATCGCGCAAATATGGGTCATTTCCAGAACTCTTAAGCACCGCCTAGCGGTATCGTAAGACAGAATAAATTTTGCATCCAATAATTGTTGGTTTATTGCATATAAATCTCATACATATTTTAGAAATATTATTAGTTAATTAGGGTAAACATTAATATGACGAACATCGTTGCAAAATATTGTTGTCATTTAATTAATACTATAATGAAATGTTGAAGAGTTTTGTTATTAATTCAATTAAGTATATAATAAAGTATTGAACATATTTCAAAACTGATATAATAATAAAAATGAATTTAAAATAACTCAATAACCATTATCCATTTCTGAGAATTTTAGATTGGTGTAGTCGATTCTGGTCTAGACCACACGTTATCACGACCTGTTGATATCAACAACTAATGTGGCAAGTCAATTTCCACCACAAACATGCTTTTGGCGGGTACGGAGACCACCATGTACTGTAAAAAGTGACGATTAAGTAAGCC
Source organism: Styela clava (assembly GCF_964204865.1). NCBI lineage: Eukaryota > Metazoa > Chordata > Ascidiacea > Stolidobranchia > Styelidae > Styela > Styela clava. Next base: position 8,980,441 of record NC_135258.1, on the reverse strand, counting down.
CTATTCCGCAATGAAATTCTTTTGGAAGGTATATTTCCTACATTTGATTCAGTTAGCGATATAAACAGACTATAAAGTTGTGATGTTTGGTCCAAAATAATTCGTTTCAATAACAATTACCGTGTTTATATTAAGAAATGTTAGGCTGACCCAATTTTTTTTTTTAATTTTTAGGTACGTGTCACTCAATCGCGTTTGCTAGGAGTGTGTTTTCATGTGAGATACAGTGTGACCAATATAGATATGATTAATGGGATAAAATGATGAAATACCAATATTTCATAAACTCGTGGCACAGCGCGTGTCAAAAAAGCTTGATTATGGTAGAAAGGGTATTTGCAAGTGGATTACCGCTGCACGCGAACATGTTGTTGTGAGGAAAATTTTCAGGATAGGCCGGACCACAACATGGTTACAACAGGTGAGATAAATTGCCCAATATGCCGCATAAAAAGTTAATCTCATTTCACTGTATGTTAATGGAGGCTGAATAGCACACGAATTGGTCTATTGAATGTCCTAACCTAAAACCCATGACCACTTTACTAAATTACAAAACAAGACTTTATTCTATTTTTTGAGTTGTTGGTTAGAACTAGTGTTTCTATCTGCTATTGGTTTAACGCTGCATTCGACTCGTTACAACACTTTGACTATGTGTGTATATATACAGAACGTTTAAATCAGGGAATATCGTCTATTTTAGAGTACTTTATGCTGACGATGTAGATAAAAGATCTTGATGGAAGCATATTTCTTTAACCTATAATTGGCATTTTTCTATCGCCAAAGTTTTTGATAATGTTTTAAACTAATTTGTGAATTATATACTAATAAAAAAAATCAAACAGTTCAATTGAATTGCTTTGAAATTCGAGTTAAATAGAAAATTTTTAAATTTCCTCAACTCAGTATTTACTTTTGATTGCTTTTTGAACAACTTGAGAATTAGACCGTAAAATTTTCAAATACCGGGAATATTTTGTTGCTCACGCTAACGACGTTGACAAAACAGAAGCCGCCAAACATCACAAAAGAACAGACTCGGATGTGAACATTTTCCCGAACTGCGTTAATGATCGTTAGTCAGTGTGCAACAATTGAATGGAAGTGAGTCTTTGGTGAACACTTGAAATGTGTTTTGGTTATTTGCTTTTGTTACGTCAGATAACATTCTTCGATGACCTTCCGTTTCCGATCACGTGCTTCAAAATAAAATTGGAAACTTATAACGTGACCTGTCGGCGGTACATCACATGATTGGGTTACGCTTTATATATCTTAAGCAAGACCCTCATAATCAGATATTTTCCATTGAAACTTTCAAGCTACGGTTATAAAACCAACATAAATGTTAATTAGTAAATCATGCACTTCAGTCAATAGAGCCGTGTATTATGTTTTTTAATCTATGATCTTTTGGGACTGAAAGAAGTTTAAATCAAATGGTGATGAGCCACATTGCAATCGTTTTCCTAAGCGACATCTATAATATAATTTAATTCAGATAATGACTTCTATCATTTATTCAGATTATAAATTTGACTATTGTAAAATATTTGACTATTCGGAAGATATTGTACTTAATCTCAAGGATTTATATAAAATACTTTGTGGGATTATTTCCCTGGTTTTGCTTGAGTGCACATTCCTTTTGAGTAAAACTCATGATATTAAACTAGTATTGCCAAAATTTACTTTACTAAAGGTATTCTATGGTATTCTAAAGGTATTCTAACTATGTCTTTATGTTAACTATTATTTGATTCGTGATTCTCATCAATCCACTCACCACAATTACAGTGGAACACTATATAATTTACTGGTATTGGTAACAGCATGAAAATCAACCTATTTCTACTTAACATTTTTAAAACCATAATTGCGTGTGAGTATTCGCGTGAGAACCTCTCCCTTATCAATATATTGGGTGGGGTTAGTACCTACGTCTAATCCCACAATCAGACTATTACAGATAAATCCTAATGCAACAGACTCGCCATCTTAATCGCGTGATTTATATGTGATGAATTACCCTATTTCGTCATTCATTTCTAGTTATACACGACACAAAACTAGGAAGAAAAACAATCAGCTGTGGGTTCGTAACAAGGCCTGTTCTTTCGTCATTGAGTGAGTTTCTGTTGTAATGTTACGCGACAATATAATATCAGTGTTTGCGTGACTTTTTATCCCTAAATATTGTTTTTCATCTTACAAAATTGGTGGGCCTATTGATCTAGTCCTCTGCTATTCTAAGATAATTAGGTTAAGACGATACACACAAAGCTTTCAAGTACAATTTATCCAATCAAAATTTGATTTGAATACATTCACAGTTTATTGCAATAAACTTTGTAATTATTTGGTGATTAATACTTTTTTTTCAATTTGTTGGTTTGACATCAGTTTATCGTTGTCCTGCTGTAAATATTTTACCTAGCTGGTTTAGAACCAGTTGAATTGCGCTTGAAATGTAAATTATCAAGCTTATATTGTATGAAATGGTAATTTATTAATTAATAAATCGCGATTAGCAGAAAGCTATCCACAAATGTGGTTTGCTCTCAAAACATATAGACCTCTGGCGAGGTCTGGTAATGTTATTCAATCATCAAGATAAATCATTATTATGACGGTGTTCAATATAATGCCAAAATTTCAGCGGCATTTTAGTACGTCAAAATAAATATGTAGGTAATTATGCATACTTTATATATATATTCAAATCTACAAATAGAATATTTGGAGTTGACATATATATTATCACAATATAATCTGAGGATTTTTACTATATTACTAAAAATAAAGAGCAATTCTTAAAATACTGTTTCTAAATACAGAATGTTTTTTCAGATTGACTGAGTTTTGATATTTTGACTAAGTTTGCAACCTATGAGTAGACACTAATTAAGCTTTGACTGTAAACCTATTTAAGGAGGAAATTATTACGCGAGTTTGAAATGAGTGCATTTGCCCATTTATGGACAACAACCTTGTTGATTCAATACTTATCTTCAATTTTCTTAGTTATATTTAAATATAATAATCAATTAATCTTTAAAGAAGAAGTTTATGCTTGCGCCCCGAACGACTCGTTTTTTATTTGAGCTTCTCCTAGGCGGGACATCAGTGTCGGTCATCTTCAAATTTAAATAACAGTTCAACTTGGTTGGACATTGCAAATCTTTCTTGAGATATTTCATTTTGTTATTCGAAGAGCCTGTACCTTTACACTTGATTGTCTGTTCAAATCATACCAATTGACTGAATGGAAACCTTTCTTTCGTAACTGATTACGTAATGTACAATAGCATAAAATCATTTGACAAACTATGGATCATAATTTGTTTGCAAAACACAAGTACTGAAAAATGATAGGATATTAAATTGTAAATTATACTTCGATAGACGTCATCTAATGTGTAATCCCTAATTGACTAAATACAAGATTAGCATGGTATATTGCAAACTATATTTTACAAACGTACAACCTAGAAAGCCAAAATACAATTGTTAAAGACAAAATAACGCTATTTTTTGACTGGTATACAACAAGCAAACCCCACATTTTGTACCAAAAATGTTGTACAATGACAAAAAGAGAATATATTCAATGGCACTTTGAATAAAATTGGTAATACACTCATGAGAATTTGCCTAAATCTATGCTGATATTCAAGGATATATATCCTCATAAAACCCAAGTTATACGATACTCACAACATATACTTAACTGCTTAAGTGGGGTCGATTCATCTATACAACGTTCGATTGTTTCTTCTTAATTTTTTGCAATAAAAATATATTAGGCAAGAACCCCCAACAAACTAAAAAAATATTGGTAGACCCATATCTTGACTAACCGGACTTTAACACAGGTGGTCCTAATTTACCACAAGAAAATAAGCCTTACACAATATTTCAGAATTATGACGTAGAGGTAATCTCGATTGGTAAGATTCATTTTTTCTGATTTGATTCACAGGCTATAGATCTCTTTTACAGCTCTGAGCAACTAACTTATTGCTTGAGTATAAAAAAGGTGTAAGAAATCGGACACGCTGGAATTGAATTAAAAACAAAACTGGAATATTTAAACGCAATAGTTTGATTCAAATTTTTATCAATCTTATCAAAAGCGAACATGCGGATCATTTCATCGAATTGTAGATGCACGATGTAAATAAGCTTAACTCAGTTGCCGTTTTTGCATTGTTTTTTTTACGTTGTTTCTATAGTAACTGATTTGGGATTTGTCGGCACATATAAGTCATGTTGTTCGCAGTTATAAATAAACGTATACTTTAATGTGTAATTATGACAAAAATAACTGCATAACTGCAAGGGTGTGTTTCTTATATATTTGAGGTGTAAGCCAAGCAAGGCTTTTAGAATGGAATTCAGTCCGAATTGGGATTATTATACTTACGAACATGAAACTTTGAAATACATAAAATCGATGACACTCTGTCTAGACCGTAAATATTATTCAACAAATTAAGTTATTTCAACTCAGAACATCTTTTAGGGCTTCAGATGAAAAATTTGTGAATACGGACCGAGATCGAGGTTTAGGTGTGATCGAGGTCAATGTGGATTTTTGTAAATTTGGGTCATATGATTAAAAAACTAAAGAGTCTTGTGTACTTTATATTTTAAACAGTTTTTTTTTATTAAGACAGACTTACGCAAAACATCTATTATCATTGTCGACAACGCCTACTGCAATTTTAACATGGAAAATTTGCAAATTTCGCTGGTTGGTTTCCCACATGTATTGAAAATTATAAGATAACAAAATATATGAGCAGTGTGGTTGGCCTAGTCTCCCCAAAATTAGTACCGCTCCTTTAATCTTCTCAAAGTGCACATATCTAAACCTCCGAATTAGGGTGTGGTAAACTAACTACAAGGAAATAACCGTGAGACGACCATCGGTGCAAATTACGTGGTGATAATTTTTTCATCAGAATATTCATATTGTTGTTTATGAACACTCTGTGAAAATATCAAATAACCAACGGCGGACGATAGTGTTTTGAATGATTGTGTAAATGTATTTCACGATGTATGTCACGAAAAGTTTATAAAAGATTCGCTGTTTCACAATGCTTTTTCAGTTATTGTGAAATCTGAATATTATTTCTGATAATAAAGTGTAGTCAAAATGGCCGTTTCTTTGGGGAAATTTGTCTAAAACATGGTCCCCATCAAAGTTGTGTTGCTATGCTATAAAAACTATTGCCAGCCGTAATGGCGAGAATAAATGCCCGTATAAGTATCTCAAGTCATTGAGGTCAGAAAAAAAACTATACTAATGTATTCGTAATACGTAATAATGCGGTTTGGGTTTTGTGAACAACGGGTCTTTATTCGAGATATGGAACACTGCCATTGGTTACTTAGCTTATGTGTTATACCAGACCGCTAACAGGATCTCAATGATGGGGGGATTTACTTATTTTGGCATCCAAAACATGTTAATGTTCTTACATAAAACACTCCCACATGTATTATGTGGTTTAGTGTCAAACGATAACCTCACCTCACTGACTATATTTTCAAAAAAGAAAGATTTCCGATTACCCGGAACCTGTCTTTTTTTACTAATTTCGGCTCCCTAATAGACCATAAATAAATGGAACTTAGCCAAATGGCATTTCCCCCTTTCCGTGAAGTAAATATGCTCTACAAGAAAACGCATTTATTGCACACTTAAATAATAAAACAAAAAATAATATAAGTAAAAAATGATTATAAATTTTATTGTGCTTTTTGGTGTTTTCTTTGATTTGATCTGGATTGTATTTGTCACAAACGGCAGCGTTGCCAACCTGAAAAAAAATAATTTGGTATTATTAATGATTTTTTTTTAAATACAGTGGTTTATTTTCTTTTGACACCAATTTAAATTTATTACTATTTTCACAAGACTAAAAATTTTATTATCTGCAAAATATAGACTAAAAAAGAACAAATAAATAGAGCTTAAAATATTGCAACGCGTATCAAAAAAATAAAGACACCTACTTCTTAAATTTATCTGCCTCTCTCTTGTTTAAGTTATTCGGATAATCGATGCACGGCAATATTGTGGTAGATGACAACGCCCTTTAACAGTGGTGTGCTTTTTTATTTTCTAATTTGAAGTTGTTATTCAATAAGATGGAACATGTCTTTCAAAACGGTGTATAGCAACTTTAGTTGCAAAAATGTTTGATCACTACTTTATGACATTTTTGACATTTGACAGAACAACACCACTGGAATTTGCATTTGCACAATTCCACAACATCTACTGGTTTGCTTCTATAACCACGCCCACAGCAGAGAAGACCACACCCATTGTTTCCCGACGAGTCTTTTTCGCAAACTCGATCTCTTGTGCCCGGTACTCCGGTCTTTAAATTTTCTTTACAATAGTCAGGTGATGATTCTATATAAACGAGGCTTGTTGAAGTTGGTTTACCGTGCTCCAAGTTACGTGGACGAATTTGTCCTTTTTTATTCATTCGCATTTCGATAGCAATTCCGTGTGCCTGCCGCAGATTCTGACCAATTTGTCTAAAATCTGGAACTTGGAACCAACAAGTCTTGAGGCTGCATGATCCTGATACGCCATGGCATTTACATGCTGGTCGTGTCCCTCTAACGATGGCCTGTTTGTAAAAACAATTGCGGTATTAACTAGTAGTTTTAATTTAGTACTGTACAAATTGTTTTGTTATTATATACTCATTCATTGTTAAAGAGAATATCGCAGCTCGTTCTGATGTCTAAAGTTTTCACTACTTGAAACATATAAAATCACTTTTAATGTTCAGCCAGTAACAACAAAATCATACGCCTACTTTTTGTTTGGCTTACACCATTCAGATGGGCGTAATAACAGGGATAGGCCAGGGTTTAAAATTTCATTAAAACAACATAAAACAGATGTAGAACATTGTTACAATATGTTATTGTGTCCGATACATTTTACAACCAGTTTTAAGTGCCATCAATCATTTCCTGTCTGTCTGTCACGATTTTTTAAAATCGTGACATGGAACCACGACAGAAACATTTTTCTTTATTTTAGGGCGTTTCTCAAATAATTTACCGCGTCGATTCTCATTTGTATATAGTTACTTTCGGATTTTCTTCTCAGTTATCGCAAACTAACGAGAGCGACATAATCATAACAATTTATTTAACGTGAGGTTATTTGTAGACTCCAAAACAACTTGATCCTATTCATAGAGTGTAACGATCGACATGACAGGCAATATCATTCAGATTATTTACCTAAATGATTGTTATGGACAACAAGAGCAGCTCAGTTGCTTGTTGTATTTTTTAAAAATGAAAAAAAAACATACTGGGTTGAGGCAGAAGTAATGTCCGCTGTTCAAAATGAGATATTCTGTCTAAATAACGTAAAGAAATGATTAACCAATAACCAATTGATCGGATGAAGTATGTATAGAAGGCAATCAGATAAGAACTCACCATTCTTCCAGCTTCATTGTTATGTAAATTCATTGCTTTTCTTGCCTTTTCTTTCTGTCCTCTAGGAGAGAGGTTATCTCGTTCTCTCGCATCAATGAATTCTCTTGCAAATCCATAGGCATAATCAGTATCATCTCCACAGCCTCCCCAGTTCTAAAAACAGTGGAATCAAGTCAATTTTGCTACTATTTTTCATTTTTTTCTTCTTGTAGAAAACATTTAAAATTATTGATTTTCATCATAAACTTACCCAGTCCTGGTGTAAACCGTTAGGTCGTTTCTTTCTGCTGCATCCACATGTCGACAAAGTGTCTCTTTTACAAGCTTTGGCAACCGAGTGTACAACTCCAGCAGAAGCTATAGCGTATGTGAAGGCAATCTCCTTGCTTCCTGAAATTGTAAAAAATGCGTCAGTTCTTTGTTGAATATCAAATGGAACATTACTTTGACGGATATCATATTGAATCAATATCACATTCATAGAAGATTCTGTATCAATGGAGTACCTTCCAGTTAGCGAAGATAAAATACTAAAATTACCGATATTGAGCACTCTTCCAAACACCGAACTATCTTCAACAGTAGAACAGTTCCATCGATGACCACTGAACTGGTGTTGACATTCCTTGATTCCATTTTCAGCTCCTTCACTTACGAATGACATGTGGTTGTAATATCTCTTGCATAAAGTCTTTTGATTTCTTGAAAGACCTTCTATGCGATCGCAAATTGGAACGTTTCTACTGCTGATCTTCCCAGCATCACCTTCGTTCACCACTGCCCTGAAAAATTGTGGTGTAAACCATTTATCCTCATGCCACCAAAGCAAATAAAAGTACATAATTAGTAGTAAGTCAAATTCAAAGTTAGAATAAGAAATTTCATCTGAAATTATCAATTAGTTGCAATACCTACTCAGAGTACATTGTGTGACTATATAAATTATTCTAAAACTTATCTGATGTACTTCGAGCTGGACAGATAAGTTGTTTCAAGCCTGTATTGCCTTATAATGAATGTAGATTTTCATTCGTTATATCAGAATGATGGATGTTCTGTTATTATCAGTGAGCAAATAGTTTTAGGGGTGATTTTTTTTGGCAATATTTCAATAATGAGAGTGTGTAATTGATGTTATATAAATGGCTTTCCAAAACGAAATAACCATACACACAGTTATTCACACTATGATAACATCAGGTAATTATTCTTCTAACCGGGTAATTGAATTACATAAATAAGCAAGAAATGACCTCCACGCAGTACATAAAAATTAGAATGGATAACACCAAAGCTTCACCGAACTAACCATCATTGATTATATGCGATTCTATCATGATATGGAACCAGAATTTATTGTTGTTTTAAGCTCGATAAGATATAATTTCTATTAATTGTCGAATTAAATGCAAAATCAAAGATAAGCCGAAGATAAAATGTTTATACTGCAAAATGTATCTACGTAGATATAGCATATAGATTGGTAAATGTTGCTTTTTACATAAACTACCTTGAAATTCAAGTTATCTTGCTGATTTTTGAGACTATATTTTACATATGTGTGCTATTTCCACTTTCTCCGTTTAAGCCTTCGATAAATTCTAAAACATGTTTGCTCGCTAGAGTGTGTTTTTAGTAAACAAATTAAAATGTCGTGGACTTGGTCCTGGAAAGCCAAATCAAGAAAAATTTCTGGTCAACGCTCTCACTAATCCCTTTAAGCCGCTGGTCGGCATTGCGCACGCAAGAAACGTTATTGAATTCCTCAAGTTTAGCTTACACCAAAAATAATTTTTGAACGTCTTATTCAATTTAAATAAGTGCCGTTTCAATTTTCACGCCGAAATGTTTTGATACAAATGAGAATAGTGTCACGAATATGCTTTATGCAGCTGCTTATGAGAAAATTGTAACCATGTCAGCATTATTTGTAGTTTATATCCGGTATATGTTGTTGATATTGTATGAAATTCAAAAATAATTATTATTAAAGAATCGACATTTTATTAAAAAAATTCTAAGACAATCTGAAGATAGAAATATAAAAATATCGCCAGGTTTGAGTTTTTCTGAGTTAGTTTTGTCTTTGTCAGTAATATTATATTTTCATCACACTGTATCTACTGGGATTTTATGATGATTTTATTTATAAGAAGATCTGGGTAATCATATAAATGTAGTTTAAATGAATAAACTGATTTTAGAAATCTTCATCTTGTTACTATGCACTGACGTTTCGGTGTGTTTAACATCAATATGAGTTCAATGTAATCTTCTTTAAATAGAAGTTTATGTAAATGAGATTCTAACCGCGAGATCTTATGCGCTGGATTAATGGATTAATATGTTTATATTCCTATTAAACAAACGCAGAAATGTTCTTATTGAGGAAGTTTATGAAATTGTTTACCTCGGTGAAAATTTAGAGAATATATATATAGTATGTAGTATTAACAGCTTACCACCAATGGCCTTGTGCAGGAATAATACACAACATAAGAACGAATAACCCTCTAGGCAAAATTTGAAATTGAACACGGTGCTGAGGATTCATTATTTCAGCAAAATAATTCTCCTTAAATTTCGGTGTAAAATAATACTATAAGTTGAGCACTGTAAACCAAAAAGTTAAAATTGTTTTTCCATGTAATTGTAACTTTATAAACTATTACTAGAATCATTAAAACAATAAATGTCTAATCAAAGTAGGACTTGCAACAGAGATATTATAAAATAAATTATTTTAGCAACTTGAATATTTCAACTTACAAATGCGGGCAAAAAATATACATAAAATTTGTGCAAGATGTTTTATAAGCGGTGATGAATTGAGAAACAATTTCATGATATATAATTCAATTCCAAAGCAATTAAACTTCTGCCTCCAAGATGTCATATTGAATATACACTTTTATATATTTTCGTAAATTCTTTGAAATAGGTATTACAATTTATTCTATGTCTACTGTTCATACATACCGGCTACTTGGAAATGATTCACCCGAAAGTTTAAACTATACAAATAATTTTTGAAATTTTATAACGTGAATAACTAGCGTGTCCGCTAACTAAACTATGATATAACGTGTCCTACTGATCCGCGTATGCTATCTACTGAGGCATTTATACCATACAAATAAAAACATCTCCAGCTACATTGTTCTATTTGCTTCCATATTGATTCATAGTAAACTGCTTTGCTGTGCGACCTTCTCGACCTCCGTCCTATCCATATGATTATTTAAGCTCGGTTCAACTGCTTAAAATACTTCTTAAACTCTCTTTTCTGCTTTTTACGTTGTAACTTTTTTCTCTCTTCGATAAAAATAGCTTTTAAGGCGGCTATTGTGGTTGATCTCGATTGCCATTATCACAGAGATATTGCTTGCCTTTTTCTCCCGTTTTTATTTTATTGTTCATTGTGAGTACTACGCCAATGATACATCCTCGGCCGAATATAAACGATTTTCATCGTGTAGAGGCACGCGACATTGTATAAATTCACCTGTGATTGGATTGCTATTGTATTCACAATAGGAGGTGATAGTTAGCTTCACTTAGCGAACGCGTGAATTCAACGAAAGTTAGACGTTTCGTTAAGTGTAATTAGTATTTATGGCAGTACAAACGTAATTTTTTTTTAATATAATTGGAAGTTTGCTTTGTTCATAGTAATTAGGAGCATCTAAACAAGATTGAGCAAATTTTGTAGCGACAATAAATTTCAAGGATAGAAATACCACATAGGATTTTTTTTCTTGTTCTGTTTGCTTTCTGAAAAATACATAACGACAAATTGGGTAATATTTGAACAACCTTTACATTTTTAGTCTCCCTTTTTTCAATCTAAAAAACTCTTCAATCGATTCTGAACGCATGGTGACCTAGTTCTATCCTATAGTTTCATTTGAAATAGAATAAGATTGACAATATTAATAGTGAATTGCAAAGTCGATCTCCGAATCAAAATGTTTATAATTGAACAAATATGATAAAACTGAACTATGATGTAGCAATATCATGTTACCAGCTTTGCGATTAATTCACACAATTTTATACTTGCTTTGCCGTTAAAGCAAACCATATTAAAAATAGATAAATACATATTGAATTACCTTACTTGATAGACAGATTTAATAAAGGATGACCAAATATTATTCTTCCAGCTTGTTGTATTGAATTATTTTGTTATCAACTATTATGAATGGCAACAGTTTAGCTGAATTTTTGCAAACTATGATATTTTGTATTGCATGCAACTCTTGACCCGCAAAGCATTTGATGCGCATAATAATAAACTCAAACAAATAAACCCAAAAACATAAATCCCCAAAAAATTTATTATTTTGTCAATTTACAGAAAACTGATCTTTATGAAACTGTAACATACGAAATGTAAATTTTTAATAAATATCTCGATTAATAATTCTTATGTGTTATCATAACTTTTGGTTTCATTATATGTGACGTGAAATGATTTGGTAACTGCAGTACAGTAATATATAGCAAGAAGATTTTATTTAAACATATCTTACGATAGAAATGGAGGTTCACTCTGAATTCCAATACATCGGTATATTATAAAACACCAAAAAGTTGACTCTCCGTGAAGTTCCAGATAAAGGAACCTATCATAGAACATGATACAAGGAAACATGAAAAGTGCTTTTTGAATGGAGTTATTAACCTCATATTTTTGTTGTCGAATATTAGTAATACATCAAATATTATTATAAATATGTTATGATTATGTTGATAAAATTGACCATACTGGTCTGCTATGTAATTCTCAGAACCGAACAAAACAACCGAGGCAATATAACTACAAACACTATTAATTAGCCATATATGCGCCTCAGATGTTTTATCATCGATGTTAATAGCCGGTTAAGAAAATAAAATATTTGTGCAACAGATTGCCAGCAATTACGTAGCCAGTGATTCCGACCTTTTTATCGTCGGAAGCAATTTGCAATTTGTTGTTTGATCGGAATCGGTGAATTTTTACGACTTTTAATGATATCATCATTAGATAGATAGAAATTAATGATCGGGTTATCGGGAACTTTAGTTATATTTTGAAAACGCTTTCAATGTTATTTGGGCTTGCACATTTCAGACACATTATTCAATCATATGTACAAGAGATATATAGATAATGAAATAAGTAAACTAGCAGAAAATAAATTTACAGATATAGGCCGTTCGTGAGAATAGTATTTGATTTTCTTACTGTCTGTTTCATATTTCTATGTAGATATCATTGCTACGAGAACCTTTCATATTCACCTCATATCGGGAACCGTTCATATTCACCTCATATCGCGCAAAACTTAAAATTTGACGGCGGACCGGTATCAGATTCTGTTCGTAAGCTGTTGTATACCATACATGAATAGTTTCATTGAATAACAGTGAATTGATGGAAACTTCGTCAAGTAACAAATTTATAAGTTCCGAAATACAATATAACTAACATATCATCTCATAATATTAGTTTACTCACTATCTAAAATCAACCATTCCATGTAGAACCATATCTATACGAGCCCCAATAACACAAAATATACAGAATATAGCTTTTCATCTTTAGAGAACAAAGACCTTTATCTAACTATCTACCCAAAGACAAATACTTAGTGTTTCATAATTGATTGGAACCTCTTAATAAATTAGAACCCGATACCATATTGTAAAAAAATTGCTTAACGCTGTCATAACACATAAACGTCTTCAACAGGTAACAGAACATTTGTAAGACAAAAATTCGACGCACAAAATTCACAAAGGTAGCAAAAGTGGTTTATGTTTTTGTTGCGCTATCACTGTTGAGTTCACATCAATGCGTTGGCTTTTAAAATTGTTTGCAAAAGAATTCAATTCAAGTGAAAATATTTTCGATCTGTATTGTTTGATATTACGATAAAAAATAAGCCATTTTTAGTTTGGTTCTTTCTGATTAATTGATGTTTCTTTGAAGATCTTACTCAAGCATTGGTAGCAAATGGACGATTTTTGCCAAAGTTTGTTTATCTGAGTCTACGGAGTTAAGTTTCATTCAAAATCATATTGTGACTCCAAATGCTGGCGAAAATGTATTAATTATAATATTTTTGCAATTTGTATTTTCAAGCATCAAGAATGCCATTTTTAAACAATGATAAATCGGCCATGCATACCGTTATTAACTTAAGTTATACGTTTCCCATGCTTGTCACATTACACATTTCAAAGACACAATCCGGTATGGGAAATAAACAATAGTACGTTTTTTGTTTGGTGTTGAAACAAGACTCGTATGATCAGAAATACCTAACATTTTCGCAAACACAAAACGTATTTTGATCTGACAAAAATGTCCTTTTTTTCAACACAACTTCTCACTGTCTCACCGACATTTCACTCGACATTTTTTCCCATTTCAAGCTATATTATTTACCCCAATACTATGTTTCTCCCCGTGACGCAGCGGACCAAGATCTTCAACACAAACTTATTGTTGTGATTGAAAACATTGCAAGATTTTTGCAGTAACGTTTTCGATTTCTGCCTGTTGCTGGTAAACTCGTACCCTGTCTAGGTTTTTATCGCCGGTGCATAAAATTGCTATCATCTAAAGTTCTTCTTTGTAGATAGATATACTTTCTTGTATATATAATATTTAACAATAGATGGTTCAGTGCGTGAATAATCGGTGCGTTGGACGACATATATATAACAGAGTTTGTCCGTTTATTTGCTTTTATTTCCTTATAACCTAATAATTCGATCGTAAGAGACTATGATAGTTCATCGTATGTTCATGAGTTTGTTATTCTGGTTGGACACGGGTGTGGACACTAAGATATTTTTACCTAATTGTTGTTGTTCTCATTTCGGACAATAGTGTTGGACTTTATTAAATATCTATTTTCTCTGAAAAAATGGACCAGTCGATTTTAACACTTCAGAACCTGAAAATGGGGAAAATCGTTTAAAATCTTTTACATCATCAATTGGGCCTGATCTCAATATTTCGCTCTAAATTTTGTTGTTTTTCGTAATACACGTTTCCAGTCCCCAATTCTTTAAACGCTTAGCTTAATTTTTGTTATATTAGTCACTTGAATTTTATGTCAATATATTTGTGTATTGTTTTCTTGTCAAACAGAATTTTTTTCGTCTCACATAAAAGCAATTTGTTTCATATACAGTAACAAACAATTTTTATATGACATGAGTTAAAATTGCTTTCAACATTAGATAATATCTTTCGTATTTTGTATTCCGATTTTTTTTAATATTTTTTTTCAGAAAATTCTTGTCCGTTTGGTTTGAGAAAAGTTTTAAGAAATCGTTTTTGTGTAAGAAAGTAATTAATCATAATTCTAATAAGTATAGTAATAAATTTTTTTCCGCTGTTTTGACGTATTTCAAACCCCATTTCCTGCCGCAAGTGTAAATTAAGCTGTTTTGAATACAGATTAAGTTGCGGATGTTTTCAACACTGTGGGTCACAAAAATCATTCTGCACTAAAAACATTATGGAGTGTTGAATACACCTGTCGTTTACCACCAACGCAATTTCAATGCATTAGACGTATGATGAATTGCTGAAAGCAATGAAAGCTTTCAGAAAATAGTGTTTTTATGTTATAAAGTCAATGGCCCACCTCTTATTAAAGGTTGTAGTTCACTCAAGATTACATTGTGTGTGTTCAATTCATTCACATGTATGCAACACGTATATTACCACACGTTTCAGGTATCTGATTTAGAGAATAGTTCAACATTAAACCTATTGAATAAAAATCCCAATAAAGTATAACCCAGAAATTACTCATGGCTTAAAATATACATATTCTGATGATAGAAATAGCTAAGTAATATTACTAAGAAATATTTTTTTGAAATCTGCATTGTATGTCATAACAAAATATAATCGTATATATAATTGTTCTTTTCTAATGATATAATGATATACTAAGTAATTGGTATCTACCAAAGTGATACACGTTCATCCTTCATCTCATTATTTTATGCATACAGACTGTTTACTACTGGAAACAAATAAAAATCAGAATGATGAATATAAACTTTAATTCTATGCATTCTCATCATAAAATCTCTCAACATGAATATGAAGCTAGCCATTGTATGTTAGCTAAGTACACTTGACAGATTTTTCTCATTGATCATCGTGGGGTCAGAAAGGTGGTTCGACCACCTGCTTTCACGCCAATTATTTTATCTCGTTCCCACAACCTTCCAAAGTATCAAATATGCAAAACAATCTGGACCAAGATAACAACTGTAAAAATGGTATTTCAATCAATAATTACCTGATAACTGATAGGAAATAAACGTGTGCCACATTGTTAACAATGGCATTCCAATATCAATGACTACTGCACATCCCCCTCAGCTTCATCATTATATTGAGAGTATATTGAATTACAATAAAAACAAAATATTTCCTCAATGGCTAATCATGATGACAATTATATTTGCATTAGACGATTATAAATCATCTAACTTTAAGAAGTTGAGGCAAAATGTTATGATTTTACTCTCAAAACATAATTAGAAATCATTTTTGTTAACTCAAGAACCAAACTTTTGACGTAACAATTTTTTCTTTCAAGGTTTCGTCAACTAAACGTATTTCGATCATCCTATATTTATTATTCGATCACGTAGATAGCTGTAGAACATTATTGAGAAAAAATAACTTTGATATATTATTGATATGTGAATGTACCCCGTACCGACCGCCGATATTGCAAAGTATTCGTAATATATCAAAAATATATATTCTCATTTCAGAAACATGCGCGTTTTTGTTAGCGGATTGCCTAATCTTTTAATTTAAACAAGGCACAATTTACTCAAACAGCGAAGATATAAATTTTGAAAACTTTCAAGCAAGCATCATATTTCATTACGTCATTCGTTATTGATGGAGCTGATGACTTAACCTAAAAGACAACCCAGAAGGTAATTCTAGATCGAATTAGAATGAATGAAAGACTTCCATTATTTGCATAGTATGTTTAGTTCCCAAATCGCTTATTACTCGCTCAGTCAGTGGAAATTTACTGATAATTGCCTCTCCCTGATTAGAATTATGAGTGACCGTTTGGTACTGCGTCCTACAAACTCAAACAAATTTATATCTGATTTGATATAACAATATTAAAAAAATAGAATTCGCGTAAGAGAGTCTATTTTAGTATTGTATCTCACAAATCAACCACGAAAAGCAATATAAGATCAATTTATCGAGCATTCGGCAATCAGCTTAATCTGACAAATAAATATTTGTAACATTAACTGTATAAAATGCAAAACGCCTTAGCAGTATTGAAATATTTTTTGGTCTTATATTGATATGTTTATTGGACACGTATTGTACATATATATAAATGAAAATATATTATTATAAAAACAAGAGCAACAAACAAATATGTAGACACGGAGGGCAAAACTAAATATTTTATCATCAATTCCCAGAATCATATGCGGTATCTTATCAGTAGTTGTATCGGAAGACGAACAACTCGGCTACACCACACGGACAACTCGACAAAACGGACAGATCTCAGACAGCTCGACTACCCAGGAAAACGGTAACGGTACAGGTACTGTCGTAGCTTTTCCACGTCCTGTGTGACGATAATCCATTCTTCGTGATTCAGTTTTAACGTGAATTGAAATACTAAATGATCCGAGTCATTTCTTTATTACCAGATCAGGTACTGCAGTCTACCGTTCCCCATAACAAATTCCAACTTTCGCTAAGCATGAGATCCACCGACATCGCAGCGCACAAGGTCCGCTGATATGCATTCGCGGACAACTACTGGGTCAATTGCTTTGAACTTTATAGTGATCAAAGATTGTATTTTGCGCTAGAAGTCTGTTACTTTTATATATTTAAAAAATTTCAGTGGGCCCAATAGGATTCGTTTTTTGTGCGCGATGACGTCATTCAAGAATTGCGTATCTTGTGGCGGTTCCACTTTCGCGTTAGTCGTGAAGACAGGTAATCTACTCTGGTAGATTGCATGCTCGTATTACTTCGTTTTGGTCTTCGTGCCCATATAGCTCAGCCTCGCTCTCTTGTTAATTTTTTGCGTATCATAATACACACTAGCTAACACAAATAATGGTTTATGTGAGTATGTTATATTGACAACATCTCTTGAAAGTTGGAAGCACACAAAATTCGGAGTTTGACGCACTTACGTTATGTTCATTGCAAATGTAATACCTACAGACAATGGTCAATGTACATAAATAGTAGAGATGCACTGGATTTATTCATTTAAGTAATTACTAATGACTCTGTCGGCCCACATATATTTCGACGCATATATAGGTATTAAAAATTATTTTGAGACAACAAATGATGTCAGATGATAAACATCTACATCAACATCTGAATAGACATATATAACAATTAACACACCACAAAACTTACATAAAATATTTTAAATAATAGAAGTTACACGTGAACACTTGACAGGGCGCTCATAGTTAGCATATATACCATCACAGTTTACATACATGCATGACGCTGAACCAAAATAGAAAACGAAAGGATTGATTATTTACTATCTCCATATGGCCACCTTGTGATGATGTTTTTTTGATTCTCAACGGTATCTTATCGAGAAGCGTATCCAGGATTTTAGGTGAATGAAATGGAGGACAGGCATAGCATACAATTTTATGTACTTATCTTTTAAAGAGATCAAATTCGATAAGACGCCGTTGCAATATTATAAACATTGACATCTTAACCGAGTCTTATTAGTCAATGAACGAGTCCACGACTAGAACACTATTCGGGTTTTGAGCCAATGTATTAAAGACCGTTCCCTTTGCATTTAACAAACTTTGAGTTTATTGATTAAATTTATTCATCAAACAAGAAAAATATTCAACTTCTACCCTTGGCTATAATTTTAAATAAAAAGAAGAGGGCACCTAAGAAAAGACATCCACAAAGATTTAATGTTTTTTGCTAAACGATACATGTCATCAATATGTATTTTTCTATGAAAATGTTATCACTTTTCAACAGGAGATTCATCAGTAACATTTTGATTATCATCCACATCTAAGTATCGTACTCCATTATCTGCCTTCTGACGTTTGTACTCTGGTGATACCAAGCAAACAGCCGTTGTTGATATCAGCAGGAACCCTGAAACGGCGACTGTCGCAATAGGGACACCAGCGTTCATCATAACCATTCTCACAATGGTTGTGAAAATAAAAACAGCTGAATTTGAAAAAGAAGTGTATAGAGACATCAGAAGTAATTTGTTTGATGGGTATGTTGTTTCGACAAGTAATTCGATTGATGCTGGTAGAAAACCTCCTCCGCAGAAGTTCATTATTGAGTACAATATATAGAGACTTGGAAGATTTCGATGAGAATGAGCAAAAAACAATCCAATGCAAGATGTCGTCATGATCAATTGCCCTGAAATATTAGATAATAAATAATTTCACACTGACTAAATTCAAACAAGAGTACAGCCTGTACAATCTACACAAAAATCTGTTGTCTGATCATTCACTAGAGTTTACTATCTCAGAAAGTCACGTTCCGGTAAGACCTTCGCTGAGCACGAAATTTGTCGACAAGACTGTGGGCTTGCCTGCGGAGTGGCGCACGAAATAGCGAAACTTGGGAACAATATCAGGCTCCATGAGACCCAGATGGAAGTTGAAAAAGTAGCAATGATCATCTAACGGATTTTGCCCTTTCAATATAATGGTTGATCGAGATATACCATATACGTATGTAATAATCAAGTACATCCATAAACGCCACAAACTAATTTTCAAGGTTGGTCCAAATGTGGGCTTTTTTCTATTTTATGTTCATGAATACTGTGCAGAATTCAGTATTGATCCTGCTATATTCTTGTACAAATCGTATATATATATATAGAGAAATTCAAATAGTGTAATTTTTTGTAATATGGTTTCTATAACTGGGTGATCTCCAATAGCGTTCGCAAATTAGCATAATGTTTATGTACCACGTGTACATTAGTCGTCATAGTCAAATAAAGAGCGTATGAAAAGCATCGAATGTTATCGATAGAAAATGATTTACAGATCTTACAAACCTGTTATTATTGTAAGCTTGAATGCCTTAAATTTATCCAATAGTTTTCCTGTTACGATGACTCCAATAATTTGTCCAAAAGTTGCTATGAGAACAATTTTCCCTGGCACCGTGTTTTTTAAATCAGGAAATGTCATTAAAACACAAGATGGCAGTAAAAACACTGAATAAGCCAACTGAGATTTTTGAAACGACGATGCCAAAGTCATCAAGATGAATGATCTTTGACGTGTAATGTTCCACATTTCCGATATACGACTAGTGTTCACTTTATGTTTTTTATTGAAATTTTTTGTCAACATTTCTTCTTGAGCTCGACTCGGTGGTGATGGAGGTTGATTTTTGCAATAAATAATGGTAAGTACTAAGCAAATCAACGAAGATGCAATGAACGTTCCAAAGGTTGAACAGAAAAGCGTAGATACTTCACCAGCCTGATCCCAATTAGTGTCGTTTCCACTGGTAACATTATTCAAATGCAGTTTTGGAATTGCATGAGGATAAATAAGAGAGGAAGCGACACTTCCCAAAGTAAGTGTTACGACGGGAAGAGAAAATGCCATTGCTGTTTCACTTGAAGGAAACCAATTGGCAGCTAACAATACTTGCGTTGTAAACATAGTTCCAAATGTACTAGACGTGATGACTCTCCCCAAAGCAGCAACGTAGAACAAGTCTCTGTAAATTGTAGATATATATAATGTTTATTAACGGTGCGGACACTAAAATGCAATTCAAAACGTGGCCTCTGATCTAAAGAAAACTATGGCAAAAATACCAATGAAACTCAAGTATTATTTTTGACAAAAGATCAAAATAAATTTCGGTTAATAACCACAGTAACACGAGTCAACATTTGCAACACCCAGTAGGACCATTATTTATACTGATGAAACATTCAGCTTGTGAATTTGTCAATTGAATACTCACCTTGAAATAAATCCAATTGCACAAATGAACGAACCACTCAGAAGAGCTAAAATTAAACCCAGCATAAGAGAACGTAGAGAAAGCATGTCACTGAAGTAAGCAGACACTAATCCAACTGGAAATCCAAGTGCAGATCCTATGATCGCCAACAAATCCGTGTAATAAGGTGTCACTCTATAGAAATGTGCGACAATGCCGTTTAGAAGAATAAACCCACTCGAAGAATATATTTGAGAAAATGATACCACACAAAGAATGGAAAGAAGTATCCATCGTTGAGGATATGCTGCGTACTCCATATTCCAAAAGTCTTTTTGTTCTGACATCTCCAGACGGATAGAATGAATATGCGAGACATAGTATGCTAGTTTGTTTTGCAAACGACATTATACGTGCCCCAATCGACGAATTGCTTTTCCTTTGAAAGTGTATTGCCGTCATGTTTTTTGCTTGACTTACAGAATTGCAAATCGATATAATGAAGTGAAGCAGGGCTTATACAGCGATACATTGTCAAGTGAAATACACGGCATGACATGTAAAATTAAATTTTGTCAATTGGTATGCTCATATAACAATAATTCGCACAAAATATATACGCTACGGCTACGCCAATGCAGTAAATATTCTGTTGGAAGAATCGTACGTTATGGTTGTCATTTTTAGATTATGTTTTCCACTTGCCACACGTGCGGATTTTGTTATCATGTTAATCGACTGTTGAATGTACAAAATGTTTTCTTTATCCAATTCAGTTTTTATAAGTTCCCACAAAAATAGCTTTACTTACAAAGGTCTATTGTTAAATTGTTTTCATCATACGACTATAGCTTATAGAAATCAGAGGGGAACGCGAGGGAAATTGGAACCTAATTTTAATATATCAAAATTCCTACCACAGCCATAAAAAACATTCCAGTGAAAGGCAATCTTCAAAATCATTGTAGGCACAGGAATAAACAGTCCCGTAAATGAAAAAGTAAAAACATTTACCCCAAGACAGTTCTAAGGTTAAAGAGGTAAATCATTACAGCCAAAGCTTTGAGCACCCTGTAGTGTAGTGGGAAGCCGATACCACAAGCTTTCTCGAATAGAACATATGATAAGATAAAATTTAGCCAATGTCAGAGTTTCTTCATTCAAAGTTTTTTGCGAGAAATCGTGAGTCTTGGGATTTTATATACGTTTTGATATCACAGAGTCAAAAGTACGAAGGAGAGTTAAATCATAATTTGCTCGTATCGGAGGTGTAATTAAACATTTTATTGCTATATTGGTTCATAGCGACAACTAGCGATGACGATGAATTATAATAAAACCGCTATATTGACGAAAAAGTATGGGAAGTCTGTCATTGAAATGACAATAAAGAACCCTATTTCCGCTTTTTTAAAGTATAAAAGATAGACAAAAGAGAAGGCACCAACGTAAGCATAGGCAGCGGAAATGAACCTCGGTTCAATGTATGGAGGATATATACCACGTTTAATATATTGCAGTAAATCAGTCCCGTTGCACTTTAACTTGAGAGAATGTGGATAGTGTCCGTTGTATATATAAAAGTTTTTAAAGGTCCGTTTAATTTCTACAAAACTATTTTATTAATAGCCCGGAATCTATATAAACGAAAACGTATCGAACGCGCCACTCTCAGCCCCTTTATCCACAAAGAAGACACACGCATATGTCAGCTTTTTTATACACTTGGCAAAGAACAGCGGTTTTTCTAAATGAATAAAACACAATTGATTAACTTAAGTCACAAAGCATATATCGCTCACACACACACAACCATACAGAAGTTATAAAATACATACGGGTAGTTAAAAAAAAATAAATGAAAATTACTTGCCACACCATGTTAATAAATTTATAACGTTTGCCACTGCCGAATTGATAGATTTTATAAATGGGAGTGAACAGTAGTGATGAACTTTTATGAAAAATATATTGCCAAGCTGATTATAGTTGGAGTCAATTGCCAAAAATGCCCAACCAAAGTTGCCAGAATTGGGTGCATGAAGAGGTGGGCTAGACCAGTGATTCCCAAAGTGGGCGATATCGCCCCCCGGTGGGCGAAAACGATACAGAAGGGGGCGAAAAAGTCGAAGGGGGCGATAGGGGGGCGATTTCGCGAAATCTGTTTTTGCCCGGCGCATCGTGCACTTGGTTACTGTACTCTGCGTGGTTTCGTACGTTTAAATCACGTGGGCGATGTCACACGTAAAAGGATTGCTAGACTCGTCTTTGCAGTAAGGTACGGTAGTTTGCGTATCCCAGTGATCGGGAAATCTGTAGTAATCTGGCCCGGGACGCTACACTGAATGGACTTGTCCCCGACCTTTGATCCCGGAAAATTTCCCCGTACTATACCATTCTAAAATTTTCAGTGCTTATTTTAAGCGTGGTTTCGCGAGTTGTTGCCTATAAAATGAAGTATTTGTTACAAACTATAATTCTGATTAATGCCATTCAACGATATGTTTTTTGAAAGTACCGGTAAATAATTTCAGCCTAGCCTATCACAGCTATTTCTGCACTAATAATTGGTCACTGTAATTAAACTGAAACTCCCAGGAGAACAAGGTGATCATTGACTTATTTTATTTAAATTTCCGAAAAACAACTAAAAACTAACGAATATAATTCTAAATCGCGAAAATGAGGTAATGTTCAGTGTTCACGACCACGCCTGAAAGTCTGTCTGAGTGAGGAATGTGTCTGAGTGGATGCAAAAGGGGGCATTGTTACGTTTATTTTTGCATCTTGCTGATTGGCCAATGTCACGAAGTAAACATGAACGATATACCAGGGGAAACATCCAAACGGCGGTACTCCTGAAGTATGCGCCTCAAGATATCGCATAACCTGAACCCTAACCTGGTACACAATCTAAGTTCAGGTTGTGCGCCATCTTGGTGCGCATACTTCAGGAGGTCCACAGAAATTATCGTGAGACACGTTTAGACTAAATTTTATTATATCCTAAAAATTATATTGAACAGCGACTCGTTTAACGAGCCTACAATTTAATTATAATTAGACAAATGGAAACACGCAGAAAAGTTGATGCTGAGTGCAGTGGTTCAATAGCGCAGTAAATATTCGAATATATATATTACAATGCAATAAGAAAAGAAAATTCATATTCTATTCGAGAGATTCATCACCGCTTAATTTTTGGAAGAAAGTATCTTTTTTAAATAAAATCTTTATCAAAATTTCACAAACCATGCGAAAATATTCACTCCGATGTTTGGAAGTACATATTTGTGCGAACAATTATTTTCGAAAATGAACATTACGAAGAACTAGGATTAGTGATGCCCATTTAGAATATGTTCCAATCTTGGCGTCGTAAAGCTATCAAGCGTGATGCAGCAACAAGACAGTGTCACATTGAATGTCATTGTAATAATTTTTTATTAAGACGACTGAGTTGAGTTCACGAATTGTCGCAGTTTTCGCACGATGTTCCACTTTTAACTTTAAAAAAATACAGCAACCCTAAATTTTGTCCCGCGAGCGAGGTAAAATTTTCCGACCCCTGGGCCATCCGAGTCCATGAATCCAAAACAATGGGCTAATTAATTCTATGGACTGGTGATCGGACTGGAGAACGT
This sequence comes from Styela clava, assembly GCF_964204865.1. Taxonomy (NCBI): domain Eukaryota; kingdom Metazoa; phylum Chordata; class Ascidiacea; order Stolidobranchia; family Styelidae; genus Styela; species Styela clava. The sequence goes on along the minus strand of NC_135258.1, from coordinate 8,956,267 downwards.
GGTAGGATGAGGAATCGGGGATGAATTTCACCGAAGACCGTTATATATATATCATGTATTTTGGTGAAGGTGATCAGGCTGTAGGGATGAATGAGATGTACGAAAATCATTATTATAAGTTTTGGAAAATTAATTTTGTTTTAATTATTTTAATGTGAAATGGGGTGAATTTAGGGAATTAAATGCAAGAATACACGGCGGTTTTTGAGGAGGTAGAACCCTGAATTCTTTCATTTCCGACCTCTGATATGGCGAAAGAGGGGTTTTCAGCCGTACAGCTATTGCTATTAAAACCAAATCGCTTTTCCATCAGTAAACGGGGTAATTTTAGATATAATAAAAACTCGCTGAAGAACACCAAGCACATCCATCTCATTAAAAAACATCATAAACTATGATTTGTCTCCTCGTTTGGTCTGTAATATATTCGTTTCAGACTTTCAATTTTTTTGCAGTGCCGGGGGGCGATGAAGTTGTATAAATTACTATAGGGGGGCGATGGTACAAAAAGTTTGGGAACCACTGGGCTAGACCACTTCATTCCCCAAACTAGAGCCTATTATTGCAAAATTATAGTCCAGATTGTAATAAGTATTTAAAGGTACAAGTAACAGTATAAGTAATTATAATTAATTAAAATCGGACAACGGGGAATAGGAATATGTTGGTTACCAAGGTTATGGGTAAGGTTTTTTTCAATCTTAGATATTGACTTCTGCAAGGACAAAGGAATTAGGATTGGTATTTCACAGGATCATTTCTTCATTTACTTAATGTAACACAACTGTTGTCAATTCAAATTTATCATAGATAACACATCAGACTGCCAATTTTGATGATGTATACACCCTTCATATTCAATAAGCTAGCCATTGAATTGGTCATCACAAACGACCTGAAAAACAGAAGATAAATCTGCGAGTAGAATATTCAAGGGTTACATATTAGGAAATAACACTCACTAGTCACTACCCTACACTTTTGCTGAGAAGAAATTATTTTGAGTAAATATTGATCATTAGTTATTTATCTAATGATCAATATTTACACTGCATACAGAGGCAAAATGTACGATGAAATTGTAAACAACGTACGTTTACAACGTAACATACCCCCACCCGAATATATGACCCAGGGAACATATTCTAACAAATTAAACGTTGTAAATGAAACATTAATTCGATCCACTATTTTTGGTCTTCTAGAAATTGACACGGTTTAGTAATGGGTCGTCTGACAACATTTGTGCCGGTTTTCATATCGTCGACTTTGAAGTTATCACGCCCTTTCGTCCATTTTGATCTTTGTGTTGTTGTTGGCAGGTACTCTTTTATCCATCGACGCCAGAATTCAACAGCTAGATATTGTACTGGCGCCATCGCTGTCGAACGTAGCAATCACGCTTCGTGAATACACCAGGTGATACATTTGGTGACGATCCAACAAGCCTGTATAATATTCCAAAGCCATATTCTTAAGCTATAGTCTGACAGTGTATTCAGATATTAATGCAGTAACAGAGTGATGGTTTAACATCACCCTTTCTTCCAGTCTCTTGTTCCAAGTATCAGTATATAGACCTGTAGACGGATATATGTAGTCTTGGTCTGCGATCGTCACGAAGCGTTTTTTGATATTTTTCCCTTATTTTATTTCAGTAATTAGATACCAACATTTCAAAGTCGGAAGGCCTATTTCTGTAAAGAGGGCATGTCGTATTTCTATTCCCAGATTCCTGCATTTGTCAGTTTACTGCAGTACCCTGGTACCAAAAAAATGGAGACTTATTGGAAATACGAATCAAGTTCAGGCTGTGTTAAGTATCCAAAGACATAACCCTGTAACATGGATGTACTGACGTACGCTGGTCTAACCAACCTTGTACTGGTATAACTGCAGAACTGTATACAGGTATAGCTGTATAGCTGAATAGAATAATTTGCTACGGTAGATCTTGACTAGAATCACATTGAACAATACATTAATATTCAGCACTAAACAACACATCACCAACACTGACATTACTGAATCCAAGCTGCATTACCACACAGAGATACTGCTAACTCGGAAATAACAAGAGCAACTTAGATATAACTGGCGTGGACTGACGTACATAATATCGCCTTATCAAAGTCCAAAGGTCTGGAATTCGTCAATCGAACGGAACAATTAGGGAGTAAAGCAACAAAAAAACGGCGCGTTATAATTTACTCGTTTGAAATATACCGTCTGATTGGCTGCTCTCCCTTACCAGTGTGCGCGCGCAACATCGACTAACGCCACGCCTCCAATCACGGTAATTATTATCGACATTTTTCTGTGAATCGGGTTGTCGACACCATTTTTTAAATTTTTACCCTTAAAATGAAGGTAAAATTGACCGAACATTTCTTAGAGTGTAAGAAATTGCAGTATGTGGGGTTTACCTCTTCTATTACGTAACAATAGATCCCTACGTAACGGAAAGTAAACAATATAGAACGGTAAAATGAATTTGATTCATATATACATCATTTGCAATAATGAGAAACAATAAAACATTCGGAATAAATGAAATCGCCTTCGGGACCGATAGCTTAGCGATTAAAGCCGTCATTGTTATGCAATCATCCGCAAATCGGGCCTTACGATCAGAATGTGCATTGTTATGCAAACGCGTTGATTCGGGGGAAAAAAATAAAAAATAATTCCCCGAAAATATACCATGGCTGAAATTTAAAAATGATTTTTATATAAGCGCCTCCCTTTTAAAAAAAGGCTTTTTTTTTACCTATCTCCGTGGAAGTTCGTCGTTTCAATTTTGCTGGGTCGTCGCAAAAGTACGTGATGGTGTTATAATAAAATATTTCAATTCTGAAAATTCGGTTTTTTGTAGATAAAGATTATTTTTCCTTGGTTCAAAAAGCGTTGCGCACTCCCATCCCTTTTGCAATTTCGTATTTATAAATATAAAGCAGGCTTTTCTACCATGGCCCATTAAATGTGATTTTACTGACTTTCCTTAGGTTTTGTTTGTTCGTTTATATGAAACTCATTGCATAAAAGGTCTTTTATTGAAAGGTATCAATGCGTATTTTCACGGAAAGTAGTAACTTGAGCATATTTTTCAGGGCGTCACAATACAATGAAGTTTGAGAACCACTGATTCGATAGCAAGAAATTTTTTGCAAGTTTTAAATGGCGGGTATTCAGCAGGTATTTTAAATGAAAACGTGCTATTGAATAAGTAAATGGAAATCAGTATTCATATTTTGTATATTAAAAAATCTCGTTATTCCCTACATCCCCCCAAAATAAGTTCAATCGTTATTTTGGAAAGAAAATTGAAGACACTGTCTTATTTTCGGGGAAACACGGTGTGGTGATGTATTCATTCGGAATCGCAAAATTTTTGTTGTAGGCTATTTTTATTAATTGTTTTTCGAATAAAGAGTCTGAAAAAGTGCAATAGATATATAAAATTGGTGTTCTCTTTGCGGCTCCTAAAATTCGTTTCGCGGCCCCTAGTTTGGGAAACCCTGGACTATACATTGCTTGTAAATCGATACAGCACCCTACAGGCCTACAGTGTCAATTGCTAGCTATTCCAGCATTAGCTATATGTAATACAGTCCTGACATATTCAAAAACGCAATTATTACTCTTTGCTACGGTGAACTTTACCTATTTCAAATTAAAACTCGACTATTTTTATTGATTGATAACACACATATTTCCAGATTACTTCCATTTATTTGAAAGACAAAGAGTTAGACAAAACAGCTAAAATCAAAACCGACGATTTATATTTGTTATTAACTATCTATATTATTCTATACTATATATTTGTTAACGTATCTAAAGTATTTAAATGATTAAACAAGATGGGTTTGGCAAATTAATATTATTAATATTTTCAAAAAAAGTTTCTTTAGTCTTTTGTCTTTACTCCATTTTGTCACTCTCTATTCAAAATCTTCCATGTTCGCTGCTTTTGCGAAGGCGAGGAATTCGTCTGAAACGGTATTATAGTTTAATGATACTTTCTAAAAAGTTATGTTGAATATTATACTAGATTGACTGATGAATAAGTAGAAAAATAATACAACCAAAATTTATAAAAAATAGAGAAAATGTCCATCACATAAAGGCAGGGTGGTCAGTTAATTGTCTTATTTATATATAAATCTTCAAAAGTTTGAAATCGTTAGAATATTTGTAGATATTTTTTAAATTTCTGTCAAGATAAATATTGTCTAGAGAAGGAATGCTTTAAAATTGGCTATTTTCTATGTTTGTTTTATTTTTCTGTGATTTAATCTAAAAACATACCGTCGTCCATTTCTCTGATCATTTGAATTGCATCAAACATTTGACTGACTTCAGCATCGTCCTGGAAAAATATGAATGCATTGTTTAATTGCGAATGTAACTAATATGATATAGTTTTACAGTTGAAAACTTCTAATTGTAAAAATAAATGCATGGATTATCAATCGTCCGAGTATTTAAAAAATCAACGACACTAAATAATATTTTAATTAATTTCAAATACTTGAATGTATCAAAACAATTTGACGCAGATGTGAAATCTCGATTTTTTTTACAAATAAATTTTTCAACTCTTTATCGCTATTGCTGAATAGACAAATATTTGAAGAATCTGGTATCTGTGTAGTTTTTTCGCATTTTTGTGTAGGTTTTTACTTCGTTGTCGTACACAAATATTCAAGAAATAAATTAAATCTCACCATTTCTCTAATTGCACGAACATCACCGAACGCGAGTTTTGCTGCGTGTGTCAATATTACTCTACCAGTTCTAAAAGCAGAAAGTGAATAAATAATAGATAGACGGTGGATAACTTAAATCTCGAGATTTGGTAAAGCATGAAAGATGTCAATTACAATTTGAAAATCGTGATACTGACTTTTGGAAATTTCTGAAAGCAAAAATACTCAATACGTTATTACATAAATGCGTATTGAATGTGTGAATAAATTACTTACGGACTTCTCGCTGCTTTGATCATGGTTGAACCTGCTTTTTTCATGGCCTTTGTAAAGCTTCCCCATCCTCCTGAGACATCAGCAACAAATAATGCTACCAAAGCTAGAATGATTGCGGTTTTCATGATTTTGTTTTCTGAAATTAAATGATATTAAATTAAATATGTATTGTCGTTTCAAATAATTAAACACGAAAAAAGCAAGGATTGTTTGGCACATGGAAGTTATTCCATTCAAAAAATACAAATTTCCCAAAATCTCACCTGAATCTTCTTCGTCTTTGAGAGGTGAAGTGAAGCTAAATATTTGCATTGTCCCTTTTATAGAATTCCGTATTCTAGTTCGGGAACTTCGTCATTAAAAATCTATCTGGATTTTTCTTTAATCGCTTCATCAAATTTTAACACAGGAAGGAATTATGGAAGGATAATGTGATGCGTAATGATACGCGAATAAAGAAACTTTGTACCTAATGTTTTCCATACGGTTATGGTGAGATACTTCGTGTTCCGTTTTGTGAAATCTGAGACTCTGTAGTTTCATAAACATGAAATTTTATGTTTGTTTTTGACTCGTTTTGATTGTGGGGTTGCTTGTGCTTCATATTTTTGTTGCATTGTGTACAATGAGATGAATCTCGAATACTTGGGAGATATATAATTGTATGTAACTTTTTTCTTGTATTTCTTGTATTAAAAAACACGTTTTCATCACACATTTTCAGGAGAGAGTCTTATGTCAGAATTACCTTGAAAAAATATGGCTTTATTAAAAAAAATTGAGAAATTTATCTCGATAATTGGCGGAAAGGAAAAAAACAAGATGGCGGCGATGCGAAATTTCGTTCTGAACCGATTCGAATAATTTACTATTCGATTCAAATAGTCGATTCAAAATGCCCAGCCCTACTAGTTGTGATTTAATTAGGCTTAGCAAACAGCCAAATCGTGTTCTAAAATTTACTCAAAGACCTTGGATGAATATTATAGCTCACGTAAATCCAACTTATTTCTCCAACATAGTTAAGTAAACATATATTGACATATTTAACAGTTATTCGAATACAACATTTTTGACCGGGAATATCTTCGGGGGACAAATTTCACTATTTCTTTGACACGTCATTGTACATAAAGATCGTTTTAATTGTGTTGTTGTTTTTCTTCTCTTTCGTCATGATAAAATCGCTTTCCTTTTCGAATACTGGACCAGCTTTGAAATTTTCAGTGGTTGAGGTTTAATTTTTTTTGCCAAAAGGCTATTACTTTTATTTATTCCTGAATTGTCTATGAATCTTGTGAGAGCTAATATTTCATCAAAAATTTCGCTTTATCACTTGTTAATATGGGAATACGGATTTAATCCGCCAATCGTGACGGCGTTCCGAAAATCCTTGCTACTCGAAACTCGGAAGTTTTTTAAGGTTACCGGTACCGGAAATGCTAAAGATAAGGTGAACTACTGCAGTACTGCTTCGCTTGGTGTCAATATATTTGTAGACTGTAGTATTTTCTGTTACGTGTCCATATATTGAAGCATAGCTCTCTTGTTAGCATGTGCTATTATTAATATTTTTATTTTAGTTCTATTGTACTAGAGTACAGGTTATACACATGTAGAGCAAATGCTCCGTTGGATATTAATACCTTATACGAACAGTTTTTATTTGTAGGAAGGAATTAAGAGCATAAAAACACGTCAAGGGAGAAATGTCAAAAAAGTTTGGGAACCATTGTTCTAACAGAAATGGCTGTCTGCTGTATATGAGTCATAACGTCTGAATACGCTTGCGCAGATTTGCAAAAACAGAATCTCAGCAACGGAGAGCACTTTACTTATTCACCAAATGTGTTTACAAAAATAGATAACAACTTTCACCACATGAGTTGCAACTGCTGTTAAGAACTTCCAATTTATTTGTCAGCAATTATATTATTACCAATATATTAATTTCATTCGGAATCTTTGCTCAAAACGTCCAATACCAATCTGCACTGTATTAACATTTTTACTCAATCAAAATATAATATTCAATTTATTTTATTATATTTAAAATCTTCATCAATGTGTCTTGTTTAATTTACAGTTTGTTATTAACATGACCAACACATTATTAAAAATCCACAAACAACGTTCAGTGCAATTGTGTTTGTAAAATTTTCAACTTCTAATTATGTAAGTGATAAATGGACATCATGCTTGCGTTCATGAAAAAAATAACTGAATCTTGTTTATGAAATTTCTCTGTTGTGGATGTTTAGAGAAACATTGAGTCATAATCTTAGGGAAGTGATTGAGTACCAAGCTGTATTGTCTTCGACTAATTACAGGTAATTGCTCATTAAATTGCTAGTACGGTGATAACAAAGTTTCTTCCGGTTTTAATATAATAAAAGAACTTATATGTGATACCATATAGAAGCAGTTTCCCAACTTTTTGTTCGTGCAGCGCCGAATTATCACGGATAAAAGTTTTGGTGCCTTTACACGAAATAATTGGCTGCCTTTAATTAAATTTGGCAAAATTGTGATGGTTAATGTGTATCTTATGCCTATTAAAGTTTATAAACATGTATGCCTAATGAATGAACGCGATGCCAACTCTTCTTCCACATCTCTGCCTGATTTTCCTTTGATATACTGTATTGAAAAATCACTCATGTTCGCTACTTTTATGACCTAATTTTCAAACTACATAACTATATTGTAATTTTAAAACAATGCATGTTTCAAACGTTGAATATTTGCTGGCCGAATAGTCTCAACAAAAGTTATTGGACGTCGCACAGACTTTTTGATGAGCGCATAGTATTGTGATAGATTTGAATCTCTGGTTTCTGGGGCTGGGCATTTCGAATCGAATATTCAAATAAAATCGGATAGTAAATTATTCGAATCGGTTCAGACGAGAATTTTGAATCGCCGTCATTTTTTTTCAGTCCGACAAAGATCTAGGTGAATTCTACAATTTGGTTTCCTGAAGCCATATATTTAGAAGGCAATTTGGACATGTGACATTGTACATTTAGTTATCGCTGTAACATGTTTATCATTGTGTTTGAACGCTCAGCGAGCAAACTCATTGATGGATTGACGTTTTCAGTAAGTCATGTGTCAAAACTCAGAAGAAACCATTACAGTATAAGAGTCACATTTTATTGTAGTAATTCTATACTCGATTCGAAAAAAATAGTCGATTCGACTCTCATCAGGCATTCGAAAATGCCCCACCCTACTAGTTTCTCGGTGAACAAAACAACATGTATGCCGAGTGTGATGGTCTGTTCTCAATGCGTGACGTAATATAAAATTTCCCAATGCAAAATCGATTCTAAATAGTCATAATAAAAATACTATCAAATAAATTTTGTAGATACCTAAACGTTTTTCAATTTCTCGACTGATTGACTGGAAACTAATGTCAGTCATTGAGGTCAAGCGAAATGATTTGAAATTTGACACCTATTTGCTTGAAATTCTCGTAGGTTGCAGAAAAAGTCGTCACGGGATGCAGTTTGCCCATTGTAACGTTATCCAAAAGTATATAAACTCCACACAGCTCGCGAGCTTTCTGAAATGACGCCTAGAAAATCCGCATGATCGCGCTATATTTTTTTTATATATTGAATCAATTTTGGAAGAAAGAAAATGCCAAGTGTCGCTATTGGTTAGATTTCTTTACCTGTCCATCAACATTCGCCGACCTCAAATCGACATATATTGAAATAAACATATATTAAAATATTTAAGGATAAAGCAACATTACAACATTTTTCGATCGGGAATGTCTTCGGGGAATAAACTTCAATATTTATTAGCATGTGATATTATTCTATCGGAGTGCAGGTTACACCTATCTAGAGCAAATGCTCAGTTGAAGATTGAATAACTAATACAAATTGTTTTTATTTATAGCAGAGAAGAAATTAGGAGTTTAAAAATACGTCAAGCGAGAAATGCCAGAAAAGGTTGGAAACCATTGTTCCAACAGAAATGTTTGTCTGCGTTCATTGCCAATCTGCACTGTAGTAACATTTTTATTTGATCAAAATATTATATTCAATTTATTTTATTATAACTAAAATCTTCATCAATGTGTCTTTTTCAATTTACAGTTTGTTATTGAAATGACGAACACATTATTAAAAATCCACAAACAACGTTCAGTGCAATTGTGTTTGTAAAATTTTCAACTTCTAATTATGTAAGTGATAAATGGACATCATGCTTGCGTTTATGAAAAAAAAAACTGAATCTTGTTTATGAAATTTCTCTGTTGTGGATGTTTAGAGAAACATTGAGTCATAATCTTAGGGAAGTGATTGAGTACTAAGCTGTATTGTCTTCGACTAATTACAGGTAATTGCTCATTAAATTGCTAGTACGGTGATAACAAAGTTTCTTCCGGTTTTAATATAATAAAAGAACTTATATGTAATACCATATGGAAGCAGTTTCTTAACTTTTTGTTTGTGCAGCGCCGAATTATCAGGGATTGAATTCACTGTTTCATATACACAGCAGTTAAAATAATAAGAAACAATAAAATGTAAAACGAGAATTTCGGTCAGAGACCAAAGACTTATCGATCGAAAGTTAGCGGATCCCTCAAAACAGAAACTGCGGTTTCGATTCGAAAAATTTTGCAAACCCGAAATGGCTTGTTTCGATTAAGGATTTTAGGTTTCGATTTTCAGCCAATATCAAAAACGTAGGAAACAATAGCCAACTCCCCACGTCGTCGTCGAAATAATACTCGGGGAAATTCTTTTATGAAGAATTCTGCAAATCCGAACCGGATTGTTTCGATTAAGTTTCCAGCCAATAGCCTATTTACCAATCCTATATTTTGTGTCAAATACAACGGCGCTAACCCAGGTTTCGACTGCTATTCAAACACAGCCTAGCCACTAGCCCAAATCAATTATTATTATAATCAGGCAGTATACCGAAGATTTTTACGTACAAAGAATGTAGTACTTCAGAATAGTAATACTTTCATTTATTGTAACTCGGCGCAACGGCGATTCACGTTGAAAATTATTGAATATGGCGAGACAACTTTTTATACTCGTATCGTCCATGGACTGAAAATTTTGTGCAACAGAAAAATCATCATCGTTGAAAAATTCGGCGTTCGGCGTAGGTTCAAAAGTGCTGTCACCGTAGATAGCTCAGCGAACAAACCGATTGATGGATTGACGTTTTCAGTAAATCATATGTCAAAACTCAGAAAAAACCATTACAGTATAAGAGTCACATTTGATTGTAGTAATTCTATACTCGATTCGAAAAAAATAGTCGATTCGACTCTCATCAGGCATTCGAAAATGCCCCACCCTACTAGTTTCTCGGTGAACAAAACAACATGTATGCCGAGTGTGATGGTCTGTTCTCAATGCGTGACGTAATATAAAATTTCACAATGCAAAATCGATTCTAAATAGTCATAATAAAAATACTATCAAATAAATTTTTGTAGATACCTAAACGTTTTTCAATTTCTCGACTGATTGATTGGAAACTAATGTCAGTCATCGAGGTCAAGCGAAATGATTTGAAATTTGACACTTATTTGCTTGAAATTCTCGTAAGTTGCAGAAAAAAGTCGTCACGGGATGCAGTTTGCCCATTGTAACGTTATCCAAAAGTATATAAACTCCACACAGCTCGCGAGCTTTCTGAAATGACGCCTAGAAAATCGGCATGATCGCGCTATATTTTTTTTATATATTGAATCAATTTTGGAGGATAGAAAATGCCAAGTGTCGCTATTGGTTAGATTTCTTTACCTGTCCATCAACATTCTCCGACCTCAAATCGAAATATATTGAAATAAACATATATTAAAATATTTAACGATAAAGCTGACTATTCTAATACAACATTTTTCGATCGGGAATGTCTTCGGGGAATAAACTTCACTATTTATTAGCATGTGGTATTATTCTATCGGAGTGCAGGTTACACCTATCTAGAGCAAATGCTCAGTTGAAGAATGAATAACTAATACAAATTGTTTTTATGTATAGCAGAGAAGAAATTAGGAGTTTAAAAATACGTCAAGCGAGAAATGCCAGAAAAGGTTGGAAACCATTGTTCCAACAGAAATGTTTGTCTGCGTTCATTACCAATCTGCACTGTAGTAACATTTTTATTTGATCAAAATAATATATTCAATTTATTTTATTATAACTAAAATCTTCATCAATGTGTCTTTTTCAATTTACAGTTTGGTATTAAAATGACGAACACATTATTAAAAATCCACAAACAACGTTCAGTGCAATTGTGTTTGTAAAATTTTCAACTTCTAATTATGTAAGTGATAAATGGACATCATGCTTGCGTTTATGAAAAAAATAACTGAATCTTGTTTATGAAATTTCTCTGTTGTGGATGTTTAGAGAAACATTGAGTCATGATCTTAGGGAAGTGATTGAGTACTAAGCTGTATTGTCTTCGACTAATTACAGGTAATTGCAAATTAAATTGCTAGTACGGTGATAACAAAGTTCCTTCCGGTTTTAATATAATAAAAGAACTTATATGTAATACCATATGGAAGCAGTTTCTTAACTTTTTGTTCGTGCAGCGCCGAATTATCAGGGATTGAATTCACTGTTTCATATACACAGCAGTTAAAATAATAAGAAACAATAAAATGAAAAACGAGAATTTCGGTCAGAGACCAAAGACTTATCGATCGAAAGTTAGCGGATCCCTCGAAACAGAAACTGCGGTTTCGATTCGAAAAATTTTGCAAACCCGAAATGGCTTGTTTCGATTAAGGATTTTAGGTTTCGATTTTCAGCCAATATCAAAAACGTAGGAAACAATAGCCAACTCCCCACGTCGTCGTCGAAATAATACTCGGGGAAATACTTTTATGAAGATTTCTGCAAATCCGAACCGGATTGTTTCAATTAAGTTTCCAGCCAATAGCCTATTTACCAATCCTATATTTTGTGTCAAATACAACGGCGCTAACCCAGGTTTCGACTGCTATTCAAACACAGCCTAGCCACTAGCCCAAATCAATTATTATTATAATCAGGCAGTATACCGAAGATTTTTACGTACAAAGAATGTAGTATTTCAGAATAGTAATACTTTCATTTATTGTAACTCGGCGCAACGGCGATTCACGTTGAAAATTATTGAATATGGCGAGACAACTTTTTATACTCGTATCGTCCATGGACTGAAAATTTTGTGCAACAGAAAAATCATCATCGCTGAAAAATTCGGCGTTTGGCGTAGGTTCAAAAGTGCTGTCACCGTAGATAGCTCAGCGAACAAACTGATTGATGGATTGGCGTTTTCAGTAAGTCATATGTCAAAACTCAGAAGAAACCATTACAGTATAAGAGTCACATTTGATTGTAGTAATTCTATACTCGATTCGAAAAAAATAGTCGATTCGACTCTCATCAGGCATTCGAAAATGCCCCACCCTACTAGTTTCTCGGTGAACAAAACAACATGTATGCCGAGTGTGATGGTCTGTTCTCAATGCGTGACGTAATATAAAATTTTACAATGCAAAATCGATTCTAAATAGTCATAATAAAAATATCATCACGTAAAAATATTTGTAGATACCTAAACGTTTTTCAATTTCTCGACTGATTGATTGGAAACTAATGTCAGTCATCGAGGTCAAGCGAAATGATTTGAAATTTGACACTTATTTGCTTGAAATTCTCGTAAGTTGCAGAAAAAAGTCGTCACGGGATGCAGTTTGCCCATTGTAACGTTATCCAAAAGTATATAAACTCCACACAGCTCGCGAGCTTTCTGAAATGACGCCTAGAAAATCGGCATGATCGCGCTATATTTTTTTTATATATTGAATCAATTTTGGAGGATAGAAAATGCCAAGTGTCGCTATTGGTTAGATTTCTTTACCTGTCCATCAACATTCGCCGACCTTAAATCGACATATATTGAAATAAACATATATTGAAATATTTAACGATAAAGCTGACTATTCTAATACAACCTATTTCGATCAGGAATGTCTTCGGGGAATAAACTTCACTATTTATTAGCATGTGGTATTATTCTATCGGAGTGCAGGTTACACCTATTTAGAGCAAATGCTCAGTTGAAGATTGAATAACTAATACAAATTGTTTTTATTTATAGCAGAGAAGAAATTAGGAGTTTAAAAATACGTCAAGCGAGAAATGCCAGAAAAGGTTGGAAACCATTGTTCCAACAGAAATGTTTGTCTGCGTTCATTGCCAATCTGCACTGTAGTAACATTTTTATTTGATCAAAATATTATATTCAATTTATTTTATTACAACTAAAATCTTCATCAATGTGTCTTTTTCAATTTACAGTTTGTTATTAAAATGACGAACACATTATTAAAAATCCACAAACAACGTTCAGTGCAATTGTGTTTGTAAAATTTTCAACTTCTAATTATGTAAGTGATAAATGGACATCATGCTTGCGTTTATGAAAAAAAAAACTGAATCTTGTTTATGAAATTTCTCTGTTGTGGATGTTTGGAGAAACATTGAGTCATAATCTTAGGGAAGTGACTGAGTACTAAGCTGTATTGTCTTCGACTAATTACAGGTAATTGCTCATTAAATTGCTAGTACGGTGATAACAAAGTTTCTTCCGGTTTTAATATAATAAAAGAACTTATATGTAATACCATATGGAAGCAGTTTCTTAACTTTTTGTTCGTGCAGCGCCGAATTATCAGGGATTGAATTCACTGTTTCATATACACAGCAGTTAAAATAATAAGAAACAATAAAATGTAAAACGAGAATTTCGGTCAGAGACCAAAGACCTATCGATCGAAAGTTAGCGGATCCCTCAAAACAGAAACTGCGGTTTCGATTCGAAAAATTTTGCAAACCCGAAATGGCTTGTTTCGATTAAGGATTTTAGGTTTCGATTTTCAGCCAATATCAAAAACGTAGGAAACAATAGCCAACTCCCCACGTCGTCGTCGAAATAATACTCGGGGAAATTCTTTTATGAAGAATTCTGCAAATCCGAACCGGATTGTTTCGATTAAGTTTCCAGCCAATAGCCTATTTACCAATCCTATATTTTGTGTCAAATACAACGGCGCTAACCCAGGTTTCGACTGCTATTCAAACACAGCCTATCCACTAGCCCAAATCAATTATTATTATAATCAGGCAGTATACCGAAGATTTTTACGTACAAAGAATGTAGTACTTCAGAATAGTAATACTTTCATTTATTGTAACTCGACGCAACGGCGATTCACGTTGAAAATTATTGAATATGGCGAGACAACTTTTTATACTCGTATCGTCCATGGACTGAAAATTTTGTGCAACAGAAAAATCATCATCGCTGAAAAATTCGGCGTTCGGCGTAGGTTCAAAAGTGCTGTCACCGTAGATAGCTCAGCGAACAAACCGATTGATGGATTGACGTTTTCAGTAAATCATATGTCAAAACTCAGAAGAAACCATTACAGTATAAGAGTCACATTTGATTGTAGTAATTCTATACTCGATTCGAAAAAAATAGTCGATTCGACTCTCATCAGGCATTCGAAAATGCCCCACCCTACTAGTTTCTCGGTGAACAAAACAACATGTATGCCGAGTGTGCTGGTCTGTTCTCAATGCGTGACGTAATATAAAATTTTACAATGCAAAATCGATTCTAAACAGTCATAATAAAAATATCATCAAAAAAAAATATTTGTAGATACCTAAACGTTTTTCAATTCTTCGACTGATTGACTGGAAACTAATGTCAGTCATTGAGGTCAAGCGAAATGATTTGAAATTTGACACTTATTTGCTTGAAATTCTCGTAAGTTGCAGAAAAAAGTCGTCACGGGATGCAGTTTGCCCATTGTAACGTTATCCAAAAGTATATAAACTCCACACAGCTCGCGAGCTTTCTGAAATGACGCCTAGAAAATCCGGATGATCGCGCTATATTTTTTTTATATATTGAATCAATTTTGGAGGATAGAAAATGCCAAGTGTCGCTATTGGTTAGATTTCTTTACCTGTCCATCAACATTCGCCGACCTTAAATCGACATATATTGAAATAAACATATATTGAAATATTTAACGATAAAGCTGACTATTCTAATACAACCTATTTCGATCAGGAATGTCTTCGGGGAATAAACTTCACTATTTATTAGCATGTGGTATTATTCTATCGGAGTGCAGGTTACACCTATTTAGAGCAAATGCTCAGTTAAAGATTGAATAACTAATACAAACTGTTTTTATTTATAGCAGAAAAGGAATTAAGAGCTTAAAAATACGTCAAGCGAGAAATGCCAAAAAAGGTTGGAAACCACTGTTCGAACAGAAATGTTTGCCTGCGTTCATTACCAATCTGCACTGTAGTAACATTTTTATTTGATCAAAATATTATATTCAATTTATTTTATTATAACTAAAATCTTCATCAATGTGTCTTTTTCAATTTACAGTTTGTAATTAAAATGACCAACACATTATTGAAAATCCACAAACAACGTTCAGTGCAGTTGTGTTTGTAAGATTTTTAACTTCTAATTATGTAAGTGATAAATGGACATCATGCTTGCGTTTATGAAAAAATAACTGAATCTTGTTTATGAAATTTCTCTGTTGTGGATGTTTAGAGAAACATTGAGTCATAATCTTAGGGAAGTGATTGAGTACCAAGCTGTATTGTCTTCGACTAATTACAGGTAATTGCTCATTAAATTGCTAGCACGGTGATAACAAAGTTTCTTCCGGTTTTAATATAATAAAAGAACTTATATGTAATACCATATGGAAGCAGTTTCTCAACTTTTTGTTCGTGCAGCGCCGAATTATCAGGGATTGAATTCACTGTTTCATATACACTGCAGTTAAAATAATAAGAAACAATGAAATGTAAAACGAAAATATCGGTAAGAGACCAAAGACTTATCGATCGAAAGTTAGCGGATTCCCCAAAACAGAAACTGGGGTTTCG
Organism: Styela clava; assembly: GCF_964204865.1. Classification (NCBI taxonomy): domain Eukaryota; kingdom Metazoa; phylum Chordata; class Ascidiacea; order Stolidobranchia; family Styelidae; genus Styela; species Styela clava. The sequence continues at coordinate 8,940,294 of NC_135258.1, read as the reverse complement.
ATTCGAAAAATTTTGCAAACCCGAACTGGCTTGTTTCGATTAGAGATTTTAGGTTTCGATTTTCAGCCAATATCAAAAACGTAGGAAACAATAGCCAACTCCCCACGTCGTCGTCGAAATAATACTCGAGGAAATACTTTTATGAAGAATTCTGCAAATCCGAACCGGATTGTTTCGATTAGTTTCCAGCCAATAGCCTATTTACCAATCCTATATTTTGTGTCAAATGCAACGGCGCTAACCCGGGTTGCGACGGCTATTCAAACACAGCCTAGCGATATTTTGGTGAGGAATTCTGTAACCTCGAACCTGATAAGGGATATGGACATTGCCTAAAAATATCTTAAACCAAGATCGCAAAAATTTAAATCAATTATTATTATAATCAGGCAGTATACCGAGGATTTTTACGTACAAAGAATGTAGTATTTCAGAATAGTAATACTTTCATTTATTGTAACTCGGCGCAACGGCGATTCACGTTGAAAATTATTGAGTATGGCGAGACAACTTTTTATACTCGTATCGTCCATGGACTGAATATTTTGCGCAACAGAAAAATCATCATCGCTGAAAAATTCGGCGTTCGGCGTAGGTTCAGAAGTGCTGTCACCGTAGATAAGATAACTTTAGATAAATTTTTATCACGCGACCAACTAACTCCCTGCGTGACGACCTCGCTCCAACACGAATTGAAATAATGACTCATCGTTACAGTAGAAGAACGCAAGGGCAATGAACTGTTATATTGATGACCATACATTTGAACCCACGTACATTTGAACCCATGCGTATATCCGCGGGTTCAATCTATATGCGGGTGCTAAAACCCATGGTTAGGGTTAGTATGGGTTCAAATATCCGTAAAACAAACAAAAAAAATACATAAGTGCAATAGTATGCAGGTGCAATTGCCATGGGTTCAAATGTGAGGTGGAGTCTGAATAAATCCAAGTTATGAATATTTAAGTGTGTCGGCTTTTAATGACACGGCACAATAGTTCAGGGTTCTTTGTTTCTCACTTTACCAACGATTACTGATGGACCTGAGGAAATTATGGATTATAGTTATCTCAATCTGATGCTGTTGAATACGAAGTTGCGAACCAGTGAGAGAAGTGAGAAGGAACACGAACGTTTAGATAAATGGAATATTTGATGAATCGTTTCTATGTTGAAATATTTACTAATGCTAATAACGTACTGACAAATCACCTAAAAGATTTCCCGCTTATAGAATATTTTTATTTAAAAATTCGACTTGCCCGACAATTTCTTTTCACAATTGTACATTTGCAGCAAAATCAAAATTACAACTCAATGTTACTTTTGCAAATTTTGAACAAGTTTCGAAATCACGATGAAGGGAACTTATGCCAAAGCATACGTTTTATTTCGTTGTTTATTTATTTTTTGTTTCAAGTTCAGCGGGTGCAAAAGTTCCATTATAAATACAATATTATATCAGAATTGGGATCAACAAAAAATACTTTGTTGACGTAAATCAATGTTGTGTCTTCTCATATATATAAGCAGACCTTTTTGTGATTGTATCAAAAGAGAAGAATGCTCTGATTTAATTATTTGCATATGTATTTAGGAACCAATCTATCACACTTGCAATCCCCGTCGTTAATTGACACACAATCACACCTGCTTTGTCTCACTTTGATCAACTTTGTTCTGTAACCGCGACCGCAACATAGATGCTCACAACTTCCTGGTCCAGTGCCGGTTACGGTGCATTCTCTAGAACGTGTCCCGACAATGCCAGCTTCTAGATTTTTATTACACTAATCAGGAGATGCTGAGAGATACACAAGTTGGGAATCATCAAGTGATCTTTCTAGCTCCCCTTGCAGAATTTCACGACGCGACACTCGAATTTGAATCGCTTCATCGTAGGCCTGTCGTAATTCGTCAGCAACCACGCGAAAATCTCTATTTTACATCCAACATTTATTTTATTGCTTTTGCCATAATACCTGCACATTCGTTTTGACGTCTTCACCACCGTCTGTACAGAAAGTTTTGTTCATCACATTCATATTTAATAGGTTCAAACAATGAAAAATTATCTTGTTAAAATTTGATAAAAATTAAATAATTCAGTATTTATACGAAAAACATTTCAGAAGATCAAGTTTTGTTTAAAATTCGTTACAATTAACTTTTAATTTTCAAAATACTATTGAATAAAAAGAGTAGGGAGTGTCTCACCAGTCTTTCTACTTTATTGTTATGAGCAAACATCAATTGCTTTGGGTCAAGTTCTCGCAACTTTCTTTTTCCATCGAGAAAATATTTTACCAAATTACTCACAAATCCGCTATATGAAGCGTATGTAGTTTACAAAAAATAAAATTAATAATAAGCTTATATAATTTCCAAAGTACAAAAGGTGCAATTGGACATGTTAAGATAAACACAAACCCTCTTAAACTATGGAGGCATATTTTCTTTTAGGTTAAATGGAATGTAAATTTTAACAAAAATTAAATAAGATTTCAGAACACCTTTAATATTCATTCTGAAGGGAACTTTTCAATAATCAATCCGAGAACCTTGTTTTACCGAATATGCGACATTAGGGTGTAGCAATCGATTGCACCAAGCATTCGAAATTAAATGCTATGGAAGTATTTTTATTTTTAACGTAATAATCATAAGCGATCACAATTGATATGATCCGCTTTCAAAAGGTTTGCAGTTTTAATATTTGATAACAATTAGTTATATCATCTTTAAATATCTTACCAAATTTCCAGTGTAATTCGAAAATTCTTTTTTCGCACCATTTTCTTTGATAGTTGGTAAATTCATCCATTTGATGACATATTGGAACATCGCTTTTCAGCATATCGTAAACAGAATTTTGAGCCACAGACCTGTACAAAGCAATGTGTGATTGAAAATTTGGATATCCAACAAAACGACATTAAAAATTATTGTCGTGAGTCGTAGGGAGTTTATTTCCAATCAAATGGATTTTAAAAAGAATTATACTTACTTCAAATTAGAGTTGCATTCTCAATAATAAGACTCACTATCCAAAATTGAAAAAAACGAAAAAAAAAACGCTCTATTCTTTGTTTATTATTAGGTATGTTATAGGCTACGACCCATCACATAGCAGGGTACGGCATGCGTTAAGCCCACGTTTCCCAACCGTGGAGGAATAACTCCCCAGGGAGAAATTTTGTCGTTCTTGGGGGGGAATTGTGCTTTGTATTTGCTATAGTATTATGTTCGTTCCATTTTCAATTCCTATATACCGATCACCCATGTTGATCATCAAAATACTGCGATTTTCCTATTCCCTTCCTTCTACTTTCATCACCACCTATCATTAGAAAAACCTGCTCATGATGTATAAATTCTCCTTAGTGTTTTTATCAATGTTGCTAATATTTGAACGATGTTATTTATCTACTGTAACTACATTAATATCTGGTGTTTAAGGATATGTAATACTACCCAATCTTATTTCACGAATATATCAAGCAATTTGTATGTGATATGGAAATATGCCACAATCATATTTTTGCAGCAAAGAGTTTTATTTTTCTGCTGAGCTTTTACGCACACTCGTTTCAGATTCACTCAATAAAAATATTATATGTTAGGAAGTCGATCTAAAAAATTATCACGTCAATTATACATGTCCCAAACATAGTGCTGCAAAATAGGTACTGGTATTCCTTTTTTACTTTCATTTTTCCAATTATTGGAGATATTGCTTCCTGTATCATTTTATAATTTTATTCTGCAAATATATAACTTTCGCCATTGTTGGAAATAATGGTGCTGAGTCAGAAAAACAAGAAAATTTCCAACGGAATAGTTTTGTTCGCAAAATTTTCCTGTCGCGTTTTATTTCTAATATAAATTTGGAAACTGGAACAAGATTCCGTTCTTTTGTTAAACCAAATTGACTTTGCGTTGTTATTCTACAACAAATAAAAACAATTTAATTCTGACTAAAGGGTAAAGATGACGGTAACAAAGGTCACATTCTAAAATAACCCAATTATCCAGATTTTCAAGGCTTTATTATTTTATGGCTATTTAAAGTAACACGTGTTTAACTAGTGCTCCTTTCCCCCTGTCTTAGCGTTAGTTGATCCATATGCAGTGAATGTGGCAAGAGTGAAAACGTCTATATTGAATAGTTCATTTCAATTTCCCAAGTTTTCTTTCGTATTGCTTCGTCTGTCCTAAATCATACTCCCCCAAACAAGAAATTTAAAACAATTATGTTGGAAACATATAAGAGAATGTATACTATAATATTTCCATTTTTATAAGTTATGTTACTTTGCTTGAAAATGCAATGATGCGCTGACGACTCAGTGATGCACAGACAATTTGTACTTTGATGATATACTAAAAGAAAACTTTTCCACAGCATTGACTTCGATCAGAACTAAACAAATATAGCACTCAGTTTAATTAATTTCAGGTCTGTCATCGGCAAAATCGAACGTTATTTTATTGAATTGCTGAAGCAAAAAGAAATAATAACTCAAATACTCCAGGGACTGTGAAAACTACCACGGCGTTTATCTATTAGTAAAATAAAAATAAAACATGAGTACTGTATAACGTACATTCGTTCATTTCCAATTCAAGCTGTATTCAACGGAGTCGTAAACAACGGCCAAACGTATAGCTTTCCTTCATAGCTTAGGATTTTTCTGATTGCAGCTATATTGCTTCCTGAATACCTGTGTTTACCGAGAAACAATCTTGTATTAACATTTTGCCCTTTTCAAATATATAAAACATAAAAACACGGAGATTTCAACCGGTAGTTGTTGACATGTAATAGCCATTGATTTTCTCAATGGAATTATTTAAAAAAACAAGATTAACAACAACACTATAATAATAACTAAACGATCCATATGTAACTTTGTGTACAAAAATGAAACAACAAATTATTAGTGTGAAAATCAAACGGTAGGCTAATCTGGGAAAAATTTACTGACTGGTATTAACCCAACTTGCGAGAGTACAGTAAAGTTTAAGAATCAAGTTCAGCAGTAATACAACCAAATTAAATTTGTTTTCAATCCTACATTTTTATTTTTCGAGACAAAAAAAGACAAACTATAATTGCAGACACGAGTAAACTCTTTTGGCGTTCGTGGTTTGATTAAAATTCATAAAAATTGTTGGCAGTCCCACGACTCCCACATGACTTTCGTCTTTTGCTTTAGAAGTAATGCAGGCATTTGTTGGCAACTATTTCGGAATTTGGAAAAGTGTTTTAAATCTTCATTCACCGCATGATTTTTTTTTTGAATATATTATACGGATTAATTATTTGAATATTTCCGTTCCAAATTGATTGAAGCTCTTGAATAATGCCAACATTGGAATGCGGATATAATTGTAGGCCGAATTGGGCAATTTTGTAAATAGGTGTTGTACATTGAACATTTAAAACAAGGTTTTATTATTTGCCTTTAATTTATATTTACGCTTTGGTGTAATTGTCAAGAATATGACTAGGCAGCCATTTTGGGGACAAATATAAAATCATTCTTAGCAAACTCGTCCGACACAGACCGCAATTCCACATTGCGACACAGGTGTCGAACACATGATAAAATTTAAAAAAAAAGCGGGATTGCGGTATTGCTGTAGAAAAATAGGTTGTATGTAGACTAGAATAATAATTTTTATAAAGTAGATCCTGCTTTGGGATAAGTTTTATATTAATTCAACTACTTAATTTTTATTTTAGAAACAAGGTCGTTTTAGGCTCTTACAATCGCTTGTGTTGCCGTTGTCACGACTGATAGTGCTCGGTTCTCATGTCAGTTTTATGGTCGGTTAAATTTACTCCGGTTTACTCTGTCGCGATTAATAACAGTTTAGATAAATGTAAACCTGTATATATTAAATTTTTTGTTCTTTTTTAGAACGCACAATTGTTTTATGCTTAAAGCAATTAGAAGCGAAATAAGCTTTATTATTTACCTCCTATTTAACATTTGAATAAGGTAGTAAATTTGTTCATGTGAGCACAATGCCGAGTTTCTATTCAGCTTGTGTTGTTCTCATTCCTGTACTTCTATCCACAATTGTTTTGAGCAGAAACGTACATGACCGTTGGTGGTAAGATTTTTCTTTCTATAAATTTAATAACTATTGCACTAAACTTGTTGCGTTGTACGTAATTAGTTGTTATGGTCTATTGGTGAGGCAAAACAAAAACCTTCGCCTTCCAACCTTACTGCTCGAGAAAAAAGTTTATACGATAATGTAAAGATATGATGACTATTCATCTAAATTTGATGCGAATTTCACCTGCATAACTATGAAAAAATATTATTTCGTACCACAAAAGTTAACAAATAGTTCATTTTCAGTCTATAGCTGACATGGTCAAACTACGGCACGCGGGTCAAATCCGGCCTGTTGTGTAATTCAATGTGGCACGCCTGATGCTACCACAACCAAACTGTAACCGAATTTTGATGCCAAAAGTTAGCCCAAGGAATTGGTTGAGATTGCAATTAAAATTAGCTTCAGAACGAGGCTTATTGTTTTTAATTTTTGCTTTTGTAATACTGTAAACAAAATTCTGTTTATAAAATGTAACTGTTTACATCCCGCCAGTCCAGGTTGGCAAAATTTTTGGCCCCTGGCCCCAAAAAACGTGCCCACCCCTGGTCTGTGGGGTTGATTGATATTTCTTACTTGAGATAAAATAATTCAAACGGCAAGATAAATTCTATATATCTATGAACATAGTAAGTAGAACTTACTTTACAAACGTTTTTTTTTTTATAAAATAACTTTCAGGTCGGTCGCACAAGATTCCATTCGCAATATGGTACATAGAAATAGATCTATTTGTCAAAAAGTAGAAGGATTCACCAGTTACCAAACGAGATGGTGTAAGAAGAATAAAGCATTTATGAAGTTTGTAATCGAGGGAGCAAGACAAGGAATCTCGGAATGTAAATATCAGTTTCGCGGTGATCGATGGAATTGCTCAACAGAAGAAAAGAAATGGATATTTTACGGGAAATTTTTAAAATATAGCGGTGATTATCTAGTGAAATATATGAATATTTATTTAGTTTTATGTGGCGGTTCACTTCAAGATAATAACTACCACTTTTGTAAATATTATTGGCCACTAAATGGACTCTTATGGGTCGTTTTGGTATTATGTCGTTTTCTGCTCAATAAACCCCTAAACTTGTATATTTCAATGGTTCTTTGCATTTTTCTTCAACTACTGAACCAATTGCTTTGAAACTTTTCAGTAGTTGAAGATTGTTGTGTCGCTAAGAAGGTATTACTTTCATTTATGACGTCATCAGAATTAGGAGTTGCGTGCCGTGATTACCGTTTTCAGGCAGTCTGTTACATTCAATAAAAAAAAACGAATGGAAACCTAATTAGAATTTGAAACCCAATCAAATTTAAATATAATAAATATTTCAATTTCATATTTTTGTTCTTATATTTCCTATTCAAAATGATTTGCATTTCAGGATCTCGAGAGAGCGCATTTGCACATGCTATAACTGCGGCTGGCGTAGTACATGCCATATCTCAAGCTTGTGCAACTAATAGTCTTCCACCCGAATCTTGTCCCGATGTAAGTTTAATTGGATTTAGTTTATGAAATTTTCTATCGCCCCCTCTTTCACGATGAATGACAAAACAACATGCTATAGGATATAAGTATCACATATATTTACAAACATACAATGTGACTATAAATGACTTTCTTATCATTATTCTTTTTTTACGAGTCTTTTAGCAATCAATTTTATTGGACACGAAATGGATAATCAGATCGTTTTGTTGTAAAGTTGTTGTTGGCATCGTTGTAGTGAAAATAATCGTTTTTTTTTTCTTCCTCAACTACTTGACCAATTTCTTTGAAAATTTCAGTGGTTGAAGATTGCATTTTTTGCTAGAAGGCTGTTACTCATATTTATTTCAAAAAATCCTGTGGCTCCACGGTATTCGTTTAGTGTGCGATGGCGTCATCAAAATTAAAAACTGCGCATTTTGTGGCGGTTCCGCGTTAGTGGTCGTGTCCATATATTTGAGCAGCGCACTCTTATTTACGTAAAACTTGCTTTCAAGCAATCTACAGTACTTACTAGACTGCTCTACTAAACTCTTTTTATTGCCTAAATATAAATTTCATTAGTTTCTATTAAAAGAAATTCCTAGAAATATTCAATACAAATTTGAGTTATTCCTCTAACGATGTTCTTTATTTACAAAAATTTAGTCTTGGATCAGTATTCAATTAAAAGAGGCGTGTACGTGGAAAAATGATGTCCTCCGACATTTTGCTTTTTTGGGTTAATTTCCATAAAAAATAAAAAATAATCCATAATAATATGGATTGATGTTAATTTACAAACGGGTTTATGTGGGAATCAATTTGATATAACTAGGTATAAATATCGCTTTAAAATAATAATAAAACAATTTATTCTTAATTTCCATTAAGGATGGTCTGTACAGCAAATTCGCAAGTGAGTTAGTGAAATATTTTCTTAACAATAAAAGACACAGACGAGGACTGGATCGCCGACTAGTAATGGACGATCACAATAACAAAGTTGGGAGGATGGTATGTGATGTAAACATGTATATTTTAGTTTTTATTCTGATTTGCTGTCATTTCTATAAATGGAAATTCAAAATCTATTGTACTGTACATGAATATTTTATTACAAAATCTAGAAAAACAGCTGTTATGCTTTTTTCAGTTGAATTAGCATATCCTATTTATCTGCCTGTTGTTGACAGACTGTTGTAAATACGTCCACGAAAAAGTGCAAATGTATCGATGTACCGGACAAGATGGAAAAATGCAACAAAACGTTCTGCTGGGAAGAAGTTGAAGATTTTCGAGTAATTGGCAATGTATTGAGAGAAGCCTATTTTAATGCAAGTCAATTTTGGATTCCACGAAACGAAATCGCATCTGGGAATCTGAATACCAAACTCAAAACTGATCTCAAATCGAACACCGAGCTTGTATATTTCAATAGTCCTCCAGATTTTTGCTATCGTGTACCGCGAAACAACTTTTACGGAACTCGTTCTCGTGAATGCAATGCTACAGGGTCGGGGTTCGGAAGCTGTGAGTATTTGTGCTGCGGTTATGGCTACGAAGCAAAAATGTTTGAAGTTGTCGAATTGTGTAATTGTGACACTCAAAATAAATGCTTCAGATGTGTGCGCATGGAACAGCGACATGTATGTAAATAATCAACTCCATCAAGTATATATAACAAAATGTAAGAAATTGTACTACCTAATATCATTTTTTCCGTTACAAATACAACTACAACAAATCTTGTTCTTTTCCGTTTACCTATATTTGTTTTAAAATGATTTCATTTTCTCGATATATATTAATTGACCGATCGCATGCAATATCAATACACAAAAGAGCCCAATACCGAATAATTGAATGTATATATTTGAGCAGAACATAGTATCAATGTTATCGTCAACATCTTTCTGAGATCGTCATTGTCACAAGAGTGATATACTGGTCAAGTTGTTGGTGATAAATATCTATAAAATCCAATAAATGTTTGAAGGTTTGGCATTTTGAATAAAAAAGTATCTTTTGAATTAAAGAACAATAACATACGTGTGTGATTCTGCATAATGGTATATAATATAGATTAAACATGTTCATGACTTTGAAACTTTTAAATTTTTTTTTCAACTTTCTGTTGTGAAAGATAATTTGTATAATAGTGGTTTGGGTCACGCCAGAATAAAAACTGTCTTCTTCAATACAATTGTATGGTGGCCCATCGTTGTCACGCGTAAAATTGAAAATAAAAATAAAAAATAAAATAAAAAACCGATAATAAAAAAATTTTTGTGAAAAAACATAAAAATGATTAAAAAAAAAATGAAAAAAAAAATTTGAAATTAAAAAAAAAATAAATAAATTAAAACGAAAAAAAAAAAAAAATGAAAAAAAAAAAATTAAAAAAGAAAAATTGAATAAAAAGAAAATAAAAAGGTTGACAACGATGGTCCGCCTCGTGGCCCATCGTTGTCACGCGTTTTTATTTTTAGGAAATTTGCTTCTGCTTGGGACCAACGTTGTCAGGCATAATCCTACGCGCACAAATGTGTTCCCTGGGTTTCAAACTCACTACTGATTTTCTTGAGCAATATTCAATATGAAAATGTTCTATAAATTCTCCATGCTACAAGTTCAACAAGAAGTAATATATTTATAATAATGATAAGAGAATATAGAATTGAATACGAAAATTCGGAAAATTTGTTTTTACGTGTATAAGGTAATTTGGAGAATGCTGCTTAACTACTCAGTTGTCTGGACACTCGCGATGCCGGTACCGTACCGTCTTACCAAATACCGGTAGTCGGTTATAGTCGCTTTGCGTCTGACCGTACCGGTAGCCATACAATCACTCATCATCTCCCATTCTTTCACGAGTGATTGCATGGGTACCGGTACGGTCAGACGATACCGTACCGGCATCGCACGAGTGTCTGAGCAGTTAAGCAGCATTTTCCAATTAAATTACCTTCTACACGTAAAAACAAATTTTCGTATCCAATTCTATATTCTCTTATCCTTATTATAAATATATTGCTTGTGGTTGAACTTGTAGCATGGAGAATTTGTAGAACATTTTCATGTTGAATTTATTGGATATTGGTCATGAAAATCAGTAGTGAGTTAGAAACCCAGGAAACACATTTGTGCGTGTAGGATTAAGTCTGACAACGTTGGTCCCAAGCAGCATCAAATTTTCTAAAAATAAAAACGCGTGACAACGATGGGCCACGAGGCGGACCATCGTTGTCAACCTTTTTATTTTCTTTTTATCCAATTTTTTTTTTCAAATTTTTTTTTTTTTTTCAATTTTTTTTTAAATTTTTTTGTTTGTTTTATTTTTCAATTTTTTTTTTTAATTTAAATTTTTTTTTATTTCTTTTTTTTCAATTATTTTTATGTTTTTTCACAACTATTTTTTTATTTTTGCTTTTTCATTTTATTTTTTCATTTTTTTTTTAAATTTTACACGTGACAACGATGGGCCACCATACCAATTGGAATATAAATTTATGGCTGAAATGTCTTTATATTGGCGTATAAATGAATTGGGAGACAGGATGTCGAGATCTATAACATCTTTTGGAGTCGACAACAAATTTAAAAAAAAATAATTTTAGGCGTCAGGTCGCATATGGAAAAAATATTGGGGAAGTGATCTTAAGAGTATTCTAGCCGAATAGAACTCAAGAATACAATTCTAAGAAGTCATGATTGAAGCTTAAGTGTCAAATGGTGAACGATTTTTTTTTTTGAAAATCACCCGTGCACAATGAATTCAGAAAATCAGCCTGAATAGAGTTTTAACAGCAATTTATTTTTGACATTGTCAACCGTTATTCAATCTCCCATACTCGCGTGTCTTTGGTATCGACTTAATGAACCACTTTATTGTATTTATTGTATACTGCAACCTGATTGCGTTGCCGTCATCATGTCCTTATCCGATGATGAGATTGACATATATATTAGATAGGAACGATTCCAATACCCTAATTTTAAGGCTATCAGGAAGTGTGTCTATTCATTCATATAACGTCACTCATATTCAAACTCAGTTTTTGCGTATTACTTTATTTACAAGCGCTGTTAGAACAATAAAAGTCAACTCGAATGCAAGATTTTTGGACCATATGCTGTATTAGCAATTTAAGCCTCTTGTTTCATTGACACTGCCTAAGATCATGCATCACCTGGATACAACTAAAAACCAGCAATCTTGAATTGTATTAACCGTTTCACAACGCTTCCCCCATTCCTGTAGAAATTGAATAAGCAATATTCCGTTTTCTGCACCAAAAGCATTTGCATTTGTTTGTGCAGTTACTAAAGTCCGCGAATCGATATATATATTGTATTTATAGGATCTCTATTTGAATAACTTTTAGGATTCACTCCGAAAGTTAATTAAGTTGTTTGAGAAGCATTAAATACTTGCTTATCAGTGTGTTTCATATCAGTAGTGTGTCGTTTGATGAATACTTTATATTACGATAACATGGTGAAGTCTCTTGCCAAATAATATCGATAATCATTTCTCCATAGTGCAAACCTATACAAAGGAAAACAAGGGGAATTGATTTGAATTAAATTTAAAAGGGTAGCCAAAAGGATTTAATTAGTTTTCTGCTTGCAAACAACTCCCACCTCTTGCATTTGAATAACACGTCAAAATGAACATACTTTAGATTAGATTACCTTTATAAATACTCGATGTGGCTACTCTCTTCTGTTCATCGTAGTATTAAACCACATTAAGCAACTGTGATTTCCATAGACAGTTTGCACTCCCAAGGATCACCAGTTTTGGTTTATTGCTCATATTTCCCTTTTCTTTTATATTTTTTATTTGTCAGCCTTTTTTCCGAGCAATCCGAATGCCACCGCAAGATACAAATTTGAAACCAATAATATGAACTCTACCGCTTTTCCCTTAAACATAATACTCTTAATTATATTTCCATCATCCATGTCGTCGCCACTCATTTCTTCAGTCTCTTCTTCAATCATTGTGATGAAAAAGGAATTACTTAACATCAAATCTACTGATAAACGATTGAAAAAAACTGAACAGGTAAAAAAATTATGATAAATTACCTTATGTTTGTCGAATTCCCAACGCAGAGCAGTAATAAATGTATTATGTCTAAAATATTTTCACATGCTTGGTCTTGGGCACTTAATATTTGCTCTTGTATATTATTAGGTAACTTATCCCCTCGTAATCATAAAAATAATATATTTTTTTTACAGGTCGATTTTTTTTACAATGCATCGAAGTGCCTACCACGATCTAAATACTGTTCTCGCTAGGTCATTTATTTATGATCTCAACTGAAATCAAAATCGAGGAACATTTGAGCTTCTAATTTCAACAATCTAACAACTAGAATCAGGGACTCCTTGTTGGAATATTAACGTCTACCCTGGTTCTGAGACTCTTGGTTAGACTATCAACACGTCTTGAGAACATTATCGTATCGCGTAAGGAATAAGTCAATTTTGCTGTGGTACGGTAACTTACAGTAACGGAGCCGTAGCTGCAGGCTTGATCCCGCAACCGCTTGAAATAGGTTTCAAAACAGTGTTCCCATGAGTAAATTTTAAAACAGCAAAATTTTGAATGAATAATCAGATTTCATAGAAAATTTAGAAATAAATAAAAGTAATAGCCTTCTGGAGAAAAATTTTATCTTCAACCACTGAAAATGTCAAAGCAATTGGTCCAGTAATCGAAGATTTTTTAAAAACGTGTCAAATAACAAGAACAACAACAAAACGATTCCTATGTCCACTACGTGTCGAATTATATAACTCTTACAGTTTACAACCGTACAATACGATCGGTTATTTCTTTTTGACATCTTCCCATTTACTATCGTTTTTGTTATACTCTATGCTGTTATACTCGTTTTATCGGGGATTCATATTTTTGTGAATCAAATAGACAAGCATAATATTTTCTGGATGCTCGTTGTCGCTATTTATTTTCAGGGATTTTGAGACTAATTGCTTTTGATGGCTATGTGCGGTTTTATTGTTAGATTTTACTGTTGACAAAGCTGAATAAGCCTAATTCATCTTTTAGAATAAATTGTTTTCGACTTTTGAAGGAAAATCAAAGAGTGTCCAGCTGTGTGTGTACGGATTACAGCATTTTTTTTGCTCAATTCTCTCGTGCTGTATTTTTTGACTCTATAAAAAAAAACTACTGAGAATAAGAATATTATTTTTGTGGTGGTATTTGTTTCACATTGGCTGTGCTCTTCCCCGACCTTCACCTTAGCATTAGTATTTACTACCTCTGAACAAACAAAGCATATTAGAGTGGACGTAGCTCGCGTAAGAATTGTGGGCAGAAACACCTCCTCCGTGACGTTTGTAAAGTTTGGAAGGCAATTTCACTGGCGAGGAAATATTTTCTGTCCTGCTTCTAACCGTGATGAAATCACTACCATCCGGATCTTTTTATTTGTTGTTTTCTAAAACTTAATTTCCATTAGATTTTAAATTGGGTAAACGACAATGTATGCGAAATTAGATGAGCTGCTAAGTGATGAACAGGAGAAATCGTCTCGAAGAGGTACCAACCTACAAAAGTTGCATGAAATGCGGAATGAATTGTACTGATATGCCATAAACGTTGTAACAGTATTGTTGCCAATAGCTACATAGCGGTTGATTAGAACTACTATAGTAGGTCACTTCTTTATCAGTTTTTATATCTCTGAAACATTTGTATGTTTTTTGTTTAAAAAATCGGAAATTTGGTCGGTCTAGATCACTTTGGGATTCGCGTTTCAGCGGATTATCATTCCTGATCAGGACCTTGTTGTACACAGCAAACATTTTAAACTAAGCATATTGTTGACGTACTACATCTTCGGATTGAAATTAATTTTCGAGAGAAAATTTATCATCTCGTATTGCAATATCAATAAAATTCGCAAAATGCGAATTATGTGCAAAGTCGACTTTAGATCTTGAATTCTGTTTGAAAAGGCACTAGAAATTATCCCAAGATAGTAATCCTTTAGGATTGAAATGATGTTCAGGCAAAACTGTTTTTCTTTGAACAGCTCATATTCACGAGATATTCTTTTCTAATTGAGGATGTAATTGAAGAGAATACGTCACAAATTTTCGAATTAGGTGTTTTTCACTAATATTGAGCGATGCTTTAAATAGCTTAATTCAAACTGAACAGCGTTTCACCTTTGTAATTTTTAATCACTTTGCAAGAACGCATTCTTTGGGTTAAAACAGTTGCTAAATAACAATTGAGGCATGGAATCAAATTCCTATCGCATAGCCAGTTGGATAAGAACGTATGAGAAGTTTAGAGGATTTTTTTATTTGTAATATCACGCATCTTAGCGTATATTTGACATTTGTATTGCTCCTAATTTACTCTAATCTCTTCGCTTAATGACCTTCGAGTGGCCCATTTAAGTTTGCTCCGCCATCTGGTCTTGGAAATGAATTTTTATTAATCAGATTAAGTAGTTTTTGCTTCCGAAGATAAAATAGGTTGTTGCTGGATATCACTACAGTTAAAGTAAATATCTCTATTGTGCTCTCAACAGGCCTATTATTCGCAAGGTAATTGCAGAACTAAAATGGGATTTATTCGAGAAGGTTGTTGGCTTATACTGTCTGCTATTCTTTTTGTTTTAATTTTGAGCGAAAGCGGACATTGCCAATGGTGGTAAGTAATATTATGTTTCCTAATGGATAATACAGTGTAACAATTGTTTAAGATTGAATGATCTTCATTACACTTCAGACGGAGGTTGCGACTTCAAAAAACGCAATTAGTCCCATTGTATCTCTGCAATTAGTGATTAGTGCGTAACAGGCGTTTGTAACATTTGTACATTTTCTTATAAGGTCTGTTGCACGAGATGGACCCTACAACTCGCTTCAAAATAACGATTCAATATGTGATGGCATGAACGGATTTACTAATTTTCAAAAGAAGTGGTGCAAACGAAAAGACAGTTTTATGATCTTTGTCAGTGAAGGGGCCAGAAAGGGAATATCGGAATGTCAATACCAGTTTCGCAATCATAGATGGAATTGTCCAACTTTTAACGATAGCTCAGTGTTTGGAAAACTAACAGATTTGGGTGTGTTCATATAACTTTTCCTTAATTTATAAAAAAAAAATTCTTATTTTTTGTTTCCTTCCCTATGGCTATTTCAATTTCATTTTTTAATCAAATCTGATTGCCAAACCTCTGGTATTAGAATAATATGATCCTATACCATCCGGCACTCTGAATCCTTTGATAACAATTATTTAATATGGAATAATTGACTAGTCAAACTTTCAGTATTCTGATAATCTAACTTCCCCTGAAGATATCACGGGGCACATCGATATGGAATGCTACAGTGTCGGTGTCAATTTATTGCCTTTATTTACGTTCTAATGCCCGAGTAGAGCCATATATATATAGGGCGTCGAACTACCGTGCCCAATAGTCCTAATCAATCACACTATTTAACTATCTTAATAAATACAATTTAATTGGAAATTTACGAGAAAATTCTAAAGAAATCTCAACAATCTTTGATTATCACTCACAAGACCAGCTTCGTCACGCACAAGGTCATACAAACTTACTCTGAGTAGCAAATATTTACGAATCGAATTCTGTATAAGTGGTAGAGTGGTAGACTCCAGGTAATCATGGCTAGGGAAAAGTTCAAATAAATAAATTTAACTGAACATGACCGGAAATTGTAGATTACCAAATTGTATTTGAATTATGTCTGCCTTCAATTTGAAGTCTACAATTATTCCAGACACAAGAGAAATGGCGTTTGTTCGTGCAATAACAGCTGCTGGAGCTGTACATTCAATTGCAAGAGCTTGTCAACAAGGTCTTCTACCAAAGCGTCGATGCCCAAAACCGCTTGTTTATTCGGGTGCAGTATTGGTATGTTTTTTTTTGTTAATATATTTTTAATGCAAGCATTGACTGTAGGCAGAAAAATTGTATCGCCTTCGCTTCTTAACTTCGTGTAAGCGGAAAACCTAATATCTTCTACTTGCAATCCTGACTTAAAACAAACAATGTCATTTTAGAATGCTTGACCATTCGTTTTAAAGATAGTTGCTTTGAATGTAGAAAATGGAAAAAAGTATGAAACATCGGGTGCAAAATGTCGGGACTTGGCTCATATTCATAATTCTACTATGAACTTGGGCAATACATTTATAGTTTTTTCTTGAAATGTTGTATCATCAATAATGAAACATTATTATCGTGACTACGTAAATTACCCAACTTACCCTGTCGAGAATGGAGCCTATATACATATAATTATTTTATATATATATATTTATATATATGAATCAAAACAGAATATATTATACATGTTAATATCTTCAATAATTCCCGGAGCGATTTCGCCAGATATGTATAAAAACGTAATATTATGTATGTGGTATTTATTAGGACTGGGGAGAGAATAGTCCTTATGCCTCTCATGCCAGCGAGTTGCTGAAGGATTTTATAAATAGTCAGAAACGAAAAAAATCATCAAGAAAGAGACAAATAATGAACATTCACAACAATAACATCGGAAGAATGGTTGGTATCAGTCTGTCTTAGATCTCACATACTGTCTTAGATATGTTCATTTCACATAATATGGATTATAGAATAACTAACACAATGTCGTTTGGCGGAAGGTGTTGTTTTATAAAATTCAGTGGCTTTCATCAGCTACGAGGGATAACTACTTTGATATCAACTAGATGTCTTACAACAGCATATTCACTGATTTAGCCAGAAAAAAAGGTTGATAGTATATATAATATATTTTTGTATATTACTCAAAAGAACTAGATGTTATTCATTTTATTAACTACTTCTCAGAAGATTTTATTTGAAGAACTCAATTATTATTAGCTAATAAGATAAGAATAATTTGAATCGATGTTTATATGCCACAGTCATTTTATATATTGATAAATGTTACACCTATTGTCACATCCAGCCTAGGCGAAGAGCAGGGTTCAACACAGCAGTATGCAACTATAACAATAGAGTCCAAAATAGTAGAATTATTTTCATTTTATTTTTCACGGCGTAAGTAGTAGTATCGTCTCTAAATAAAATGGAGAAGCATGAATCGCACTCAAATATTGTTTCTTTTGTATATATCATTTACTCAGCAACTCATAAAAATAATATTGAATCTTTAGTCAACTAAATACTGGTTACTTTAACAGGCCGTTGTCAGGACATCGCAAACCATTTGTGTATGCCATGGTTTAAAGGATTCTTGTGATTTAAAAACATGCTGGAAGCAAGTTCGCGATTTTCGTGTTGTAGCAGATGAATTGAAAAAGGCATACGACAGAGCGATCGAAGTTGAACAGTTGAAAAATGGTGAACTAGTCGCCAGAAGATTGATGAGAAAACCAACCGATTCCGAGCTTATATACTTGCAAGCATCGCCAAACTATTGTGAACGGAATGCCGAAAGAGGAATATTGGGAACAGTCGGACGCGAATGCGATGTGAGAACCATTGGAATGCACGATTGCAACATAATGTGCTGTGGACGCGGATACAAAACCACCAAGTTTCGTGTTGATGAAATTTGTAACGGCAGCACAACTGGCAAACCCGAAATTTGTAGTCGTATTGACATTAGACATGAATGCAATTGAACTCATTATTTGCTCACCAAAATTCAGCTTTCAAGAACTTTGAAACACCAATTGTCGACCTGGGGTATTGTCTGATGCCTACATATAGATATATATTTTCAATACACGTAAGTATATAAATTTCATTGTACACAGACAGTTTGAAACAATTGATGTAGTTAAAACACTCAACAGTTGGAAATTTGACCGGAAACCGCCTGTTGATATATAGGTTTCAATAAATGATTGAGATGCAATCCATTTACTCTGCTTGAATTTCTTTTCCGCTATTTCTGATCAAAGTATCCGATTCAAGTTAATTCAAAATGTTGTAGCGTAGGAACAAACTGATTATGTTTATTGGCCAAAAGATTCTTGTTTGAGATATAACCCACGACTCAGTAGCTCATTGGATTATACTGGTCTTCGTGAATTTCTGATCACATGTGGATTTTTTAGGGATCATTCCGGCAAGCTCAAGTTAGTGTGTATTAAGTATACGAGTGACATTGGTACGACAATGGGCAACGATTTTTTTTCGTCTGCGAAAATAAATGAAAAAAAATAAACGCAATTGATAAAAAATATTTCACAATTCATTTCGCCAGACTGCAATGACTGAAGGTAGTCAATGAATGACGGTAGTTTTCAATCGATCAGTATATTGAACAACAATTTGGCAGGCGTTATGCAAATTTGCCCTAGATTATCAGAATCCATGACTTAAGCAAGATTTAGTAGATTTAGGCTCGTCAAATATTTAACCCACTCGGTAATATGTGCAGGTAAACATATCTAACCAATAGCGATAATTAGCGTTATCTTGCACACATGATTCCAATATTAATAAATTACAGTGTGACCATATGTATTTTCTAGCAAGCTCGTGACCGGTGTGGAGTATGTATACTATTGAATGACGTTAGTATACAACGGGCAAACCGCGGCCCGTGGCGAGTTTTTTTGCAACCCGCGAAAGCTTGAATAAATAAATATCAATTCATAAATCATTTTGCCATATTTTCATGACTGACACTAGTCTTCAATCGGCCATAAAATTTAAAAAAGTTTTATCTGCAAATCTTTTTCTTTATTATACATTTGACAATCTAGAGTCTATATTGCATTCGGTTATATCACGGAGTACATGTGCCGGGATAACATATTTTTGTGTTTGGCCAAACTAGCAAAAAATCTCTTCTTTTTATCCCACTTGGTCGAGATGAGTGGTCCAAGTTTTGAGATTCAATTTTACCCTTTCAGAATAGCTAAAGCACAGCTTTGACAATACTTGGAAATATTTTATTCCACACTTTTGATTTCAAGTGTGTTTCCTAATGATGTGGAAAATTGAGATTTTAATTCATGGTTAAACAGATTGTAAAATTTTAAATTACATTACCTAACATTGAGAACAGGTCATCACACTTGACAAGCATGTTGTTTTGTTCACGGAGAAACCACCGATTCAAACATTCAAACTTATCCCATAACTATGCACCCATCAAAAAGCTTGTGCGACGTAATTGTGGAGCATATTAGGCCCGCAATAATTCAATCTTCAACACATACAATGCATCGAAACTACAATATAGTTATTGCAGTTTCAAAATACGGTCCCAAAAATAAAACTGTAAATAAAACTCGTTTTAACGAGTACATTCAACTCGCACAAAACTTTGTCATCAAATATCATTATGGCAGCGGTTCCCAAAGAGTGCGGCGATCTGCTAAAAGAGGCCCGAAAATTAACAGAATTGTGTTAAAAAATAACTTTATAAGATTAAATATTTGACATATTGCATCTACAATAAATGTTTTATTGTTTCCTATTTTGAATGCTGTGTATATAAACCAATAAATTCATCTCCCTCTCTATGTCGTTCACTTTCTGTTACATAATGTCTGTCTTTATTGTTACCAAACGATGCAATTTCGCGAGCTGCAGTTTCTGTATATGCTGAGCCGAATTTAGCGAACATGAGTGATTTTTGACTACATTATTTCAAAGAAAAATCCGGCAAAGATGTAGAAGAAATGTTGACATCGCCGCTATTTTTTAAGTCCCTATGTTTACAAACTCTAAGAGGCATAAAATACACATTGACTATCATCACAAAATTGCGTTTTAATTAAGGCAACAAATTTTTTCGTGCAAGTGCCCCGATTTTAACTCAGTGTTACATTCCGTATTTTGAGCCTTTAGGCATTCAAGATGTGATTTTATACAGCAGTTGCAACCCATGTGGTGAAAGTTGTTATATATACTTGTAGACACATTTGGTGAATAAGGAAAATAAAGTGCTCTCCGTTGCTAAGACTCTGTTTTTGCAAACTGTGCAAGCGTAGTCAGTCAAGTCATGACTCTGCCACATAAAGCAGACAAACATTTCTATTTGAACAATGGTTTCCAACTATTTTTGATATTTCCCCATTGACGTATTTTTAAGCTCTTAATTCCTTCCTTAGATTCACGGAAGGTATAATATTCATCCGACGTCTTGGAGTAAATTTTAGAGCACGATTTGACTGTTTGCTATTGAAAATCCTAATTAAATCACAACTAGTCATCTCGTTTACACAATGCAACAACAATAAATTGGAGCATAAGCATTCGCACGATCAATTTGAGTCTGTGTGATTTCAGGAAAAAAAAACAAATAAATTTCATGTTATGTTCATGAAGCTATAGAGCAGTGGTTTTTAAACTTTTTGAGCCACCCCCCCCCCCACCTTTGAAAAATTTTACAAACTTCGCGCCCCCCTTCTTTTTGCTTCGAAAAAATGTTTTTGTGATGGGGCAAGAGTGTTGGTCTCATAGCATGGTTGCTCAGATTGTTTAGGCATAAAACGCATCGGAGTACCACTTCGCCTGTCGTGGTCATCATACATTTTCGTTTTTCCGCTCAGTTTGCAATACCTGGTAAAGTCTAACTATTTTTTAAGTAAAACTAAATACGCAATAAACCTATGCATTGGTGTATTTTCTGCCTAAACGTTTACATAAGACACGTAAAATTTCAATCAATTGTTTACTTCATCACTATTGAGCATTGATTGAGCAAAAATTATTTACTTTAATGTTTATTTACTAAGTAACAATTACAGACCTATTGCCTAACGTTTCCAAATTACACTACCAATACATTTGGACAACCACCAAGTTCAAAATTACAGTTTACAAAATGGAGAATTGCAAATGAATTTATGTAAATTTAAAAGGCGTTCAATTTTTAATAGTTATTATGCATGTGGACGTTTTCCCGGCCCTTGACCGCTGAAAAATTAAGTCGCTAAGGCGTTTGCGATTGCATTTTCTTTAAATCTCGATTGTTTTCGTCAGCGTGACGTGTTATTTAGGTCGTAAAATTCTTGATTTCGATGTTTATTCTCCCGTAATCAGAAATTTTCCTCGATATATTTTTGTGCCGCGAAGACGATGATACTTTTTTTGTTTTTGAATGGAACTATGACAGCTGTGAGGAAAACGAGTTAGTTTTATTATATAATCATCAGCTACGAGATGCTAAAGATGTAATAAAGAAGTGAATCCACAACCAAAAATTTCTTGATTGAAAAAGCGGCATTATGAAGTACGAAAAATAAAACGGAAAGCGTACCGCGGGGATTTCGAGTCGATGAATATGTATTTTTTATTTACAAATATACTATATATGTATTTTTATTGTACTAAATTAAATATACTTTCTGGGATATTATACCAGATCTTTCCAACGACGATAACGAATTCGCATTAGCTTAATATATATATATCAAAACTAAATATAATCGGGCAGTTGATCACACATTATTATGTCCGTGGATTGGCGTGGTATTTTAGATCGGTAATGACTAATGAGTTTATTTTGTCGTGAGTCGCCGCAACCGCGAGTTACCTTGAACACAAATGAATTAAAATAGAGAGACATTTTGAATTCTTGTAGTTGTCATAGATTGAATATTACGAGACAGAAAATTATACCGCGAAAAAGCCGGTATTTTCAACGAACGCGGATACCGAATCCCACCACTGCCTATAACGTTACGTTTCGTGACAATAAAGCAGACACAATGTAACAGAAAGTAAACAACAATAAAAATAGGAAATGAATTCACTGGTTCATATACACAGCAGTTGAAATAAAAAAAAAACAATAAAAGATATTTCATAAATACAATGTGTAAAATATTTAATCCTATATTAGTTATGCTTAACACATATACTGGTAATTTTAGGAGCTCGATGAGCAAATCGCCGAGGCGCATCCGTTGGAAATCGCTGCCATATGGTATTTGATGACAAAGTTACATCTATTCGTAAACGGGTTTATTTACAGTTTTACTTTGGAGGCCTAATTTTCAAACTGCAATAACTACATCGTAATTTTAAAACATTGCATGTTTCAAACGTTGAATATTTGGGGCCGAATAGTCTCCACAAAAGTTATTGGACGTCGCACAGACTTTTTGATGAGCGCAAAGTATTGTGATAGATTTGAATCTCTGGTTTCTTGGGCTGGGAATTTCGAATCGAATATTTAAATAGAATCGAGTAGTGAATTATTCGGATCGGTTCAGACGAAAATTTTGAATTGCCGACATATTGTTTTTTCTTTCTGTCCGCCAAAGATCGAGGGGAATTTCACAATTTTCTTTATTGAAGCCTCATATTTAGAAAGCAATTTGGACAAATAAACTTATTTTTTTTATTTAGTTATGGCTCAAACATGTTTATCATTATGTTTTAACGCTCAGCGAAGTAACTGAGTGATTTTATCTTTTCAGTATTACAGTATAATAGAGTTAAATTAAATAAGATATTCGATTCGATTCGAAAAAAAAATATTCAATCCGATTCTGAAACAACCAATCGGCAGATAATTATTATTAAATCTCACAAACGCACATTCGCAACCCAAAATGCCTCACAATTGAAATGAATATAATAACACGCTAACATAATAAAACACGCGAACATAATGAAAAAAATGCATGAATTTATATATATATCAGGGGTGGGCAAATTTTTTCAGTATAACAGCCGCATGCATCAAGTCAGAAATATGTGAGAGTCGCATAATTTTTGAAATTATTAATATTAGAATACCTTGAACAGAGAATTTACCCAAACGTATAATAACAACAAATGATATTACGAAGTATTTGATGCGAAAGTACTTGACTTGCGTGTTTCCATCCTATCTGTGAGTTTTTGAAAGTGTGGGCAATACGTAGACCAAGCGGTGCGGGACATATCGCACTGTGACTGAGACTAACCGCAACCAAGCTGTAATACTGCCAACGCAGCAATAAACATGTGACCATTGTGACCTGTTTTTGTCGCTTGACTGATTTAAATTTGAAGTCCACGCTACAACGATTTTCATACTAAAACATAATTTGTCTCAATCATAAATGAAAACTTCTTCAATCGCTTGATGAATTAAAAAAAAACTTCTACACTACAGATTCTCCAATAGTGGAATTTGGATAAAATTCTATGTTAGCGAGAGGAGCAGTATAATTGCCCATCGTTGTTATATATGGTTCTTCTCCCATTAAACTTTGGCTGCCATGTATTCTCTTGGTTCCGTGGAGCTGTTTCACATCATGGTAGTTTAAGTTCACGTTTGGTATGTGACAAACATGTGAGGAATGCTAGGTAGCTGATGACAATTTTACTCTATAAGAAAACTCTGAGTTCACTCAGGTTTTCACATGTAGGAGACAACAGATGTTTTGTATGCTCAAAGCTTGGATATCATATCAATTGGCTAAAGGAGAATATCGGTCAGAGACCGAAGACTTATCGATCGAAAGTTAGGGGGATACCCCAAAACGGTTATGGGGAGATATTTCGTGTTCCGTTTTGTGAAATATGAGACTCTGTAAGCACATAAACATAACATGAAATTTTTTGTTTGTTTTTGTCTCGTTTAGATCGGGGGGTTGACATGACTAGTTGTTAGGGCTGGGCATTTTCGAATACCTGATGATTTCAGAATCAGATCAAATATTTTTTTCGAATCGAATCGAATCTCGAATACTTGGGAGATATATAATTGTATGTAACTTTTTTCTTGTATTTGGTCCTCCAGATACATAAATTACTGGAAACGTAAAATACATCACTCAGACAGATTGCTTATCCTCGCTACTCGAAACTCGGAAGTATTTTGAGTTTACCGGTACCGGAAATGCTAAAGATAAGGTGAACTACTGCAGTACTGCTTCGCTTGGTGTCAATATATTTGTAGACTGTAGTATTTGCTGTTACGTGTCCATATATTTAAGCATAGCTCTCCTGTTAGCATGTGGTATTATTAATATTTTTATTTTAGTTCCATTATAACAGAGTGCAGGTTACACAAAGCTAGAACAAATGCTCCGTTAAATATATATATACCTTATACAAACAGTTTTTATATGTAGCGGGGAAAAAATTAAGAGCTTAAAAATACGTCGAGAGAGAAATATCAAAAAAGGTTGGGAACCATTGTTCTAATAGAAATGTTAGTCTGCTTTATGACTTCTGAATACGCCTGCGCAGATTTGCAAAAACAGAGTCTTAGCAACGGAGCGCACCTTACTTTTATTATTCACCAAATGTGTCTACAAGTATAGATAACAACTTTCACCACATGAGTTACAACTGCTTTTACAAGTTCTATGGCAATTTATTTGTTAGCAACTGTATTATTACCAGTGTAATAATTTCATTCGCTCGAAGTTTTGCTCGGAACACCCATTACCAATCAATATGGTAGTAAAATTTTTATTTGATCAAAATATAATATTCAATTTATTTTATTTTAACTAAAATCTTCATCAATGTTTATGTTTAAGTTACAGCTTGTAATTAAAATAACCAAAATCTCCAACGTTCAGTGCATGAAGTTGTGTTTGTGAGAAAACTTCCAATTATGTAAGACTGTAAGTGATGAACTGATAATCATGCTTGGCATTATAGAAAAAAACAAAAACAAATCGTGTTAAGAAATTTCCATATTGTGAATTTATGAATACCCAAAATAAGTAACGTAACACCGAGTCATAATCTTACGGAAGTGGTTGAGTACAAAGTTGTATTGTCTCCGACTAATTACGGGAAATTGCCCATTAAATTGTAAACACGGTGATAACAAAGTTTCTTCCGATTTTAATATAATAAACAAACTTATAAGTAATACCGTATGGAAGCAGTCTATCAACTTTTGTTCGTGCGCCGAATTACGAAGGAAAAAAACTTAAGGGGCACTTACATGAAAAAATTTGCTGTTTTTAATTAAATTGCAATTTTGTAATGGTTGATGTGTATCATATGCTTCTTAAAGTTGGTAAACATGTATGCCTAAAGAATAAAAGCGATTTTAACTCTTTTTCCACATCTCTTCCTGATTTTCCTCTGAATCCCTGTACTAAAAATCACTCAAGTTCGGTAGCCTCGGCTCAGCATATATTTACCTATAACGTTACGTTTCGAAACAATAAAGCAGACATCATGTAACAGAAAGTAAACGACAAAAAACGGGAATGAATTCACTGGTTCATATACACAGCAGATGAAATTAAAAAACAATAAAATATATTTCATAAATACAATGTGTAAAATATTTAATCCTATATTAGTTATGCTTAACACAATACTGGTAATTTTCGGAGCTCGATGAGCAAATCGCCGAGGCGCACCCGTTGGAAATCGCTGCCATATGGTATTTGATGACAAAGTTACATCTATTCGTAAACGGGTTTTATTAACAGTTTAACTTTTAGAGTTTAATTTTCAAACTGCAATAACTATATTGTAATTTTAAATCATTGCATGTTTAAAAGGTTGAATATTTGCTGGCCTAATGGTCTCCACAAAAGTCATTGATCGTCGCACACACTTTTTGATGAGCACATAGTATTGTGGTAGATTCGAATATCTGGTTCCTGTAGTTGAGAATTTCGAATCGAATATTTAAATAGAATCGAATAGTGAATTATTCGGATCGGTTCAGACGAAAATGTTGAATTGCCGACATATTGTTTTTTGTAATACTGCCAACGCAGCAATAAACATGTGACCATTGTCACCTGAGATTTGTCGCATGACTGATTTAAATTTGAAGTCCACGCTACAACAATTTTCATACTAAAACATAATTTGTCTCAATCATAAATGAAAACTTCTTCAATCGCTTGATAAATTAAAAAAAAACTGTTACACTACAGATTCTGCAATAGTGGAATTTGGATAAAATTATATGTTAGCGAGAGGAGCCGTATAATTGCCCACCGTTGGTATATATGGTTCTTTACCCATTAAACTTTGGCTACCATGTATTCCTTGGTTCCGTGGAGCTGTTTCACATCATGGTAGTCTAAGTTCACGTTTGGTATGTGACAAACATTTGAGGAATGCTAGGTAGCTGATGACAATTTTACTCTATAAGAAAACTCTGAGTTCACACAGGTTTTCACATGTAGAAGACAACAGATGTTTTGTATGCTCAAAGCTTGGATATCATATCAATTGGCTAAAGGAGAATATCGGTCAGAGACCGAAGACTTATCGATCGAAAGTTAGGGGGATACCCCAAAACAGTTATGGGGAGATATTTCGTGTTCCGTTTTGTGAAATATGAGACTCTGTAAGCACATAAACATAACATGAAATTTTTTGTTTGTTATTGTCTCGTTTAGATCGGGGGGTTGACATGACTAGTTGTTAGGGCTGGGCATTTTCGAATACCTGATGATTTCAGAATCAGATCAAATATTTTTTTCGAATCGAATCGAATCTCGAATACTTGGGAGATATATAATTGTATGTAACTTTTTTCTTGTATTTGGTCCTCCAGATACATAAATTACTGGAAACGTAAAATACATCACTCAGACAGATTGCTTATCCTCGCTACTCGAAACTCGGAAGTATTTTGAGTTTACCGGTACTGGAAATGCTAAAGATAAGGTGAACTACTGCAGTACTGCTTCGCTTGGTGTCAATATATTTGTAGACTGTAGTATTTGCTGTTACGTGTCCATATATTTAAGCATAGCTCTCCTGTTAGCATGTGATATTATTAATATTTTTATTTTAGTTCCATTATAACAGAGTGCAAGTTACACAAAGCTAGAGCAAATGCTCCGTTAAATTGAGACCTTAAAAATACGTCGGGGAAGAAATATCAAAAAAGTTTGGGAACCATCGTTCTAATAAAAATGTTATTCTGCTTTATGACTTCTGAATACGCCTGCGCAGATTTGCAAAAACAGAGTCTTAGCAACGGAGCGCACCTTACTTTTATTATTCACCAAATGTGTCTACAAGTATAGATAACAACTTTCACCACATAAGTTACAACTGCTTTTACAAGTTCCATGGCAATTTATTTGTTAGCAATTGTATTACCACCAGTGAAATAATTTTATTCGCACAAATTTTTGCTCGAAACACCCATTACCAATCAATATGGTAGTAAAATTTTCGTTTGATCAAAATATAATATTCAATTTATTTTATTTTAACTAAAATCTTCATCAATGTTTATGTTTAAGTTACAGCTTGTAATTAAAATAACCAAAATCTCCAACGTTCAGTGCATGAAGTTGTGTTTGTGAGATAACTTCCAATTATGTAAGACTGTAAGTGATGAACTGATAATCATGCTTGGCATTATAGAAAAAAACAAAAACAAATCGTGTTAAGAAATTTCCATATTGTGAATTTATAAATACCCAAAATAAGTAACGTAACACCGAGTCATAATCTTACGGAAGTGGTTGAGTACAAAGTTGTATTGTCTCCGACTAATTACGGGAAATTGCCCATTAAATTGTAAACACGGTGATAACAAAGTTTCTTCCGATTTTAATATAATAAACGAACTTATAAGTAATACCGTATGGAAGTAGTCTATCAACTTTTGTTCGTGCGCCAAATTACGAGGGAAGAAAAATTAAGGGGCACTTACATGAAAAAATTTGCTGCTTTTAATTAAATTGCAATTTTGTAATGGTTAATGTGTATCATATGCATCTTAAAGTTGGTAAACATGTATGCCTAAAGAATAAACGCGATTTTAACTCTTTTTCCACATCTCTTCCTGATTTTCCTCTGAATCACTATACTAAAAATCACTCAAGTTCGGTAGCCTCGGCTCAGCATATAAAAAAACTGCAACAAGTTGCATTTACCTATAACGTTACGTTTCGAAACAATAAAGCAGACATCATGTAACAGAAAGTAAACGACAAAAAACGGGAATGAATTCACTAGTTCATATACACAGCAGTTGAAATTAAAAAACAATAAAAGATATTTCATAAATACAATGTGTAAAATATTTAATCCTATATTAGTTATGCTTAACACAATACTGGTAATTTTCGGAGCTCGATGAGCAAATCGCCGAGGCGCACCCGTTGGAAATCGCTGCCATATGGTATTTGATGACAAAGTTACATTTATTCGTAAACGGGTTTTATTAACAGTTTGACTTTTAGAGTTTAATTTTCAAACTGCAATAACTATATTGTAATTTTAAAACAATGCATGTTTAAAAGGTTGAATATTTGCTGGCCTAATGGTCTCCACAAAAGTCATTGATCGTCGCACACACTTTTTAATGAGCACATAGTATTGTGGTAGATTCGAATATCTGGTTCCTGTAATTGAGAATTTCGAATCGAATATTTAAATAGAATCGAATAGTGAATTATTCGGATCGGTTCAGACGAAAATGTTGAATTGCCGACATATTGTTTTTTGTAATACTGCCAACGCAGCAATAAACATGTGACCATTGTCACCTGAGATTTGTCGCATGACTGATTTAAATTTGAAGTCCACGCTACAACAATTTTCATACTAAGACATAATTTGTCTCAATCATAAATGAAAACTCCTTCAATCGCTTGATAAATTTAAAAAAAACTGTTACACTACAGATTCTGCAATAGTGGAATTTGGATAAAATTATATGTTAGCGAGAGGAGCCGTATAATTGCCCACCGTTGGTATATATGGTTCTTTACCCATTAAACTTTGGCTACCATGTATTCCTTGGTTCCGTGGAGCTGTTTCACATCATGGTAGTCTAAGTTCACGTTTGGTATGTGACAAACATTTGAGGAATGCTAGGTAGCTGATGACAATTTTACTCTATAAGAAAACTCTGAGTTCACTCAGGTTTTCACATGTAGAAGACAACAGATGTTTTGTATGCTCAAAGCTTGGATATCATATCAATTGGCTAAAGGAGAATATCGGTCAGAGACCGAAGACTTATCGATCGAAAGTTAGGGGATACCCCAAAACAGCGCTCTTACTCCATAGTGACACCTTGTGTCCCATCATTAATTAATTAATAACTCGCTAATTATACGAATCAATAGGCTTCTGGTACGACATATGATGAATGTACATGCAAAATCTGGAGCAGATTCAATCTTGTCTTCGTGAGATATCGCGGTAAAAATATTTGAAATGGCGGTATAATGCATAGAGAATTGGCGCAGGTTTGTTCGTGCATTTCCAGCAAACATTCAAAATAGTGCAATACTTACAGTGAAAAAACTAAATAGGTTTTTTATTACCGGTATTTAATTTTGCCTTGCGAGATTTTTGGATTACATGGCAAAGCTAAATTGAAATACACTTTTTTGACCCCAGTAGCAAGTTTTTCTGAGCAATAAACACTTTTTTCGATTTACTTTGTGCGTCTTTGGTTGTTCGACTTAATTTTCAGTGCGCGTTGATATTATTCCTAATGGCGATCCAATGTAGTGTCAATTGATATTCTCGCGTTAGCTATATGAAATAGAGTCGTGCAACAACAACAAAAAACGCCGTTATTACTTTTTGCTACTGTGAGTGTTACCTGTTTAAAATGTTGTAAAACTCGAATATTTTATTGATTGATAAACACGTATCTTCAGATTACTTTCATTTATTCAAACAACAAAGAGTGAGACAAAACAACAGCTAACAAAACGAAATCAATATTGATAATTTATATTTGTTATTTGTCAACTTATTTAAAATATATATAATGATCAGACAAGATGTGTTTGGCAAATTAATATTATGACATGTATTTTTTCACTCTTCGTCGTCACTCTTCGTCATCACTCCCTATTCAAAATCTTCCAGGCTCGCTGCTTTTGCGAAGGTGCGGAACTCGTCTGAAACGGTATTACAATTCAATGATACTTTCTAAATAGTTGAATATTTTACTAGATTCACTGATGAATATATAGTGAAATAATACATTCGAAAATGTATATAAAATAGAGAAAATGTCCATCAAATAACGGCAGGGTGGACAGTTAAGTGTCTTACTTATATATCTTCATAATCTTGGGAGTTAAAATATTCGTTGATAATTTTTTAAATTTCTGGCAAGATAAATTTTAACTAGATAAAGAATGCTTTAAAATGGGTATTTTTCTGTGTTTGTTTTATTAGTTTTTTTGATACTATCTAAAAAACATACCGTCGTCCATTTCTCTGATCATTTGAATTGCATCAAACATTTGACTGACTTCAGCATCGTCCTGGAAAAATATGAATGCATTGTTTAATTGCGAATGTAACTAATATGATCTAGTTTTACAGTTGAAAACTTCTAATTGTAAAAATAAATGCATGGATTATCAATCGCTTGAGTTTTTATAAAATCAAGGACACTAAATATTATTTTAATCAATTTCAAATATTTGAATGTATAAAAAAATTGTCGCAAAGGTGAAATTTCGATTTTTTTACAAATAAATTCTTTAAATCATTTTTCAACTTTTGATCATTCGCTATTGCTGAATAAACAAATATTTGAAGAATCTGGTATCTGTGTATATTTATTTTCCCAGTTTTGTGTAGGTTTTTACACTGTTGTTGTACACAAATATAAAAGGCCATAAATTGAATCTCACCATTTCTCTAATTGCACGAACATCACCTAGAGCCATTCGTAGTCCATATTTCATTAATGTTTGACCAGTTCTAAAAAGAGAATGTGAATAAATCAGAGATCGTGGACGGTGGATAACTAAAATCTCGAGATTTGGTAAAGCATAAAAAATGTCATTAAAAATATATATTTATCCATAAATGCTTTTTATTTACAATTTCAAAATGGTGATATTAACTTTTGGAAATATCTGAATGCAAAAATAGTCAATATGTTATTACATGAATGCGTATTGAAAGTGTGAATAAATTACTTACGGACTTGTCGCTGCTTTGAGCGCGGTTGAACCTGCTTTTTTCATGGCCTTTGTAAAGCTTCCCCATCCTCCTGAGACATCAGCAACAAATAATGCTACCAAAGCTAGAATGATTGCGGTTTTCATGATTTTGTTTTCTGAAATTGAATGATATTAAATTAAATAAGAATTTTCGTTTTAGATAATTAAACTCGAAAAAGCAAGGTTTGTTTGGCTCTTAGAAAATAATCCTTGTTAATTTTTGGAAGTAAAACGAATTCCAATTAAAAACAACTCGGAATATTACGGACTTCGTGATAAAAACAGAAAAATAAATTCGAATTTGAAATTCTTTATTGTGATGGCTGTTTGTAAGATTCGTGTTAACAAAGGTAAAAACAATGATAAACTCACATAGAAATTATTACATAGAAAATACGAATTTTCAAAAATCTCACCCGAATCTTCTTCGTCTTCGTAAAGTGAAGTGATGCTAAAGATGTTTATTCACCCTTTTTATAGAATTCCGTATTCGATCTCGGAAAATTCGTCTTTGAAAATCCATCACGATTTTTCTTTAATCGCTTTAAGAAATTTTAAGACAGGAAGGAATTCAGTGTGGATAATGTAATGCGTAATGATATGCGGATAAAGAAAATTTGCTCCTAATGTTTTCCATACGGTTATGGCGAGATATTTCGTGTTCCGTTTTGTGAAATATGAGACTCTGTAACCACATAAACATTACACGATTTTTTGTTTGTTTGTTTCTACTGAAATCACACTGACTCATTTTGATCGTGGGCTCGCTTGTGCTCCATACTTTTGTTACATTGTGTAAAATGAGATGACTAGTTATGATTTAATTAGGCTTTTCATTAGCAAACAGCCATATGGTGCTCTAAAATTTACTCAAAGACCTCGGATCAATATTATACCTCACGTGAATTCAACTTATTTTGCCAATATAGTTAAGTAAAAATATATTGACATATTTAACAGTAAAGCTGACTATTCTAATACAACACTTTTCGATCGGGAATGTTTTCGGGTAAGAAACTTAACTATTTATTAGTATGTGGTATTATTAATATTTTTATTTCAGTTCTCTTCTAGAAAAATGCAGTTTACACATATCTAGAGCAAATGCTCCGTTGAATATTAAATACCTTATACGAACAGTTTTTATCTGTAGCAGGAAAGGAAATAAGAGCATAAAAACACGTCGAGGGAGAAATGTCAAAAAAGTTTGTTCTAATAGAAATGTTTGCTGGATGTGGCCGAGTCATGACTTCTGAATACGCTTGTACAGATTTGCAAAAACAGAGTCAAAGCAACGGTGAACACTTTACTTTTATTATTCGCCAAATGTGTCTACAAGTATAGATAACAACTTTCACCACATGAGTTGCAACAGTTTTTACAAGTTCCATGGCAATTTATTTGTCAGCAATTATATTATTACCAATATATTAATTTCATTCGCAGGAATCTTTGCTCGAAACATCCATTACCAAATCTGCACTGTAATAACTAAAATCTTCATCAATCTTTCATTTTTAATTTACAGTTTGTAATTAAAATGACCAACCCATTATCAAAAATCCACAAACAACGTTCAGTGCAATTGTGTTTGTAAGATTTTTAACTTCTAATTATGTAAGTGATAAATGGACATCATGCTTGCGTTTATGAAAAAATAACTGAATCTTGTTTATGAAATTTCTCTGTTGGGAATGTTTAGAGAAACATTGAGTCATAATATCAGGAAAGTGATTAAGAACTAAGCTGTATTGTCTCCGACTAAAAACAGGTAATTGCTCATGAAAATTTCCAGCACGGTGTTAACAAAGTTTCTTCCGGTTTTAATATAATAAAATAACTTATGTGTGATATAAGGATCATAAGGAAGCGATTTCCAAACTTTTTGTTTGTGCGGCGCCGACTGATGAGAGAAAAACTCAAGTTGCACGCACACGAAAAAATTTGCTGCCTTCAATTAAAATTCAATTTTGTTAAGGTTAATTTGTACTGTATGCTTCTTAAAGTTTGTACACATGTAGGCCTATATATGCAATGTCAAGTCTTCTTCCACATCTCTGCCTGATTATCCTTTGAACTACTGTACTAAAAAATCACTCATGTTTGCTAACCTTGGCTCAGCAGATAAAGAAACTACAGCTCGCGAAATTGCAGCAAGTTGTATTTACCTTTATCTTTACGTTACGTAACAATATTGCAGACACTTGGAAGCAGAAAGTGAACGACAAAAACCGGATATGTATTCACTGGTTTATATAAACAGTAGTTGAAATAGAAAACAATGAAGCATATATAATAAATACAATATGTAAAATATTTAATCCTGTATTAGTTATGTTTAACACAATTCTGGTAATTTTCGGGAATCGCTTAGCAAATCACCGAGGCGCACCTTTTGAAAATCGCTGCCATATGGAATTTGAAGACAAAGTTAAATCTATTCGTAAAACGGGTTTTATTTACAATTTTACTTTTGGGCCAAATTTTCAAACTGCACTATAATTATAATATAATATATAATTGCACTTAAACTATAATTTAATTTTAAAGCAATGCATGTTTCAAAGGTTGAATATTTGCTGGCCGAACGGTCTCCACAAACGTTATTGGTCGTCGCTCACATTTTTTTGATCAGCAGTACATTGTATTGCGGTAGATTCGAATCTCTGGTTTCTGGGGATGGACATTCTGAATCGAATATTCAAATAGAATCGAATAGTAAATCATTCGAATCGGTACAGACGAAGATTTTGAATCTCCGCCATCTTGTTTTTTTTTCTGTCCGCCAAAGATCGAGGGGAATTCTACAATTTTGTTTATTGAAGTCATATATTTGAAGGGCAATTTGGACATATGACTTTTTTCATTTAGTTATCGCTGAAACATGTTTAACATAGTGTTGAACGCTCTGCAAACTAACTGAGTGATGGATTTACGTTTTCAGTACGAGGGAATCTTTGCTCAAAACATCAATTACCAATCTGCATGGTATAGTAACGTTTTTATCTGTTCAAAATATAATATTGAATTTTTAAAATCTTCATCAATGTTTCTTTTTTAATTTACAGTTTGTACCTAAAATAACCAACAACACATTATTGAAAATTTCAAACAACGTTCAGTGTAGTTGTGTTTATAATATTCTAACTTATAATTATGTAAGTGATATCATGTACGCGTATATCATATCATGCTTACGTTTATGAAAAATATATAAATTTGTTGAAGAAATTTCTCTGTTGTGAATGTTTAAAGAAACATTGAGTCATAATCATACGGAAATGATTGAGTACTAAATTCATTAAATTATCAGCACGATCATAGCAAAATCTCTTTCTGTTTTAATATAATAATAGAACTTATATATAATACCATATGGTAGGGGTGGTCAACCTGCTTCCGCAATCGACTGAAACCTCCAAAGTAGCTCGCGATCGACTGATAGGTAATAAGGTCATACACGATAACGAACGAGTAGACCCATCGATTATGCAGATAACTGAACAGTAACACACGCTTACACAACTTCCATCGCTGCCAATAAGCTCACAGAGCCGCATTGTTAACAAAATAGCCGCAAAAATTTCTTTGAACCCTGACGTCTCTGAGATATGAGAGCATAAAATTGATTGCTTCTGAAACGAGGAGCAATACGGAAAACCGGTTTGCCACGTGAAAAAGCGTTCTCTGAAAAGACGGCTTACAGGGTTCAAGCGGTTTATGAATATGTAATTGTACCCAGAGTAAATGTTTCAATATTTGTGTTCATGGTATTTTGCGCATGCAGGCTATAAACCTTCGCAGCAGCGAAACTTGCATTTGTTACGTAATAATACCTCAAATACCGTATGTTGTATTTCTCCTGTTTTAAAGCGCACAACAGACGCTGCATGAAACTGGTTATATTTGGGTTATGTTATGACATTCACTCAACATCAGAGGCGATCGACTACTCGAGACGTGGCGATGGCGATCGACTTGTTGGCCACCCCTGTCATATGGTATTTGATGAAGAAGTTGAATGATTGCATCTCAACATATATCCCTTATATATCAATAGACGATTTTCGGACAAATTTTCAAACGTTCATAACAATTAGACTGAATTAGTTTTTTAACTACATCAATTGTTTTAAACTGTGTACATTAAAATATATCTTACCCGTATTAGAATATATATCGCGAAAAGCAGATGTTGGAGACATTTGTTCTATTAGGGCATATTGGGATCGCAATTTAGAAAATGATTTATAGATTTTAAAGTAAGCAAGTTGGTTCGTAAATCATAAGAGACCCAATGATCTTTTAACTGCAACTTCCCCAGTGATTTAGTTGGTTCGGTTGATTTCCCCATTCGGTTGTTAAAGACGTTCAAGTAAACTTCTTTTTAAAAGACAAACTATCGCTGAAGTTACAAACTTAAAAATCAATGTTAAAACATTTTCGAATTTAATGCCATCTGTCCAGAGCTCAATCGAACGATCAGTAACTGTAGTTGCATGTTATATTCAATCCCCCAACATGCCCAGGTAATCAGATAGTACAGTAGAGTAGAAAAATATATATACTATTACCGTGTTTCCCCGAAAATAAGACTGGGTCTTATTCGAATTATTTTCTGAAAAATAACACTGCGGCTTATTTTGGGGATGTCTTATTTTTCATTTATTGAAAACAAAATTACAAAGTAGAGAATTAGGAGATTTCAAAATAAACAAAATATGAAAACTGATATCCATTTACTT
The DNA here is from genome assembly GCF_964204865.1 of Styela clava. Taxonomy (NCBI): domain Eukaryota; kingdom Metazoa; phylum Chordata; class Ascidiacea; order Stolidobranchia; family Styelidae; genus Styela; species Styela clava. Next base: position 8,904,038 of record NC_135258.1, on the reverse strand, counting down.
ATAAATAACACGTTTTTATTCAAAATAACTGCAAAACATAGATTATCAATCATTTAAAACGTGTAGGAGAGATTTCTTGCTATCGAATATGTCTTATTTTGAGGGCTTATATTAAAATCATTTTCTAAAAATCAGGCTAGGTCTTATTTTCGGGGAAACACGACAACAATTCAGGAAGAGGAAATACTGTATCACTGGTTGTCATCTATTTTCTGATATATATCAACAACATAGAACTATTGTGCCAATTAAATGAGGTTTAGGTTAAAATTCAGAGTTCCAATAACATTTATCTGTCAACTGAAATGTAGGAATTAGACAAAACCCAAAGTCGATAATTTTGTGTTGGAAGAATTTCAAAACTGAATTTTGGTGAGCAAAAAATGAGTCCAGTGTCAATACGACTGCAAATTTAGGGTCTGCCAGTTGTGCTGCCAATACAAATTCCATCAACACGAAACTTGGTGGTTTTGTATCAGCGCCCACAACAGATTATGTTGCAATCGTGCATTCCAATGGTTCTGACATCGCATTCGCGTCCGACTGTTCCAAATATTCCACTTTCGGCATTCCGTTCACGATAGTCTATTCTATATGATCAGTATATACGATCAGAATCTGTTGGATTTCTCATCAATCTTTTAGCGACTAGTTCCCCACTTTTCAACTTCGATTGCTCTGTCGTATGCCTCTTTCAATTCGTCTGATACAACACGAAAATCGCGCACTTGTTTCCAGCATGTTTTAAAATTACAAGATTCCTTTAAACCATGGCATTTACACATGGTTTGCGATGTCTTGACAACGGCCTGTTAAAGTAAGCAGTAGTTAACTGACTACAGATTTAATATTATTTTGAAGTTTCTGAGTTGCTAAGTAAATGACATATACGAAAGAAATAACATTTGGAGGCGATAAATGCTTCTCCATTTTGTTTAGAGAAGATACTACTTACACCGTATGAAAATAATTCTACGGACTCTTGTCATATTTGCATAATGCTATACTGAATCACTGGATCAATGGCTGAATATGGCATTAGGTATAACATTTATTAATATATAAAAATGCATCATATAAAAATGACTGTGGCATAAAGATATTGATTCAAATTTCTCATTAGCTAATTTGATACAAACAATAACAGCATAAGCAGCAATTAAGTAAAACGATCAATAGTTTCAAAGTATCTTTTCTAAGTCGATGACGTATTTGACAGAAGTGATAACGTAACATGCACGACAAAAATTTCAACTCAGATCCCAGATTCGTAGTACTATATGTATTCTTCTTCGGTATCTGTTGTAAATTTTAATAACTTATATATTACTGTTTTAATAATAATGAAATGGTGCTAGGGCAGATTCCAAAGTAACAAACTTTCCTAATATTCGCAGTTTGTTTCAATTGCGAATGTAACTTTGCCTAAAAATTGATGTATTTTGCTCGGGCGTTGGTTACCGCGGGAAAACGAAAACCGATGACATGCATGATCCTCAACCTCAAGCAACCTTTGATCCCGGAAAAATTCTTTCTATCCTTTCCCATTATAAGATTATTAGTGCTATTTTGTGAGCGTTTTCGCGAGTTGGTTGGTTTCAAAATATTCAACCCCTTGGAATTGAAAAGATATTTCTGAAACATTTTCTGATTTAACTAAAACTCTCCCAGCGACAAAACGATTACTAAGTAGGCTAATTCGATTTACAACTAAATTTTTCGCACTCGAAACTATAAAGAATAGTTACTGCTATCAACCATTGTTACTACAAATATTTTTTTTATTGAAAAAGTGCCTGAGCGACTTTCAACTTTTACGCCGGCCTCATTCATCTAAAAGCTGTACTTCAGCGAGAAAAATGTATAAGATATAAGAAATGCATTTGAACTTTTATGTCATATCATTGGCTATATAATTAAGTACGACGGAAGGTGAACGTCTTGTGATACAGAAACATAAGATCGAACTCGCAAAATCCAAAGGGGTGCGAGATCATAAATTTCCCAACACTTTCGCAACAAGCCTTTTTAAACAATACCGGTTTTTTATTGGCAAAAGCTAAATTTATCCTACTATAGTTAGCTACGCATCGCAAATACTTTCTGATCATCATCACTAATATCTGAACGGAATTATGTACGACATATTAACACAGGATAAAACTTCTTTTTTCCTATATCTCTCTCAATACCATCTTATTACATGCAGACGATTGCTTGAGACTTGCCACCAAAATAAAACGCAAACAGAGCTTCTGGGCCACCTGACAACACACACACACGACAAGCTGACTGACACCACTCCTATAGAGTCGGTAATTACCCAAATCAATTTCTCGAATGTTCAGTCCTGCCAATCAAAGCAAATTTAGTATTAGGATAAAGTAAATATAAATGCGTCGAACAATAATTTTAATGCTGGGTGAGGATGTGGGTCGTGTTTTATGAGATATAAAACAATATAAATAAGATCAGTTGATGGTACGACAGAGTGGGGTCATCTGGATACGGAAATGAAAAAATACATCGGAGACCTTACAATATAGTATGCCTACCAGCCTGGAGTATATCCCACTCTATAGTGCGGTAGACCTCCTTAAAATAGGTCTCACGATATAGTGTAGGCCCAGTAGACCACTATGGATATCACTATATATTGTGATCCTCGGATAGATCTCACGCTATGATGTGGCAGAACTCACGTTATAGTAGCACCGAAGGGTTATTATGTGGGGATGATATAGTTTTAACTCGTTAGATACCACGTTTGCGTTACAGAGATATTATAAAAATTGGTAATCTGCTTCTAACTTTAATATCCCGTCTCATGAACGAGTGGCTCTAAAAAATCTAGCTCTAAATCATGCTAAGTGGAGTCGATGCGGACATATCTTTGTTTTTAAAATGAATGTGAATCGAATAACTCAAATGTTGAAAATGAACATATATATATCAAAATTTTCGAAGTGAAAAGTTTTCTCCAAGAACTTTAGTTATGTGGGACTCACTACATTATAGCTATTTATCAATGATGACCTGCTACATGTCTGTGATTATAGTATGCGTTAGTTATTAATATTAAGCTCCAACACCTTTTCAAACCATACAACCATTTGTAAAATGCTTGCTAGTAGAATTCTGCGATTCCCTCGATTACGATACCCAAGCCCATCGAAAAATATATTAAAAGATGTATTTAATTTGACTGACAATGACAAGTGAAGTTGACGAGTACAGAACTGTATTTCAATAGATCGCGAGTGACTTGTAAGTGAAATTTTGATCAGTGACAGCTCTAGAACATCATATCATAATTCGTCAAAAACCATTAACGATTTCACTTTGATAAACAAATCATTTGAACTTCAATGTGGTCAGTTATTGTCTCGTTTTCGACAAGAACCAATCGTAAACTTTGCAGCCGACCATAGTGAGATTGAGATAGAAAAAACTTTCTCTATTCATTTCAAGAGACATAAAATGTTCAAAGTTAACTTGAATTGTTTGCCGGGCAACGACCCTTTTTCCCGTTTATCAGTAAATGTCGTCAAACGGATCAGCTAGCTAGGTAATTCCGAGACTGAACTAATCTAACATTTGAGATATGTAAAGTTTATTGATTCCTCTTGTGTCATTTAGCAAATTAAATTCTTAGATTGTATGCTCGCTATTAATGAAAAGTAAACTGAATAAGTAAAATCAGAAAAGGCAATAACAAAAATATAACAAAAAGAAAATGCTGCAAATTTCGCATGTATCACATTCATCACATCATAGTTTATCAGAAAATATATGCGTAAAAGTTACAGTATTACACACAGAATGAACAAACAGTGTTTACACTTGGTTAGTGATAATTTATTTATTGGCTAACTACGTAAGTACAACTGATAAATTACTAGTATAAGAAACACAAAATAATGTGACCGAATGTACATTATACTGCAATTGACAAAGATCACGTACAAACGAAGCATCATCTGAGATGTGACCTCAGGACATTTTCATGTACAAGTGGAAAAGACTTATTCTTAGGACTTTGGAATTTATAGATTGGATTATTTGAAAGATATCAAAAACCAATTTCGTGTAAATTCCTTCTTCATTTGAGCGAGACCTGCGCAATTGATTAATTTGCGCAATTTTTTAATTCAAGCTTGAGTATCCAAACACTTGAAAGGCACGGTGCACGGGAGCCTCAATATCTTGCACCAATTTTCAAAAGAAGCAGTAACGGTAACTACGTTGATAAACATGCTTATGTCGTATAGCACAAACAGCATAGATTGAGGAATCTCATTGCTCCAAATAACCGAGATCAATAAAACCGAGATATCGGATAAAACTGATGTCAAGGCAAGATAGAGTGTTCGTTTCATAAGCCTGAAAACTTTTCCTCCACGTCTGACAGTATCACGGCCACGTGTCGCTCGTTTTATAAAATTGGTGGCGAGGGTACTCTGACGTCGTAACGTATCAGCTATTTTGGTTGATGTTTTATTGGGTTTGCAGTCTGGAATATCTGCAGCTGGATTATCCACACCCAGCATAGTTTGATTTTTGTATGTTTGAATTGGTACTTTGTTGGAAACTTGCATGATAATTTCTTTCGTTGTATTTTCATCTTGACCCTTGACCCTTTCGCCATCCAATTCGTTGGTATTGTGGCCTGGCAGGTTTGTTGACAAACTCACGCCGCATACCGATTGTTGGCTGACAGTGTTAACAACATTTATCGTGGATACATCGTGCTGAGAGCTACTCTCGGTGGTTGATTTGAAATCCGTATCATCGTTTGCATTTCTTCGTACCGTGAATTGCTTATTCTGTGATTTTACATGCGATACGATCGGGTTTATGAAGAGCAACAGTAATACAACTTGACTTGAAACCATCACCCCGGCATAGAGAAACTCTCTGTAGTCAACATGGGGTACATGATCTGACAGAACGCATTGATGGTTTTTGATATCTAGTTCGTATTCTCTTGTATATGTAGCGAGTACTACAGATACCAACCCTTGGACAATTATGGGCACAAAAACAAACTTGCTTGTTAAACTGATACAGACACCGTATTTTCCACTAAGGCTAGGATGGCTGTAGAATGCTCTCTGCCGGGCCCATAGAAACGTATACGTTGGTAAAAGCCCCAGCATTAAACCTACATATGCAAAATCAGCAGACCATTCACATCCATTGAATCCAGTTGAGAAAAGGCCTTCAAATATGAACGCCAAGGTACATGCGTACCGTAGGAATGGTAAAATCACGGCTGCAAGAGCACTTTTATACACTAAACCACGATGCATATCTCTATTAGAACGACATTTCATCATCTTTTCTTTTTTTCCGTGCAATCCGAATGCCACCGCAAGATACAAGTTTAAAACCAATAATATGAACTCCACCGCTATTCCCCTATGCATAATACTCTTCATGACATTTCCATCATCCATGTCGTCGCCACTCATTTCTTCTGTCACTTCTTCAGTCATTGTGATGAAAAAAGAATTACTTAATAAAAGGCAAATTGCTGATTTTTAGTTGGATCCAGCTGATGCATAATCTTAGGCAGTGTTAAGAAACAAGAGGCTTAATGGCTAATACAGCGCATAGTCCAAAAATCCATTCGAGTTGACTTTTATTGTTCTAACAGCGCTAATGAATGAAGTAATACGCGAAACATTGCGTTTGAATATGAGTGACATTATATGAATGAATAGACGCACTTCCTGATAGCCTTAAAATTAGGGTATTGGAATCGTTCCCATCTATTATATATATAAGTCAATCTCATCATATGGCATACGGAAGTAATGATGGTATCGCAATCAGGATGCAGTATAGATACAGTAAAGTAGTTAGTTCATTAGGTCGATATCAAAGTCACGCGAGTATGGGAGGTCGAATTAAGGATGATGGCAAAAATTGAATTACTATCAAAATCCTATCCTGTTGGGCCGATTTTCTGGGTTCATTTTGCATGGGTGATTTTGAAAAAAAAAAAAAATTGTCTACCATTTAATCCTTAGGCTTTAAGCATAGCTTATAGAAGTGTATGATTGAATTCTATTTGGCTAGAATACTCTGAAGAACATTTCCCTAATATTATTTCCCCTATTCCTTTTGATGCCCAAAATTATTTTTTTATTAGTTTGTTGTCGACTTCAATAGAGGTTATAGAATTATAGATACTGCCATCTTGTCTTACGAAACTTTTGAATTGGCTCTAACTCTTTCCCAAGCTAATATAAATATATTTAATCCATAAATTTATATTCCTATTGTATTGAACGAGACAGATTCAATCTGGTGTGACTCAAAACCGCTACTCAATACCAGTACGTAAAAAAAACTGCAAGTCATGAACAATTTCAATCTATATTACATACCATCATATGCAGAATCATACACGAATATTATTTTATTTTTCTTTATGCAAAAGATAATTTTTCATTTCAAATATCAAACGTTTCAAACATTTAATTAGATCTTATAGATATTTATCACACACAACGTGGCCAATATATCACTCTTATGACAATGGCGACTTCAGAACGATGTTAACAATACCATTGATACTTTATTCTGCCTAAATACATACATTCAATCCTTCTGTGCTGAGTGTTTTTGTGTATTGATATTGCATGGTGTCGGTCAAATAATATATATATATCGAGAGAATGAAATCAATTTAAAATAAATATAGGTAAACAGAAAAAAAAAAATTTGTTGCAGTTGTATTTGTAACGGAAAAAATTATTGATATTGAGTAGTAGGATTTCTTACATTTTGGTATATATATTTGATGGGGTTGATTATTTACATACATGGCGCTGTTCCATGCGCACACATCTGAAGCATTTATTTTGAGTGTCACAATTGCATAATTCGACAACTTCAAACATTTTCGCTTCGTAGCCATAACCGCAGCACAAATACTCACAGCTTCCGAACTCCGACCCTGTAGCATTGCATACACGGGAGCGAGTTCCATAATAGTTGTTTCTCGGTACACGGTAGCAAAGGTCTGGAGAACCATTAAAATATACAAGCTCGGTGTTAGATTTGAGATCGGTTTTGAGTTTGGTATTCAGATTCCCAGATGCAATTTCGTCTCGCGGTATCCAAAATTGACTTGCATTAAAATATGCTTTTCTCAATGTATTGCCAATTACTCGAAAATCCTCAACATCCTCCCAGCAGAATGTTTTGTTGCATATTTCCATATTTTCCGGTACATCGATACATTTGCACTTTTTCTCGGACGTATTTACAACAGCCTGTCAAAACCAGACGGACGAATATAATAAGCTAATTATACTCAATGATTGCCGAGTTTTTTCGCGTCCAAAATTGGATACTCCCGTATAGTGTGTGTACCAGGTTAGGGTTAGGCCATAATTTTTCTCCAATTTTCCTTATTTTATTTCTATCACAAGTTCGGTGGCTGTCTGTGTTAACCAAGTGAATATACCCCTGCCCATAGGTTTCAGTCCCTTTACGCACACACTTCTGGAGCGCCCAAAATTGATTCGAAAAGATATAAAACGCCTTCATTAACAAAGAAAGTTTTTTTAATCTTATTTTCTATAATGTCAAAACTTGGCCAGATAAGTAGTCTCTCGCCTTCTACGAATTTCAAAAGACGACTGTAATTTTTACATATAAGCCCTGCTTAGCTTGGAACTTTTGAAACAATATTTACTCATTATTCTGTAAATATCTCACATCCTAACGGTTTATAAAGGTTTATCCAATTTTGCATTTCATTTGAATAGGAATCCAGAAAGGAAACAAAATTCGTGAGCCATTCGTATTATTATTCGAGGTTTCATAAAAACGTTGAAGGTCAGCAAATGAGATGATGTTTAATTTGAGTAAGAATTAAAAAAAAAGCATAACAGCTGTTTTTCTGGATTTTGTAATAAAATATTCATAAACAGTACAATAGTTTTCAAATCTTCTAATATTTTCAAATTACTCACCTGTTTACGAGCAAATTTCACTAATAGAAATGACAGCAAATCAGAATAAAAACTAAAAATATACGTGTTTACATTACATACCATCCTCCCAACTTTGTTATTGTGATCGTCCATTACTAGTCGGCGATCCAGTCCTCGTCTGTGTCTTTTATTGTTAAGAAAATATTTCACTAACCCACTTGCGAATTTGCTGTACAGACCATCCTTAATGGAAATTGATAATAAATTGTTTTATTATTATTTTGAAGCAATATTTATGCATAGTTATATGAGATTTATTCATACATACAACCGTTTGTAAATTAACATCAATCCATATTATTATGAATTATGGATTATTTTTGATTTTTTATGAAAATGAACCAAAAAAGGCAAAACGTCGGATGACATCATTTTTCCACGAACACGCCTTTTTTAATTAAATACTGATCCAAGACTGAATTTATGTAAATAAAAAACTTCGTTAGCGGAATGACTCGAATTTGTGTTAAATATTCCTAGGCAGCAAATTATATGGACACGGCCACTAACGCGGAACCGCCACAAAATGCGCAATTTTTAATTTTGATGACGCATTTCGTGTCCACTAAAATTGATTGCTAAAAGACTCGTAAAAGAATAATAATGATAAGAAAGTCATTTATAGTCACATTGTAGGTTTGTAGATATCTGTGATACTTATAACCTATAGCATGTTGTTTTGTCATTCATCGTGAAAGAGGGGGCGATAGAAAATGTCATAAACTAAATCCAATTAAACTTACATCGGGACAAGCTTCGGGTGGAAGACTATTAGTTGCACAAGCTTGAGATATGGCATGTACTACGCCAGCAGCAGTTATAGCATGTGCAAATGCGCTTTCTCGAGATCCTGAAATGCAAATCATTTTGAATAGGAAAAATTAGAACAAAAAAATGAAATTAAAAAATTTATTATACTAAAATTTAATTTCAATTAAGTTTAAATTCAATTTTTTTCATTGAATGTAACAGACTGCTTGAAAACGGCTAATTTTTATGAGTTCATCACATAAAACTTTGAAGTGAAAAACAAATTCAAACAAATATTTTTAAAAAAACAAAATACCCTTCTAGCGACAACAACAATCTTCAATGGTCGAGTAGTTGAAGAAAAAAGACGATTTTTTCACAAAAACAACATAACAACAAAACGATTCATATGGGTCAATTTCATTCCCAATAATTGGAATAGTGTTAGTTATTAGGTTACATTATATCATCACAGCCGACTTAACTCAGTGTCAGTTGCGTTTTAAGCGTTGAAACTAAAGAAATGTTCAAATATTTCACTAGATAGTCACCGTGATATTTTATAAATTTTCCATAAAATATCCATTTTTTTTCTTCTGTTGAGCAATTCCATCGATCATTGCGAAACTGATATTTACATTCCGAGATTCCTTGTCTCGCTCCCTCGATTACAAACTTCATAAATGCTTTATTCGTCTTACACCATCTCTTTTGGTATTGTGTGAATCCTTCTACTTTTTGACAAATAGATCTATTTCTCTGTACCATATCGCGAATGGAATCTTGTGCGACGGACCTGAAAATTATTTTGTAAAAAAGTGTTTATAAAGTAAGTTGTACTTATTATATCCGTAGGTTATATATGATTTGTCGTTTGAAGAAATTTTTCTTGAATAAAAAATTATCAATTAAAACCATGGATCGAAAAAAAACTATTTGTTAACTTTTATAGTCCGAAATAATATTTGCTCATAGTCATGCAGGTGAAATACGATTCGACATTAGCTAAATAGTCATCATGTCTTTACATTGTCGTATGAGCTCTTCTCTCCAGCAGTGACGAATTGGTTAAAAGAAGAAGGTTTTTGTTTTGCATCGCCAATAAAACATAACAACTAATTACGTACACTGCAACTAGTTAAGTGCAATGGTTCTTAAATTTATAGAAAGAAAAATCTTACCACCAACGGTCATGCACGTTTCTGCTCAAAACCATTGTGGATAGAAGTACAGGAATGAGAACAACACAAGCTGAATAGAAACTCGGCATTGTGCTCACATGAAAAAAATTACTACCAGATTCAAATGGTAAATAGGAGGTAAATAAATACGCTTATTTCGCTTCTAATTGATTTAAGCATAAAGCAATTATGCGATTAAAAAAAGAACATCAAAATTTAATATATACTGGTTTAGAGATATATGAACTGTTATTATTTGCGACAGAGTAAACCAGAATAAATTCAGTCGACCCTGAAACTGACATCAGGACCGAGCACTATCAGTCGTGACAGAAGCGATTGTAACAGTCTATAACGACCTTGTTTCTAAGATAAAAACCAAGTAATTAAATTAATATAAAACTTATCCCCAAGCATGATCTACTTTATATAAAATTCTAATATCTATTATTCTAGTCTAAATACAACTTATTTTTCTACAGCAATCCCGGCAATCTTTTTAAATTTGTATCCTATGTGCGACGCCTGTGTCGCAATGTAGAATTGCGGTCTGTGTCGGACGAGTTGGCTAAGAATATTTTATATTTGTCCCCAAATGGCTGCTTAGTCATATTCTTGACAATTACACCAAATCGTAAATATAAATTAAAGGCAAATAATGAAAACTTGTTTTAAATGTTCAATGTACAACACCTACTTACGAAATTGCCCAATTCGGCCTACAATTATATCCGCATTCCAATGTTGGCATTATTCAATAGCTTAATTCAATTTGGAACGAAAATATTCAAATAATCAATCCGTATAATAACTTTAAAAAAATCATGCGGTAAATGAAGATTTCAAACACTTTTCCCAATTTCGAAATTGTTACCAACAAATGCCTGCATCACTTCTAAAGCAAAAGACGAAAGTCATGTGGGAGTCGTGGGACTGCCAACGATTTTTATGAATATCAATTAAACCACAAACGCCAAAAGAGGTTACTTGTGTCTGCAATTATAGTTTGTCTTTTTCCGTCTCGAAAAATAAAAATGTAGGATTGCAAACAAATTTAATTTGGTTGTATTGCTGCTGAACTTGATTCTTAAACTTTGCTGTACTCTCGCAAGTTGGGTTAATATCAGTCAGTAATTTAATCCCAGATTAGCCTACCGTCTGATTTTCACACTGATAATTTGTTGTTTCATTTTTGTACACAAAGTTACATATGGATCGTTCTGTTATTATTATATTATTGTTGTTAATCTTGTTCTTGTTTTTTCAAATAATTCCATTGAAAAAAAAATCAATGGCTATTACATGTCAACAACTACCGTTGGAAATCTCCGTGTTTTTATGTTTTATATTTTTGAAAAGGGCAAAATTTTAATACAAGATTGTTTCTGGGTAAACACAGGTATTCAGGAAGCAATATAACTGCAATCAGAAAAGTCCTAAGTTATGAAGGAAAGCTATACGTTTGGCCGTTGTTTACGACTCCGTTGAATACAAGCTTGAATTGGAAATGAACGAATGTACGTTATACAGTACTCGTGTTTTTTTTATTTTACTAATAGATAAACGCCGTGGTCGTATTCACAGTTTCACAGTCCCCTGGAGTATTTGAGGTATTTTATCTTTTTGCTTCAGCAATTCAATAAAATAACGTTCGAGTTTGTCGGTTACAGACCTGAAATTAATTGAACTGAGTGCTATATTTGTTCAGTTCTGATCAAAGTCAATGCAGTGGAAAAGTTTTCTTTTAGTTCTTTAGCTCTTTGATGGTTTTCATGTTTTTCAAATTTATTATATACACATATTATTCAATTGTTTTGGTGTCTCGTTTTTTATGTTTTATGAATAATAATAATTAAAAGCATAGGCGTTAACTAATTTTATTTATTAAGCTGAACCAGCATCGTGGGTGTCGCTGCTCGAAGACCTTTCGTGGTCCCTCGCGACTCCTGTCACAGATATGAAGTTCGTCTTTTTTCATTTACTTTATATCTTGTCATATTTCCGTGATATATTTATATTAATTGTGTTGACGAATAAACGATGATTGATTGATTGATTAGTATATCGTCAAAGTACAAATTGTCTGTGCATCACTGAGTCGTCAGTGCATCATTGCATTTCCAAGCAAAGTAACATAACTCATAAACATGGAAATATTATAGTATACATTTTCTTATATGTTTCCAACATAACTGTTTTAAATTTCTTGTCTGGGGAAGTATGATTTAGGCCAGACGAAGCAATACGAAAGAAAATTTGGGAAATTGAAATGAACTATTTAATATAGACGTTTTCACTCTTGCCATATTCACTGCATATGGATCAACTAACGCAAAGACAGAGGGAAAGGAGCACTAGTTAAACACGTGCTACTTTAAATAGCCATAAAATAATGAAGCCTTGAAAATCTGGATAATTGGGTTATTTTGGAATATGACCTTTGTTACCGTCATCTTTACTTTTCAGGTCAGAATTAAATTGTTTTTATTTTTTGTAGAATAACAACGCAAAGTCAATTTATATTGGGTTAAACAAAAGAAACGAATCTTATTACAGTTTTCAGATTCATATTAGAAATAAAACGCGACAGGAAAATTTTGCAAACAAAACTTTTCCTTTAAAAATTCCCTTGTTTTTCTGACTCAGCACCATTTTTTCCAGCAATGTCGAAAATTATATAATATTTGCAGAATAAAATTATAAAATGATACAGGAAGCAATATCGCCAATAATTGGAAAAATGAAAGTAAAAAAGCAATACCTATTTTGCATCACTATGTTTGGGACATATACAATTGACGTGATAATTTTTAGATCGACTTCCTAACATATAATATTTTTATTGAGTGAACCTGAAACGAGTATGCTTAAAAGCTCAGCAGAAAAATAAATCTCTTTGCGGAAATAATCGAAGTCGAGTTACGTGATTGCTGCAAAAATATGATTGTGGCATATTTCCATATCTCATACAAATTGCTAGATATATTCGTGAAAAAAAGATTGGGTAGTATTACATATCCTTAAACACCAGATATTAATGTAGTTACAGTAGATAAATAACATCATTCAAATATTAGCAACATTAATAACAACACTTAGGAGAATTTATACATTATGAGCAGGTTTTTCTAAAGATAGGTAGTGATGGAAGTAGAAGGGAAGGTATAAGAAAATCGCAGTATATTGATGATTAACATGAGTGATCGGCATATAGGAATAGAATGAACATATGGATTAAATCTTCTGGATAAAAACATATAGTGATTTTGAAGGTCTCGGTCAGCCTTAGCAAAGCAAGAGCTTAGAAAATGTTATAGGTATCCCAATCAAAGGAGAGTTCGTACTTTACATAGGCAAATAAATGAGATGTGTAACAATCGGTAGATAAATCGTTTCGGTTAAACTTCTAATGATTTAACGACAGATAAGGAGGATATCGGACTATCCGCGACGAAACGCTCGAGGTTTATTGTCAACTGATGACCAGAATAATGTTTTAAACAAATAGTTCATTTACTGGTTTTAAACTTCTTCCCAAACCCATCCTAAAATTTTATTCGAAATTGAGAACTCGACACTGCATGCAACTACAAATGCTTAGTGCTAAACAATGGAATTATGTTATCTTGACGCTTTGGAACAGTTTAAACATAGAATTTGTCACTAAAAACGTATTTGCAATATAAAACATAAAAATTATGATATTCGATCTTGTGCTATTCTCACCAAATTATAGGATTTTTCTTAAGGAGATAGGGTGGTCGAAAAACGATGGGAAATTCCAACAAAAATTATTTTTTCCTGCTATGTGTTCTCATCTTCCCCCTGATTTTGAGCAGCGGAGTGTACGACCGTTGGTGGTAAGCTTTTTTTCATGGACAAATAACTGTATTATATTTGAAAATACCGCCGACAAAAATCTATTTAATACTAAATGATATATATATAATTAAACATTTATTCATTTTGGATAGCATTACCGCAGTGCTTTCCGACCTTTATTGTCAAATTTCTCCTGCTTTTAAATTGTTATTTCTCCCTCACACTACATAAAAATATTCATTTATTCAATTATTAATGGGTATTAAGCTAGGGTTGTACGCAAGTTGCCTTTGTAAAATTTAAGTAGTTTATAATGTGGGCATAAATATTATATTAATTATGAACTGAAGAAAACCAATGATACCACAGCAAATACAAAACACAATTCCTCCACAACAATGGCAAATGAGGAGTTATTCCTGCCCGGTTGGGAAACATGCATGTCGCACTCTACTCTGTGGGTCTAATAACATATCAAACAAGAGAGCAGAGCTCAAATATATGGACACGTTGCGCCACATATTGGCAAATTTTGTTGGCGTCATAGCACACAAAAACGATAAATGAAAGTAATAGCCTTCTAACGAAAAATATAATCTTTACTCACTGAAAATTTCAAAGCAATTGGTCCAGTAGTCGAATAGAAAAGCGATTTTATAATGATGAAGACGAAAATTAACAAGAACAACAACAAAATATTGAAATGATCGTATGTCCACTAAACATGTCCAATAATAACAAAAAAATAGAGCGTTTCTTCCTTTGTTTTAAATTTTGGATAATGAATCCTATTATTGACAATGCAAGATCTTATTCGAAGTAATTATAATTCCTTCTAAATTCTATGTGATTGGAAATAAACTCCATACGACGGAATACATCCGATTTTTAATGTCATTTTGTTCGATTTCTAATTTTTCAATAATACATTGCTTTGTACAGGTCTGTGGCTCAAGATTCTGTTTACGATATGCTGAAAAGTGATGTTCCAAATTGTCATCTAATGGATAGATTTACCAACTATCAAAGAAAATGGTGCGAAAAAGAAAACCCCTCATGAAATATGTAAGCGAGGGAGCGAGAAACGGAATTTCTGAATGTCAATATCAATTCCGTAACAATCGCTGGAAGTGTCCGTCAGTGAAGAACAAAGCAATTTTTGGAACATTCGCAGATTCGCGTAAAATATTTTCCTCTTTTTTTTGCTTTTCTTTATTTAAAATCTTAAGGTTTGATTGCGTATTAGATCCTGGTAACTCGTCGTATTGCTTTTTCAATAATCAATGCTGAATGCATTTTGCTCGAACAGTAGACGGTGCATTCAATGTTTGCTACAAATCATGTATCATCGTACTCAAAGGCTCATCATCTTATTAATATCTTCAGGATTAAATGAGTTATTGTTCATCGTTAGACACCACAGCCACCACCAGATCATATTTATTTAATATCAGTAGAGTTTTGGATTTGTAGTGTGTGGATCTCTGAGACATTTAAGTGATTTGGTTGTCACTCTGAAATTTAGTGAACATTCTATTTAGGTACAAGAGAAATGGCATTCGCTCAAGCAATAACTGCTGCTGGCGTTGTGCATTCTATTTCAAGGGCATGTGAGGACTTTCTTCTTCCTTACAACAAATTTTGTCCGCATTCGGAAATTGCAAATTACACTGGAAATTTGGTAAGATATTTGAGGATGATATAACATATTGTTATCAATTAATAAAACTGTACATCTTTTGAAAACGGATCATATCAATTGTGATCGATTATGATTATTACGTTAAAAATAAAATTACTTCCATAGCATATAATTTCGAATGCTGGGTACAATTGATTGCTACACCCTAATGTTGCATATTTGGTAAAACAAGGTTCTCGGATTCATTATTGAAAATTTCCCTTCAACATGAATATTATAGGCGTCCTGAAATCATATTTAATTTTTGTTAAAATTTACATTTCATTCGACTCAAAAGAAAAATGTACCCCAAGGTATTGTGTTTATTTTCACAAGTCTAATTGCACCTATTGTACTTTGAAAATTATATAAGCTTATCATAAATTTTATTTTTTGTAGACTACATACGCTTCATATAGCGGATTTGTGAGCAATTTGGTAAAATATTTTCTCGATGGAAAAAGAAAGATGCGAGAACTTGACCCAAAGCAATTGATGTTTGCTCATAACAATAAAGTAGGAAGACTGGTGAGACGCTCTTTACTCTTTTTATTCAATAGGATTTTGAAAATTAAAAGTTAATTGTAACGAATTTTAAACAGAACTCTGATCTTCTGAAATGTTTTTCATATAAATACTGAATTACTTAATTTTTATCAAATTTTAACAAGATAATATTTCATTCTTTGAACTTATTAAATATAAATGTGATGAACAAAACTTCATTTTTCTGTACAGACAGTGGTGAAGACATCAAAACGAATGTGCAGGTATTATGGAAAAGACAATGGCTTAAAATCTTGTTGGATGCAAAATAGAGATTTCCGGTCGTGAAATTTTTCACGGGGAGGTAGAAATATCACTCAACAATTCCCAACTTGTGTATCTCTCAGCATCTCCTGATTATTGTATTGAAAATGTAGAAGCTGGTATTGTCGGGACACGTTCTAGAGAATGTAACGTAACCAGAACTGGACCCGGAAGTTGTGAGCATCTATGTTGCGGTCGCGGTTACAGAACAAAGTTGATCAAAGTGAGACAAAGCAGGTGTGATTGTGTGTCAATCAATGGCTTGGAGTGCAAGTGTGATAGATTGGTTCCTAAATACATTTGCAAATAATCAAATTAAACCATTCTCCTATTTTGCTACCATCACTAAAAGCTCTGCTTATGTATATGAAAAGAGACAAACATTGATTTATGTCAACAAAGTATTTTTGTTGATCCCAATTCTGATATATAATTGTATTCATACGGGAATTTTTGCACCGGTTAAGCTTGGAACAAAAAATGAATAAACAACGAAATAAATCGTATGCCGTGGCATAAATTCGCTTCATCGTGACTTCGAAACTTTGCGAAAGTAACATTGAGTTGTAATTTTGATTTTGTTGCAAATGTACAATTGTGAGAAGAAATTGTCGGGCAAGTCGAATTTTTGAATAAAATATTCTATAAGCGAGAAATCTTTTTGGTGATTTGTCAGTAGGTTATTAGTCATAGTAAATATTCCAACACGCAAACGATTTATCAAATATTCCAAATGTCTCGCGCGGGTGCTCCCGAAGTATGCGAACCAAGATGGCGGACATCGGAACGTAACATGGGTAACAGGTTAGGGTTAGGCGATAATTTTTTTCCAATTTTCCTTATTTTAGTCCTATTATCAGTTCGAAGACTAGCCAAGAGCCTCCCGTAGTATTCATACCTAAAATTATGGCCTAAACCTAACCTAGTACACATGTTACATTACGATGTCCGCCATCTTGGTTCGCATACTTCGGAAGCCCCCTCGCGCGTATGTTGTATTGTCGTCTCTAAATTGATCAATTACGGTTTTGTATTTCCCGATACTGAATCCTTTTATCTTTTGGTTCGCGATGATTTTTCTTGCCAATGGGTCATGGCTAAGGTGTACATTGCCATGCTCAATGGGCAGGACAGCCTTGTCTAATTCCCCTGGTCAAAAAGATTTTATTGGTTTTAGCTCCGTTAATTTGTATTCTGCTGTATATACAATTGTACATTTCTTTGATTAACTTAATAATATTTTTGTTGAAGTTTAGTTTAGTCATGGTTTTGAATAAAAAACGTTGGTTAACCATATTAAAAGCTTTTTCCTGATCGAAACTGATTATATATAAAGGTAGGTTCCATTTTGTTGTATAATTCCATATTTCTTGAATATTTCGTAAGCTATCAAATATGGATCGGTTGGGAATCGCGCTTTTTTGTGTTGGCATTATATATTTATCCAAGATAAGTTTCAATCGGTTAGCTATTATTTTTGATATCAGTTTAAAATCTACATTTAAGTTTGATATGGGCCGGTAATTTGCTAGGTGATTTGAGTTTCCTTTTTTAAAGATAAGGGTGACTATCGATTCTTTGCTACTTTTGGGTAATGTGTCGAAAGCGATAGCATTGTTTACTAGCTGGTGCAGGTCATTCTTTAGAATTTCCCAGAATTCAAGGTAAAATTCCTTTGATAACCCATCTGGTCCCGGAGTTTTGAAATTGTCCATTTGTTTCAGTGTTCTGAATAGTTCTTCCTTCTTTTTCCTCAGTGCTAAGCATGGTTTCTCCATATATTTTGAGATACTCCCCCATTCTTTTTTCCTCCCCTACTTACGTTTGTTTCCATAATGTTTGGTAAAATTTTTGCGCTTCATCCAGTATTTCATTTTTTGTTTTCAAATACTTTCCTTCTTTGTTTTGGAGGCTGTCTATAGTAGTTTTCCGTCTTCTAGTTTTCAATTTGTCAAAGAAATATTTAGTTGGTCTTTCGTTTTGTTCTAATGCTTTGATTTTTGCTGTTTTTTGTTTGAACGTCACTTTTTTTTTCTACTTGCTGCAGGTTTTTATTGAGTAAATATATTTCTTGGTTTGATGTTGAACTGTTTTTCTTTTTTGTATATCTCTTTTATCAAAAATCTGACTTTTTCATTCTTAAAATGAGCAGTATTGTTTTTCTAGGTTCCCCATCCCCATTTAACTTGCTTAATATTTTTGAAAGTGATATGCGATGCCAAGTGGTGGTCTGAAACGGTGTTTACTAAATATTCTGTATTTTTTAATTCATGACTAATGTTGTACGGAATATATATTCGATCTATTCGTCGGGATTGTCTCCTCCTGGTAATTGTATATAATCTTTTATCGGGCCAGTGATATCTATAGGTGTCTATGTAGTTGTAAGCTTGTATAAAGTCTTTCCATTTTCTTTCTGGGTTCCCTAGTGTAAATGAGTTTTCGTTGCTGACGTCTATTTTTGGTGAACCATGTTAAATTGGAATATGCTTGATCTCTCTCACAAAGTTTATCAGCTTTTTGCAGAACATTCTAGTTTTTCTGTCGCCTCTTCTGGGAGGTGCATAAACATTTACTAGAGATAGCTTGTCTTTGGTTTGTAAGTTCGTCATTGATGTCGATCACGCTTTACAAGGTATGAATATTACATATTCAAGGCTGTGCGTTGCACATAGGTTTTCTCTTACTGCAGTGGCGGTGCCTTGGAAGAATCTTTGGTCATCCCTTTTATCGAAGTCGGTCAGTGAGTTAATAAATAATCTGTACCCCATGTTTTAAGTCGTTTCTCGAAAACGTTGCTTTTAACTCTGTGGACTTCTTGTAAAGCAATAATGTCTGGGTTGTGGTAAGTTATGAAGATTTTTAGTTTTTTCCAATTTTTTTCTAGTCCGTTTACGTTCAGTGAGATTATTTTTAATTGTGATGGAGTTTCAGTCATATGTTGGGTCTTGGTGAGGGTGATATTATCGATGTTGTCGACGAAGAGGTATTTTCTCTTTCCCGTTTTCCAATCTGTTTTTCGGTTTTGCTAATAGTAGGCTCAAGTGTGAGTGTTTGTGATGGGTCAGTTTCATACGTGCTATTTGGATTCTCTAGGTCGTTAATTACCATGTTTATATACGATTTGCCAATTACTGGGGGTCCAATTGGAGTGTTCCCTATTGTAGATGTAGGTTTTAATTTATGTTTCGGTACTGTTTTGCGAGGTGACGTGCGCTTTTGGGGTGTTGTTATCCTATTGTCTTTTGATAGAAACCAATCTTTTACTTCTTCGTATAACAAATCCGTATCAGGTATTGTGTCGAAGTGAGAAGTTGGGAGCACTGCCTCTGCAATTTGATTATCTCCTATTTCTGGTATGGTGTTATTGTTTGGTGCTGCGTCTTTTTTTCTTCTACATATGATACTATCCCAGGTTTTGTAGATATTGATTCCTTAAGCCACGATTCCATATTATTCGGTCTTACCTTGGATTTTAGGGGGCAATTTGCCTGAACGTGGCACTTTTGCATGATCTACATTTTTGTTTTATTTCGGCAATTTCTTGCATTATGACCAGGATTAAGACAGTTCATGCACGTTGGATTGTACAGCTCGGTGGATACGTAGGCTTTGCACCTAGCTTTGTCAATGACAAGAAAGGGGGGCAATTTTTTCTGTTTAAAACCATCTATCCATACAGCTATATATCCGTTGAATAGTTGAGTGTTTCGGTAGTATAGTTTGGTCATGCTTTTAATTTTTCCGCATTCAGCCTTGTTCAGAGCTTCAAGGACGACTTGTGGTCGTGATTCGTCTGGCACATCGCGAATGCTGATTCTTGTTGAAGGTTTTGTGGGTAGAAAAAAGCGTACTATTGTATCATCTACGTTAATGCCATTTTGCGTTTCTACAATAAATTTGTCTCTAACTGAATCACTTGGATTTGTTGGATTCAACTGTTTGAAAGATATCAACCAAATTTTCGGCCTAGTTTCAAAAATTCCTGACAGTTGTTCGACATATCTTTTTGTTACAAGGTTTTCTCCCAAGATGTAGAGAAATCGGTTTATATCAATAGAATCACTCGGTGACCGTACATTTGAACCCACGTACATTTGAACACATGCGTATATCCACGGGTTCAATCTATATGCGGGTGCTAAAACCCATGGGTTAGGGTTAGTATGGGTTTAACTATCCGTGAACCAAAAAAAAATCCATAGGTGCAATAGCATACAGGTGCAATTGTCATGGGTTCAAATGTACGTGGGTTCAAATGTAATGGAACCGAATCACTCACCTCTGTGACAACCGATCGAGGGCGATTACCTGTAATCCCCATTGATCCTGTAAGAGCTGCGGAGTAATCCATTTTTAGTATCCACGAATGTATATTCCATATAGTTTACAATCCAAAGTGTTCCAATAGATAATAACAATAGCAAATGTTCATCTTAATCAAACAACTAGCTCGATACAGCCAATTACACCAATAAACCTCATTGGTTTTTTTTTTTTTTTTTCCTCATTAAACCTCATTGGTTACGATACTGCCACTGCGCAAAGCTACCGATTCAGGAGGAAAAGTTCCTATAGTACTTAAAATGAATTCTACCATTTGTGGTGACTCGAGAATACGCACATAATTGCCACATATTTATATAAACTAAAATTCATGTGTTCTCCCTTTTTTAAAAAGTTATCCAATATCATTCATAAAACTTCAACTGCGCAAAGCTATCGATTTTGAAGGAAAAAGCTTTAAAGGAGTGAAAATGAACTCCATCATTTGTGGTGACTCGAAAAAACGCACATAATTGTCACGTTTTGATATAAATTAAAATTCCCACAATCGCCTTTTGTAATAAATTATTTAATATCACAAAATTGACAACAGATTACAGCATGAACTCATTCAAGCCCACCACAAAGAAACCAATCGTATTTTGAATTTCAGGAAGATCATGGAGTTGTTTCCGATTAGCATCAGAGTATAATAAGCTGGAAACAGAAGATAGAAAAATACTGATCAAGATGTCATTTAGACTTAAAGCAATTTGATTTCATATTCACTTCGAATGATGACAAACTCAAAGTAAAATTGAAAATCCGTTCAACTAGACCAGTGGTTCTCAACTTGTGGTACGCGGAAGTTGATCAAGGGGTACGCGAGCAGCTTTGAATTATTGCAACAATTAACTTTTGAGTTGGCCAAAATATGCCGACAACGCTTTATCTACTATACTGATTGTATTTGCTGAACGACCTTTATGAATGTTCCTCCGTGCATGAATTTCCTTGTTCAATTCCGTAACCAGCAACAACCAGTAAACATTGCCTCGTTTTTGTAGTTTTGCGTGTTATTTGTCAGTTTTCAGTTGCGTTTCAAAAAAAAAATAGTGAATTAAATATCTTAATTGTCAAATTATGTTTTCGAAGGAGCATTAATTTAGTTTTGGTAATAAAAAATGAGTCTCGCAAATGCTGCGATAGACTAATATAAACTAAACTATCAGTGCCTGTAAGCGGCACATGGTTGATTAATTTTAATAAAAAAGAAGGCTTTCAAACACGTAAACCAGTTTATAAGCGCCAACACATCAAAACACTCTCAAAATAAGAAAAAAAAATTTGCAATAGTGAAGTATAGGAAGATTTTTTCTGGGGTCAAGGGTCGGGGAAACGTCTTATGAATCAGTCCAGTCTTTAGAGATCGCCCTCGCCTGCTATTGTCCACGAACGGATTGAGATGGGCATGTTTTCGTCCGTCCTGCGAATTAGGTCCTTGTGCCACGTTATGAAATACTTCCATAGCGCGTGTCTTGTGCCATTGTTCTCCGCGCCAAAAATGGCTTTTTCAGTGGTACGCGGCCAGAGTAAAAAAACATTAAAGTGGTCAGTAAAAGGTTGAAAACCACTGAACTAGACAAATAGCTTGGTTAGCAATAGTATTGAGAAAAATTTGCCAAAAAATGTTTTAACCTTTCTAATAATAGAATTTGCAATAAGCTTTCCCATAATTGATAAATGTACAATTGTTGTCGGGCAAGTAGAATTTTTAAATAAAAATATTCTACATGCGAGAAGTCCTTTTGGTGATTTATCAGTAGGTTATTAGCGTTGGTGAATATTTCAACACAGAAACGATTTATCAAATATTCCATTTATCCATACGTTCGTGTTCCTTCTCACTTCCTTCCTTCCTCCTCAAGTCCACCAGTAATCGTTGGTAAAGTAAGAAACGAGTAAACCTGAACTATCGTGTCGTGTCATTAAAACTCTCCACGCCTAAATATTCATAAATAGGATTTAATCAGACATTACCTCACACATGTTAATATAACATTTTTTGTTTTGAGTTAAATTGTCTTTGCGTTTTTTTACTGTAACGATGAATCAATATTTCAATTCGTGTTGGAGCAAGGTCGAGATGAACAGTTAGTCGCGTGATAAAAATTTATCTAAAGTTATCTTATTTACTATATGCTTAGTGGTTATATTTATTTCATTCGAGCAATGCTGAACCAGGAACATACATTCAATTACTTCAAATTCCTCACGCCAGTTGTGTGAACACGTACAGAGATGTTATGAAGTTTAGCCGTTAACAATCTAGTAATAGCTTTTACTGATTTTATTAGATATCTTACCAATGTTGCGCTCGCTCTCAAGTTCCCAAAATATTGGAGGTATAGTCAAGATATGTTCACACTCATGGCTATTGCATAGTCAATGTCTGTATTTTTTACACTGAACCAGTAACAATACCATAGGTGTCGCTACTTGAAGACCTAAGGAGCTTCCTCTCGACCCCTGTCGCACAATTAACGTTACTGCTTTATATATTTTCTGTAACAATCTTTGTGCATTTGTTTTTTTGTGACGACAAATAAACGATTGACTGACTGACTGGCTTTGCATAGCTCGAGAAAAGAACAAATAAACGTCTGCCTCGTGCTCACATCGAAGGTTAGGTTTTGTAAATTCGCGGACCTTTATAGATTAGTACAACCTATACTGCTGGTCGCAACTCAATTTTGTAAAAGGATAGGTTTCGCAGAAACCTTCAGAAATTGCCACAGGCGACGCGTTTGTATCACCAGGGTAATAGTTTTCAACTAGCAATAATCGCACCTCGGATAAACCTCATTGGTTACGGAAGAGAGAAAAATGTTCTTATGAAAGTATGAATAAACCCTAGTATTTATGGTGACTCAAATAACACTCATAATTGCCACAATAATGTGAATTAAAATTCCCGCAATTGAATTATTTTAATAAATTACCCAATATCAACCATAAAACTGACGATTACAACAGGAACTGATTTTAGTACCCCACGAAAACCAATTTTTGGAAGGTCATGAAGTTGTTGTCGATTCGCGTTGAGCTTATAAACAGCTAATAACGGGGAGGGGTATGACATAACTCAACTCGCGTAGCGATAACAACGGTAATGATCGAATAATAAAACCACAATTGCAAACAGTACAGGTTGCCTACAACCCTTCAGAAATTGCCACAAGCGACGCGTTTGCGCCACCACGGCGGGGTATTGGTAATAGTTTTCAACTAGCAATAATCGCACCTCGGATAAACCTCATTGGTTACGATACTGCCGCTGCGCAAAGCTACCGATCCCAGGGGAAAATTTCTTATAGGATTGAAAATGAACTCTTACATTTATGGTGACTCGAGAAACGCACATAATTGCCACGTTTTATATAAATTAAAATTCCTTTCATCGCATTTATTTGGTACTCCCGAAATATGCGATTCAAGATGGCGGACACCGGAACGTAGTATGTGTACCAGGTTATCGTTAAGCAATAATCTCAGGTACAATTACTACGAGAGTCACTTGGCTAGTCCCTAAACTAGTAATAGAACTAAAATACGGAAAATTAGATTAAAACCATTGCCTGACCCTAACCTGTCCACCATCTCGGTTCACATACTTCAGGAGTACCCCTTTTTAATAGATTATTCAATATCACAAAATTGACAACCGATTACAGCATTAACTCATTCCACGAAGAAACCAATCTCGTATTTTCTGACTTTTCTACTAATAGAAACTGCGATAAGCTTTCCCATAATTGATTTACATATAGTATATATATATCAGTTGCCGAGAATTGTTACAGACTTAAAAAGTGTATTATAAGACGAACAACTTCTATCCCCTGACAGATGATGAACTTGACAATGGAGTAGCTACATTTGAATTGGGATTTAAATTTTGATAAACATCGTTATGACTACATTTTTTTTCGAACAATTTTAGAGCATGTCAGTTTGAACTTTATGATGAGGATTCGGTCACGTGATCAACTCGTAACTGATGACAACGCCAAGCTTGAAACATTTATTATAACTGTTTCATATTGGTTGTCGAGAAATCTTTAAATTAAAAAAATAGCGCACTATGAAACAGACTCCTTGTTCTTGAACTTCTTTGTTAAAGATTACTGTAACGATGATCAATCAGTTTCAATTGAATTTTTCACTTTCATTTATACGTAACATTTAGTACAATAAGCACAGTAAATATAGGTTGCATTGAATGTTAAAATACATATTTATTTGAATATTTTCTGGCCATCTTCAACAGCTTGCCAATTCAGATTATTTGTTGAGTTTCTAGATTTTTCATTTCACATTCGGCTCATCCACATCACATTTTATATTATGATGATTTCTCAGGAATTATGATCCCAGTCATAATATGTGTATCTGGGGGCAAATGCCTCGTGTTCTTCATTATAATGTTCATCTTCGCCATCCTCTTCATCCCTTAAAATAGGTATTGACCCAGTGGCAGCAGCATACGATGGCGGTGGTGGCACTGTGAAAAAGGAAACTGTTAAGTAAATTTTAATGCATTTTTTGTGGAATATGATGTATCATGTGATTATATATATTTGCAGGATGGTGTGACATGTTACTACTCATTAGCGATGGCTGGTGACACGCAATCTCAAGATTTAGGCAAAATACAAAATAAAAACATATTGAAAATGATATCAACAAAAAAAGTTATATGTATTTAATAGTCCTAAATCTGTACTATTTATAAACGATGATTCGTTTTCTAAATTTGACGTTAATATAGGATAGAATACATCGGGATATAATACTATGGAATAAAAATGAAGCGAAATGAATCTTGGTCAAACTTGATATCCCAATAACTATGCGATAAATATACTTCTACACCGAAGCTATGAGTAATTAGACCGCTACTTTCTGAAGTAATAAAGTATGTTAATTAGATAGCAGACACAAACATAGAACGAGTAAGTAGGGGGGACCAACTAGACTATCAAATTCAGCTTACTCTGAGACGTATAGTTTGGAGGAGGATCAGAGTTTTCAGCTGAAATCGCATCTCTTGTGGGGGCACTCGGAATGACTGAAGACATTGTATATCCATTTAATGTTGTTCTACTGTACATTTCAAGACTATCGATTGGCACCGTTCCTAGTATGATTGGAACAAACATGCGAATATCTGGTGTGAAGTCTCGGAGTCTAGCATGGAACTGCAGAAAAATAAAAATTTTTGTTTATTATAATAGAAACTTCTATGAATTTAATTTATTTTGTGTTTCATGGTCAAATTAGGCCAAATCTCTATCGGAAACGAAATTTTTCTATGTGAGGTTTGGTTATTATGTTGTTGTTCTTGTTGGTATTATTTTTTTTGTCGTCGCGAAACATTTGATTTCCTTTTTGATTACTTAACCAATTGCTTCAAAATTGAAGATTTGTTGAAGACTGTTGTCGCTAGGAAGCTATATTTTTCTTCAAAAATGTCTGTGGGGTCTGCAAGATCCGTTTTTTGTGTGCGATGACGTCATCAAATTAAAAATTGCACACCTTGTGGCGTTGCTAAGTCGGGAAGACTACGGTACAGTAGTCTTATGTATAACATTGGATATGCATACCACTTCGTTTGGCCTTTGTTACTATATATTTAAGCACTGCTCTCTTGTTTAACGTAATCAAATATTTATATTGAAGAACCTCAATAGCCATACGGCATTTTAATCATCAACAATGCTTACAACTAACGAATAGTCGATATCGATAATTCTGCAATTTCTAGATTCTGACGGAGGAAGAGGAGGTATGTGAAGAACTGCGTCTGCCCAATTGAATGTTTTACGCTTTGGAACTGAAGGACCAGTCACATCATTTATAACGTAAGTTTTTCTCCGTGTTTTTGATGAAGCATAAAACGTCACTGTCTGTAGAAGTTTGACTGAGCTTGATTTGACTCTGCTGTTACTGTTAACAAAGGAAGTATTTATCTGAGATTCAAAGTTGAATGTAGGTTTTTTGACAAGTCTAAGACAACGCAAGACATCATTCCCGTTAAAACAGTAATCCTTTATACATATATACAGCTATAAGGAATCACAATAAAGATAAATAATCATTGATGGTATTCGAGTGCTTGGCTGTGAACATTTCTATTTAATGTGATTCTATGGTATAATTTTGTGCTTGAAATTTGCAAGACACCGTAGAATAGGGGGTTCTAAAAAAGGTCGTGTGTAGCTTGTCCAACTTAATCCCCACTTTCTGACGAATCTCACTTCATTTGATATCCAAGCCTTCTGCCAAGCTACAACATCCATTCCAAATCACAGCATGAGTCTATTTCACATGCTTACTTCAACCATTTGCTTCACAATATATATATCTACCCGAACTCAAAATAGTCAAAAAGTGTGGGACAAGTGGGATGAAAATGAGACATCTCATGGCGGCAGGTACAGCTAACAAATAATATGACAGATTTGAGAGAAAAGGTTCATATGGTAAACCATGTACCGACCAATTCGAAAAGCAAAGAATTATTTATAAATAAAAAATTAAACAAACTTCAGCATATGGCATACACTGTGAATGTGATTGTATGGTATATTACACTGTCCTTTAAAAGTTCTACATCGAGGTATGGAATATAGAAAATCATCAGGTAATCTAAATTAGGGATATTCAACGTAAGATTTTAGGTTACCTTGAATTAGAAATATTAGCATTTATTTTTATATATTCGCCTGGCACGTAACCAGTTCTGTCTGAAGAAAAATCAACTTCAATTATTCCACTTCTTGAGCACGAACACGCTATTGACTGTGAATCATAATTTTGTGACGGATTCTGATATGAACAATAAAAAATGAGGTATTTTAAACTCAATGGATCTAGGATTTAAAAAACGGAATAAATGGGCACAAAATATTTTCGCATAATTTGCTGACAATTTCAAATCTCGAAAATACCAGTCTTGCAAAAATAATACGAATCGGTGGCTGCTTGAACAACGTCTTTTTCGGATAAAAAAAACTTCGAAAACGCTGCATAAAAATGAAGTTTAACATTATTTTCCGTTGGTAATTTGTACAGTTAAGTGAGATTTGGTTTGATTTGGTCTCTTCAAACATTCATACTCTTTTATTTCATGGACATATTTAATCACTCAAAAACATTCTTATAACCAGACTATCAAACGTGAGAGGGAATTATAATATTCTAATGTAATATAATATAAAATCGAAAATAACGTGACATAACTAAAATAGTTCAAAGGCTCGAATATCAAATACTGACCGTAATATCTTGTATACGATTTAGATCAAGACTATCAAGAACTGTAAAAGATTTTTTCGTTGTACAATCGAGCCTCCATTCTCTAACTATTGTTGCTTTAACAGAGTATCGTATGTATCCGAATTCTCCTAAAATATAAAAAAAAACTCAAATCAAGTCTCATATATATATATATTACATAATATTGCTTATTGTATTGTAGTTAGATATATATATAATTGTTTTAAAATTTCAAATTTGCTCATCTGTCACAATTTCTTACAAAATGAGCAACTGTAATCTAATAATGCGAGTGTAAAAATGGTTTGTTATGTCATATTTTATACAAGCAAGATTAGAAAAATTATAATACAGTATAGAATATCCAACACTTTAATATTTTGAAACCAATATGTATTGAACAACCCTAATCTCAACATGTTTCTCTGTAGCATAATTTCCCTTACAAATTGAAAGTGAATTACTCAATGCTATCAATGAAACATTTAATATCAAAAAATGAAAATTTTGCGAAACGTAACAGAAATCGAACGAAAGCAGGACTTAGTTATGAATGGTTTCAGAGTTTTTGATACTATTTAGTTACTTTGGTTTCACCATAATAGGTTTATCTATAGGAATGTATTTTTAAATTTGAAACAAATTTTGCGTGTTAAATATTATCTATATAAAATTGAATATTCTAGGCATAAGGATAAAATAATGCTGGCGATAACATTCAATTGCCAATCAAGTATTTATAATAAATAATATATATAATATAAATATTATAAGAAATATAAATTCATCAAACATAATTAGTAAATGACTGTATTGAAAGTATTCTATCAGAATCACATGAATTAGCCAAATTTATTCTTGTTACAGTGTTCCTGAATTTTACGCATGCGGAATCAAAAAATGCATAGAGGAATGGTATGTAGTTAATCTTTGCGTAATCTAACTGATTTTCAAGTCGAGTCTATTTTCATGCAAATCAGTGAAGATTTACCTTCAAACGATGACGGTAGAGGATGTGGCAGTTGGCATTCAAATGGTAAAATAGTCTGTCCCTGTGGTAAGCTATGTTCGCCATTCACTTCTGCAACAACATAATTACTCAATGATGAAATAACACACAAAAAAAATCATAGTCTCGACCTACCCAATCTCCGATTTATTTTTCGTTTCTTAATAATATTGCTTTATTAATTGGTTGAATTGTAGGGTTTAAAATTTGACAAACATTTCATATCCAGATTGATCAAACCAAAATCAAACTACTAAACAAACTTAAAAAGGCGTTTTATAATACCCACCTCTTCCATACAACAACATATGTTGGTTAAAAAGGTTTTGTGTAGCGGAGTAATTTCTAGTAACAGATTGCCTATTTGTTTGGCTGGCATGTATGCTTTCGTGCAGATTGGAAACATTCACCATCTCTGTAGTTTTCCAACGAACAAGAGCTTTGCCGAAAAATCTTATTTTGATTTCTAGACAAAAATACATGAAGAGATAATTTATTAACGAAGAAACTGATATGCGACTTTATTATTCTAAACATGCACAAATGCCAGTATTGCTTGACGAGAATGGCTACGTGTCGTTTCAGATTCCAAGGGTTATATCCTACCACAGCCCTATCTATCTTATTCGGGGTATCATAAGCTACTTGGGCATTGCCAAAAAATTTAGATTTGTACAAATAGTATTATCTAATGCAGGGGTTCTCAAACTTTTGGTGTCGCGGAGCCCTTGAAATTGTTGACTATTACTCACGGAGCCCCAAAATAAATGTTAAAATTGTTACTTTCTGATTAATATTCCTGAGCAAGTTAAAAGTACTTTACTCAATTTAAATGCTGAACCTTTTTTGATAGGGTTAATACAAGTTATAAATAAATCTAAATTTCAAACATAAATTATATATACTAAAGCTGTAAATTTGACACTTGACAAACATACTAATAAATTAGGGGTCGAATCTTCTCCCTTTTGACATTTTTGGAAGACCCAAAATGCCGCTAATAATGTGCGAGATTGCATTTTGTTACAATCGCCGATTTTTTTCCTCAGCATGGCGGCGTGTTTTTGAACCTACATCTTTACGCCGTTGTTTATTCTCCCTATATCAAAAATTCCCTCGGCATATACATGTATTGTTACACAATGACGACGTTAATTGCTTTTTTGTTCTCGTGGGGAATTATGAGTTCAATGTGAAAAATATGTTACCATTTTATAGTCATCGGCGACGAACTGCTAAAAATAATAATTAATGAAGAGGTAGATCCGCAACTCAAATTTCTTGATTGAAAAGCGGCATTCTAAAATATTAAAACTAAAACTTAAAATGGAAGATCACACGTTTGGTTTCAGCAGACTCACCGTAGATTGAAAACGCTTTTATAGACATTGTAAATCACAAAATTTGCTGTTATGTTAGATTTTCATCGTAGTAACTGCAAAATCGAAACACAGTCAATTGTGCGTGCGATGTATTTTTTTTCCCCATTTTGAAACTGCCGACGGAACCGCTCGCAATCAATTGTGCGCGCGATCCGCGATGTACCATTTTCATTCTAAAACTACCGATGGAGCCGAATGCAATAAAATAGATTTCAATTGTTCGTATTTTGCCCAGACATTGTGATTTTTTAAACGGCGATATCTTGCTTAAATATATTCTCAAGTGCGAAAGAACAAATCAAGTTTGACAAACCCCAAGATCGCAAAAATACGACTCCAATTTATTTATAGTTGGCAGTTTATCACATATTTTATGTTATTTTAGAATAGTATTCTTTCATTTTAGTAATCCTAATAGTAATTTCGAATCAAAGGTGAGTAAAGATGAACACAATTACATTATAACGACGAGACACTTTAAATGCTGGCATCGGTCATGGATTGAATATTTTACGCAACAGAAATCCCGTTATCCGTTTTTCGATTCTAATTTTGAACCACCTCCCTCTTAAGAATCCTGGCTGCGCTCCTGCTTATAAATAATGTCATTTTTAAATTCCGCCTCTGTGCCATATTTCGAGGCTATATTGTTGTCAGATTTTATCAAAGCTGTTATTGCTTCTTTGAACAGTTACAAAATTAGTCAGTATTTTGAAAAGTAATCGAATAGCTCGCGGAGCCCCTGGGTTTCTCTCGCGGAGCCCTGGGGCTCCGTACGGAGCACTTTGAGAACCTATGATCTAATGCACAGGGCCATAAGCCATAAGCCAATATTAGCTCATTCAGAAGTTTCTTTTTCGGGGTGAAACAAAAACTTATAAATAAGAAAACAAAAAATAGTAACATGTGTTAGACAAACTAGGCCTACTCATTAAAAATTTCCGTACATGAAAATATTTCTTTTCTGATTTTGACAAATCAAACGTAAATGCCCTACAAATACCATTAAATATTCTCACCCTTAATTTTCATCGGTCGGAGAATATCCACGACAAGATGTCCACTTACAAAATCGCCTGGAAAGTATACTGTCTTGTTGTCAGAAAATACAAATCCAAATGAAACAATTTTTCCCATGATTGAATTTTAGAATATACTTTCTGTGAAGTGTTATAAAAAATTCACTTTTCACCTAATAAAAAAACCTATATGCTTGTAAACAAGTATCTTTCGTCGACGATATATAGACTAAAACAGATGTTAGCGAAACGATGAAATTTATAAAAATAAATGCAATGCAAGCATTGTTTGTGCTTTATATATTCGTGCTCTGTGTGTATCCTGTGTTATACAAAACTTATATTAGCGACTTGTTTTTAAGTTAAACGTGTGACCAAATGATTCACACTTGATCACGTACAGATAATGTCATCAATAGTCACGTGAGGCATCGAGATAAAGGATAGAAGCATATTTCCCTCAGGGCATTTATGTGCACAAGTAGTTTTCCATCAACACTTGTCCCGTCCCTTACGAGGATATACACCTCTAGTAATGTACATGGAATGTATGTCTCGGCGATTTTTGACTTGAAAATAAGAATTCGAATTTTATTCCTCTGACTATTTAGTGATATTGCTTTGAAATTTATATTACATATGAAATTTGTATTACTCTTAAATTTCAAATTAACTTAACACATATAGTACTGAATATACTACTACTAGGAGAAATCGATTAGTTGCTTGAAGTAATATCTCTTTCAGCACCTCAATTAATATAAACTGAATCCAATACTCATACATAACCTGCCCGCACATTACATATACATTCGAGTGCAATCATGTTTACTGAGAAAAATTGTTTACTTTTGTTACGCGCACATTGTCAACAAGCACCACTGACCAAACGAACGGTACTCATGTTTATGACTCTGTAACAAATAAAAGGGGTATATACTATTTGTCTCCGATTTTTCTACGTGACTGCAAGCAGGTTCGCATTGAATTCATGGGTATTATTGCCGTCACACCCGGGTGATTTGTAGAGGATGGAAACATCGTACTTAATCAAACAAAAGCTTGGATACAAAGTGTTTTAAAATCCACTAAATGTTTACCGGACCATATCACGATAATGAATCGCCCAGCTCGTGAGTCGTGATCCCGAAACGTTCTCGTGGGCGGCAAAAATCAAATAGTTTGATCAATTTACTCTTTTGGCTTTCATAGAGCTAAAATACCAAAGTGAAATTAACTGATACGTAGATGCTTGTTTCTATTATTGGTACAAATGTTGTAATATGATACCCTTTATGTCACCTTTATATAAAGGTTGTATAATGTATTTCACTGAGTTGTACAAATAGTTGGACGAAATATAAAACAAAATAACTCAAAAAGGGAATTGCGAAAGCAATATTACCTAAAATGGAGAGCTCATCTCAGCTAAAGCGAATATATATCGTACTCTATACTCCAGACCTTTTCTCCTTACCGCAAATGCGTAAGGGCATTCAAGTTTCAGTCGACAAAACGAAAACAGCAAAGCAATCACCAGTATGTAAATATTCCGCTTTATTTTCATCACGTAACTAATCCAGCCGTAAGTTCCTCGCGTCATAAAGTAGTATGTATGTCATTGGTATGTTGCAGTTTGCAGCATTCTTAACTAACAATTTGCACGCATTTAAAACGTAAGGACCGGTTCCCATCTTCACGTGAATTAACATTTTTAAATGAGTATCGAATTGCGTTGTCAGAAAGACTTCAAAAATTCAAGATTAAGAAAAAATATGTTTTGATTATGCATTTTTATTTACCAATGACAGTGTACATACTTTCACTGATTTACTTGTCATCAACGGTTTTAGTTAGGAATATACAGACACGTTCAGGGAAAAAAAGGCCTAGTTGAGTAAAACTTAGCTCATTTCCATTCCCGTGTAATTTCAATGTTAAGTATTGTTTACTAGCATTTCAGAGATGTCTTCAATTTTTTTTTACCTCTTTTTCAAAATGCTTAATTGGTAAATTAACAAAATTATGTTAGCATGTTTTCGATTGGTCGTTTAAATCTAGTGTTGGGTGTTCTTGGAATGCCGTGATAGTCAGCGAACTCGTTATTGTTTTTTTATACGTTAGACCAGGCGTGTGCAAACTGTGGAATCTGAGTGCCACTGTCATATAAGCGAAACTAGCTAGCAAAATCCTGTTGCCAAGTTTACAATGTTATAAAAACATGTTTCTCACTGAATTTGTTTAAAGTTGGTGTGACAATAAATTTGAATAGCATTTTTCTTTAGAAATCTATGCGTTTTAAATCACCATGTCTGCAAGTACCCCTAACACACCGTAAAATCAATAAAAATGGAAACATTTTTTTTTACCTGTCTGAAACTACTAGGGTATCTTAAATAAAGATGCGGCCCGTTTTACAAGATTCTGAAATGATATAGTGGGTTGAACGGAAGAACTCGAATGAAGTTGTTTCAATCCATGTTCATAATCTAATAAAATCGGTAAGGTTTTCCAATTTATACTTTGTGGCATCTCCTTTTTGGACTCCTAAAAGTTTTTATATATGATATTTTCACGAGAAAAATGAATAGGACTTGTACGATACAGACATTACACATCAAAATGGGTCTAGAAATCAAAATCAACTGGCCGCTAGATGTCACTGAAGTAAAGATGACGCGTATGCGTAGCAGTCCAGCTGTACTCATTAAGGGAACTTCTATATGATCGAAAAATCGAAGAGTTACAACAACACTCTGTCGCCCGATGTATCTTACTAAATATGCAGTCAAGGCACAATGCATAGTCTTCACTCACAATAACTACTTATAACTGTGATAGCAGTTGTTAAATTTAATCTCTCTTTTCTAAACACCACTTGTAGTATAAGTACAGCACACACACACACAGTCACTAAATAAATTGGGAAAAGTTCTACAAAAAACCTATTCTGATGGTGCAGTCAGCAAATCAAGATCCAGTTGAAGGTTTTCGTCTCTGCTTTTTCATTGAATGTCCCCCTTTGCGCGCATAAAGTCATATAAATGCAACACATTGCTCTACTAGATCACCCAACTAACAAATACTGAACAGGTTTAATATGTATACCATATATATGCCCAGCATTTTAGAAGATTGTGGATATCCACATAAGCCTAAAAAAGAACAAATACTACAACTGAGTGTTGTTGAAGCATTTCGCATACCCACAGTTGTGGTGAAAGTTTGTTCTGATGTATTATTTTTTCTTGTTGTATAATGTGAAACAGTTGAGAACATCTTTTGAATAAATTGAATCTGTGATCTTGCCTTTTTGCCGCAGGTTTTTCAGTTAATATCCAGCAATAAACTGATCTTTCAAGGTCGATTCCGCAAGTTCATATCTACTAAAACGTGAATATGATACTGTGTTTTCAGTCTTACTAAAGTTTGAAAAAATTAATAACCAATCAATTACTTATAGCGAATAGGGCGTGCGTTACACGCTCAATTATATTATATCTTTGAGACTTATGAATTTTCGTGAAATAGCGATTGGCTCAAGTATATGTTTAGTTAAATTTTGCAATAGCATGCCCTCATTTGCCGCAAATAGACCGAAGAAATCTTGGCACAAACCACACTTTTACACTTAACTTCTTGGGGGTATTAGTTAGGATTAGTTATTTAAACAATCTAATAATGATCACCAGAAACATTTGCATCACTTGACACTGAGCTGTCTAATCGCGGAAGTAAAGTCGCCATAACCTGGTCACCCTTCATTTAAAAGCAAACAATAAAAGTAGTTGTTGTTTAAAAAACTAATATAAAAAGTGTAAAATAATATTGAATAATGTATGGGTTAATTCTTTTTGACTTGTAAATGTTGTTTTGATTTTTTTACCAATATATTTCGAAGCAAAAAAGTTTAAAACCAAAAATAAATCAAAATAATCCGTTGTGTGTGTGATCATTGCTTCCGGTCGATATTGAGGCATTCAATGCAGTTGTACTAAACAACAAAGAAACGCTTTGGGTGCTTTTGGGAAGGTAATTATATATACATCATCGGGTCTATACAGTGTGAATACATGTAAAACGCACTCAACAAACAAAGCATAAATTGCAATTTTGAAGCAGATTTTGTCGGTAAAATAAAAAATAGGAGATTTTCATTTGAAAAGATTTCTTTTACTTTTTGTTCGGGTAACTTTATCCATTTTCAGAGTCTATTTGGAGCAAAATTGAGTGCGGAAACAATGCTTTGAAATTTTCAAATACATTAATATAAGACGATATTATTCATACATAAATTTTTTGTTATTCATTGTCTAATGATACATAAATAATATTTCCAATAGCTTTGGATAGTTAAATTTCGTTTCTATTTTTATTTTTGAATCTTTAAGAAAACTGGCACGTGTATCTCGCAAAATGAATGAAACGTACAATGCTTTGTGCATATCATATTGACTTGTCGAATAGAAGTTTCCACAAAAAACATATACATGAAAAGCACTTAGCATCGATTATTTTTCCACGATACAGTTTCCAATGACGCAGTTGTCGATATATAACATCACGGGCGACTAGTTTTACATCAGCTTTAACGCGACACTAAAAATATTTTGTGATACTATATCATCATTTAATAGCTTTGTAAATTCAATAAAAAATCTCCCCATGACGCACTGAAAAAAGAACATAGAAGTATAGCGTGCAAGAAACTCTGTTTTGAAGAAAATACGTATGGTCGATTCCGGTAAAAATATTACCGTAATTTATTGAAAATTAAAATTTGAACATGTCAAATTAAAGTAATTAAAGCTTCGGTCGCGTATGATAGATAGCATGGAGGCTATTTTCGAAAACACCGTGTGGCGCCGTACACGATATTTTCCCTTCCCTACGATACAAAACAAGCATGTGCGACGGTTGTTAATTGTTTCCGTAGACTTGTAAAATCTTAGGACCTTGCTTGCAAAATGGTGAGTTAACTCCATCAAAAAGCCGAGTCAAAAGTAAGAGGTGGCTGGGTGCATGTTTATACCCAAAACATAGCAAATTGATTTTTAACTTCCCCGTACCAATTCTTCACCTGCGTAGATCATCATAAACATGCGATAAATGTAGTACTGGACTGATCATTTCTACACTGCCCGTTATAGATGAGTCAGAGTGGACACCGTATGACCGACGACGAAGAAAAAATTTAATTGAGATGGGTCAGGCTACCAGTTTAATTTTTAAAAAGCAGTTTGGTTGAAGTTGTAATTTCATCGCGTTTCGATGAGAGTAATCATCACTAATTTCATATAATACGAAGAAATAAAAAAGAAACTATAAATGTCCTAATATTTTATTGTGGGAAAAATTTTCACGTAGTTACCAATGAACTTGTTTTCCAGTCTATATTCTTGCACTCAAATTGACAAACTATTGTGTCTATTTATTCAACCAAACCTAAAATGTTAATTAAATTAAAAATCAGTATTCTTAATTTTCACTCGAAAATCTTACTATTACTAATTAATTATACACCGCTGTTCAAATACGATTTTGTCATTGCAAATGTGTTCTGCCATTACGAATGTGTTTTGTAATCATACCCTGTGTGTCCTGGTCCTCACCGTGAGCACGCAATGTGTACCACGTATCGCTATGACAACACCTAATAGTACGGTCGTAGGTGGCTTTGACAATAAAAGTCGTGAGTTATACTATTGCAAAAGTTGAATAGGTCGGATTGGGAATTTTTTCGTCAAAAGTAGCAATTTATATCAATCTCGCAATACTTTGGTATTGATTCTGCTACCAATTCCGAGACGAAAAATACATGCCATCATACAAACGTAAAATACTGTGAACTGAACATGAACTTGGGTCATATTGGATTTAAACCTCCACAAAATTCTATTTTATGTTTTCAAAATATGTGTGTGTGGGAGTTCATAAGGTTAAAAGTTTGTCTTTAAAATGAAGTAAATTACTTAGGTAAATAAAAATCTTCTCTTCACTCAGAAAGTCTGGGAATGAAAATTAAATGAGTTTAATTTGAATATACGAATAATATAATCTTAAATTACGTTTTATGAAGAATGAGATATTATAAGAAAAAAGTTCAACAGACACGTTTTTCTCAAAAAGAATTTCAAAAATATTATATATTCATATGAAATACTTAACATACTATACTCATTGATAGAGTCGAGTAATTTCACCAAATAATTTTCGAATAGATAATTATTTCTTTACCGCCAAGCATTGGGTTTAAATACAAGGCTTAAGAGAAAGGCCATACTTGATCTAGATATGTCCCAACCTTAGGATTTAACCTCGTTCAAAAAAATTATTGACATCCTGGAGCCACTTGAACTGGGTGTTGATGGGTTAAAATAACATGAACTGAATTTAATTAACAAGGTTGGGTTGCCGGTATGAACGAAACCAAAAATGGGAGACATGTCGGCACCCATTTCGCTGAAGTCGTACGCGTCAATAGGCCACAATGTACAAATTTGAAGTCTGGAATTTGTTTTTAACCAAAGTCTATTGATCATTATGTGTGATATTAGTATTCTGATTTTTAAATAACCACATATTGAAAAATAAACGTTTTTTTAATGTCATATATGCATATATGGCATAAAAAGGTGAAAAATATAAATTTTAATGATTAGTTTCACTGGAAAATGGACAAGCGATGGTAAAAGGACGCTATCTTCTACCTCTCAGCTTTACAATTATCATTATTTTTCTTTCAGTGATTTGACTTTTTATATACAATTGACTCGATTGTAAGCATTAATGTTCACCTAATTTTTCGTTAAAATATACTTGCTTTTTCTAAACCGCCGTTCTTGTGATATTCGAGGTATACTACGATAAAAACAACTCAATAGAAACATTTTAACGAAAGAGGTCATTACAGCATTTATTCACAGTGTTTGAAAATAATTTACAAAAAAATAAATAAATAATACTACAAAAATCACGATAATCAAAAATAAAGAAAAACAAACGAATGAAAGATACACCTGGAAAATGAGTCGCATGATAACAAAAAACAACGGAAAATGTCACTCAAGACGAGCTTTATATATAATAGAGGAAAATTATACTTGGAACATAAAAGTTATCATATACCAGTTACATCTCTAAGCCATATTTAGCAATATTCTCCATTTTTAGGTTAATTATTTTAAAAGTTTCGATATATAATTATTTTGTTCATTTCAAAATAGATAAATTCAACGTTCTTTTTCATCATATGTTATTTCTTTTATTTTTCTTGCTTCGGCCAAACTGAAATGTACAATATTTTTTTGTTAATATATTTAATTAATTCTGAAAAATATATGGTCATAGTTATCTCCTTATTAGCGTCTCAAACTTTATTAATTAGCAAATAGATGTCTGTTTATTTAGATAAATATATTGTCAATATTCCAAATACGTCATACTAGTTTAGGGTATTACCATATATGTATATTGGAATACATGTATATTACTCATAACTACTATAAATACACATTTATAAATGTTATTTACCTTTATTTAGAAATATTGAATCCTTAATCCATATTTCAGTTCAGTTTCATTCGTTCCACTATTTATGGTCGCCATGGAAAATCATAGAAAATTTTGTATTGATTCGAAGCGTGATATTATTCCATTTCTCCGTATGATATGAACACTTGTTGGTTCCAGCCTTTATTTACATGTATATTGGACAATTTTTCTTTTACATTTCTGGCATCGGACTTCGCAACACCATTCAAATTTACAATTACATCTTTCGGTAACTTCAATCATTTTTGTTCTATATCCTCGACCACAACATAGTAATCCACAACCGTCCATACCACGAGAGTTTAGTTTACATTCCCGACCTCTAGTGCCGAGAACACCAGTACGAGTATTACGTCTGCAGTAATCCGGAGAGGACTCTATAAATATCAAGTCAGTGATAAATGGCGCCTCTCGTGGCCTTTTACGGGGTCGAATAAGTCCCCTTTTATTCATTCTCATTTCAATGGCTCTTTTATGTTCTACTTTCAACATATCGCCAATGACTCTGAAGTCGGGAACCTGGTACCAGCAACTTTTCAAACTACAGGAACCAGATACGCCATGACACTTACATGCTGGACGAGTAGCACGAACTGCAGCCTGTAAAAGTAAACGAATTGAATATAAACTAGGAAATTTAAAAGTTCATTTTTAAATAGGGAATGCTCAAAATATATATACAATATGCATGTCAATGCAATTAGAGAGCGTTATACACCAAACAATGAAAGATATGACTGTTATCAATTTGTCATCATTGCATAAAAGCAATTGTAAAGGAAATGCAAAATAGCACACTTCTCAGTAACACTACTAAGATGGGTGGGTAACTTCTTTGCTACGCTTCTATTTTATCTGCTTGTGAGTACTTAGAAATAGACTATATTTTTGAAGTACGTCCCAAAGGCAGGTCAAAAACTTTGGTCAGTGTTATCAAAAATGAATTCCTAATTTTGAGCGATTCATTTGTATGTATATTGTTGTATATAACTGTTCTTGTTTAACGTTTAAGAATAGAATACAATTTACACATCAGACTAAGACAACTGTTTGACATTTGACGGAGATGTAAACATTGTCTTAAAAACATTTCGCCATAGACAGTCAAATAACACACTCCATTCTTGTATTTGTTCGCTTTCGAGTCTATCTAGTATAGACTAATTTACCGATGATAGTCACGCAAAAGATTCGAAGCTCATGAGAAACGGAAATACATGTCATCTAGTAATCACATGACCGAACGATTTCTTTATACGACTGAATGTATCAATATTTTTACAATAAACGAAATTGATTGTCAAGCTTTGAGTGTTTCAAGTAGACGTGACTCGACACCGACAAGTACTTGAAATTCTTTGCTTTGGGTAAAATAGAAATCTATTTATTTGATTGTGAACCTAAAAAGTTTTGTTTCCAGGTCGTGCTGTTTTTCTTCCAAAGTGGAATTTTTTTTATTGTATTTCATTATTGACCGCTCATTGAAGTTATTATATATGCATAATGAATATATCGGCTTCAAATCGTAATCGCATGAACATTATTAGTCAAGCTAGATGTTTACGTGTAGTCTACTAAAAACTGAAAATTTCTAGTCCCTTTTACGACGGTCTATCTCGATGACGCAGTTTCTTACACTTGCATGGTCGTTTTTGAAGAAATTATTTTGACGTCTGACGAATGGGGCTGTTTTTTCAGTTCACCCACTTCCATAACTGAGTACAATGGCCTAAGGTTAAGCTATTTGTTTAAGCTTGTCTTGTACTAGAAGTCATGAAAGGCGATCAAAATTCCTACCCACCATTCTTCCAGCTTCGTTGTTGTGCATGTTCATAATTTTTCTTGCTCTCTCCTTTCTTCCTCTAGGAGAGAGATTGTCTCGTTCTCTCGCATCAATGAATTCTCTTGCAAATCCATAAGCATAATCGGTATCATCTCCACAGCCTCCCCATCTCTACACAAAGTAGGAAGAATTAATCAAACTGCTAGATCGTCAACCATCGAGATTCAGAGTCCGAAAAAGCTTGAAACTTTGGGATCCTGATTAATTAGGTTACTTGCAAGTTGTGTTACACAGCAGGCGACACAAACTAGGATTTGAACCTGGAATTTCAAACTTAAACCCCACCAAGATATCAAACTGATTGGTTAATCACAGATTCTCAAACCAATTTTTAAACAGTGTCATTAGTGAAACCACGATGCTTCACAGGATAAGATAAGAATTGATAATTTGTTTATGTTTGGAAATTTTTGTAGTACTACGCTGTAAATATACTAGAACCAACAAACGCTTACCCACTCCTTTGCTAATCCCATTGGTCGTTGTTTCCGACTGCACCCACATGTGCCCAATGTATCACTTTTGCAACCCTTTGCTACTGAGTAAACTACTCCAGCTGCTGCAACGGCATATGTAAAAGCAGTTTCTTTACTCCCTAAAAAGAAAGTAGAAAATGACTTTTGTTAATTTTTATATATTTTTATAAAGTTTGTATATGATTGGGGTTCGCAGAGTACATATTATCAGCGTCAAATTTTGTCAGTAAAGCGTTAAATCCACGCTTTTTACATTCTACTTTGTGTAAAACAAATGAATTGGTTGTGAAAAACGACACAGTATTTCCCTTTTAATCAAAGACTTGGACTACGCGTGAAATCTTATTCCCATAGATGATATCAAAAGAAATCGAAACATTCAAGTTTGCTTTATGAATGAACGGATCCAAATTTAAAAATGATGTAATTTCATAAACGTAAATGTAAGTGGTTTGAAATACAACTGTACACGGATGAATTGCTTTATGCAGAATGTTATGCATAATTTGAAAACTTCAACAAATACTCGCATAACATTTTACGGCAGTTGACAACAAAATACCGCGTCCAAATGCCTTCACGCTATTGTAAAACTGTTTTGCTTTATCATAATAGTATTGAACGCCTGAACTTCAGTCAAGTATAAATAAGTTCATAGAATAAAAGCGCGCTTGAGTTTATATAATAATATATTGAAATCCGAGTAGTAAAACTGAATAATTATATATACATGGAAAAATAGGATGTTTGTGACATGAAATTTTATGTAACAAAAAGCAATATTTTGAGTTCTTTGATAACATTGAACGTGTTTATGCTGAAAACTATAGTTTTTATATGACAAATAGGATGTACTCATATTGTATAAATAAAAATAGAATTTGAAAAATATTTTTTGAATACAGGAAATTTTTTTGTGATTTTGTATCGTTTTAAGCATTTTATCGTACTAAAATGGTATTTTGGAAATAAAAACTACTTCCATTCCGGTTATATCCAAGGATAATACAAGCATTTGGGATTGAAACGGAAAAGAACCAGATGGTACCCGCATTCCTTCTTGCACCTGCGTTTGACGAGGGTGATTGAATTTTTGTCACAGTAAGGATATCAAATTACATAGCGACCCATTTTTGACATTTACAAACATATCAAATGTAACAACAAGACATGGTCAAAAGACTTTTCCCAAGTTTTCTGTGAACAGGTGTATAAAAATAATGTATAATCATTTTTGCAAAGGTAGCACGCAAGTTTTGTACAAAACTAAAAATCTTCATTGTTAAGTGTCATGTGTGAAAATTGACATTTTTAACTTTTTATCAAAGTTTGTAATATATTATTATTATAATAACTTCTGTAATTGTGAGAAATCGATCACGTGCTTGAGCGTACTCAACATTGCAGCTATTGAATCTAACATCAACAACCTACCTATCTTTAAAACTTTCCCAAACACAGAACTGTCTTTAACAGTAGAGCAATTCCATCTATGACCATCGAACTGATGTTGACATTCATTAATTCCGTTTTGTGCTCCTTCACTAACGAACGACATGTGATTATAATATCTTCTGCATAAAGTTTTCTGATTTCGTGATAATCCTTCGACGTATTCGCAAATTGATTTTGTTTTGTGATTATCCAGTGTGATTGAGAGGGGCTTGTTTGACATTGACCTAAATTGGATCAAAAAATAGTAAAATGTTTTAAAAAATTTTGGTTGGCAACGTGCCACTCCTGAGGGTCAAAGTTTTGTGTTCAATTAATAACATGTTAGGAATTCAAAAATACTTGAGGGTGTAAAATTTAATTTCTTCGTTCTGAAATACCAATATCATTTTAAAGTTTCATATATCGAGAGAAAAAAATTTACACTTACCACCAATGACTGTTCACTTCCACGTTGAATGTGAAAGCTATGAGAAATCTAACATACAATAAGATAGTTCTTTGACTCAGATACATCTTAAAAGTTTCTTTATATCCCCAATTTCTATTTAATATAATATTTTTCTTGGGAAAAAATAAAAACATCTTTTACTATTAATTGTTTGGATTTGCATTCCAATGTATATTTAAATTAAAACAAAACATAAAAATATATTTCATTTTGAGAGATTGAGTAACCAACGGCCTCCATTAAATTACAGAAGGTAGGCGATTATAATTCGTCGTCTGTCTGTCTCGCTACTAAAATTAACGTTAATGTTAAAGCAGCTTACGTATAATAACAACATACATACATTTTCTGAAATGATACAACCTGTTAGTGAGTTCGACACAAAAGAAAACCTATTCTTGAATTTTCAACTTGGTGCGACTTGGTCGCCACTTGGTGAGTGACATGTTTTTGAAGTTTTTCTTACAATTCATAATGATCAAAATAACGCACTATATTTTGGATTCGGTATAGCATTAGCGTGTCAGATAAAACTACAGCAGTCAAAGCACCCGGTCTTAAAATCCAGTTATGTTTTTAGTCTGGAATATTCTCATTTCGCGCCTTTTAGTAATTACCAATAAGTTTGCATATACTTCCCCTCGTGTGGGTGATTATGAAGTGCGCGTGAAGAGCGGTAAAGCATAGGCGTACCATGAGTATATTTTCAATTTCACATACCGTCAAGAGGATAATTGGTGAAGTATTTTATCAATGCTAATGGGCCACTTTACTAAAAAACTAACAAACTGTTAATTAGGGCATCCACGTTACCGCAATTGAATAACTGGCTAATTTCAAAGGCTTCTGCTACCACTCTAGAAAGACGTTTAAAATTGAGCCGACTTTAACGTAATGGCGATGAATCGTGCCTCCTAAAGTTTTCTAATGTTTGGTCAACAAAGCCTAAAATTTGGTCTCAAAACAGTAACTAATCGTTCCGGTAATTTTATAATATGCATCTTAGATAATTTTTCTTATATGTAACGAATAAGTCACAATCAGACAATTTAATATTA
Source organism: Styela clava (assembly GCF_964204865.1). Lineage (NCBI taxonomy): Eukaryota > Metazoa > Chordata > Ascidiacea > Stolidobranchia > Styelidae > Styela > Styela clava. Next base: position 8,859,931 of record NC_135258.1, on the reverse strand, counting down.
TACTTAATATTTAAACACTGTGTCATTTAGGTATGTTCAGAGTTTAAAATGGTAATGGAACCAGTAGTTTATTTGACATAATCCATGTATAATCTGTCAAAGATAAATTTTCGATTATTTCATCAATATCGAATTTATTTTCCACAAAATTCGAAAATTTGAGTTATGCAAACAATATATCTAATTTTATACATTCAAACTCAAAAATATTGATTTTTAAAATAATATAAATCTCACTATCCTGGTAACTTCTCTAAATCCATGTTACTTTCATACACGATTTAAACACAATGGCGCGCGTTTTTTTCCGTTGATCACGTTCGGCAAAAATAATTTATGCATTTACACTAATACAGACTTGCATTGTATTAAAATTTTTGCGGAAAATTAGGTAAAATTGTTAATGTACACGTCGAGCATAGCATGTGGCAAAAGAACAATTTTCCGCCCATAATTCCTTTTACGGTGTTATAGTAATATTTAGTAATAGAAGTTTTATCTATGTAAGTAAATAATTATGCGCTACTTATAGCACTTTTAATCAACTGATTGCTGAACGATAACATCAATAATTTGGCCAACCAATCACAACCCAAATCCAAAACGTTGAGTAAAATATAACTGTGCAAAATGATTCCTATTATCTCTGCCTATAGGTGACTTTTTGTATCAGTTTTTCTTCAAACCTGGGATGAAACCTTCGAATATTGAATAAATTACTTTTGCATTACAAACTTTTTGAACTACAATTAGAATTTAAATATAATATTTACATCGAAACCATTTAGTTTTACACAGAAGAATACCTCCAGATATCTACGCACTTGCCTCACTAAATGCTAAACTGTTGAACACACCCTCAGGAACCCCTTTTTAAATGAGGCCACGTTTCGCATCATTAAATCGCAGCAGCCTAATAGAGAACCAGGATATGGGTTAAGTTGAAAATTCGTAATTTTTTCGAAGAGTTCATATACAGCTTATGAATAAATATTGATTATTAATGCCTAAATATAAACCTATAGAACGAACATGTTTAATTTTTATTTATATAGTAGGTCATACATCCTCAAAACGAATCAATGTTTATTATTTACTATACCAACATTGTAGTTTCAATTTGAGCACATCAAACTATTTTATGTTTGGTCAAGCTTAACGTTATTTAAGTTATTAGTTTTTAACAAAACTTGGAAACCTGCGTGTGGTATGGCGATATTATTAATATTATTATTGCCATTAAACTGGATCAAAAGATTTCAAAGCGAAGAAAATTACCTAAGTCGTTTGTTAAGACCTCTAGTCGGGCAGAAAATCAAATCAAACGCTGCGCTGATGCTATTGCCACACATCGTGTGACCTCTTGCAACCTTGCGTGGCCTCTGCCATATGTATGTTGACATATGAGCATTAAGGTGACCCACAGAACGACGGCGTGGTGGTATCAACATATTTAAGTTATATATAATATTTTGCACATAATCTCGCTAATACCGCGCATTTTTCAAATCCGTAAAAAGTTTGTCATCTACAGTTTTTTGTGAGTTTTTGCTATAGGCTTTAAAATTATAAGAACGCTGAATATCATGTGTAAATTTTGTGTCTGTGTAAAATTTATATATAATAATGAATGTTCAGCATCATTAATTCAATGATTTCTATTGTATATCACTATCAGGGGGTAATGTAAAAAAAGGCGTGAACTCCTAACTAATTTATCTCATATTCACGACAATTTGAATTCGTGTGTGAGACAGTTGTTAAAATTAGGTGCGAATACTAACTACATCAATAAATTCCTATGTATATTTCTCGTTGATATGTGATAAGGTTGCTATTTTTCTATACAAGTAGTATTTTCTTCATGGCAGTATTTTCTTATTCTTGGACGGAACAAGAAGTTCCTTAATAATATAGATCAAATACCAAGCTTGGTATTTCCAACCTAAACACCATTGATTTTTATCCAGGCTGGTATGATGACCGGTCTTTAAACTGGCTACTTATCACAAGCAATGGCCCCGAAGAATTTCTGTTATTTTTATTAATTTAATAAGCGTGGACAGCGTAAAACGTATTCTTGGGTATCGCATAAAAACAGTAATGGACAAAAAATGAGTGTCATGGGAAAGCAAATCCATTTAGTAAGAAATAGGTAAATTTGATTGTTTGTATCGTTGCAGTTGATTTAGTTTACCATATTTGCTATTTATACCAAAAATGACATCCGTTTGATTTTTATGTCGACAAAAACAACCACTTCGAGTTATTTTTGGGAATCGATCTGCAAATATAGATCGCATTTTCGGAAAGTCTTACGCACTTTTTCAATACCATGACCAAACCGTAAATGAACTGGACACCTGACTCTGACATAGCATTGAGTATGCAAAGTTATCATATTTCTTGAACCCCCGTGTCAGCAATCGCGTGAAGAAGTTAAATCATTAAGGTATTTTGATTTCAATATCGAGATAATCTTCCACCACAGTCTTATTTGTACTTGCTTTGATCGTAAAGTTTAAAATTTGAATAAAACATTAAAGTGTTGTCTCAAATTCAGTCATCGACACCAACATCAACATCGCTTATACTGCGAAATATATAGATTTTCAGTGCTTAAATTAAATTCTTTCGATCAAGCAGCGATAAAACGACTCACAGAAGACTACAAAAAGTAGCAAATTGATTTGTTAAATTTGATTACAATAAAATTAAACTGCTTTTTTTATAGTGCAATCTAAAAATGAATAATACCATTGAAAAAGTCCTTATCGTATCAATACGTATGCGCGATTTTCGTGTCAATATATTTGAGCATTACTCTCTTGATTTCCCATGGCGAATATAATATGAAATAATATTATAAAATAAAGAAATATAAACGCGATGTGTGTTGGTAAATAGTCATGCTTGATCAGAGAATAATCTCATATGTAATTACATCTTGTGCCAGTGGCACTACTCAAAAATTCATCACGCGATGGTGCACGTCATTGATATTAATAACTCTCATTTGGAGTTGAGTTGCTCACCGCTTTTCTTGTAATTTTAAAGAGTTCAAATATGTGCTTTACTTGTCCTAACAAATCCACAACAAAGTGAGTACTATTGGTGCAAATTTAAAAATTATTAATAAAATGATATAATGAGTGCAAGAAGAGATATTTTATATCATGATATCATGAAATGTATTCTGATCATATGCATTCCTATCTTTTAACTCACCGTAAAATTTAAGTTAATAAGACTATTCCAAATTAATCTTGCACACGCAACAATGCAAAACAGAAATGGCAAGTATGTAAAATTATACATCCCCAAATATTATGGGTATTATATGACAATCCTAATCATAAAGGCAGTTCAATTTATATGATCAGCGTTAAACGTTATTGACTTGGAACATATAAAACAATTATCTTCACATGCTTTTAAGGTTGTTCATTGAAGTGCATTTGAGGATGAGGTATGACTCGCGACTTGGTCAATTATTTGCAATTTTTATATAGGGAGTTAATTTTTACGATTCACTTAGGCTTACATCTCTAATTCACGACAAGTTAGTTTCTTTAAAAGTCATATTCTTGAATCAACTGAAATTGATAGACTGGAAAAAAGTCTCTCATAATTTGTTTCACATAAAAATCATTACTGCAGAATTTATTTGACTCTTCAGTTTAGTATTTCAAGTATATATGTCACACAATTGTTTTATATTTTGGGTATAAAATCTAATTCGAATATAATATCAAAATCTTCATTAAAATCGAAACTATACGAAATGAGTTATTCTTATTCTTTTAACTCGACTACGCATGGAGTTCATGCAGCATTGGAGTTATTCTATTAATATCTCATACCGATGGATTCAACGTTGTTTTGTCCTCATTAATCTTTGACCGCCAATCCTTCCACCTTGCGACTATTACGCATGAATATCATGTTAGCCTATGTATTAAAGTGGGAATTAGAACATGCTAAAACGTTGAGTGCAAAACGAATATGTAAAACAGGCTTAAGATTGTATCATCCAAATACCCACCTGTTGTTGTCATGTTTCTACGAAAATGAATTGCGTAAGTTCGTGTTTCTGCTCCTTCAAAATATAAAAAGGTCTGTTTTCTAAATATTGCAGGTTATTTACGGACAAACCAGAGTTTGCCAAAGGAGACGAAATGTCATGTATATAGGTTTGTTTTTAAAATAAACGAGTAAGCGTGCGGAAAAAAGTTGCAATTTACGTCCACGCAGTTAAGAGCTTTCTTGTAAGATTCCATAATTTTTTTGGTAATAAGCAAAATTGAATGAATCAAAATGCGTCTAAAAATATGTGAATACATTATATCATTCATATATAGTTATTTCTGAGGCATTTTAGAATTTTTTCTGTTCTTCTTTGATTTTATTCCTTTTTCAAATTTGCTCCATTTCTCTCACATTTTCTCTCGTTTTCTACTTTACGCGAATAACTAATATCCTAATTAGTACACTACATTTTGAATTGCAGATGGATGCTATAAAAGTTGCAACTGGATCAAGTTTCCAAGGTGGTTTGGTGTTTCACGGTGAATCTGATTTGTTTCTTTTCATTGGCGTATAATACCGTGTCGGAAGTTGTCAACATCAGTATATCAGATATCTTTTTCTCACCAAACTCTTCTGAATAATTTTTGACTCGATATTGGTTGATGCACGATAAATCATAGATAAATCAATCTAAGCTGGTTTGTTCGATTATTAATTCGTACTTGGTTGGCTGTTAGCTTCTAAACACTACCACAGCTGCAATATACCCGCAAATCTTCAGATTGGATTTGTGACAAAATTTTGCTTATGTACACCATTGCATGGTCGATTACATGACGTTCTGAAATTCATTGGAGCATTTTAGCGTTGGTTTAGAGTTACGTCATAAACCAGATTATTTTAAGAAATAAATGATAGTTGATTGATATTAATGCACAGATGTTCCAGCACTGTAGTGCTATTTTAGGACTTTAGGAATTTCATTGGCTTTTAATTTTTATCTTTTTACAAACATCCATGAGAATAAAAAACGTTATACCTCATTATTACATTTAATTCTTGATTAATAAGGTGAAAAGAATTTGAAATAGGTTTTTTTGTCAATTTTTTTAAAATACCTCAGTAAGTTAGTGTGATATTCTCATACGAACTCCAATTTTAAACTAGACCAAACTGAATACAATTTGCGTGGACGTCAAGGTAGGAGATTACTTTACAATTGTTAAAAACGGCAAGAAATCAAAATTTTTCTTTCATTAAAGTTTTTGTTAAACTAATCATAATTTGCAATAAGTTAATTAATTTATCAAACAAAATGCTCTGTATATATATTGATAAATCTACATACCTTAATGATATAGATTTCGAATTTGGAAGTACTATAAAATAACCCAAAAAAGAGATGCTTAAATATATGAACACAAAGATCAAAACGAAGCAGTACGGGTATGCAATCTTTCACAATGACTTCGCCTGACCACTTCCATAGAGCCCACAGAAATTTTTGAAACAAATAAAAATAATAGCTAAAAATACAATCTTCAACCACTGAAGGTTTCAATGCAATTCGTTTAGTAATTAATGTGTCAAGCGAATATTTCCAAACGGTAACAACAAGAATAGGAATACAAAATGACAAAACGGGTCCACTTCGTGTCCAATAAGGAAAACGAATAACCAGCTAAGATGAGTATGCACTGCAAGAGAAAATATTCAGAAAAAAGGATTACCACAATTAGTAAATAGACGTATTCAGTGACCGTTGATGGGATCGTGCTTATGAAGAAGCTTATCGATAGATATGCTATTTAATTGAAGGTTAGGCTGGAGACAGAAGTTTTGCACCGACTTAGCGCCATGTCTTTCAAACATCAACGCATGTATTCAAAAATACAATATAATGCACATTACAAATAATGTAACCAAATCAATATTGCGAATAAGATTTAAATTTTGAATTGTTTCATTTAAAAAGGTATTGGACTGTATAGGGGTAGCACAATTCAATTTGGTCAAATATTCCACTTTGCGGAATACAACATATCCATTGTTCCAACAATACCTGGTCTTTGTATACGATATAAATGGAGCATAATAACTGCTGTCATCTTAGGTAATTTGTTTGACCACGCAGAAACTGTTTTAAACCAACCCTATCAAAATACCATAACCACCACATTATATTATCTTTGCTACATATGCGTAACGTTTTGCTGGGTATATCACGATCTCATCATAAATGTTAAATATCTTTTTGGAACGACATAAGACAAATGAACTGCTATACGGTTGACTTCAAATCCTGAACTCGTCAACACAGAAGTGAAAAAGTTGATGAATGTCATTTTTGTCATGAAAAAGATTTACTTTTAGATTTAAGTACATGTAAGTTTGCTTTTGCCAACAATCGATTCGCAATGCGGGAATGCGCAATAGCTTTTGTGCAAGTACGCCTTGCTGTTCAATGACCGTGACAATGACGTCGGGTTAATGGACACATCAGAAATTTAAATCGAAAGTAAGGAATGTAAGTGGGTAGACCACCAATTTTACGGTATATTCTATAAAAACCGGAATTCAAACGGTAGATGTTGAATTGAAAAATTGAAAATACGTAATGAACTTTGCTGACACTCTCAACTGGAACTCAACTTCATCCAAAAGGGCGTTGTTTAGAACAAAACAGAATCGAAGTATTAGGAATTGAATCAATTATTGTGACTTAAAAAGAAGAATCATTTTCTTCTTTCGTACTGAATTCCCCGTCATCTGATCTGTGTTGTGAACATAAATACTCCTTGAAAGAACAAAGATAGTTAGTTGCTCGTATAAATAAGCAGCCTTCCGTCAAAGGAAATCAACTCCGCTTTTCAGTAAATCTCTATGCATTGTCTTTTTTTGTCGGCCCAACACAAAACCCCTACTTTCCTCACAACCAACACAGACAGCAAACCTGCCTCTAAATAGGGCCATCAACTTGCCCTCTATTTGCATCGCAGTACAAGTAGTACGCAAAGCATTTTTATTCAGTTATTGTCATTATTGTCCGTGACGCACTAAAAAAAACTTGGTTCATCCCAAGATGAATTCTCAGAATACATTCGCTTTGAACAATTTCAGATTAGTTCGATTTTCATCGAGAAAGAGCAAAGGTAAAACGGAATATATTTGGGTTTGGGGGTTTCAAAACATTTTAAACTGCTTATAGTCTAGCTACAGAACAAGCCTTTCATTTTAAGAACAACGTGAAATAATTAATAATTTAAACTTGAATGTCGAGGCCTTTTGATCTCAGCCTACCCAGCCAGATGACAAATCCGGCCCTAACACAAGTTACTATGAACCTCACGTTCGACAAAGTGAAATACTTTTTTTGCCCTAAAACCTGAAAGAAATGAAAATTCACAGCTGATATGAATGATAAAGGTTTTGTAGTGTTTTTGATTTGGAGTGTTTTTTATTTCTGTTTCAACGCTTTTGCTGATACTACGAAAATATTCAAAGTAGTTCTGATAGGATGTGTGCTATTCTGTACAAAACATATAAACGTGAGTCGGAAATGCTTGTAGTAATAACATTTACTTAGATATATGGTTCTAATTTGTATTGTTCCTAAAATTCTGAGATTTTTTTTTTTGGAGACAAAATCAATGGGAAATTTAGGAGATATAAAAATAAAAAAGTAGTAATTAATATTTAAGCAACTAATCAACAAAATAAAAAATTCTATAAACAAAAAATACTTATGATAAATGGACTCTTATTTTAAACGCTACAGTAATTTGCTTGTATTAGATAGTGCGGTTACACAGACGAAGTGATTTGCTAAACGTCATTGTCATGATGCCACAACTTGCGTTACTTTAAAAATTTATTTTTTAAATGTTTCAGCACATTTGAATAAAATCCAAAACAGTGCTAACGCGTATACTAGATTTTTTTTTGTGTGATCAATGTATAAATTTTCCTGAAACTGATATCAGAGTGAATCGTTATATCAACTGCTTAGTTACTTTTTTTTTCAAAAGCAACTTCAAGAGGTGAAGAAACAAGGAATAATGTTTTTTCTATATTTTTCACAATCTCGAAATTATACGTCATTGAAATTTAGCGAGCCTTTCAATATTCACCCTTTAATTTTTATATTTTCTGTGTATATGTGTTCACAAATGAATAAAAATTGTTGAATTGTTGTAACAAACCGTCTCCTCAAGTCTCTATGTTCCTGTCGTATTGGCTATCCTACATGTCGCAAGTGGATGATAACAAACCGCAACAATCCAGCAGAATGCTCGTTAGGCCAACTTTCATAGTGATTGCTGATATGTTACCAGCAAAACGCCAGGAACCAGCATACAGGCTGACTGGTATAATCTCAGAACATAGTTAATTATCAAAATACCCAAAATTACCTAACCAGAAGAAGACAAGATCTATATGTTATAAATGCAAAGAACTGTAATGTTTGTGCATCTAAAGGTTGCTCAGCCTCAGATGATTTTATTTTATTTATCAATGGACACATATTTTCAATAGAGTTTTCTTTATTCGGGCAAAAATAGTTCGAAAAAACAGCCACATAGCAATATCAAAAACATAAGAAATATTGATTTATTCTATTTAATTTTCAAATAAGTTTCGATTGTTAACTTTTCTAAAGTAGGCCCTATTTATCTGATTAATATAGCAATATTCAACAAATTAATATTAAGTCAAATAATCAGAAAAAATTGTAGTTTTTTGTCTTTACTCCATTTTGATACTCATTATTCAAAATCTTCCATGCTTGCAGCCTTTGCGAAAACCAGGAATTCGTCTAAAAAGGTGTTATCATCTATTGATATTATTTTTAAATAGTTGTGTTGAATATTTTCCTAAAATTGGTTCATGCAACCGAATATTTACTAAAAATGAAAAATACCGATGTACAAAATACAAAGTACATCAAGTACATTTTAAAACAAATTCCGAAAACGTTAAATATTCGACTTTCAGGTTTTTGGTAGAGTAAATTTAAATTAGATGAAAAGACTATTTTTCTGTGTTTGTTTCATTAGTTTTTCTGATATTTTCTAAAAACATACCGTTGTCCATTTCTCTGATCATTTGAATTGCATCAAACAATTGATTAATTTCAGTCTCGTCCTGGGAAAATATAAATGCATTGTTAATTGCGTATGACACTGATATGATCTAGTTCAATAACTGAAAACTTTTGATTGTAACAATTGTATATGAAACTTTTGGGTAATTGAAAAAAAAAAAAATTTACATTGATTTATATTTTAATTATTTGCAAGCAATACCGTTATGAAGAAATTTCTTGACAAATGTGCAAATTCGCTCTTTTTCAAATATCTTGCTTAAATCCAATTTTTAATGTTTTACGCTAATTGTGTTCAACTTTGTAACCTTAGAAGTTGTGTAGTTTTTGTTCTAGTTCTGGGTAAGTTTTTACTCTTTTGTGGTACGCAAGTATTCAAGAAATTAAATTATATCTCACCATTTCTCTAATTGCACGGACATCACCGAGCAGGTTTAATCCAGTTCTAATAACTGTTTGACCGGTACTGTATAAAAAAAAGTGAATAATTTAGAGACGCGCTATGAAGTATTCTCTTTTTACAAAATAGCAAGTATAAATGTAAGTAAGCTAACATATGTATATACTGGATATTTTGTTTAATGATATTATGTTAATGATATTATCGATAATTTAAAAGGCAGGAAGTTTTAAAAATTGACAACCATTTTATACTTTTCAGCAAAATGCCATAAAAATTATATATTTATCCATTAATTAAATGCCATGCGTTTACAAATTAGGAACAATGAGATAAATTTATTGAAATACCTGAGAAGCAAATTATCAAAAGCGGTATTCCCTGAATGCACATTAAATGCGTGAATAAAATGACTTACGGGCTTTTTGCTGCTTTGAACGCGGCTGAACCAGCTTTTTTCAAGACCCTTGTAAAGCTTCCCCATCCTCCGGATACATCAACAACAAACAATGCTACCAAAGCTAGAATGATTGCAGTCTTCATGATTTTGTTTCCTGAAATTAAATGACTTGATTAATGAAAACAAAATGAATTTATATGGAATGCAATGAAACCGAGAAGGCTTTTGTTATTTGTGAAGTCATTGTAAATGAAATGAATTCGAACTGAATAATTGTAAAGATTTAAGAAGTTTCTTGATAGAAACAACAGCAGAATAATATATTAAAACTCAAACTTCTCTATTGTAGAGATTGTTTAAAAAACTGAGTTTGCAAAGGCAGAACTAATTAAACACTCACCATGAAATATAAAAAAATATTATATCTGAAATCTCACCTGAGTATTCTTCGTCTTTGAAAAGTGAAGTGATGCAAAAGATGTGTATTGTCCCCTTTTTATAGAATTCCTTGTTGGTTGACAGGAAATTCGTCATTGAATATCCATCTGGATTTATGATTTGATTACTTTTGTAAATCATTAAGACAGGAAGGGATTCAGAGTCGTTCTGAGGAATAATGTGATGACTAATGAATAAGCGGAGAAGACATCTTATTGTTTTCCATAGGTTCATGACAAGATGGTTTATCTTCCGTTTTGTGAATTCTCACATTATGAAAACTATAATCCTTTAATGACTGACACTTACTCATCTTGGACGTATTTTCAATTTTTCTTCATATTTTCTGTATATTGTGTAAAATGAGATGACTAGTTGTGATTTAATTGTATTTTTATTAGCAAATCCCAGTACATAAAAAGTCGTGATCCAGATATACACCAATATGTTAGATAAATATTAATAAACACATGAATGCATCGATATATACCTCGGATAAAAAAAAATATAAAAAATTTTTCATTAGAAATGTTTGCCTGGTTTTTGTGACCGACTTCCCAACTTTCAACTTCAAAAAATAACTTAAATGCATATGAGAGATTTACATTTACACCTTTTCCTTCACGTTTATAAGCACGAGTGCAGTTATTATCACAGAACAAAGGCGATTGGAAACTGTAAAACATAACATATATTTTGCAATAATGAATTTTTTTTGGATGCAATAAATGATTTGTATACGGAAAAATAATATACTCTTTCAAGAAAGACAAGAATGGACCACGCCCCCCTCATGAACACACCTTTTCATGCATTTTTTTATAAACACTCTAATTGCCGCATCTGAGTAAGCTATACATAGCGGTAGACCTCACTCTAAAGTAGCAGCAAAATATAATAAAAAAAAATTTCATTATAGGTGAAATCAGTCCTGTTTATTCTATTTTTATATTTAAAAAGCTTCCCTCTTGGTCATATTCTGAAACTACTGCGCTTGATATAACACTTAATAAGTATTAAAAATATTTGATAAAAAACTAGTGAGAATACATTGTTCGCTAGTCACACATACTTGTTGAAGTTCTACAATGATTCCATTTTTATTAGATTTTAATTTAAAAAAAATTATTTTGTGAAATGAAATATTACCGAAACAGTTTGGCGGTTTACTTCTATCGGGATAATCGAACAAGTATTACTGCAGCAAGACATTTATCTGGTTCATGCAACGTAAAATTTATTCAATGAGACATTTACTTGGTACTTTTCATTTCTTATACTTGCTATAGAAGTTCAAATAATTAAAATATAGCGCAATTTAGTCAATCTTTAGATGACTTAAGTTAAAAAGATATTTTCAAATCGCATCAGAAAGAAAGAGAATAAAATCGCCTACGGGAATAAAATAAAAACACAGACGTCCTTAGTCAACATTTTTAAGATCGAATATGACACCAAGTTTATATTTTGATTTATTCAAATATTTTCTACAAATGTAGGAGTTTTTAACAAAAATATTTATATGTATATATTTTCAATATATATTCAATTTTGTATTAAGCATAACAATTTCAGAAATATGAAAATAAAATCATCGTTAATTATAAAATGGAATCTTTATTTCAGCAGCTGAAACTAATTAACAGTCACAAAATACCAGCAAATATAATATACCAGTAGTATAGTAATACCACATGCAAATAAAAAGAAACATTTTGATCCTCGAAACATCAAATTTTTTCCCCGTTTGAGAAATGTTGTAAAATTGTATTATAATAATCTCCTTTACTGTTGTGCAAAAGTCTAAATGTATGTTTATTAAATATATTAACAAAATAAATTAGATGGTTTTCGCATGTCGTGTAACATTCATCCAACATCTTGCGATAAATGATAGAGCACGATTTGATATTTTCACAATGAGTGTTTGCAAATAAAAAACATAATCAAACGACTAGTAAAATATTCAACACATACCATAGCTAATTAAAAGGTTTAAATATATTTTAATACTTTTCGGACGAAAGTAGGTATCGCGTGAAAAGCTATCATTTGACATTGTGGGATCGCGATTTAGAATAATATCGTTGCAAATTGAAAATTAGGTCGAACACACAAAGCCGCACAATGCCAATCGAGAAAAGTGTTTATGATTCAGAAAAATTCGCTTCCGGGTCGGAAAAGTATATTTATAATTGACGTTGCCGTATAATCTAAACATCTCTCGAAAAAAAAAGAAATAAGAAAAATGAACACTCTGAATGTATTTAGTTTATCATTGTGAGTACAAGTGTATCGCACTATTTTGTAATTTTTTGGGGGCTGTGCTACGTAAGTTAATTTTCCCACGGTTGCGCGCAATTGCGCTCCATACATAACAACTTGAGTAAACATAAAATGTGCTACGAGTATGAGATCTTCGTCAGTCTTCAATAACTGCTGCGTTTGATTTTTTCAATATTCGGTCTTTGACAGGGTAAAGATTGACACAAAGCTGCGACAACGCGAGGGAATAATAAAAAAAAATAGGTTTATGAACATTGCTAAAGTTTGTATCGGTAATAAATTATAAAATTGTATTTTTCATTTTTATTAAATAAAAAGGGCATTACAATGCAAAAAATCAATGGATGATTCAAGCAAAAGAGTGTGAGTTGAATGGAAAATATTGAATTGACTAAATTAAACAGATTTAACAGACAAAAATTTAAAATATTTTACCGCGCAATAATGTTATGTGTAAGAGAAGAGAAAATTATAGCAGAAAGCAGAAATGCGAGAATACTTCTAAATAAAATAAAATACCATCATGGCAGTTCGCCCAGTCAACAATAGAGATCTGACACGAGCATACAAGTTCAGATTTTTGATGCATAAATGTAGTTACCATATTTGGAAAGGTTCTATATATACGAAATTACCTTTTAATATTAAATTCTGTATCGAGCACAGTACTTTCGACGCTATAACAATAAAATTATACTATACGGGAGTCACTTGGCTAGTCCTCGAACTCGTAATAGAACTGAAATAAGGAAAATTGGTACAAAATAATGGCCTTCAACCTGGTACACATACTTCGGGAATACCGAAAATTATCGAAAATATGTGTTTAGTTAATGTACAGGTTATTAGGAACACATTCTCGAGAGAACATAACTTTTGTGCGAACTTTTGTTTTGTTTCCAATTACTGAATCTTTGGTGTACAATCATACACAAAGCGTGAAATAAATGTTCTTCATTTTTGCAAGGGTGATAAAGAAATTTCTGGGTTGTGTTTTTTCGAGTCACTGTGCATGTTAGCAAAATAAGATTGCTATCTTTCATGTGATGTGTAATATTCATTCAGCATACTGAAGTAAATGATAGATCACTATTAGGGTGTTTGCTAATAAAAGCATAAAAAACAAAATCACATCTAGTCATCTCATTTTAACACAATGTAGCAAAAATATGGAACATAACCGACAACACGACCAAAATGAGTTGAGTGATTTTAGCAAAAACAAACAAGAAAATTCATGTCATGTTCATGGAGTTAGAGAATGTCAGAGTTCATAAAACGTAAAACGAACTTTTTCGTCATAACCGTATGGTAAACATCAGGTACAAATATGATTCATTACGCATTGCGTTACCCATCAAAGCGGCTCTAAATCCTTTCCTGTCTTAAAAAGTTATGAAAGTAATTAAAGAAAAAATCCAGATGGATTTTCAATGACGAATTTCCCGTCAACCAGCAAGGATTTTTATAAAGAAGGCACAACACACATCTTTTGCATCACTTCACTTTGTAAAGACGAAGAAGACTCAGGTGAGATTTCAGAAAAATTGATAATTTCTGTATAGTCGTGGGTTTAGCATTATTTTTTATCTTTTTAAACGAATTCTTACAAAGCCCATTACAACAGAGAAGTTAGCGTATATACTCTATATGTATTCTATTTTTTGTTTCTATTTATAAACTCCTATTTCTTCATAGTTTTTTATTTGGAATTCGTTTAGATTTTATTTCAAAAACCATACAAACCTTGTATTTTGTGGGGAATGACCAAACATAATGTATAATTGATAAAATACCATATTAAACTTCAGAAAACAAAACCATGAAGACCGCAATCATTTTGACTTTAGTAGCATTGCTTGTTGTTGAAAACACCGAAGGATGGGGATTTGGAAGAAAAATCTTGAAGTTTGGTGCAAAGGCTGGCAAAGCTGTGGCTAAAGCAGCGACAAGTCCGTAAGTCATTTTATTCTCACACTCAATACGCACTCATGTGACAACGACTTTGTAATTATTACCTTAAAGTATTTTACTTTGACATCATCATTGTCAATTTGTAAAAAAATAGCATTCAATTACAAGAAACCGATGCTCAAATATATGGACACGGAGTAGTACGCGCATACAGTCTTTCGCAATATCCTACCGGTACCCGCTGTGTTCACGGCATTGTCTCCGGACGAAATCACCACAAGCAGCGTTTTTTTATTCTGATGGCGTCATCGCATACAAAAAAAACGAATCTCTTAGAGCCCACGAAAATTTTTGAAATAAATAAAAGTAACAGTCTTTAACGAACAATCTTTGACAACTGAAAATTACAAAGCAATTGGTCCAGTAATTAAAGAGTAAAGCGACTTTTAAAAAATGTAAGAAGATGAATTCTAACAAGAACAACAACAACAAACAACGATCCATAAGTCCACTCCGTGTCCATTAAATATAAAATTTCATGACATATTGCTGTGAAGTACAAAGTAATTTCAGTGTTTTAAAAACTCTCAAGTTAGACGTTAATCACGGTTTTTATTTAAATTATTCACTTTCTGTCTTTAGGACTGGTAGAGCAATAATAAAATCTGGAGTGAATGCCGCAATAGGCCTTGTCGGTGATGTGCAAGCAATTAGAGAAATGGTGAGTTTCAATTTACTGTCCTAAATATTCGCCTACGACAAAAATGTAAACACCTACCAGTTGACAAGAAATATTTTTTCATACATTTGATTGATTGAAAATAATAAAATAGTCATTAATGCCTTTGATTTTTTGAATACTCAACTGATTGTTTGTCTCTACATTATTTATTTACAACTAGAAGTTCTTAATCGTTGAAATAGATATCAATATTATTCGTATTAACAATGCATTCAAAATTTTCCAGGACGAGACTGAAATTAATCAATTGTTTGATGCAATTCAAATGATCAGAGAAATGGACGACGGTATATTTTTACATAATACCACGAAAATAAAATGAATAAAAATAACATAAAAAATAACTAGTTTTGTGACACTTCGGTGTAGATTATATTGACAGAATCCTGAAAAATTAACATTTGATATTTATGACTTTTCAAAAATTTTGTGAGAAATATAAATAAGACACTGAACTACCTATTCAAATGTTACTCAATTGAGATTTTCATTAGATATTTATTAAATTTTCGATCTATATGTTTTTCAATCAATCTGGTAAAATATTGAACATATACAATTACTATTAATTAAATTAAATTATAATATCATTTCAGACGAATTCCTCTACTTCGCAAAAGCTGCAAGCATGGAAGATTTTGAATAACGAGTGTTAAAATGGAGTAAAGACAAAAATCTACAACTATTTTTCTTAATATTCGATTTAATACTAAACTGCCAAATATTGCTTGTCTAATCATATTTCAAAGAAAGAAACGGTCAAAACTTATGTGAAAATTAACAACAATAAATCAGTATTTCTTTGATCTTGCTATATGGCTGTTTTGTCACACTTTTTGTTACCCAAATAAAAAAAGGTTTATTGAAAATACGTATTTGTTGATAAACAAAATCAATTTATTAACCATCTGAACAAAGTACAGTTGCAAAAACTTTGGATGTGTTAAACCTCGCTACGTTACGGAGCCTGTTATTTCCGAATTCGGTAATTTGGGGTTTTTGGGTGATTAATTATGATCTGGGATTATACCTTCAAATCTGTAACAACTTATTCTTCTTGGCGCTTTGCTAGTTACAGATGAACAACCACTACTAGAGATGGCCCTAACGATCGTGTTGCTTGATTTTTTAGAAATCAATTTGTTATCGCCCACTTGCGGCATGTAAAATTTCGATTATACTATAGGGACCTAGGATATGGCCATGGAGACGTTCCATTCCGTGAAACAATTCATCGTTATTATTTGTTTGTGCGCGCATATCCAAAGAATAAACAATAGTTAAGATGCATGGGCTAGCTAAATTGCTTAGACGTATCGCTACCCGCTCTCATAAAATATAGGAAAAGTATTTATTTATCTCACCCTCATACCGAGAAGTTTTATAGTGAATAAAAATCATTGTAAATTTTGGTTTAAATTTTTACGTGGGTCTTTTTAAAATTGAAATTCTGCGCGGAAACACGATTTTCTTCATTCTGAAATAAATTGACTGTTTATTGAGTACAATTGAAAGAAATTCCCTCTATGTTATCAAATATAACAACATGTCTGAAATGAATAAATCTTGAATTGAAGAAGCTGCTTTAAACACTTTCAATTATCCCTTCTTATGATTCGTAGCGTAATATATTATGAAATAAGGATCCCCTGAGACTCACCTCTTGCTATCTAGTCCAGAAAAAAAATGTCAAACAAAAGTGAAAATGAGGATTTCACATGACCCATGTGTTTCAATCTAAACCAGAGTTAAATGCCAAACAAAACTGCCATATTTTCGTTTCCAATCTTCTGTAATATTGCAATATCAACGGGTAATAGAAAACATTGACTAGGATGTTGCCGAGGTGTGAATTCTATCTGATATAAATTCCAGAATTTATTTATATAGCCAACTGTTCTCTGCTGGATTCCTAAATCAAGCAAAACAACCTCCATGTATTACGATTAGACGTGCAATAGTGAAAACCGTAGTAAGATCTTTGAGATCGTTACAGAGGTATGGATATTAGCTAAAAAAAAAGCAACAACTAGATTAAAAAAATATCACGTCACAGTAACAAAAACATACTCTAGTCACCACAGTCAACCTTTTAGGCTAGGCTACTGCTTTCGGGTAGCAAATGATATAGTATTGTCACCGTGGGGTGCTCAATTGAGGCGCGCCAGCTTATAAGGCGCACGATCGCTTTTTAAAAATATGATTCAAAGTGCGCCTTGTGGTTCATAAAATACAGTATTTGTTTGTTATAAGGTGCATAGTAAAGGGTTAGTAACTCCTTTCTATTTCCGAGGTTGAAATATAAACATGGCTTAGTTTCTTTACATGATTAAGGAGTCCTGCAGAGAACAGTTAGCTATATAAATAAATTCCGGAAATTATATATGATAGAATTCACACCTCGACGACATCTTAGTCAATGTTCTCCATTACCCGTTGATGTTGTAATATTACAGGAGATTACAATAATCTAGGAAATGAAAATAGGTCAGTTTTGTTTGGGATTTAACTCTGGTTTAGATAGAAAGACATGAGTCGTGTGAAATTATTATTTTATATATATATTATAAACTATTATGCTATGAATCTCCAGAAGGAATAATAAAAAATGTTTCACGGAGCGTGTCAATTCAAGGTTGTTATACGCAATATATAGTAAGTTTATTTCAAAATGAAAAGAATCGTATTTCCGCACAGAATTTCAATTTTAAAAAGCCCCACGTAGAAAAGGTAAACAAAAAACTACAATCTTGTACGATTTCTATTCACTATAAAACTTCTCGGGATGAGGGGAGAGATTATTACTTTTCCTATATTTTTTGCCAAAGCGAGTAGCGATATGTCTACAAAATTCAACTAGCACTTGCATCTCAACTAGTATTTATTCTCTGAATATGAGCGCACAAATAAATAATAACGATGAATTGTTTCATGGAATGAATCGACTTCTTTGAGGCTCCATGTTGTATAGCACGATGGCAATTTTACATGCCACAAGTGGGCAATAACAAACCGTTTTATCAACAATCGAGCATCTTGCTCGTAAGGCCGACTCTTGAAGAATAAGCTCTCACATATTGGTGGATATGATTATAATCCCATATCATATTTAATCACCCAAAAACCCGAAATTACCGAATTCGGAAATAACGAGCTCCATACGAAGCGGGTGGTAACACATCCAACGTTTTTACAACTGTTCAGATGGTTAATAAATTGATTTTGATTATCAATAAACACGTATTTTTCAATAAACCTTTCTTTATTTGGGCAACAAAAAATGTGACAAAACAACCATATTGCAACATGAAAGAAATACAGATTATTGTTGTTAATTTTGACATGAGTTTTGACCGTTTACTTTTTGGAAGTATATATCTGATTAGACAAGCAATATTTGACAATTCAGTATTAAATCAAATGTTAAGAAAAATTGTTGTAGCTTTTTGTCTTTACTCCATTATATCACTCTCTATTGAAAATCTTTCATGCTTGCAGCTTTTGCGAAGTAGAGGAATTCGTCTGAAACGATATTATAATTTAATGATACTTTCTCAATAGCAATCGTTTATGGTATTTTATTGTTTATGTTATGAATATTTTACTAAATTAACTAATTAAAAATAAAGAAAAATGTTATGCAGTCAAAAATTTACTAATAATATAAAAATCTGAAAATCTATATGGAATAACGGATATATAGCCAGTTTGTAACTAATTTATATTACTTGTAAAATTTGAAAATGATAAAATATTCAATGCTATTTTTTTAATATTTCAATACTGGCAAGATAAATTTTGACTAGATTCAAAATTAATTATTTTTGTATGTTTTTTTAATTTTTTTGTGATTTTATCCAAAAAACATACCGTCGTCCATTTCTCTGATCATTTCAATTGCGTCAAACAATTGACTAATTTTGGTCTCGTCCTGGGAAAATATGAAGGCATTATTCAATTGCGAATGTAACTGAGCTGATCTAGGTCTACAATTAAAAACTTCTGATTGTGACGATAAAGATGGATTATTAAACTTTTGGATATTAAATAAACGAAAAGATTTATTAATATTATAATTATTCACAAGTATCAAATTTATGAGAAAAATTTTGACAAATGTGTACTTTCATTATTTGTTTCTCAATTTTTCAAATTTTTTAAATTTCAAGTCTGGGCGCTGTTTTTATTCTGTATAACCTCAGTATTTGTGCAGTTTTTCTCCCTCGTTTGAGTTGAATTTTGTTTTATTTGTTGTAGACAAATATTTAGGAAAAATAATCAAATCTTACCATTTCTCTAATTGCACGCATATCACCGAGCTGGCTCATTGCGCTTCCCATTGCTATTTGTCCCGTCCTGAATACAGAAAATGAATGAATTAACAATGCGCGGTGGATAACTTTAAATATTTTCGTTTCACAAATAAGCATGTATATTTGTCAGCTTCCGTTAGTTCACAAATATGTTCACAAATATACTTGCTATTTCGTGTAAAGGAATTATGTTATTCTTATTCGTCATTTATCTTTTTGATACTTTCCCGGTCTATAATTTAAAAGTTGAAAAGTTTTAAAACTTGACAACTTCTTTATACTTCTCAGCAAAACAACATGACAAAATTTTTATCTATGAAAGACTATGCATTTTCCAAGTAAAAATAATGAGAAAAAATTATTCATGAAATCATATTTAATGTGTGAATAAAATGACTTACGGACTATTCGCTGCCTTGAGCGCGACAGAACCTGCTTTAACCGCTACTGAACCGGGTTTTTTCAGGTTCCGTGTAAAGCCTTTCCATCCTCCTGAGACATTAACAACAAATATTGCTACCAAAGCTAGAATGATTGCAGTTTTCATGATTCTGAGATGTGTAAAACTTCTGTTATAGAAATTTTGCAAAGTCATTGGAGATAAAATGAACATTTTTAAAGATTAAGGAATATCTTAATAGAAACAAAGTAATATTATAAAACTTGAACTTCTCCAGTGTAGAGTGTGTTTGAAAAACTGAGTTATCAAAGGCAATACTTACTAATGAAACACTCATAATTACATGAAAAAAAAAATATTTTCTCTAAAATCTCACCTGAGTTCTTTCGTTTATACAAAGTGAAATGATGCAAAATATGCGTATTGTCCCCTTTTATAGAATTCTTTGTTCCGTTACAGGAAAGTCGTCATTAAAAATTCATATCGATTTTTCCTTCAATTACTTTTTAGAGTCGTTCTGAGAGATATAGTGTGATGAGTAATGAATATGCGGATAAGACTCACTGGTTCATATTCCTCATAAGGTTATGATATGATGGTCCATCTTCCGTGATGTTAATTCTGATATTATGAAAACTATAAACATTAAATGACAGCAAATTGCGATTACTCATCTTAGTCGCCATATTTTTTGTACGTTGCGTTAAATGAGATGACTAGTTGTGATTTAATTATGCTTTTTATTAGCGAACATCCAACGTGGAAACAACAAATCGTGCTCTAACATTTACTCCAATATGTTGGATAAATGTTACTCATCATTTGAATACTTTCGCAAATAATACATAGAAAAAAATAAAACAGATTTTTTTTAATATAGATGTTTGCCCCGAGCAGTTACCAAATAGCCCTCCGCACACGACGAACATTTGTATGCTGTCTCAAGACTATCAAACCAACGCTAAATAAGTTTATCGCCGCTACAAAACAGTGCCAAATATCCAGCACAAGTAAATATACATGAATATGTTTCATGTCTTGTATGATGTGAGAGTTCAATGTAGTTCCACCAAATATATTCAGATTTCTTATGTTATTATTGTGTATCCATTTTGAACGTAATTTGTTGGTTTGTGGCCCGCGTCATTAATAAAGTTCAAAAAGTGGCCCATGACATATTTTGAGTTGGATACCCTTGGTGTAGAGCAACTTCTCTTGTTCCTGTAGGTTGGGTATCCATCCGATCATCATAAAGCTGTTGATAATTTAGCCGTTTAACTTCATTCAGTAATTAGATACTATTGTACTAACATTTCAAAGTCTAGAACTGTAAAGAGGGCAAATTCAGATTTTGTATTGCCATTTCTGCATTTTTCCGTTTACTGGCAAAAAAATTCAGAATCAAGCTCTGGCTGTGCTAAGTATCCACAGACGTAACGTGAATGTACCGATGTAAGCTAGTCCAACCAACCCCATACTGGTATACCAGTATCTGAGTATACTGCTGTACTGTTTTATCCCGTATATATATATATATATATATATATTAATTGGTAGGCCTACGGTATATGTTACCCTACTGCCATATAATCACACTGATCAATACATTAACGAGATAGCTATCGGAGACCGCCGACTTAACGATCTTTCGTTCGCAGCGACGAAAGTTAGGGGATCCCCAAAACAGAAACTGCGGTTTCGATTCCTTTGCTCTGACTCAATAGCGACACCGCGTGTCCCATCACTAATTAATTACCAACTCCTAAGTTAATAGGCTTCTGGTCCGAAATATGATGAATGCACATGCAAAATTTGGAGCAGATTTAACCTCGCTTTCGTGAGATATCGCGTAACATACGAAAGTGTCTAACAGACAAACAAACGAACAGAGAAATACTTATCAGCTTATCTACCGATCGAGATCGATAAGTAATAAGGTTACCTCCACTCTGTCTCGGAATCCTAGCATATTACCACACAGATGTATAATTGCGTTGCAAACGGGAAACAAGATACACTGTATTATTCTGGGCATGGATTCCGTACTTGGTGTGATCCCATTCGTCTTTAGGTTTGTTATCTACTATGCTGGCTTGGTCCATGACACCATAAACCCCCGTTTCCCAGACATGCAAGCAGTTTAATTATGCCAAAATACCAAGAGTTTTTGGTGAAAGAAGAAACGTAAATAAATTGTGAATAAATTTGATGACAGCAGAAAATATCAAATATATATACAAAAGCCGGGAACCATATAAAAAATTTTGCCAAAAGTAACATGTTTGAGCTGACAAACGCTTCAAAAACATTTGGTTGAATGCCTCAGTATTGTGAACAAACGATGATAGGTTGAGACATGAGACAATAAGGCGGCTTAATTGCAACATATTGTAACAATATGTATAATTGTCACGTTAGCCTGTGTTCGTACTTGAAGGTCATTGTTATCAAGCGCGTTAAGCTCGCAATAATTACAAAGATTGAGAACTTAGAAACAATGTTTCTTATCAGACTATTGAGCAAGTGATTAAGGCGGTCGCTGTTATGTCTAGAGCGTTTATGTTATTGCGTTTATCCATGTTTCACGTGACGATTATTTGAACTCAGTGTTTTTACATATTAGAAATTTTGTTTTGGCGTTACACTAGATGTCGCCCACAAGCTAAAAAAATTTTCTTGTGAAAATTGCTCAAACATAGCCTCTATGTGACCTACCACAGTCCTCAAATTAAGTGAAAGAAAGGAAAATTTTGTTTTGTTAATCCATTGCTCAAAACTGCGAAACGTCTTAAGCAACTGAACATTTGATTACTGATACTTTAATTTAGCGTAACGTCTCGAAATGTGGAAAATGGGAAAATTGATAATATTAGTCATTTACAAACGTGACGTTAACACATGCAAATATACACTATCAAATATCATCCGTTAAATTTATATTCATGAATTATCAATAAAATCTTCGTTTGGCTAAATATTCTTTCAATTTTGCCAATTTTCGCTTTGTTTCTAACAACTCCATAAAGCATGAACTATTTCTAAATGCGTGGCGTTACAAACGTAAAACTAGTTGAGTCACACAGTAATAACAACAGTAACCATCTTAAAAACAAAATTCCAATCTCAGTGTTTATTCGCTTATCACGTATTGTTTCTTATTCATGTTGGTAATCCCAATCCACGCTTGGTAGTAAAAAAACATTCGAATAAGATTGTAAATTTAATGCGGTTCATGTGTAATCGATGCTTGAAAATATATTTCAACAATCCCACATTTTATTAATATGATTAATGGGAACTTATACGTGATGGTATAAGCGGTTTCTCAATATTAACTTGCTAAAGGTAAAGGTATGTTTGGAGTGAATAAAACACACACATATTTTCGTAGTATTGTATTTCTGCATGACTTGTATTTCTCACTGAAACGGATTTCTTTCTGACAATCGTGTTTGTCCCAGTTCGGCCAGTCCAACGGGATCGCTCATGTTCAGAAAATTATATTTGGCTTAGCATACCGAATCTGAAAGAGAATAAATATTCAATACCTATAACTGTTTGGGTAAACTGTTGATCATGATTACATAATATGAATTTTAAACGATGTTACAGACTGATTACTGATTTTAAACAAAACGCTTTTGTTCACAAGCACATTGTTGTTTCGATTAATATTCCCGAATAAAAGTGCGAGTCGTTTGAAATGTAACAAATTTTTGCAGTCACATTTGGCAATTTAATCTAATGCATCTGTTCACAGGTATTGAATTTGGCAAATATCAAATTTACATTACGCACCTTGCGTAACGTACATCTAGCCAGCGTCGAGGTTTAGTTTAAATACGCAAACAAAAATTGTTATGCTTATAGCGTGTTATCTTTGCGTCGACGGCGTGCGTACTCGGGTTCAAGTTAAGGTTGGAGTACGGCGAGTGACAGGTGACATATCCAATATTTGTTTACGTTAGGTTCTGAGAAATCCCCGCCATTTATTATTTGACGTGACAATGAATATTCAACATTCGCATATTTGTCGTTCTAACAGCGCAGCCGTATTACTAGTACCAGGTTATGAACTAGATTTTAAAAATAAAGTTGGTGTTACTCAATGTAGCAGCAATTGAAGCAGTGACGTTTTGTCAACTGTGTGATTTGCCTTATAAAACAGGGTATAGCATAGCACAGTATAAGGATTGCTATAGTCGAGTACAGTCTCTCGTCCACACTGTTTATTTTGAGTCAGATTGTATAAAGAGTAAACCAAATGCTGAAATTCTGTACTTAAAAACGTCCAAAATTATTGTATTCTAGGAAAGTTTTAGAGTTAGACATTTTTAATTAGCCCTAATTCAAGGCTGCATTTATTGGAACACCTCTTTGATGATTGCGCAATTTCAACGAAAGTCCTAATCAAAAGAGAAAGTTTAAATTTAAGTCTCTCGCTACAAAGTATAGAGAAAGTTTAACGCCCGAATAATATAATTACCCTGCCAATTTGTCTTTTCAATTTTGTGGATAATTTATTCGAGTAGTGCGACCAGGGTCAGACAGACGGCGGCATGCCGAGTCCGAGAAAAAATGCGTTTGTCAATGAGACGCACCACAGCGGAGATCATCAGACAGCCCTCGTCTGTCGTTACGCGAGGATGCAAGTTGCTCGGAGGCGATGCACGACTCGGTGTCGCAGTGATTAATTGCTTTACCGAGCGATTTAACTCATTGTACGGGAAACAGTTTTCTCCCTGTTCTAGCTTTTATTTATATTCGAAATTACAGCTGAATACATAAGTGTGGTATCTTTCGATTCTTCTTAACTTTATTTCATTATGTTAATATTTAGCCGCTTATCATAGACTAATTTATCAAATTGCGGTGTGATAGGTTTGTTTACATTTACAAGGCTTCGGGATTTCTACTTCAAATCAAAGGATCGACACCACAGAATGTCTTTGATCGCTGTTTACGGGCATTGGACTATTGGATTAGCTGTTTTTATACTTTCCCTGGCGACCAGAAGCTCAGGACAACTTTGGTAAGCTTCTAAATATCTTTATTTACCCTATTATTTCGAGTTATAAATAGACCTGGCTGGACTACGAAAGAGAAATAGATTTGAACATAAACAAAAGTGGGAGTCGAGGTTCTATTGCTAATCGAGGCTGAAGTTTTATATATACTCATATGCCTCAATTATCTACTATGTGTACATAAAAACTGTTATAGCTCGATTAACCAAAACCTATTTATTTGAATAAAAAAAAATTTATTTCAAATTCATATACCGTGAATGTAACTATACCACAGTACAAGCTACGAGATTAACACAAATCCCCAAATCTTTAAATCTGTCATTATCAGCTAAAAGTGAACTAAGCTTTTGAAATGGTGTGAAAGTATCTACTGATCGTTAGGATTTAAGTTTTGAACGATTTTATTCTAATTTCGCCAGCTGCACGTTTGCTCGTTTTTGTGCGATAGGGATTGGAATCATTTTTCATCTGGAATATTTGGCACGCGGGTTAGTTATAGGAAAGCTAAAATATTTAACACAAATAAATTTAAAATCACTCATGGCTGATCAAATTTTATACATTGTGAGATTAGGACGATAAAGTTTCGGACTCTGTAAAATCTCAATTGCTTTGTAACATATTCACCAAAGTATCAATCTATCGTACGGTACTAAAAATTATTATCTTTTAATCACAAATGGATCAGCTGATACTTTAATTCAACCTCCAAATAACTAATTTTTACCAATTGTCGCAGTTTACACATTTTGTTAACACAAAGTATTGGGATAATTTCCGTTTTCGTCAAATGTTTTCATTCCAGCTTAAACCATTCGTGTCATTTTAAGATGTTTTTTCGACCCTTGATAGTTCCGTGCTTGTATTCGGGGCATGTTTGACATAAATCAACGTATTCCTACACAAAAAGTCAAATAATATGTATTTTATTGATTCCAACTTTGCCCTCGTGACCGGAGATTGACGTCGGTTGTAACTGACACCTTTTATAATATGTGGGAAATATAAAAAACATTGTGATATACTGGTGACAGGGACATATACGGAATCACGCAACCCATGTTGGCGGTGTGGATTGGTCTAAGCTAAAATCGCTATTTCGATGGACCCTCTCTGGCGCCGATTTTACGATATGCCCCAACGGTAGTAAAGTGGGCTTTGTCACGCTAAGGCAGGGCATGCTACGCCACAGGAAATGGCAATGGTGCGTTTTAAGTCAGTTGTTGCAAATTATGTTATTTACTGCGTGTGGCCAGGCTAATATCACTCGTACATTACACTCAGTATTGTACCCAAATTATTGGACTGTACTATACTGGACACTAAATGTTTACCGGAGTAATTTGTGACTCCTCACTCAGATATTCAGAATATTTCTACCAATTTCCGTTTGAAAAGAATAAAAGGATGACCTTTTTTGAAATACAAACATTCGCTTCAGCTAGTTATAAATACAGATCCGTTCCCTCATACCAAAAACAAATTTTGAGTCGGCAATACATACCTTCAATGTTCAATGTTTTAAGTTTATACAGCCATTCCTCAAAATATTATTGTTAGATTAATTTTATATTTGTGTAATGAATTGCATGTTTTAGGGTTATATTATTATTCGGAAGATCATAACCGAAAACAAAATTACATTTAAAACATGACGTCACCCTCAATTTTGTTTTCAAATAATCTTGTGGCTTTTCTTTCTTGGAACAAGTGTTAATGATCACAAGAAGTAGAGTATTTCTATTTGTATTGTTAGTAGGTTCTTAAGAGCTTAGCCCTGCAACAATAGAAGGCTTAGACCTCTTGGCCGTCCAAATCCAATTAGGCATGCAAAGTTTGGTCTTCAATATTGAAAGTGGAAAAGGTTTTAAACACGTTGATGACAAATTTATATGCTCTTTTCCTTGTATAGATTATACATGATAAGTGTATGTTTATCATTTCAAATACCACACAAGCGTGAACATATCTAAGAAAGTAAATATCAGCATACAATTTTCAGCGCCCTCTTGTGAGGTTGACCTTCAACGTGACCTTATTGTTATTTTTGAGGGGTGGTAGCCTTACCATCACCGTGAGAAATCGTGTATCGGGATACCCGCGGTGTTCGGAAAAGTCTAGTGTTACTCACGCGCCTGTGTCTGTGACGATAACTTTTGCCGGTACTTCAGCAGTCTTGTTGTCTGCGATCACGCAGAGAAACCTCGAAATGGTGTGATATTTTGAAATAATACCAAATGCTTCCGACTCGCAACGGGGCAGAACGTAGCTCATCAACGGGATAGTCTGGACTAAAATGTTTTTCACGACTCTTATTGTCTGTTAGTTTGGAATCGGCCAATAATGTTTCGCAGTTTGCATTATTTCAAATCTCATGATATCATTGCAGAATCCTGCCGAAATACAACACCAAAATGTAACTCGAAATCATCTGATAATGTAGGCAGAAAATATATAACATAATAAAAAGAAAATGAAGCATTCGGCAACTTTATCGTTAATTGAATTGAAAAAAAAATGAAAAGTGATTTTAGGTCTCCATAATACTTGACAGTCGACACGTAGTGACGTTGCGTTATGTGCAAGTAACTGCAAGTAAACAAACTCCATTCGTTGTTTACGAATCGGTGAATTTTGACGCAACATCGAGAAGATTATTCCATGATTTCCGCTGTATAACAAGAAGCCAAAGCCCCATGCTGGTCTCACATCCGTATTCGAAAACTCATAAATTTACAGACCATGTATGATTGATACTTGGCCTAAGATATATTTGCAAATAACCACCATAATAAAATATATACCATGTTTGGTAGATGTTACATTTGTATTGGATGGATGGAATAACAATTAGTCACTTCGTCTTGTCGTAATTGCCAAGCAACATCGCCGCTCTCCCTAAATGACAGTTTTATGGCGATGCATCTCTAAAATTATATTACTAAAATGATAAATGCAGAAATTTGTATAAACGATACAAGTTTATGACCCCGTCTTGTTGGAATATTGATATAAACTAATTAATAGTGATGCAAATGAGCAAACAAATAAAGTATCGTTGAGTAATCTTTGCATTTTTAATAAATATAAACTCTGCTGTAATTAATTGTCCTAATTATTTTATTATATTTTCATTTTTAAATTTTTTCTGCGGCGATGTAAATGAAATAATGACCATTGGATACAACTCATTATGCACAGTTTTTCAACTTTACTAACAATAGGATTTAAGGTTATCGCATAAAATATGTTAATCGGTTGGAATAAGTTGTTTAAATCTCAGAGATCAGAGTCGTCTTTATCGTCGATAAAAATAGAATGTTATTTTGGTTCATCCTTCATCATATTTTAGGACTGCGATGGTAATGTTAGCCCAGTAAATTGGAGTGCCAGTATATAGAAACCAATGTGTACCTCAAATCCACATTGCATGTTCCACATTATCACATAAGAATTGGTTGTATGGTAGGTAACGATCACCCTGTAGTAAATAATTGCTTAGCGTGTACTTAGCCAGGCATTAACATTGCTCGACCACATTTGGGGTACTTCAAAAATGTTGGATTCATTGGATTTACCGCAGATTATCGTGGGCGAGTTCTATTTTTGGCCTCATGTGCTACCCCGATGGTTTTATAAGCTTAGTCACGAAATTGGTGGTTTCTGGTTCTCACGACCCCACAGAACATCAACAATACTGTAGTGATGTCATAACCAATTATTGCGTCATCCACGGCCCATTATAGGATTGACAATCGTCCAATATGGTCTAAAAGACAAGTTTCTCATCCAACACTAAATTCCACTGGTTCCATCTGAAACTTAACCGGGTTAAATTCTGGACATTTGTTTGAATGGCAGGTGGAATTTTTGGCCAAAGATTTGTGAATTAAAATTGGCTAGATTGATTTACATTGCCTTTAGCTGTAAGCGTATACACGATTTATACGACTTAAACAGGATAACGTATCTAGGTTAATGAACGGATAAGAAGTAGACTTTCTATATCTCTTGTGCGGATTAACCATTGTCGGTAACTTCTTAAATTCCCAATCATGCTTTGCATTATGTACACCAAGTGACTTCGAACAATGAATATAAAGATCTTGTAGACGGCTTATCCTTGATTTTTGCGGTTTTGGTTTTGGTGGTATGGCATACCGGTTCATTAGCGGCCGTGTGGTTAAGGCAAATAGTAGGGCGGTTTTCCTAAAATTTGAAATAGCTGTTTCGACGCCGGAATGGCATAAAATTTGACAGCCGCGACTTCCGGGGCCATTGAAATTGCGCAAAAGCACTGGAGAAATTTCTTCCTCTTGTTTGAAAATCGTCGAACCGCATTATAGGTCAACAAGAAGTTGTTGGGTTCTCCCATAGATGCCGATCAAAACATGGAAAACGTTGCTAAATTAGCGAATTATGTTGACTCAAACGTAACAATTATGAGAAAGGGAAGATAGTCGCAGTTAAGCGAAACGACGCGAATCATTCCGAAACGAATCGCGTGCGCTAAAAAACATACCGTAAGCGAAGGTGAAAATTAAGA
The DNA here is from genome assembly GCF_964204865.1 of Styela clava. Classification (NCBI taxonomy): domain Eukaryota; kingdom Metazoa; phylum Chordata; class Ascidiacea; order Stolidobranchia; family Styelidae; genus Styela; species Styela clava. The sequence goes on along the minus strand of NC_135258.1, from coordinate 8,830,329 downwards.
TCCACAACCATCAAATTAAGAAATCTCGTTCACACTTGTTAAATTGCACACTTATGGCATTCTAATATATAATTACCATTTTCATCAATATAACTGTAAAATAGAGTTACATATTCTGCTGATTTTGGGGAATAATCGTTACGTTTACCAAAACGTTTTTTTTATAATCTCAAAATATGCCCTGCCCATAGGTCCTAATCGTCGTAAAATATTTTATAAGTTCAGCCACCTTATGACATGCCTGATTCGCTACTTCGGCATCGGAATTTCTCTATTATTTTTTCATACTATTTTTAGATTATTTTGTTGTTAAACACTGAACCCTACCCCGAAATTACCATTCTATATAGTATACCAACTTCCACGTTCACGAGTAATTGTTAAATTACTAGTTTATAAGTTCAATAATAACGGTTTACCGTTCGATTGAACATTATGATTTTGTCCGGTATCGTTCGTCTGTAACCAAATGTTGTTGCGTTACTGTATCAGCGGACTTGACAATGAAATATGTAATCTTCTTAATGGGAGGCTGATTATAAGGACATTATCCGGCAATTATCAGATGTTTTCGCGCGTTTGCAGATGCGCAAATTAAGATAATGTTGCCGTCACGTCGTTTTGGAATGTTTCAACTATTGACTGTTAAAAATATTAAAAAAATTTACATGCATTTGAGGGTTGACTATAAATGTGAAATTCCACATCGTTCAGCTTGACAAGTTTCTTCTTACGTATAGAGCCCAAAAAGGAATTCTCAATTAAACCATATCGTTTATTTTGCAGGACTTTGGCAAATGAAGGAATCGAATTAGAAGAAAGTCGTCCTGTTAAATGTCATAATTTACGCGGACTGTCTAGAAATCAGAGGTCTCTATGTCACCGATACAATGACCATATGCCTTACGTAAACATGGGTGCACGGAACGGCTTGGCAGAATGCAAACATCAAATGCAAGAAAGCAGATGGAATTGTAGCACGTCACCTGAAACGAATCCAGAAAAATCCATTACAGTTGGTGAGAACTTAAATATGCAACTTTACTGTGCACTGCATCGCTGTTCTGCGATTCATGCCCTCAATCGGGTTAACTACTTGCTTCGTTACTTTTATCAAATGGCTGACAAATGCCACCTATCGATATAAGAAAATATTACCATCCGTTAATGAAATATTATTCATGCTAAAAATAGATAGATGAATGGATGAATTCTAATTATAATAACGACTCCCGACAGTCCTTTATAATAAAAATAACAAATTCACGTTTTTATACGAAGTAATTATATGTATTCAATAAAGTCTATTTTTGGATCATATATACATACCAAAGGCTATTGTTGTAACATAAAAACTCTTGTTCTGAACTTACAGTACGTACTTGAGTACCCTATTCATGTATAATCTTAATATTGATGATAGTTGGAGTACCGGTTAAGACGGCTCCAAGTGGCCTTTGTCTACCTTTCCGCATTCCTAACCGAGTGTATTGTCAATATTCGAACGAGTTTAAGTATGCTACGTCCTCGCGCTAACCACGGGCCATGTGTCGTCGAAATTTGAAATTGACCGTGCATGCCTTCTTTACCGATCGTTAATATGACTGAAACTCCGCATTCGTTTGTCATCACTGAATCTAAATCCAACCCCGTATCTTTTAATGGTGATATTTTAGGAGATTTCAATCAACAACCCTAAAATATTCGAATGTGTTGTTTTTATTAACTTTACGCTCAAACTCCAGGTCACTGACTATTATTGGGATTCAAGCGAAACGCAACACAACTCGGTGTATATCAAGCAACAAACTTAATGACATTTCGTTTTTTGCTAAAATACTTATTTCGACAGTTGGTAAATAGTAGTTTTCGAGTTAACATATAGTTCCCGTTAAGGCCCCCAGGGCTTGTCTCTAGCAGAGAGACCTTTGTATATCGACATTTCCCCTTTCTCCTACCTTGCTAACGATTTCACCCTTGGTTTGCAAACAATATAAACCATTATTGTTTATATAAAACGGGCGGTACACCTTATCATATAACGTCATTGCTTTAAAACTTTTACTGACCAGCCTAAACTAAATGTATACTTAGATGTGTATTTTCTCAATATTTAGCAATGGAAAACTTCTAAAATAAACAATCAACATTTATGATCACTGAGATTCAAACGACTAATTGAAGCGTCTCACTTTTAATGACGATCGCGTCATTTAATTTGGACTAGCCATGAATAAAGTTATGCGTGGTTCGTCTGTAATCCTGGAGAGAAAGGCAAAAATTAAGTTTGTTTTGATTGTTAATTCGATTACCTATTTTTGCCCCAATTTTTATTTTAGTTCTCCAAGGAACCTAATATATTATGACGTGATGGGTAGATTGACATCATTTGTTAATTTAGTACTTTAGAAATAAGTAACACCGAATTGTAATTTGTAATGAATCGTAATAAGATAACAAAACGCTTTCAGCATTATAATAAAACAAGTTTATTCACGCAATTGGAGAATTGCACGAATCCAAAATAGGACATTATTACTGATTGGTTAATTATTAAGATCGAAATGTAATTATAAATAATATACAAACAAGTGCGTGTTTCGTCATACTTACTTTCGAAGCCTAAACATGAATTTCAGTGTCAAACGCAATAATATGTTTTATATTTTACCACATTTTATTGTTTATGAGATAGATATACAGCAGTATCACGATGGCTATCCGGTCGAGCGATTTAACAAAATGAAAGTATGATAGTCATCGCTATATTTAATTGCTAAAAGCTTGCTCTGTGTTTACATCTCAGTGAGCTATCGAACTATCAACTTGGCACCTATATAACCGTTGAAACAGGCGCCTCGCCTCCGAGTTACAGATTCTATACTTCACAATCCATATTAAGACCATTGGAGTTAAAACAAAGAAAAGTGAATTTGTAGTCTTTATAACAAAAAAGGCCTTTTAGCTAACATGACAAAATGATTTTGTTGAAACAAGATGAAAGACCTATTGAAATTAAATTCTGTTACAATATACGTTTTACCTGTATGTGTGGTCTGATGTGTAGAGAAAAAATTCTCACATACTTTACACTAATGACATATAATTGCTGTGAGTACAAAAACCGAGGACGTATCAAAGCACACTTTGTATGGTACAGTAAATATACAGTTCGGGGTCTGAAAATTAGGCGTTTCTTTTATTATGGCATTAGAAACGCATGGGTTTGGCGGAATTGCCGTTACATCAAAGCAACTCGCTAAGTTTCTTGGTTGGCCTATCTTATGAGGTATCTGTTTTTTGTATTCGTGTATGATTCACACGGCGTCACACTTTCTCCGTAGTGTAAGGGCAAAATGTTGCGACTCTTTAATGGTTTATAGCTGTGTTGACAGAAAACAATAATTATATGAGAATTGGGACAAACGTGCGTTTTCGCTGATGGTCTGTATTTACCGTGTGACCCTGCCGCGACGTAAATTTGGAGGAAATTTTAAAGAAATAAAACAGAAAAATAAATTTCCGCAGCTGTTTCATTTTCTGTGCTAATAGAATAATGATCAATATAACATTCTACGTTTTTAATAGCTCTTCAGTAACAGTGGTGTAATATCTAAGTTTAGAAAGGAACTAGAGTTAAATTTTCTTTTTGATTTGACAAATTTGATCACATTTGAAAGGGACAATTATTGACTGATTAAGACAGTTATCTTCAATGACATCTAAAGTGTCCCCCGAACATGACCCAAAATATCGTAAACCATTATATTGAACAAATTTGAATTAGTGTTACAGGGTGTTGTTATACTGTCACCATTAGCATTTTCAGTCGTAATAAGAAAACTTACTTAAAAAAAAGATTAAACGTTTTACGACGTAAAAAGTTTTTTATTCTATACCGCGAGGGCAATATATTTCATTTTATTTTTCAATTATTTGCCGAAAAAAAGTAAAATTATGTTAGCGTGCTAAAACAACTTTTAAATCTGTTTGTAGCAATACAGCCGTATTTTCATGTCCACATTATTGGGATTGATTTTGTTTCCTATTTTGGCGTATCCTCTTAACAACCTTTTCTGATTTGCCGCAAAAGATGGTTACATGCTCGTTATTGGGGAATTAGTCACATAGTTTCAAGAACAAAACAAATAAATATGTTTGATCAAGCTTCGAACTGAAAATAAATCGAATCATTTCTATGTCTCTCTACGCATTCCAGGAGATGTTTAAAAGACTTCAATAGTTTTAGGTGATTTCAGAGTCTTGCTGCACACTCACGCAAATATATTTCAATACTTTTGTTAATTTTTATTGCCAATGTATGTGATATAATAGAACATTTTTATTGCAAAAATAATTGCTACAAGATTGAATATTTTAATGAGATCATCTTTTAAGGTTATAAGCATAAAGACCATAAAGCACTTCTAAAAATATCATCAGTTTTCATAAATATTTGGCAATTTCTCAAAAACTCATTCTTCTATGCTCAGTATATCTTTTTCTGAAAAAATATCTGATTTGTAAACAAACGAAAAACCAATTTTAGAAATCTTTGTATGCGCTTGAGAAGATTGTAAACTCGGGGTCAACAGCAGTTCTCACCTTTGTAAGTTCAGCTAAAAAGTCTTTAAAGTTGAACTGATATATCCTCAATCAAACGTGATCGGGAATTTCCCATGTTGAAGTTTTATTTGGCATATTTAACCCCACATTTTTCTTTGTTATCAAAACATACATCTACGGTCGCCGATTGATGGGCCATAACTTTCAGAATTTAGCTTAACCCAGTTTCGGTATTCTGTTGTTGACCCATTGTTTTATGGAGCTGCAACACCGTATAACACCTAATAGATGATGTAAAGAGCGTGTAAACAAAAAAGCTGATGGAGGGTAAAGATAAACCATCTTAAATCAATATATTTATCTAGTCGCTATTCCTTTTCAGGGAGCAAAGAAGTTGCTTTTTCCTACGCCATCACGTCAGCTGGAGTTGTTCATGCAATTGCAAGAGCGTGCAAGAACGGAGAACTCAAAGCTTGTGGTTGTAGTAAGCACAGTCGGCCCGATGGACTATCTAACGATTGGGTAAGTAAAAACTAATAAATTTGTACGACCTGCTTTCGTGAATTAGCCACCCTGTCGAAATCACAATAACAGAAATAGACTGAACTATTTTTCATTATTATTTTATCATACTCATTTTTTCAAATCTTATGATATTTCAGTCTTGGGGAGGGTGTGGCGACGACACAGACTACGCCTATGGTTTTGCACATGAATTCATAGATGCACGTGAAAGAGAAAGTCAATCACCGCAGGATAAGAAGACAAAATCCCGGCGGACAATGAATATACATAACAATGAAGCTGGACGAGTGGTAGGTTCATTGAAAATATTATAAATTAGAATAAACAACACTACGTCACCGATGAGGTGACGTCATTTCAACGTGGACGTTTTTTTGTCGTTACTTTTCCCATTGTGACATTAATTCTAAAACGTGTAAATGCCCTAGTCTACAATTGTCCGCGTTTTGTGTTGTGCAAACATCTTTCCCAAATATGTAGAGCCCCCTTTTATGCGGCCGATACTTTCGACTACTCTTGTTTTCATCCAGCGCGCAAGTGTGATTTTCACAGCTATTCATTCTAATAGCTCCCAGAAATTGGGTTACTTAAACAATCTCATCCGGGCGTGTGTCGTTTGTCTTCCGACTTTACTTTCCATTTGATGCCCCGTATATCCGGAAAGTAAACTCTAGTGTAAATAATGACGATACCCTTTCGACTCCGATCACATAAAATGCTGTCTCCGAAGTTGTAAATTCAAAAATCGTTTATTTTTAAATTATTTGTCATTCGTTCAGTTCATAATACATGGATTACACATTCAATTTATATTGTTTTATCTAAAAGCCATATGTCAACTGACACAAAAATTACCAGCGATTTTTCGGTATCGTCATTTTTTATGTCCCCAATGCCCAAAAGTTACCAGAGACCAACTTTGATTAGTTTGATCCGTCAAAGCAATTTTTTGTATATTATACGTGACAATCCAACATAATGGTATCTAGCCGCATTCTCGATGACACTTACCACACAAAATGACATGCCATAATTCATGAGGTTTTTGACCACCGTGTTTATCTGCGTGGGGCTTTAACACCTTTTAACGCTATTTAAGTACTCGTTTAGACGTGATTCTTAACAGCCCCACCCTTCTATTAAAAATCCTATTTGTGTAAAACCACCAAATCTTTTCTTGTTTACAATACACTGAAAGGGGCTGGGGGAGAGCTTTTTTTCATATACGTGCTCTGGTTAGTGTATTGATCTTTATAAAACTAAAATTAAAGCAGAACGAACTTGTGACTCATGCAACTTGAATGCGGTATTAGAGATTTCATGGTGTTAAAATAAATTTGTATTCAAAACAATATCAAAATACAACCAAAGATTATCGAATCCGGGAAAAATATTTACCAAAAATGCTTAGAACTTATATGGAATCAAGTAGATAGTATCTATCTATACCCAATAATCACTCCCAATGTGATTTCGGACTGCTGCATGACTTGACAGTCTCGGTCATTTGAACTCATAAGTCTAGGCATAAGATCCCCGAAGCCTTCCCTTCCATCGTTGGGTCAACACGATACCTAGCTGAACGAATATAATTCTTGAAACGAAACGTGAAAATTGCGATTTTTGATTGATTTCGTTGTTGTTTGTTTATAATACCACTATTTCCTTCAAGAGTACGATTGATCGTGTACTAAAATGTGTAATTTCAATAACTTACGATTATTAAAAAAACAAATCGAGTCACCTTGTTTTCATTACTCTGGTAACGTTCTCCGATGTGTAATCATTTTCAAATGAAGAGGACTCATACTAAATATCCGCTTGATTTGAGTATGATTAATGACTTTTTGAGTATTCGTATGGTCTGGCCGACGCACAAGAATTCGCAATTCACATAACTCTACAACTCAAAACACTTATAAATCTATTATTTTATTCAACCTTTGCAGCTTCGCAGATTTCAGCAAAGCTTTCATTAAATTGGAAACAAGCAATGTTGATTTACACTTGAACAATTCCAGTGGTTAAATGAGCAATTGTGCTCAGTAGCTTTTTTATGTTTCATCATGTATATATATATATATATTCACCAACATTTGAATACCTAATGCCTGCAACTATTCCTTACCTAAAGTAATGCTATTCTACTTTATAGAAACGGCTGACTATATTTTCGTCGTGTATTGGCCGTTTAAATTGGGAATTTTATCTAGACAACTAAGCAACGTTCCATCACGATCCCATTTTGTCTCTTCTCGAAAATAGAGAAATATTTACAGCAACTTTTTAAATTCCTCAATTAGTTTCTTCGTATTTGTGCTTTTCTCGTCAAAATTTAACTCTAATTACATAGTTCCTATAAGATACCAATCGAACACAGTTGCTCTTCATGACATTTGAATACATGTACTGTCTATCAAATGCAGATGCGTTATGTTTGAACTTAGAGATAAAATCTAATGTGCTTTGGGTCTTTGATTTTTCTTTTACCTCTTTATGCTGTAATAAATATCAGAAAACTCACTACAAGTATACTGTAAATAAACTATAGCCTAAACTCTCAAAATTCCAAATTTATCAAATATGAGTATTTTGTATTATCACCAAAATGTTGCGCAACAAACATTATTCCGCTGGTAACTAATAACAGACAAAATACAAGTATTTCCAATTTTCTGGATATCTCCCTATTTTATCAACAACCACTAATATCAAACAAATTTGTTATGTAAATTTGGATTACCTTTTAATGTGGGTATACTGATATCTATCTTGAAACAAACAAATAAAAACACGGACAAATTGTTGCTTGTTTCATACGGTGATAACCATCAAATTTCAGATTACGGAACATACGCTTAGCACTCGTAGAGATATAAACACTAGGGTGCGCAAAAGGTCAAATTACCGCCAATTTTTCTCAGTTCATGTTTAGAGTATTAAACCATGTCGAAGGTAGTATGGATTCGCTTTATTTTTTTTACAAAAAGTCTTTAATAAATATATTACATGGAAGGTCATCTAACTGCGGCCATAGTTGTGTGAGTGAGTGTTCGCAAAGCATTGGATTTAACTGGACAATGGGTCTCGGTAGACGACCACTTCGCGATTTCCGGCTTATGTGATTTATCAGTATAAAGATAACTCATAATCATCTTAATAACATACACATTCTGGGTATATTTTGGTAAAGTCAATCCAGCTTGTCTTCGTTTTGAATGGCGAATGTCGTCATCAATATTAAATCTTATAATCCTGTATAACTTTCAAGATTTACAAACCAAACTACTGTCATGTGTTGTCACGAATCTTTGAAGATTGTTTAGCCATGATCTCAAATTATCAGGGTGTTTACGACTCAATCCCGAGCACTTCAATTTTTCAAATTCTTTAAATATAAATGTTTCGTAATTTGTCCATTACGTTTGAATTTGATGAAACTTTCTTTTGTTATTAAGTATCGCTTTTACCAATATACTATTTATTTTTTAGAGTGTTGTCAGAGCCACGAGACCTACTTGCAAATGCCACGGAGTGTCTGGTTCTTGCAGTTTAAAAACTTGCTGGATGCAAGTACCTGACTTCAGAGATGTCGGTGATAGGTTACGACAAAGATACCAAGGTGCCGTGGAGATGAAAGTCACTCATCGTGGACAACTCAAAACAAGATGGGGAAATATAGCATCACCAACCATTGTCGACCTCGTATTTCTAGACTCCTCGCCAGATTATTGCAACCCAAATCCAAAAATGGGGGTCATGGGTACTTCTGGTCGTGAGTGTAACAAAGACTCAACTGGAATGGACGGATGCGGACTTATGTGTTGCGGACGCGGTTTCGTGACACGCGAAGTTGAAACCGTCAAGCCTTGTCATTGCAAATTCCAGTGGTGCTGTTATGTAAAATGCCAGCAATGTACAGAAACAGTGCTCAAACACATTTGCAATTGAGGTTTTTGTTTGGTATTAACTACTCTGCACTAGTGTTCCATGTAGGCACAAATGCCTCCTGATAAATGAAGCCGTATTGTGGCGTTGCACGTCCGAAGTTTAGAATCCGAAGAAAAACAAGGTGTAGGAAAAGAATATTTCTTGTAAATAAGAACGTCCTCCAAGCACACAGAAAAAATGGACAACAGTATAAACACTGCTATTCAAATAAGTGAAATGCAGATGTATAGAAACTACAAAAATGATGTTGACCTCAAACTGTCTTTTCTCATACGTGACTGTTTATTGGTCATTCCGGTACATCATCTATTTAACTTTGTTTTATTGATTTTTATTTTTATCCGTGTTTTACCAAATTTTGCACTTCAGTCTAAGCATTTACTCAAAAAACGTTTTAAGAATAAATATGTGTTATGTAAAATTTGATCTGGACTGCCTTTGACATTTTTCTGTCTAATTACAGTTGCCTGCTTTATTTCACCAAGACATGCAGAAAGCATGATCCAAATACAAGCACATTATTAGTTATCCTCTTATTTCACAAATGGGGTTGAATTAGATTGCACTTTGTGATTTGGAGTTTTTGCACGTTTTTTGCACCCGTTAATCACGATGATAAAACCACTGATAAAACATTGTTTTCAATAGCACTCTTTGTACTCCTCCTGCTCCTTCGATCACCATTTGCACATAAGTTTATTGACATGACGAAATAGGGCCCTTTCACATAATGTGAATAATTACAGTTTATAAAATCGTATAATTCTATTGAAGCGTACAAATTAAATCCAATTACCTTAAAATTGCCAATAATTTCTTTTCATTCAACACATTAGCTAAACCCGCTACGATGTCAACTTTATGATTTACTTTTGAGTGTTGGTTTATCTTCGCATTTGTATTGCTGTTTATTTTGATTGCTTTTTGATTATTGTTGCTCGCTTTTACTATATTTTATATTTATGAAACTTGTTCGCAAATAAACTGCCAAAACATCATTTTTTCATTTATCTTCGCGAAGTAGACTGACGATTCTGAATACAAATTAATCCAGATTTTTACCGTACCCTCGGAAGGAACACCCGCCGCTTACGCCGAGTTTGGCGTGTATAGTCTGGTAAAAGCAATGTCTCCTGTGTGCATTCAAGTCTCAACATAAAACTTTTTCTCGATAACATAGTGCAACATTGACGATCGTTCGCCAAATTGGCTAGGGTTGACACTGAGTATGTAGGACTAGCTATGATATGCGATCTAAAGTTCAAACATGGCAGTGCAGCATTCGTCCATATTTCGTTAGCAAGAAACTGATGCGCTGGAACGGTCATTTTAGCGAACTGAAATGTGCTAGTTCTGCATATTTTCTGAGATTACTGCTACAGTTAGAACGCGCATGCGGTTGCATGGAACGAAATACAAGTTTGTGTACGAGAACAGCACAAAAATTTCTTAATGCTTAATCTGGCTTGTTGCAAACATAAACGGCGACTGTTGTTTGGTCTATTGTTTGGTGAACCGCTAAAAAAGAATGAATGATGCAGCAAGTTAGTAAGAATATATTACATGGATGGTTGTTTGTTGGGAGAGATTGAACTGACCAAAATTATGAATGGCTTCATGTGGCAAATATTGACTGCTCTGCAATCTTATTGGAAGTGATCAAAGCAAATGCAATTACATACTTGTGGCTGTATGAACTACTATGTAGAATCGCACATGAGTGAAAACGTGTGTATTCAATGTGCCAACATGGTAGTGCTTCTATATTGGCCATTTTCCTTTGTTGTTGCAAATTGTAGACTTCATGACATTCAAAATACCACTGTAGTGGATATATAACTTCAAGGAAACCCCAAAAAAAGTTTTGCGCAACATCTTTAATTAAACAATTTTTAAACCCAAACTTCCGGATGCAATACAAAAGTAACAAAATAAACTTTTCTTCCCACAGATTTGTTCAATTGATAGCAACTTCAACATACAATTATTCGAAGTATTCTGTCGAATTATCCAAGTTCATAACTCAAGGTATCCGTCAAATATGCAATTAGTGACTTAATTAAAAAAACGTGTGATTGAAGCTAGACTTTCCAACGGTATTTTTAGAAATAATAGTTTATCTTAATTGTTGTACAGGTGACACGCGGTTAGTTATATTACGAAATTAAACAAATGAGAAAAGTATATATATACTTTTGTGTACTAGCATTTAATTTATTTTTGTCAAATATTACATTTACAACGTTATAATTATTTAATGTTTAAGCACAAATTCAATTTATTTCATTTTACTTCTCTGATGGTTATACGCACTGTGATTTTTCCACATCCGAATATATATTTATAATTTTGAACACATCCAAGAATTTCAGTTTCAATATTTGGTGTTTTTGCCCACCACATCCCAGTAATTCACAGAGTGATGCTGGTTTTGCGTATGAATATGAACAAAAATCATGTCCTTTTGGGGATTATCTTCTTTTATGAATCCCATTACATTTACAGATACGTTTGTTTCAATGCTGCGAAGACAGAATGTTCGGGACTCCCGAAGTATGTGTATCAGGTTAGGTCAGGTTCGGGGACTGTCTTTGTTAGCCAAATGGCCATAGGTTTCAGTCCCTTTGCACAATTTGATGTAAAATAGGCAAAAAAAAAATAGTTGCCTCCATATTGGTACACATACTTCTGAAGCGCCGAATGTTTAAGTATAATTGCTTTTGTAATGTATTTCATGATATTGATTAACTTGGCTTTGTCAGGCCTGACTTTAGTTGTCAATTGCAAGTTCGGGTTTGACACAATTCGTATTTTGAACTTGGGCCTACAAATAAACACAACAAAAGGCCCAGAAGACTTGTATTAGTTCAGTTTAGGAAGAACGAGTAAAGCATTATTTTTACCCTTCAGCAACAACAACAATTACAAAAAAAGATCGATATTTAGATATACCTTTCGTGCCCAATTCTGCGAGATTCAAATATTTCAAGCTGTCCAAGGTAAGTAGGTAACCATCAGATTCGCGACGGCAAGCGTGGTCCTAACGGTACGCCTGCTAGTTTAGTATCTTGCTGTTGCTGACCAGGGAATCGCTATCAGTAGTAATGACTATTGACAGGTATGAATGTCTTTGTATATTACCTTGTGAACTATCCAGTAGCTCTACCATGTTCGTGAGCTTACGGTATTCAAGTATACAATGCAGGATTTATATATCACGTATTTTTTTTGGTCATGGCTTATGAATCAAAATTAAATTATAAAATGCCTCTTATATGTTTCTGATATTTTCATATGGGGGTTTAAGATGCCATCATTGATAATGTTGACATGCCGAAGAGTGTAGGCTATGGGTAGCGTGATAGGCTACTAGAAATGACTTCCCCTGCGCTCTACGGTATACAGGTATATATACCAGTCCCTTGGGTATTCTTGCCAAAGCAAGGGTTGTAAAGTTGATACAGCGCAAAGAAAATAACCTAACCGTAGCCCATGACTCCCACGTAAAAAATCTAACCAGCGAAGCTGTGCTTCTGTTTGGTTGCTGCGTCTTTCTAGCAAATCATTCATATAGCTTAATTGAAACCACCACGTTTGGGAAATATCGTGATTGTGAAATTTAATATTCGGTACTGTTTCGGTTTCATTCTTCAGCAGGAGCAAATGCCTCACAAATTTGGTTCTTTGCGTAAAGTTGTTTCGCCTAAAAAAATGTTGCCATCCGTTATTTAACAATTCTAAACGTTAAGCAGATTCTTCAGCCTTTTATGTACGACAAGATTGAACAAAATGTATGTGAGTAAAGGAAATATGCTATGGGAAGTTAATAAAATTTACGTCGTCAAATAGCAGTCTCTACAGCTTTCATTATAAACCTTTAAAGCGAAAATTTTTGTCACTACTTATGATATATTTGTCGACTTTAAGCTGTAAATATCATATCAGACCTACTACTTTTTCAGATTTAGAGGTAGGTTTGCATATTTTACTTCTTTTTGGTTATGCTAATATATCTTCCGTTTAGTTGGAGTTACATATCTGAAATTCTGGAAAGATAGAAAACTCATAAATAGTTTGATATTTATTGTTGGAAAATTTCGATCACAGTGTCAGCATAAAAATATACAAAAACATATTAAGTTATATAAAAATAACATAACCAGTTTATTGGCAGCAAATTATCAATCAGTCACGAATGTGGTGTAGTTGAAATGCAGCTCTTTGAGAACATGTCTACAGTATTACGCATATTAATAATGCTATTACGGATTCTGCATTCTACAAAATAATTACGAATAAAACTGGTTTAGTCAGACTTATTATATTCGTCCGAGAGGTGTTCCATTCGCACTTAATATATAATAATAAGTACGGATTGTTGGGCTTCCTATGTAGAGTTTATGCATCAACCCAAACGCACTTTGTCCTTGATTTTTGATCATCGGAATGCGCGCCCTGCATCGTATTTCATTCTGTGGCAGAAACGTCGTTTCAATTGCATATTCAAGCAAGTTGATGTTGTTCCACTTTGTGGATCTATTCAATATTGCAAGATCATCGGCAAATATGTTTCAATACACGTTTCTTACATTTCTGGCATTTAACAACGCAGCACCACTGAAATTTACAGTTACATCTTTCAACTATTTCTACTGTGAATGAATCGTAACCTCTTCCACAGCATAGAAACCCGCATCCATCTTTTCCAAATGAATCTTTATTGCATTCACGACCTTTCGTACCGAGAACCCCTGTTCGAGGGTTGGGGCTGCAATAATCGGGAGAGGAATCAAGATAGACGAGATCCATCATTCCAACATCTGGACTACTTCTCTTTCTTTTCCTTAATTCCCCACGCTTGGTGACCTTGACTTCAATTGCATTGTTGTGTTTTTCCTCTAACTTTTCGCCAATTTCACGAAAACCAGGAACTTGAAGCCAGCAGGTGTTCAGACTGCACGATCCTGAGACCCCATGGCACTTGCAGGTTGGGCGCGCTGCTCTGACAACAGCCTGTAAAAACATATTGATACGAAACTTGAAAAATATTTATTTTTGACCAAAAGTCCCCTCATGTGTGAAAAAAATTCAAATAACATAAAATCACTGTCGATCAAATTTGATCTTTAGTACAAAATTAGTCGAAACGGGCTTGACTGTGCTTAGTCTAACTTCTAATTTCAACGGGAGCAGCATTGAGATTAGGTTGCACTATAAGCTATCACCATAACAAACACAGCCAGTACGTCATCGGTAACGTTACCGAGCAAACACTCAAAATTACGTTCTTTCACTATATTACTAGTGTGATAAAACCTTATTTTTGTGACAAATTAGTTTTGCGCTGTCGATAATATTTAGCCGCGGATGATATCATGTAACGATGTCGTATTTGGTAAATTAAACACACCCGAGTGGTGGGTGAGGACTTTTGGTTAACGACATCGAGTTCTCACGAAAAAGTTCAGTATATCAGGCAATGTCGCAAGAATGGGGGGTATCGGGGCGTAAGGGTCACGTTCTTATGCAAACACGCCCTCCTGAAGCATAACTCTTTTTTTCTAAATTCCAAAAATGAGCATTATCATTTCTTTCTTAATTAATTGATTGCCAGAGCAAAAAATCTCAATTTTTATTTGTCGCTGTAATGCGATTAGAGGAAAGTTATGGAATCTGTATTTTGATGATTTTAGAATATATACACTATGTAAGTGTTATCTTCTCATTTTTTGCGTGATCACTCATTAAAGAATTTTTCCTCTTTATAAATTTGAATTGAAAAAACTAAAATTTATCATATTTTCGTTTTTCACCCCGTTAACATGTCAAGCTATGCATCATTACTCTGGGAAATTAACTAGAACATGTGGGTTGATCAAAGTAAAAAATAAGTAATGAATGTTGACTCTTAACCCCTTTTGATGTGGCTAGGGCGCAATGTGCGGGTACCGATATGGTTTGAGAGGTTGAACTTAAACTTGCTTCACATTCCTAAGAACTCACGAGTCATAATACACGCCATGACCCTTAAATTTTTTAAATTTAAATGAGGTTTCTATCTCATTTAACCATTTTTTTTGTTGTTTGTAAACGATTTTTTTCGTTGAATTTCTCATATCAAATGGAAAATACTAAGAACTGACTTGAAACAAGGTCAGAAATTATATATGAATTTACATTGCACAAGATCAAATTTGAGATTTTAGGGATATATAGGTAAATCTGTAGATACCTAATGATAGGCATTCAACAAATTCTTTGCAGTAAATGGCACGTATCCCCAAGTTCGACCCACCTACGTCCCTCTTTACCTATTGTCTTGTTTTGCGTTTGATTCCTAAGTTGCGCGTAGCGAAGGCAAACAAAGATTTTGTCGTTCCCAGACTCACGTAACCGCTTGTCAACCCACGGTACGTTATACGCAAGTAGGTTGTTTATGAAAATCGGTGTAATATTGCATATAACAAAATATTAGTTTGTTACTTGTGAACAAGTAATGAGCCGTGGCGTAAAACGTGCCAATTTCTCGTAAATTTTTTAGTAAAATCTGGAACAAATGTTCAGAACATATCATGTAAGTACCAATACCGATTTTTGGATTAAGTTATGTAGCAATAAGTTACTATGTTACTATATCATTGCATGTGTAGAAAGGTACGGGTATCCTTCTCGATCCACCAGGTAAACCAAGCCATGAAACTTCAGATGGTATTGGATTAGCTGTCGTAATATTTTCTTGTATTTCCTAACCTCTGACCAAAAGAAATCCTATAATCTCTATGTTTTGGCGTGTATGTGTGGGGAAAGCTTTGGCTTGAAGGCCATCAATACTTTTTACTGTTTATACATTATATAGGCAGGTGGATGTACACCCTTTCGAGAGAACATTTTCAAATTTAATGTTTAACTTACCAATCTTCCAACTTCGTTATTATGGATGTTCATAGCTTTTTTGGCACGTGACTCTGGGCTTCGTGGTGATTGTACGTCTCTTTCTCTAGCATCAATGAATTCTCTTGCGAATCCATATGCGTAGTCGGTGTTGTCTCCGCATCCTCCCCATTCCTGAATTGAGAGATATTAGTTTTATACAAAAACTTTGACAGGGCACAAAAATTGAACTAAATAATGCCATCTGCACCAGGGAACAAGTTCAAAAGATAAAGATTCGCTTTAATGGCTTGAAATTTAGCAAAATCCTGTCTTTCGTCATTCCGTTTTGTGTAACATGCATTTATCAACGGTAGCTTGCCGATGGGAGAAAACACGCGATATTACAGACTTAACTTAATCTTTAATGAGTGTCTGTTGATCTGAGCATGACGTTCACGCTAAATTTGGCTTTATGAAATTGGCATTCGTTGGTTCAGAGTTATGAATAGCTCTTAACGTTACTCACAACAAGAGTATTCATCGACGGAAATTGACTTTACGACGCATTAACTGGTATTCAATTAACAGCACGCTAGATAAAATCTTAAAGTCGTACGATTCGATGTGCGAAATTTAACTTTCATCTCAAGCCAATGGTTTTATTTTATTCAAATCTTCCAACATTTTAATTGTACGTACCCACATTGCGCCAAGGCCCTTTGGTCTTGCCTGATTACTGCAGCCACAAGCTTCGAGTTTTCCTTCTTTGCATGCCCTGGCAATCTTGTGGACGACCCCTGCGGCGGATATGGCGTAGGTAAAAGCTGTTTCTCGACTTCCTGTAACAAAAGAAAATGATTTCATGAATCAACAGTATTAGTAAATCGGTTTAAATCGGAGTACGATGTATAAAATCATATTAGACAGTTTGGTTACAAATATTTAATCACGAATCATGTTAGGTACGTTTAGAGTTTTATTTAAACTTCATGCTTGTTGTGAATTTGTCTGTGTATCTCTTATTCGAATCGAAATATATCATCTATGATTTCAACAATTACTCTTCCGCCCAAATGATGTAGTTTGGCAATTCATCATAGAGGCGCTAATGTGCTGAAATCCAATGAAATGAAATTATCGCCTGAGTGACGAAAGTTTGTCGAGTGTTAATTGAATGATGCGGTAAAATTGCTTATAAGTGTGATTAATATATCTGTTATTAGTTGATGATCGCTTCGCAAAAAATTCAGCATATCAAACGGCTGTCAACGCCATTACTCATCCAACAGCATTTCCTGCCAACCAATGTAAATGCGGTAGGGTCCAATTCTAACCAGAATATGTACTCAGTGGCTCAGATTTGAACTCACTTCACTCTAATTTTTTCTTCCGTGTTTCAAAATACTTGTATTGTGTGAAATCACTGTGACTATTGTGGGTTTGGAGATTGGCGAATGCCAAGATTAGTTTTGGTGATGATGGACGGAATAATCCTACCCAGAAAACAATTTCACGCTTCTAGAGACTGGGACCGCAAACTGAGGGTCGATACAAACTGGGTAAAGCGATTTTTGAACTTCAACTTAATCTTGAAACTAATTTCAAATAGTGTTAAGAATAATCTTCCCAATGATATTAAGTGAATAATTCAGCCCAATTTGTACCAGCTGTTCCCTCAAGTGCCTGTCTGATTTTTTATCCATACACGTCACCGCAAGTAACCTGATACCGAACCTACTCAGACGGACGTCATCTGGGGTTGGATTTTGATTAATTCGCGACAACTGCAGCCTAATTTTCATGTCAGGGCGGAACATTCTAAACCCAGGAAAAATTTATTGTTAGATGTAAAAACGCTTCAAAGGGGAATCAAAGAGAAATTTGTTTTGTGTTTCTTTTCGTATAGGTCAAATGTCACCACAAGGTGACCGAAAATGCGTAGATCGTTACCCACAAAATTGTACAAAATCTAAAATCTTCCCATACGCACACGCAACGCTGTTTTGCGTTCAGTGTATTATTAAACTTAATATTTTGTTTGGAGGTAAGCATTGCGAAGCACTTACATCTGCCATAACCTGGATGTGAATTGGGTCGTGTTTTTGAGAACAGCTGACCCATAGGAGACAGGTGTGATGGTTAACCAAACTCTGAACGGCATGCGTGTACTCGAAGTCAGAAAGTTCTACAGTGTTTCAAACTTAAACACTCAAAATACCTAAAATATATACCCAAAAGCATGCTAACGGCATTAGCTAAGATCGTTTTGGTATACTCGTCTTTATTGAGATTCATATATATTAAAATAATATGAATTCAGTTAATAGCAAATGTGGACAAAATGTAATACTTTCATAAATAGCATTTATGTTGGGATAACTAATCCAGCCAAAACATCGTGGTAGTTTACATGTCATGGTAGATCTTTTTGAAATCACAGTTTTCAGCCACCCCCAACTTGTTCAAAGTTTTTAGAAAACAAATTGTGACGCACATAGTGAATTTAACACAGTTAGTGTACCCTATTTTCTTTATTCATTGAATTGAAAAATTAGCACCGGATTCGCTTTCACGTACTTTATTCTAATTGTTTAAACATTCTTGCCTGTTTTACCCACTCTCGAATAATGTTTAGGACACAAACCTAGAGTTTGAGCCTTTGTAAGGAAAGCGATCCTAATTTACTTGCTCTGATGAAGAAGAGTGACCGAAATTGTTTCGACACTGGTAGATGTTACTCTTACTTTTACTATTGAAACATTTAAAGTTTGTTATTTATTTTCTAAAATATTGATAGTTGTTTACTTCTCGTTGCCATGTATGTCATTTAATGGAATTACTGAAACCAAAATAAAGACTACATTGATTTTTTGAAGATTGACATTGTCTAGCCTAGTCCAGCAATTATAACATTTTGGTTAAGTACATGAACAACTCTGAAAGATATCCCAGACATGTTTCCGCATGATAAGAAGTTTACAAAACGTCTCACACCTGCGGACTCGACAAAATTGAGCGAAATGGGAATTCTTGGTTTAATTTTTACTGATCAATTAGAATGTTAAAGTCAGGGGATCTGTTTTTAAAACGATCAGAAAACAATTGGTCGTCAAAACTGATTTAGTTTACTTCACAACAAATTGAACTTGTGGCGCTGAAATTTTGACCTTAACTGATAGCTGTCTAGCTTTTTGGTTGGGTGGACATGAACTTTTGCCATAACGAAAATTTTGGTCTCGTAAATTAGACGCAGCTCGGTATGGGTCATAATTATCGCACCTCCATGGAAAAATTTGCCCTAGTTCAAGATTGACGTTCGTGTTCTCAAAACTGAAAGCGCTATTTCCATTATCGCGAAGCGTAAACGAATCATAATATTGTGATCTAAGAAGCTTGTACGGTGTTTGTTGTTTTTGAATTAGCGCGTGATCCATGACTAGAAATTCCCAGAATAGATAAAAACTTACAGTACATCAGTACTGTATGTTCCCAACGTTGTCCTAAAAATTTTGTGGCTTTTAATAAAACCTATTTAACTTTTGTCGATCCACTTTGTCAAATCAAATCAAATAACGGTTGAATAAAAATGACACCAATCGACACAGTTCACTTGGTAACTCGGAACTTATGAGCCAAACTGGGAGCGAGTCCGGTTGACCATTGAGCAACAACTCAGTTTTACGAACTCAATGCTCAATAATTTTGTTATGGTCTATATATTACTCATACATTACGGCCATAAAAAAGATATTCAAATCTATCATAAAACTCTGAAAACTTCCTGCACATTAGGAATACTGGCATGAACTGATGTAGCGGAAATGTGTTGATTTTGATAGAAGCCTGCCATTTTAGGTTTTACACGCATTTCACGGCTAATAGATTTTCTATATACAAACCCCTAATATTGGATCATTTATACGTCAAAATCACTTCCATCTATATTTTGGAAATCGGAAATCAAAAGAAAGCTATTAGGGTGTATGAACAAGGTCGTATTTATTGTTTTTATTCCGTCAAAACGGATGGAGCGCTATCTATTCCTGTCGCCGAAACAAATGTTTTAGAGGGAGGTTGGAGAAAAATACAGGGTCAAAATTGAGGTCACGGTTGCCATCTCAGCTGGATTTTAGTTGGGTTATCTTAATCTTGAAGCATCATCAAAAACCGCTAAGTAGCCTTAATTGCGGAAAACAACGAAGCGTAAACGAAATGGATATTATTTCATTGCGCAGGCGGCCGTTTGCATTAGTTAAAAAACTCGTTGTTGGTTCTGATAATTTTGGCAAGTTGTGAATGTAAACAGTCATAAAAGTCGACCACAATGCAGTGCGCGGTTGGTGTTTGTGTGGAAAAGATGATGAACGACGGAACCCATTCATTCGTACGTCCCAACTGTCAACTATTACCAGATTTTTCGCAAGAACATATTGTAGTAGTTTCATAAAACAACTTTTAGATTCTCTGAACCACGTCATATATATAAATTCTCCCAAAAATAAAAATGAATCTTACCTATATCAATCACTTTCCCGAACAAAGTGCTAGTGTTGAGATCAACATTTCGTTTCTTGTTTTCGGCGGTCGTACAATTCCATCTGTTTGCTCTAAACTGCCATTGACATTCATCAATTCCTTCTTTTGCTCCTTCGCTCACGAATTCGATGTGATCTCGGTATCTTTCACACAATGTCCGCTGACTGCGGGACAAACTTCGCATTTCACTACAAGGAATACTTTCATCAGCGGCTCGATTCAGAGACTTCTTATTCGACCCCAATTCCCTGTAAAAATGAAATTGAGAGAATATTATTTAATGTCTTGATATGATACGAAATATGCGTAAGAGATATTCGTAATTTTCATCTGTAGCTTGGATGAAACGAATCAACAGTTACAAGTGGGCAAATTTGCTTTTTACCTAAATGGAACGTTTAATAGTTCAGAGGCTGAGTCAAGGTTACCTTTGAAGAGTAAGCTGCCAGCCGTCGCCAGTCACGGGTCAAACTATAGTTCCCGTTAACACTTCGCCGCTTGTTGTTAGGTTTCCCATTAATTTACCATATATTGACGGCATTTTGGCAATAAATGGTGAATGGCAGAACAAAGGGTAAGATCGTTAATCTATTCAAATCGGATTTAGAAAATATTTTTCACTTTTTGTACACTAAAAGTTTTATTCATTATGGGTGGCGGTAACTGGGTCTTGCTACGGTTTGTGGCGAACAAGTAGCATGTCAGTGAAATGGTGATAACACAACAGTAAGTAAATCAAACAAATGCTAAAGCCTTAAAAATGTAGAATATTCACCCTTTTTGCTGTACTACATTTACATTTCTATTTTGCAATTTGTTCGATGATGATATTTGGATCGGATACATATACTTCAATTTTGAAAAGTTATCTGGTATATGTTAGTTAATTCTATATTTATTTTCAAACTTATTCCTCATTCTATATAAAAGTCTGGCTTGTTATATAATATTTACATTTGGCAAAACGAGCACAAAATTCCCTACTTGAACCTCGTCAAAAAACATCAAAAAGATAGATCTTAAAAAAAATCATTGTGTTCTACTATTTCAATAAGAATGATATTTTCCTACATCAAAATATTATGAGTATTACAAAGAATGACGCACTAATTCTATTTGAGTTTCTATTGAGTTTTACATGTTTCGTCATTTAAATTTGAGTTATCATATCAGAAATCTACCAAACGATGTAGTGCAGAATAATAGCGTCCTTATAGTTTGGGGCTATTCTGTACCATAAAAGTTTATTTATTCAACGATGTGTTTTTTGATCAAATCTATAATTACACAAAACTGTGAGAAAATATTGGAAAAAAAAACATTATTTTTATCAAATAAGCTTATTTGGTAAAATTAATGCAAATATAAGCACCGAGTTGAACTGAAATTTGATAATCTTGGGTGAAAGTGCAAATATTTAGCCGTTCTTTTACATTTACTATAGATATATGATGCTGGGAAGAGTTATTGGCTAAATCATTATGATATAGAACATACATGGGATGGGTTTTACTTGTTGATTTGATATTTTAAGTTATCTATTTTATTAAATATTATTCAAGTTATGTTATCAGGTAACTCAATGTCCAGAATAGATTAATTACGACTATTATGTTCACTATCGGTATATTCTGATTTGAAAAATAATATCCACAATATCTTTTTGGGATTTTGGACGAAATTGGACACACTGTACATAATATTACATCATTGTAATATAATAATACAAATAACAAGACTTACCACCATTCAGATCGTGCTCCTGCTATCAGTAAGACGACGATAAGTTTAACAATGACTCTCGGTCGATAATCACAGATTGTGCTGATAATATACGCCATCGTAGTCTGCTAAATTCCTCAAAATTCCCGATATCGAAAATATTCTTTGGTATAGTAGTCTTGTGGTTTTTACTCAATGGTAAGTAAGACAATGTCTGCTCTGGCACAAAACGTTAGCTAGGTAGATAAAAATAAGACTGAATAGGACGAAACAAAAATAGCTATGAATTATTTTTGAAAAAATGACGCTATACCAATGGTAAAAAAATACATGAATTTTCTCATGTCGGCATTAGCTCAGCTTCGCCTAGAACAAATTTGAAGTAATAACGTCTAATCTATGCTTTAAACTACAAAGCAGCCGAACGATTGAAGCCAGCAGGAGAAAGCTTCTCACCTAAACACGCGCTTGTTTATTATATCGCACCTTAGAAGCGACAAAAGTATGTCTCGATTTAGCCACACGTCCGAGATTAAAACTTTCAATCAAGCGTGGATTATAGATATATTGCTCAAGTAGCCGTGATATCTCAATATTTCATACTTGAACAGTAAACAAATGTCTCACCTAGTTAATGCGAATAAATTGGGAGATTTATCTCCTTTTGGTAAAATTGAGGCGCTAAAATTATTGTAATAACTTGGAACAATTTGTCAGGATTAAGAAGCAAATTTAACTATAACTAATTGATGGAAATTATATATGCTCGATTTTTCTCAGATTTCTAAAGATGTGTTGTTCAGACTGAAAACAATTCAGTACAAATAAAAAAATATACATATTTATTTTTATTTTTAAATATCAATTGAACACATTAAATGAGTGGATATCAGGATATTCTTAGGGCAAAAGGTTAAGATAAAAAATAACATTTCTTATTAAAGTTTAGCTCATATTAAGATAGATTCCTTGAAGCGTTCCCGTTCTTGTATCATTCCTGGTGTAGTATTTATTAGAATTTTATCACAAGATTATTTTATGTTTGTTCGGAATTAACACCAACTCTTCACCTATCCTGTATTGCCTTTCTGCCTTTAGATAGCAATTTTTATGTAAAGTCGGTGCAAAGTTGGATCGCGTCCATACTTTACAAACCTAAATCCTTACATAGATACTATTCTTCATAGTGCCATACTCTCCTAAACCGAAACGACACTTGTAACATTCTATCTGCCATATTTTCTCCAAATTTAGCTCAAATTTCTTTAATCCGTCGCTTTTCAAAACATTACATTAAATCCCTTTAAATCCATAGCGTAGTTGTTACTACATGTTATGTTGGTATGAACACGCTATAATCTATTTGTGTTTACTTTTATTAAATTTTGATTTAACTCAAAAACAATAACGTCAAAACAGACCTCTTGATTTCAACATATTATTTCGTCAGCTATATATATTCACGAAACATCCAACTGAAACTGACCTATGCTATTGCTATGCAGGTCAGTTCAAAAACTCTGACCAGGGCCAGTTTTTACTGAATTAACATGAATTAAGCATTTTTTATACTGGTCAAAAGCCTCCTGTTTTGGTCAAACTTAGTCAAATTCTCCAAACTTGCAAAAATTCTCGAACACTGACTGCACAAATTAATTATAGCTTTTGCACAGAAACGTACAAGCACTCTTGAATAATTATCTAGTCATCTACATTTACTCGCACTCGAAAAATTTCTTTATTTTATTAGGTAAACTTATTGTAATACGTGGTGCCGTAAATCACATCAAATATAGGGCTCTCTAACGTATTATTACAGCTTCCGTTTTTAATTATAAGACACGGTCGTAAAGATAGATTTAGCAAGGTAGTCATACGCATCATTTAGTTTTCAAATTACTTAGCCTAATGTATTCAACCAAATGATAGAAAATATAAATCGATATCCGTACAAATCCAATTTGAACTTGTCTATAAAATTGAGTTAGGTTTTTGAGTATTTTGACACGTATTTTTGATTAATATCGCTAAGTATATTAGAGGGTTGATCTGTGATCTGAAAATGCAAAAGTTATGTCTAAGCACGAAATTGTTGATGAGAAGTACAGAAACATGATTAATCAGTGGCCCATGCAAGGGCGTAGTATTTTACTATATTGCGTATACTAAATAGTATTTCGATATATATCCATTGAATTGACTTAGTATTATAGTGACCTATGGGTTGATCATTTCTCAATTTGGTTAAATTCAAAGACTAAGATCTGCTAACCGTTTTGAAACATTCCTTACTAAAACCGCGCTCTGGGAAGAGAACTATTCTGAAGTGACTAGAATTTGGTTGTCGCCTCCGTTTATAACTGTCCTACTATTCGCACTCTCGTTCGGCGCTGCGATGGGAACATTAGCCTCCTTCTAACACTTTTCACTTTATCTATCGCAGTTATGCCACCATATCGCAAAGCGATTTTTCACTTTTTGCTCTTATGTTATGATAATGCTAACAATATAATACCATGTAATAAGTCATTTCGTTTAGCACTAAAATTGCGTGCTCTCGTATCGATCTAGAAAATTTCTCACTTCTGAGAATTGAGACGCTATGTGCACCGCTGTGATCCCGGTAAATCACCCCGTGGTCGTCTAGCTCTGAAAAATACATACAAAAAGTCTATATACCTACAAAGCGGAATATGGTGCGTGAAACGCTCTTGGAATGATTGCTCAAAAATACAGTCTCCAGTTCATTCGTATCCTAAGCTATTTGATGCACCTGGGTCTGCCGCTTCAACCCCCAATTCCCATTAATAATAATAATTGTCATCTTGTACGCCGGCGGGCTGTATTAAAATTCCAAGAGTTTTGCGTGAAATAATGCGTCATAATTGGAGAGTCACGCAAGAAAAATTACACCAGAAAAACTATTACCGGTAGAAACAATTTTAACGAAATTATTTTGTGTTGACCAAATTATTCTTTAATCACAGGAATGCGACCATAAAATTGTAGGTTTCCAATTTTGTTTTATATAATTTTACCTTCAACAATAATACCTCATGTATTTATATTTTTACTGAGGTGGCAACTTATTCCCAGCAGCAAACTGTAATTTTTGAATGTTTCAGCTGCTTTTATACCTTTGCGAAACTTGGATTTATGCCACTTGGATTCAACTTGCAAAACTGTCTTTTCCCACGCTGCGCATGGGTGATTTTACAAAAATATAAAATATATTTTGAGTAGTATAAGTTGACGACGCACGCAAAATCTTCAAATTTCAATTCTTAATCCAAAAATATTTTTCGTGGCAAAGGCTAAAAGCGCAACGTGCCTGAACGTTTTTTTTTTCGTGAGAATATAAACTGATTTCTTGGGTATTTTAAATATGGCCTACAGTCTCAATATAAAACTTAATCATATTTCAAACCAGAAAATTCTAGTATTGTGCTGCTCTGGGTGTGTTGTCTTATCTTCCGTATATTCGATATCTTCGTACAGTTACGAAGTAGTAGATTCATGCCCAATTGCAGTTTACAATAGCATTAGCAACATAAGTCATCTACACCGGTTACTATAATTGATATGCCACCACTGCTATCTGAGTTACCCAAATCTAATACGAAGTCCGATCTAGTGCTGGTGTAACTTGAAACCGTGGAAATCTATACTCGGCACTTCAAAATTGACTAAATCCGAGAAAGCCAGAGAACCGTGAAAATGATTTTCTTTCAATTATCCATAACAGAAAACTGCAATATATGACGCCAATACCACGTCGAAACTGCTACATAACAATTCTATCCATTCATTCGAAGTCGAGCCAATATCTACAGAGTCACAAAGGTTAGCCTTCCAGATCGTCCAAGTTATAAAGGAACGGAAAACCGCACTTCTCGAATCCGACAAAGTACTTCGCATCGTTCGCTTGTTTGCACTTAGTTGTCTCAAGCTATTATTCTTTCGTAGACACTGGCAATTCAATGACAGTATTCTGTCATAAATCAAAATAAATCCAATAAAAAGCGCCTTTTCATTTTAAAAAGTATATCAGATATAGCTAGATTAAATCGTAAATTAAACGTTTTTCGACAATTGACGCACGCAAAACAAATAAACGAACGCCGAGAAGAAATTATGATGCCTTTTTATCGATCTGACAGAAAATGAGTAACCAAATCAGTAAGATATAAAAAATGCACCTACCTCTAAGATACAGTTCTAGATTTACGTAAAATAATCGCAAATCTGAGATAATATTAGCCCACTGTTCGTCAAGTACAGAGGAAAGAAGTTAGGTAGTGTTGATATTTAAATCCCCGCAGATATCACTTTTCATCACTTCTGTAACACTGACAAATAGTCCAACTTGATAAATATTTCATGCTTGATAGTAATTTGTCATTTTTCTATGCATATTTATCAATTTAAAAGGCCGAGGTAGTTCTGATGTGGGACTCCAGAATAAACCTTGACAAATTTCTGTCTTAAGTCTGTTGCTTCATGTATAAGTTAGAATTTCGAACATATGAAAGACAAATGTTGCTCGTTGCTGTGGTGTATGACGCAGGATACCTCTATTCCCCTACCCGTGGAAAAAATGACAATGACGGAATATCATTTAAGATATTTCCGCCGTTTGATGTCATATCCGAACATTAGGTATAATATTGTATTTTCTTCAGGAAGCGAGTCTCAAGTGTGTGACCATAAACTCACTTTAGCGCGAAATCGCGACCAAATTTAAGTCATCTTACGCACAATTTTCAATAACCCATGAAATTCCAACAAATGACATCGGTGTTAATGATTTTGTTGGTTACTTACTCACGTCGCCTTCTAAAACAACCGATTTAATAAGACAAAGATAAATAAATAAGTCCATCCTCTACAGAATATTTTGTACATAGATACATTGCTGTTACAAACCACAATAACAAGGATAAGTTTCTGAATTTTCTACGTAAATAATACTCCATATATTCGGCAAGAGTGAAAAATGGTGCCGAACCTTTAGATTCGTAATCAGGTCCAGATCTGTGATTAAACAAGTCGTCGAAAAAATATTTTTGAATTCATGACGGGTTAGAGAGCGTGTATTTTAACTGTGAAACTTTAGTCTATGAAATATGACTCGATAGTCTTAAAATTATTTTGCCCAACTCACGCGTGGTTTTACTGCTGTGTGTATGTAGTATTTTCATGGGGATATACTGTCCAAATGACAAAATATTCTTGTCCTATGTTATGGTTTCAGAGTTGATAGAATTTTAGCATATGTTCGAGGTTGTAATAGTTATAATAAACATGTATATTAAATTCTTCTTTGAACGGATTAGCATGACTTCTTGAGGTCCACAGTCGTCAAATGGGGGGGGGGATCTTAGGCATAAAATATAATATGGACCACGGACTAACAGAAGGTTGCTCATATTAACGAATTGTTTTTATCCGCTGATTTGATTAAATTGGACGTTTGAAACTGCTTTACAGTACCGCTCAATATGCAGAATTTTCTTCCAGAGCTTGGCAGAATTTAAAGCTCGGTATGTCCTTTCGGTCAAATCGACAAAGAGTCTACACAACTGAGAAGACATTTAATAAGTGCTTTAAGCAACTTTCTATCTCAAGCCATGAAGTAGGTTGGGGGCATAATAGATCGTCCCATCAAGAATTTTAACCGCAAATTACTCCGACTTATGTAACGAGGCGGAAGTAATACATTAGTCAGATGGCACATAATCTAGTGGTTTGGGTTAAAATTTACCGACGTATATATGTGCGACTTTGATTTAAACGTTCCGTGTTTTATAAATGGTGTTTCATTAAATCGACAAATAACTTGATTCTAATTGCTTGTTTAAGATATATAATTTATGACATTTAGACTTTTATGAAGAATCTTACGATAAGCCTGATATTTGAAGTTGGCGTCTTCAATCAATTAGAAGAGTTCTCGTTGTATTTTGAGTTAAATTACATTCCATATGCATGCGCATCAATTAACTACTGCATTCAAAAATGTTTTAACAATGGTCAGTGATTTTTGATAAGAATCGCTGCAAGTATTTTAAAAGAACGTTTACAAAATTGACGTTTTTATTGAAAAAAAAAACTCGCTGTTTTATAAAATGCCACTAAGTGCCAAAATGAGCTTCGAAGTACAAATCTCCTGTTCAGAACTGTTTGAGGCGACGCGAATACTCAAATTTGGCATAATAGGTACTAACTTACTCCACGTCTGTTGGTGTGGGCATGGACATTTAGTCGTGGGTCTATACCTGTAATGACAGAATAAGTTTGATATAAAAGCGCTAAACATTTTACCATAAGCAATAGCATTAATGTTTTTTGTTAAACTTGTAAAAAATAACGAAAGGTTTAGTTTTTATAACTAATATATACGTTTTCCGGTATATTGTAGTCTACCATGCATTGGACCACAGGAATGTCGATCACTCGCCCATCAGTCAGACAATAAATTTAGTTAAACGCTCAGCAAATAACAGTCAGACCCCTTTGTTCGGCCACCCAGTGATTTGCCTCCAATGACGTCACAACATTATCCATACGACAGTAATTTCCTCGACAGTGAATCATTCCACAATTTTATAGCATTAGGATCTCAGTTTGGGGGTAAACAAATAAGAACACAAAGAATGAGAATGGTATCGTTTGCTTTTGGGCTTGGAATCAATAAAATATATATTTACAAATTTAAATAACAATACAAATACAATGAGACTTTGAACTCGATCCCAATATTGGTGTCGGTTATAAATTACAGAATCTCGTGGTTTATAAAAACTCAAAGACTCTTTAGCAGATTTATATATGTTCTGAATGTTGTAGGCAAATTTACATTTGTTGTAGGTTTAAGATTTGCGTAGTAGTTGATACTTTTTGGGTAGAGAGCCCAAAAACACTGCAATCAATGATAAAAAAAAATCCATACAATATTTTCTTGAGCAAGATAAAAAATAGGTACTTTTCATATTAGATATTGTTTCGTTTGAAACATAAAACGCCTGATGATGTATGTTAAGTCTTTTTTTAAATTAGCATATTCTCATCACGTTGATGATTTTTATCTCTGGACCACTCCGACATCGATCAAGAAAGAGAATTATGTCTGAGGTCACAAACCTAAATATTATCAGTAAACTTTATCAGTTGCAGCGCCGGATCTGCTTTAAAAAGCTTTCAAATGTGGCATCATTTAATTTCGATCATCATTTTGGTAAACCAAATTTTTTTTAAAAAGAAAAAAAATCTGTTCCGCACACTCTCAAAAAGGTCTGAGGCTAGTCAAGCGAATGAGGCTTTTCAATTTTCAAATTATTGTTATAATTATAATCTTATTGATAGCGTACACATTATGTATCTAAGATAATGCCCGCTCACACTCTGACCAGAAATGTACGCAGTAATTCTTACAAATATCTGTTTAATATCTCCTGGAGTAGATATTAATCGACACTAATTTAATAATAAAAATTTGTTCTCCGTTCATAAATACTATCAATTCTTTTATATCTAATCTGATAATTTAAGTTATTTAAATATTTATTATATCCCACATTCTCAAAATATTTGGTAGCTTTGATGAAAATTTAACCACAACGCTTTGAAGTTTTCGCATCTCAAGGTTCTAGGGTGGCAAGCCTATCTTCGACAGACCATTGTCATTAAGTTTACCAAATTTATTAAATAGCATGTATATAACAGACAGTTTCGGCAGTTTAATTGCCTCATGTTCTATTCATGTAAGAGTGTGATTTGTGTCCAGGCATATCAATAGTAATAAAACTTTGAAATCATAGCAATTGATTTTCCATACCGTTTATTGTTTTATGAATTATATGTTAAAATAAATAATATTCAGTGGGAATACACAAAGCAATATTTAGCATGTTCAATTGGAACAAAGATTTCTTTGTCGTTCAGTCTGACATTTAATGTGAAGGCAAATATAACATTAAACTTATATTAATTTTATCTTTGATAATTTACACAAAACCTTAACCTTGAAATGGAATTCTGAAATGCCAACGTTATTTACAGGTGAACATCTGAGTCTGGATGAATTTACACTGATCGTTTTGTCAATTAGCTTCACGCCCCTTCAAAAATTGTGTACGCCCCCCTTTTGGGGCGCGCCCGTCGTTTGAGAAACACCTGTTTAGTAAATCAAAGATTTGTCATAAATACTAAAACAATGCAAGTCGAAGTTCGTGTAAAATTTCAACAGCCATTAAAGATGTACGTTGTCTATTTATCAGTTACAAATTACATAAATGGTGTCATATCAGAATAGTTGGCCCCGATCACTACAAAATATTTACTTTGCGCTCTTGCCCTATCTAGTGGTCGTACATGAATGTTTCTATCGTAGCGTCCTCATTTTAGCATTGGCTGAATTTCTCAAAATGCTCTAAATATATGATCAAAATTTATGATTTATCCAGTAATAGTCAAAAACAAATATTGTATATTTATCATGTCTTGATTGAACATAAGGGACAAACGACAAGAAAACTGAAGAATCATTCCTCAAATTTTCTCAAGAATCGATGAATATCCAACATAAAAGCATTTGTTTAAAGTTGGTAATACCATTCCGGGTTTAGTAAGTTTAAGTATTAGAGTTTTGCATATTAATATAAAATATTATTCATTATATCTCTACCATATTTTTTCATATTTTTGTAATATAATAAATGAAAATATAGGGACACAAAATGCACTAATACCGGTATGCAATGTGTCATAGACTGCCGTAGGTAGGTAGACTGCCGTTACCGCAGTGTTCAAGACTAGCCATCAGATGGCGAGCGCGGGACCGCCACAATGTGCGCAATTTTTAATTTTGATAACGTCATAATAAAAAACGAATCCCTTAGAACCCACAGAAATATTTGAAATATATAAAAGGAATAGCCTTCTATCAACAAATATAATTTTTAACAACTGACAATTTTAAACCAATTGTTCCAGCAGTTCTTCATGAGAAAAGGGATATTTTTATAAGAACAAGAATGAGACAAAGAATTCTGACAGCAACATAACGAGAATATCGGTCGGAGACCGAAGACCTATCGATCGAACCATGCGCTCTTACTCCATAGTGACACCGTGTGTCCAGTCACTAATTAATTAATAACTCGCTAATTATACGATATAATTATACGACATTCATCCAAAATCAATAGGCTTCTGGTCCGAGATATGATAAATGCCCATGCAAAATTTGGAGCAGATTCAACCTCGCTTTCGTGAGATATCGCGTGTATAACAGACAAACAGACAAATACCTATCAACATACTTACCGATCAAGATCGATAAGTAATAACAAAACGATGCATATGTACACATTGTGTCCGATAGTAAATATTAGTTTATTTCATACTTCGTGTCACTCAGTCAGTTTTGCCATATCTCAATTACAGATGAACTAGATCTGTGGTTAATACCATTAATTGGTATAATCTTTTGAAATTGGGACCCGTCCTCAGTAATTTTATCACCAAATTTGTGAGTAAAGTAGTTTCCACAATAACAAAAATTACGTGATAATGTGATATTCCATTGGGTTAACTTTTGGATTTTTATCAATGTAAATGATGTCAATTTTACGCTGAAAACAGCTTACAATTTGCCACAGATTGTTTGGGGTCGTACAGGATAAATTTGGGTATTTTCGTTGAATGTTTAAAGGCCATTGCCAAGATCTTAGAATAAATATATGCGTGAAAAAAATGAGAGAACTTTGCATGCGAGTATATATAAACACCTTGCAATATAAACCACCTATATTGTGCTTTCAACACTTTTTGCAGTTCTTACATAACACGACTACTGTATGGATGAGAATTTCAATCTGAACCATTGTAATCGATACCTGTAACAATATCATATTTCTCGTGGTTTTGAACTCGATTCCGGATTTTGGCTCCGGATAAATCGGATATTTAAAAATGAAATTGACACTTGCAGTAGGATTTGGTTTCCAAATGGTGTGAAATTTGTATCCATTGTTGTAGGTATAATCAGGGTAACGGCACGTTGCAAAAAAGTTGATGAACTTTACTTTTAGGATGAATAATTTTAGATTTTTCAAGTTTACCGTAAATCTATCTACACAATCGAACGAATATTTGTGATTTCAACTTGACACCATAATAATTTGAAAAATACCAATTTTTGCTTTTATTTGGAAATGACGATACAAATATTGAAACTAAGTTAACACATATAATTACTGTTAAAGAAATTTCTGGCATGTTGTCTATTTCTTATGAGTATGCCTCTATAATACATATTATTTTGTAGCAGTCCTTGTTTTGATTAATTTGCCTCAATCCTTGTCCGGTTTCACTCAAAATACGAAACTTCCACTTGTAGCGTCTCGAAAGGTTCACCTCATTGCTAAAAATTTTCTCACCACAGAATGTTCAAAACACACATTTTTTACACGATATAGATACCCTGCAATTGTAAATTTTTTTATTCAGTCACATATTGAATTAAAAATATTTAGTAACCATACGAGCATTGTCTTCACTGCGATCAAACACGATATTTATTAATTACGAAGGAAAACAGTAAAAACATTGCAAAAGCGTTAAATTGCACTGCATAGGTTTATTCGAATTTGATAATATTCAAGTAATAAAGTATTGTATTTTTGTCAATAATCGTTTATTTTTAGGACTTTTTTCCTATTTTACCATATAACCTAATAAGGTATGATGGATTCAAAGCATTCATCAGAATCCACTACAATAGAGATAATTAGAAGCAGCCTCGCGTTTCAAAAACGAGACGGACCAAACAAAATCATGTCCAATCAATGAAAAAGTTAGGAGATGTTTAAAACAATTGTGGTCAAATATGCAATATTTCCGAACAATGCACAATTCTAAGGTATATAGTCAGGGTCGCCATCTACCAAGAGCTAAAAATAAGCACGGGCGTCAAGAAGGAAATCATACACGAGTTTCAATTTTGATCATTGGAATTCGCTTCGAACACGGTTGGTTGTACGCAGCTCCGAAATCGCAAAAAGCTATGGAGTCACTGCCACGCGCAATCTCTGAAGCAGGGGCAACTTTTTGTCGCTCACGGGCCATAATCAAGTGTTACAAATCTTGGCTGGCCGCCCATATGTTTTCGAGAAAATTAAAAACTGAACGGATGGCTGATGAACCACATTATTTATACAGATTAGTAATTGAAGTTCTAGACTTTAATTAGCGAGCGAACACTGCGACAACTCGTGAAATCAAGTCGTCTTACTATGCAAAACATTTACAAATAACATTTAATGTAACACTATTTGTTGCATTACGCTTGATACCTTTTCGACATCAGGTGAAACACTGAATAAAACCAAAATTAGAACATTTTCTAAATGAATATCACAATCATCACCAATCACCAATCTTAGTTCTTCGCACGGAAAATTTCATTTTGATTCAGTAATTGGAAACAAAAGCGATTTTTTGATAACGATGGGAAAAAGATTTATTAATGAAGAACAAGAACAACATATTAACGATCCGATATGGCCCGCATGTGGCCAACCCCTGATCTAAAGTCTTCTTAATTTGGCTTCCCGCAATGCTTATTATGTTTTGTGGTAGTATTATGGGCACTGATTTCCCTCTTTCTCGATGTCGCAATAGTAGTAGTTATTAACAAAATTCTTTTCATATTCAAAACAGAACTCGTGGTTACGCTTACTCATTGTCTAAATTGCTTTGTACGCAAAACAAGACCAAGTCATCCACGTTTTTAAGACAAAATAAGAACGCAACTCAAAAATAAGCACATCGTTACTTTATAAAACACGATCTAGAAAATAAGCACAAATCTTAGGAATAAGCACGATATGGTAACCCTGTATATAATTGATACAATATAATATTGCGATACTAGAATACTACATATAGCAAGATTAGGCCATTTGATGAAAATACTTTTACGATTGAGTTAACAGTTCTTTCAAGAATTCTGGAAAAATTTGACTAAAAATTTAAAGCCCTACAACCTTTGATTTGATTACCGGAAGAAGATATAAATATATATATTCAAAGAAACACAGATGATTTCACACTTCAACTGAAACAAAAGTTTTAATATATCCAATACTACATGTTGCCGAGGAAAATTATAGATATATATATAGCTAAATGCAATTATCACATGGTGCAGTTCTGTGTGTACTGTGCACCAATAATCATAGCTGTTACAAGGTATCACTGCTTAATCTCTGACGGTTCGCTTTTTCGTATGAGCGGACATAGCATTATTCCAGAAATCAGCTTCTTTTTCGCCTAAATTCTTCCCAATGGAAAATATTTTATCGGCCACGAGGTATTCGCCTTGAGGTTTATACCTAGGCCATTGTACATCCACTTTTCTTCCTTTTTTCATATCTCTGAAAAACATTTGCCATTTGTGATAAGTTATTAAATAATCAGTTCCCGCTTTCTCTACCCGTTTAGGAAAAATACATTGTTATTCCTACAACCGAAATGGATTAGCAAGGCAACCAGATAATGGGAGACTGTGTCCAACACCCGCTATGTCAGAACTTGTAGACTTTTTCACATTTCAAAATTGAGCAAAGCTCACCACAGGCATACCCAATTTTTTTTTTTAAAGATTTTAACTTTTCTGGCTTGGTATTCTCTAGTCTAGCCAATCAATAATTCCGGGATTAAGTAATTGACCAGGGGTGGACCCAAGATATCAAACCTACAATGCTAATATAACCAAGCAGAACGGCTTGATTAAAAGTTATACCAGCTTTTCCCAGTCGGGGAGAAACTCCACCCGAGAGAAGAATTTTGTCGTTTTTGAGAGGAATTTGGCTTTGTATTTGCTCTAGTATTCCTAGTACTTTTTATTATTATTTTTCATATGCCTCATACCAAATATGCACGTTGGAGATGTGGCACATTAAGTGAATAATCGATCCATGTAATGCATTCGAAGAATAGCTACAATTTCTAAATTTAGAGCGAAGTGTTTAGGTATGATTCGTGTATTAGGGTTTCGAACGAGAATTTTTTGTCCATTTGAGTTAAAGTTAATAATAAATAATTTGAATTATAGGTTGAAATGCACAAAAAATGGTAGTTGCCGTAGTCACCTGAATAAAAAATCGTAAACAGCAACAAAAAAGGTGATACTTGTACGCCTGCACTCAGTTAAATCTCAATGAAATGGCCTGGACTTATCGCCAAATCATTCAATCAAATCGTTTTCAATAGCCATTCAGGGAAGCATAATAAAAATGAAATCAAGAGATCGCGAAAGAGTTGTATACAAGTATAAGTTTATAAGTATACGTTTATTCCGGCTCCATAATCAGCATAACAATAAAATGATTGGTAGAAATAAATAAATAAAAACTGATTAAGAAATCAGGAGAACAAACCTTAGATAAGGTTTGAAGAGTACAAATGTATATAAGATGGGAGGTTTTGCCAAGAAGAAGTGGTACGTGTTCACTCACCTAGAATAATGGAAATATTTCACACACGCTCACACGCACCCACCCACACAGCCATACAGAAATTTTAAAGTAAGAAGAACATGATAAATTACCTACAGGTAGTTAAAAAAATGAATAAATAAATAAAAATTACTTGCCACACCAACATTTATAATGTTTTCGACTGCCGAATCGATTTTATAAATGGGAGTGAACAGTAAAGATAAATTGGAAAACATATTGCCAAGCTGATTATATATATATATATCCATGCCTATGGAATGGACAGGATAACCGCGAAATGACCATTCGGTCTACTTGTCAGCGGCAACCTTAAAATAGCTTAGAACTTATGGATTCAAAATGTGCGCAATGCAAACGTTTTTATGGGGGAACAGCATCGCCCCAAGATGACGCTGTAAGGCAATAATTCACCTTGGTAATTTGAGAATTAGGGTATTCCCCTGTATATTATTTCGAAGCAATGTCGTTCCGGAAGTTTTAGCTCGACGTTTTTTAATAACGCCAGTGTGAGACTCTGATTAACGGGACTGCATTGCATTCGAATTTGAAATATCCTGACTCATGCACAGATTTTGCTGAATAACGTTTTATTTCAACCTTAAAATGAGTAAATATGCCAAGTCATATTTATGTGCTTCCCAGAACAGTTTCTTTTTTTCATTTGCACAAAAGCTAATGCGGCTCTCAAGCTACTAAGTGATTAAATGTACTACAATCATACTGAACTAAGTTTGTTTTACAAATTCTCCCTAATTTACTTTCCCTATCTCGAGATATGGTAGGCGTGGTCATTTCACGCATGCGAAATTTTTATTCATTCATTTCCTTTTGCTTTGATTCCAATAAAATAACAACGAAGAAATACCCCAAATGATCGAATCAATACTTATTATCATGTTTGGTTATATACAAAAATCACATGAAGACAGCTATGAATTTTATTTACTGAGCAAAAAGTTTCAATAGACAAGGCGACCTACGGTTGATAATAATATAAGTAAGTAATAAAAAGTAGAATCAAGATTTCCAATTTAAAAAAAAGTGTGACCTTCCATTTGTTTAAATCTAAACAAAGGCCACAGACTTCACTGTGAAACGGAAATGCACAAATAAAAATATCATTAATTTTACTTTCATAAACAAGTAATTCAGTCTCCTGTCATCAATAAAATAAAGTTTCAAAGCCTGAAGGCCAGGCATTGTAAATATGTGCGATTTGGTAGTTTTGAAGTGTAATTTTAGTTTGGATCATCTATGGACTGTTTATAATTTATGGTCCAAGAATAACTCCCGTTTTTTAGGAATTCATAGATTTTACGGCCGAAGAAGCTGATATCAGAAATAATACAACAATATTCAAGTTCTGTAATCGTTTATGACTTCAGTCCGTCAACGAAGTTCTGCCAGGTTGTGAGCTGGTTTTATATTTCACATATGACACCGAGGAATACCGTGGATGGTGAATAATTAAAAATTCCCTGATCGTTATCGTCCAGATCTCTTCTGACATAAACAGCAACGTTTGTGCGCGATGCATCGGATATCCGATAATCGGGCCGCCACACTTCTGTTGCTATAGTGATTGGAATTCCATTGGACAGGAAAAGCTGATTGTCCTATAACAATTGAATGAGCAGTCTCAAAATCTGTTGCTTGAAATGTTAATGCAACAGACATATTACAGTGATAATAATAGGCTTGTAAATGTAGTCATCATAGA
The DNA here is from genome assembly GCF_964204865.1 of Styela clava. Lineage (NCBI taxonomy): Eukaryota > Metazoa > Chordata > Ascidiacea > Stolidobranchia > Styelidae > Styela > Styela clava. Next base: position 8,792,910 of record NC_135258.1, on the reverse strand, counting down.
AGTAGTAGCATAGTTGGTAACGCGACATGGGATGTGTTGGGAACTATGTGAAAATGGATGAAAACCAGAAATTACTTTGACGTAACAATAAACCAAAACCTATATTTTATATTTTCGTTTTTCTAATCATCCAATCTCTTAATGAATCATCGCCAACCTGTTCACTATTTGGTAATTTTATTAACACTGTTTAGACCAATTTTGCTACGACGGTAAATTTTAAGAAAATGTGTCAAACGAGTACTCGCATTTCAATTTGTGACCTATCAAACTGACCTTATATTCCATCCCAGTCCAGGGGTTAATGAATCCACCAAGAGGGATCAGTGAACGTAGATAAGGTAGCAGCTTCTGGTAATGAGCGAGGTCGTAAATATTTGCGGGTTTTCCGTTGTTCATTGATTTGCAAATTGATTCAGCAACGTTGAAGGTCACGTTCCACTCATTATACACAACTGCCCGGAAGCATTTTGACTTGTATATAACGCCACATTCATCTGAAAACATTATTGTGGTCATTGAATATTCTGTGATAAAAATGACGTTTCCAGAAATGATGTTATAGAATCTGGGACTGAAATTTTGTTGTGTTGGTTTATTTATTGAGACTTCCCTCAAAAATATCCCAATAATTCCAGGGAGCGAAAAGCCGATAAGATGACCTAAGAACGCCGGAATAAATCCGTATCAGATAGCAGGTTCAGTTGCATTGTGGGTGGACGGATTCGCAACCGACTAATGGTTGGGTTAACCACCCAGCAGTCACCAAGAGACCAATCCTTGAAATATTTGGTTTAATAAATCTAGATTCAAACCTACACGAGTAAATGCATTTTCGATTCTGTAACGGGTGTGGCATATTTCATAATCAATTCATCCAAATAAAAAACTAAAATATATATTACTTCCAGCATTATTCTTTTCATCAAGACTCTTTTGGATCAGTTTGAGGATATCTATAATAAAATTGAGATATCAGTCGTGTGTAAGTATTTTAAATCAGTTTTACCATGTTATATTGCACAGTATTTCAACGACACGGAATAACTTTGCCCGCACTGTAAAATATTTTCTTATAAACCAAATACTGATATAAGATTGGAGTCACAAGGATCATTTTGAGAAAGTTTTGACAAACATTTTTGCCAAGAACCAATTATTTATTTTGTTGTATACGGTTTTAGGAACATTTGCCGTGGGAAATTTCGCCGCATAGGAAAATTCGCAGCAAGAGCATTTTGCCGATAAAGCAAGTGTTTGTGATAAAAACAGTAAAATTTTTGAAGTATCATGAAATAGGACGAACTCACCGGATCCATCGTTTTTCTGTGAAATATATGAAAAATGCAGATGGATAGTAAAATCATTATAACACGTAAGTTATTTTAGATCAGAATATATTTGTTTCCTCAGTTTGAAGCAATAAAAATTGGGTAAGTAATGTCAAAGTGAAAAGCTTCGAATCCTTCCATAGTAACTTTATATGTATCAGTGGATGCTGCCGAGTGTGCAAACACCTCAGATAAATAAATATGCAGGAGATTAGTGAAGGGAATGTAACACGCAAGTTGTATTGGATTATTTTACTTGCCCTGGTTCAAGGCAGGTCAGCAAATTATTATCGGGCGAAAATAAAGAGCTCTTAAAGTTTTTGGATCGATGGTGACGTAGTTTGAGCGTTGGATGCAATAGTTTTCAAAACTGAAGATGAAAATTTCTGTTCCAAATGTCTACACCTAGCACAGTATGTGAAAAAGCAATGCCGAAAAGCTTTCGATCCTTGAAAAATTGTATTATCATTGAGAACTTGCCCGGTGCCTTATTTGGAGTTGGAGTGAGAAAACATCTGATAAAATTAATAACAACTTTATTCTACCTTGCAATCTCCAACTTGAATGAGTTTCCCATCCACGATCTTGGAAACGCAGGCTCCAGCTGTCAAAATTAAAACGATGTAATTCAAAGTTAAATAAATGAATAACATTTGGCGCCAAGATTTATGATGCTGCCAGACCACCGAGTGATAGTAAAATCTTTTGAAATGATTTGTTATAATCATGCTACCAGAAGTGTTGAATGTGGAAAAAAATTGTCTGCAAACCAGTCTTCCTATTTATATAATTTAAGTAGTTATATCTAAAACAAATCTTACGCGGTACTTTTAGCTCTGCAAGAAATCCACAGATGAGAGAGAGAAAGAAAAGTATTTCCACGAAGTCCATGTTTGCTTCTAGAAAAGTTTTATGACGCAACTAACTGCTTTAAATTAACTATCTGTAAGGATACTCCCGAAGAATGTGAACCAAGATGGCGGGCACCGGAACGTAGTATGTGTACCAGGTTAAGGTTAGGCCATAACTTTATTCTAATTTGCCTTCTTGCATTTTTGTTACGAGTTCAGGGACTATCCGAGTGACTCCCGTAGTATTTGTACCTGAAATTATGGCCCAACCTTTACCCGGTACACATACTACGTTCCGGTGTCCGACATATTGATTCACATACTTCGGCAACAATCCAAAAAGCGCTTGATATACTCGTCTTAAATGAGTATTCGTTCGGATCAACACAGCAGAGATGTTTTCGGACACGGAGTGGACATATGGGTCGTTTTGTTTGGTATGTTGTTGTTAACGTTTTTCTTCTAATCACTTTTTCACCAAAATCGCTTTTCTTTTCAATTACTGAACCAATTGCTTTGAAATCTTCAGTGATTGAAGATTGTATTTTTGATAAAAAGCTATTACTTTTATTTGTTTCGAAAATTTCTATGGATTCTAAGAGATTCGTTTTTTTTGTTCGCGATTACGTTATAAAAATCAAAAATAGCGCTCCGTTCCCATATATTTGAGCATCGCTCTCTTGTTTTAAACATAAGCATCCGAATAGACTGAAAATACAACGCAGGACTGGCAGTCCCTGTGGATATCGATATTTACCACAACTATTTTTTTTTCGGCCACGGAGGCAACAATATCTATTTTTATTTACCCTTCTTTCATTTGCATGCAAAATCAGTGAAAACGCCTCTTTGTGCTCAGCCAATTGTGACTCATAAAGTGTGTGTATACCATTTAAGGTAGCGAATCTCATGATTGGAGTTTTACGTCATTTTCTTTATCTATAAACTAATTCATGGCGTAGAGAAATTGCGCGTATTACTAAATACACAAATAAATTTGGTACATACGTAGTAGTGCATATACAAGCGATTTTATGCGCGTATACCTTTTAAATCGACGCTATGCCGCACTGACCATTGTTATTACTTTTTTTCTTTTCACGCTCTTTCCTACATCAAGCACGTAAATCAGCCAATACGCGATATTAATGCACCAGCCATTTGACACGTAGATTGTGATTATGTAGTATATGGTGGTCGAACGGAAGCGTTTTACGTTACTTCCTCTTGCTATAAACTAATCCCTAGTGTAGAAAAATCGACCGTTTTACTAAACACACAAATTTGATTCACCCATTTTAATAGTGAAACTGGAGGCAATTTAAATAAGCGTATTTTTTTCATCAATTTTAAGTCACGTCCGCTTTTCTATCTAAAATACAGAATAATACAATTTGTAAATTCTAATTCAATACCAAATTAAATCTGCTAATCACAATTTCGCATTTTCAAAACAAATTTTCAAACATGCGAAAAATCTTAAATATTCGATCGAATTTGGCAAACCTGACCGAATCTGCTGTTCTATCTAATACATGGAATGTTAAAAATTGTCCAGTTTACTTGAAAACCAAAGAAATTTGCCAAATACAATTTCGCAGCCTCAGACAACCTATTGAACATTTCAAAAAGCTTGAATATTCGCACAAATTTGGCGCGCATGACACATCATGTGACACTAATTACTAACATAAGCACAAAAACTAAATTTACGCCTTATCATTGTGCAGCCTCGAACACTGTTTAAAACACAAAAAAAAAACATAGTTTGCCGACCTTAGCGCACAAAAACGAAACAGTTGGCAATCAACAATTATCATAAAAGTTAGGAACCTCCCCCGAGCTGACAATATTTGTGACGACGAAATGGCGTAATTTAGTATTTCCCCATGCCATACAGACCACCGTTACTTTTTCTATTTATGCTCTCTTTTATCTTCTACATCAAACATGTATATTAATTAGCAAAACTGACCTTTTGGTTGGTAACTGACTCAGATGACCGTATATGGTCGTATCGTTACCACCCTGGCATATACCGAAAACTGCATTGTGTATTGTTTTATTATTTATTTGTTATTGTATCATCATTATGTTTTCCGGTTTGACGAAAAAAATAAATGCTCCCTCTCTCTCTCTTTCTTTGCGCAGCCAATCTTGACTCATAAAATGTGATTAAACTGTATATCTATGCTAGACTAGAATTCCATGCCAAAAATGGCATCAATTGAAATGAACGGAAAATCTAGCGCATTAAAAGGTTCACCTCAATGCTAAAATGTTCTCGCCACAGAATATTCAAACTACACATTTTCTCATACGATATAGATACACTGCAATTGTAAAAAAATTATTCAGTCATATATTCAATTAAAAGTATTTAGTAACAACACGAGCTTTGTCTTCACAGCGTTCAAATGCGATATTTCTTAATTGCAAAGGAAAACAGTAAAAAACATTGCAAGTAAAATGTGTGTGTGTTAAATTGCACTGCATAGATTTATTCGTATTTAAGTAATTCGAATTCAAGTAATAAAGTATTGTATTTTTTTTCAATAATCGTTTATTTTTAAGAGTTTCCCCCTATTTTACCATATAACCTAATAAGGTATGATGACTTCAAAGCTTTCATCAGAATCCACTACAGTAGAGATAATTATAAGCAGACTCGCGTTTCAAAAACGAGACGGACAAAACAAAATCATGTCCAATCAATGAAAAAGCTAAGAGGGTGTTCAAAATAATTTTGAAATATTTGAACATATATACGGACAATACACAATTCTGAGCGATATAGTTGATACAAAATGGTACTGTGATACTAGAATACTACATATAACAATATTAGACCATTTGATGAAAACACTTGCTTATAGGAATGAGTTAACAGTTCCAGGTAAAATTAATCAAAAACTTGAAAATCGTACAACTTCATTTGATTATTAAAGGAAAATATAAGTATATAAATTCAAAGTATCACAGATGATTTCACAATTGAACTAACACAAAAATTGTAATAAAGTATATCCAATAATACATGTAACCGAGCAAAATTATAAAAAAAATATAGCTAAATGCAAGTATTACATGGTGCAGTTCTGTGTGCACTGTGCATCAATAATTATAAACGTTGCAGGGTATCGCTGCTTAATCGCTGACGGTTCGCTTCTTCGTATGAGCGGGCATAACATTATTCCAGAAATCAGCTTCTTTTTCGCCTAAATTCTTACCAACGGAAAATATTTTATCGACCACGAGGTATTCGCCTTGAGGTTTATATCTCGGCCATTTTACATCCACTTTTCTTCCTTTATTCGGATCTCTGAAAAAAAATGTTAAATGATAAGTTTCCACTTTCTCTACCATTTCTACGCACTACCACAAGTCTACCTACTTAGGGAAAATACATTGTTATTTCTACAACCGAATTTAACTGTCAAAGCAATCAGATAATGAGAGACTTGTCCGACTCCCGCTATAGCAAAACTATTGTTTTTAGGGACTTTTTCACGCTTTAAATTAAATATAACCTGGTACACATACTACGTTCCGGTGTCCGCCATCTTGGTTCACATACTACGGGAGTACCCTTTATCACGCTTCAAATTGAGCAGAGTTCACGGAATGCATACACAAATTATTTTGTTTCAAGATTAAAATCTTTTTGGGTTGGTATTCTCTAGTCTAGTCAATCAATTACTCCCCGGATAGGGTATTTAACCAGGGGGTAACCCCAAGATCTTACCGCTACATCTACAATGGCCTATAACCAAGTCCAACGGGTTTAAACATTAGACCAATGTTTCCCAGTCAGAGAGGAGTTCCTCAACAAGGGAGAATTTTGTCGAGGATTTCTTAGAGAGAAATTTAACTTTGTATTTCCTGTAGTATTACTAATATTCTTTATTATTATTGTTTCATATAAATGCGAATTGCGAATAACACAGCCTAAGGATTAATGAAGATTGAATAAACGAAATTGTTTTACGCTTAGTGAAGGTGAAATAAAAAGTTCCAAAATAGGCGACGGGGTAATTTAATGACAAAGATTGGGAACTACTGCATTATACCCTTGCCACAAATAGAAGAACTAGCGTTGGGTATATGAAACACTGAGTGATTGATTATTCGATCCATGTAATTAGGGTTTCAAAAGCGAATGTTGTTTTTCTAAGTTTTGTCCATTTGGGCTGAAGTTCTCGATTTAGATCGGCACAATAGCAGAAGATATCGGTCCTTCAAATCTAGATAATTGGGGAATTTCTTTCTGGCGTCGAATACTCCCAAACGATTAGCAATATTTAAATATCTGACTTTCCGTTTGACTCAAGAACACTCACCCAGTTCTGGCAAAATTTGTCACGTATGCCATGAATTTTCTGCTAATTTCCTCTTCATCTTTCGTGAATTTTGCTCCTCTAGGCAGAACATACGGTGAAAATGGCCATCCGAATGTCATAAATAGGTCATCACCGTGATCACATAAACACCAGTTTGGCTTTTTGCCAACTTCAGGTCCGTACTTCTCATCTTGAAACATTTGCAATTGAAAGCATCCGTACAGCAAGTAGACGGGTGCCTTTCCAGCTGAATCAGAAAAAAAAAAACTGACATTAGAATGTTAAAAATATTTCTGAAATGCAATTCTGACATATAAACCTTTTCCCTTTCTGGTGAGTTATTGATGAAACATGTTTCTCATAGTGTGTGAACACTCAGCGAACTGCCCGAGTGATGGATTCTAAGTTGTCAGTAATTTATACAAACGGAAAATTAAACATCACATACAATTACATATCTTCCAAGTTGTCGAGATTGGATTCGATTTTAAAATCACCAAGTATTAAAAAATGCCGAGCCCGACTCGTAGGTGGGTACCAACATCTTGTAAGTATAATTTTATATACACGTATCTTACCCGAATATGCTGCTGCACTCGGAATTGTTTTTGAAATGTACATTGAGTCTCCAACCATATCACCATGCATTCTGCTGAATTTTAATTTGTCTGAATTGTCCTTGATGTAAAACTCCTTACATTTTTCGAAGCCTTCTTCAGTTAACTGCAAAGACATAATTTGAATCGATACTAAATGGTGAAGAGCAAAGGAGTAAAGTAGAGTGGAGAAAAAGAGTCATAAATGGAACAGTAGTTGTAATGCGTGGAACATTGTTGTTCTGTTTGAATAATCTGTTAAAATTGAATGTCTTGATTTACTTCGAGGTTATGGGCAAACCCTCGTGGTTCGCCATTACATTTGTAACCACGAATATCACGGGCAGCACAATCCGTGGTCTTAAAAAGTGAGGAATGAAAAACAGAAAAAAATATGTAATACAAAGTTTAGAATGGAAAAACAACTCGTAAATTTCATGCATCAACAGTTTAAAATTTGTCAATATGTTTTTGTATTGTGGCGTTATTCTTACGTTCTGCTATATTTATATGCCGGTTACACACACACATTTTACTTGCTACTTCTATGTGTAGACCATGTTATGACTTTGTTGGTGTTACGCGAGGAAATCAAAAGGCAAAGTAGCAAAGAAATAATAGTAGTAATAAATGAAATAAATACAAACGACAAAAAAGGCTTTGTACAAACAAACTAACCGAAAGAAAGGGCGATTGTTTCAATTCTTCCTCTGTCATCCCTGTTGCAAAATTTGGTGATAGGAAGCACGAAAGCAGGCCGTATCCTTCCGTATTATTGCATCCAATGATATAAGGTATTTCTGATGACTTTAAATCTTTCATCATTTCTTCGTAAGGTTTTACAAACACTTTTCCTTCGACGTAAGGTTGAAAGAAGCAGTTTTTCTGCAAAAATGTTTAGTCAAATGACTACAGCATTTACGACAAAGCTAATATGAATGAAAATTGCTGATTTATATGCTCAAAGTAAAATTATCCAAGTTTTCGGAGTAGACCATGTCACGTATAGAGGCCAATATGTTTCAGTTCAGTAATAAGAAAGTTTGGAATTAAACTTCTGCTATCGATTGAGCTTCTGCTGAAAAAAACTACTTATTTTCTTCTAAACTTTTGTGCCAGTGTATCTGTATGTATATAATGCAAGGATGCTGAAGCGACAATGAAGATAAATATCTTAAGAGATTCAAGAGTCTTAGCGTCCGCACAATTTCGTTTCGGGAAGAAGAAACATCTGTGACGGCATATTACGATGTCGCAATATTCTCTTTTTATTTGAGATATTTCTTGTTACCTCCAATAGTTTCGCAGTGGCATCCATCAAATCATCAGATGATACTTTTTGTAATGCTTCAAGACTTTTAAGATCATCTTTTTCGTCAATCTTCAAAAGTTCCAAAAAAAATTTCGCAGATTTAGTTACCTCTTCGGGGCTGGGAAACAATGCTGAAAAAAAAGGAATATTTGAGTTCGAAGATGACACAAAACTTAGTATCAAAATGCTTGACAATAAACTTAGTTATATTAAAATTAAAGTAAATTTTATATATATAAACAGCATTCGCATATAAGTTGCTGTTTAAGATTCTTCTATCATTGATCTATCCATCTTTTTTAGTTTAATCTACCTTAATTTATGAACCGTTAGATTTACTTAGTACAATTTTGCAAATACTTATTCTCACCATCCATGTTAGTTTGTCCGCTGAAGCTAATAGCTTTATGGAATAAACCTCGAGCTAACGGCGATAAAACTTGCATCTCGACAGCAACACTTCCTGCACTCTGACCAAATAGAGTGACGTTGTTTGCATCTCCACCAAAGTTTTCAATGTTTTCTTTGACCCATCTATATGAAACATAGTTAGTCACTTAGATAGTTTCTAGTTACTTAGAGAGGAAAAAACGCATTTGGCAAGTCTAACATACTTCAAAGCCAGTTGTTGATCTAGAAGTCCAGCGTTTCCTGAACAGATGGACGTTGGTCCAAGTGCGAAGAACCCGAAAACTCCTACTCTGTAATTTGGTACAACAACTACGACATCGTTCATTCCAGCAAGAGCACATCCGTCGTAAGGACGCTCTGAACCTGAGGAAAATCCCCCTCCGTATAAATACACCATGACCTAAAATGAAATAAAATATCTGATGAAAACAGTTTCAGTATTTTCAGACAAAAAGTCCTGACTAAGATTGTGAAAAGATCAGAAAAAGTGTATAGAATTGGTTTTGCAAAATCAGTAAAATCTCTTATACTTATAAAATGGCCTTACAAATGCACGAAGTATTTCATGTCTTTGTCTTAAATGGAGACTAGTGCCAAAAAGTGGTGTTCACTCATGCCTCCAGAAATAACTAAGTCTAATTCACTCATTTCATCATCCTGCTAACTTGCCAAAACAGAGATAAATAATAACAAAGAAAAGTAGCTGTAAACTCGTTAAATTATGATTCGACATTTGAAAATCTTAGTTGAAAGACGTCAGATATTTGCGAGAATGTTACGATGTCTAAATCTTATATTGCGGGAGATTTTTATATTAGTGCACTGTAACGTTGGCAGGTTTCTTACCGGTAAGTTTTTTCCTCGTTCCAGACTTGGGGTGTACACAGATAAATGCAAACAGTCTTCACTAAGAACTGCTTCATTGTCAAACTGATTAGGTGATGGGAAATATGGAACTGTAACGCTGTCGTATGCTGTTGAGTAAATTGGTAAATTTCCAGGAGTTGTTCCATCTCTGATTCCACTCCATGGTTCCGCTCTGGATAGTAAAGCACGGTTTATCAACGATTAAGTCAAGTTCCTTTTTGGAAAGGGGCTAGGGCGGTTAAAGTTTTATTTTTCTATATTTAGTTTAAGGCGGTGAGACGTAATAAGTCAAAGGGCCTTCCATTAATAAAATACGGGTGTGTCATATGTTATGGAAGACAGCGTTCATCTTTGACTGCACACTTGCTGGTTTACCTAAACGCATACAGCGGCGTACGTAGGAATTCGTTGAGGTGTTATTGAGTATTGAAGTTACTGTGAAATGCCATTTAAACATTTAACGACTATCGCTTCTTAACAGCACCTCATTACTGTTAAAAATGGTGCCCTAAGCACATTCTTATTTTGCTTAATTGTAAATTCAGCCCTGTTAATATTTAACTTATAATCACATTTTACCACATTCGAATAGAGAGAGACACAAAACTCCGACATCGCCTGTTTCACCCATGATTTGATACGGGTTTTAAACCACAGTTGGTGCTCTCTTTGAACCATTTAAATCATATTAATACCCACGGTTGAGGAGGCAGAAATCTCAAATTTCCAATCGGTGGTTTTGCAAATGGAACATTTCGAAAGGTGTTAACTGGTTTTGCATCTTTAACTTTGAGTTCCACAAGTTTTCCTTTTATTTTGCCAGTTGCAGTAGCTACAATTGGAGGACTCATGCTGTATTGTCAATTTCCTAGTCAGTACAACTGCTAACATTAGTAGAAAATAAAACGAATTATTTTCGTGCATTTTTTTATTTCCTCCCTATGTCGCGCTGTTGCTTTCCAATAGTAGTTACACATGATTGGCAGTGCGTGGTTGTGGCCTCGCTTTTCGTTAATATTTTAAACCTTATTGAGTTTTTTCCATTTGTAAATGAAATATCAACAATCCTGTTGTCAACTTCATCTCAGACCTATCGACACGTCCTACCGTTACTCTCAAAATATAATCTCAACAATGCAGCTTACAGGTTCAAGCTTTATTAACTTTGTCAGTAAAGCTGCAGAGTGAGTTCCGATGTCTTATTTATATATACCAGTTTGCTTGCGGTAGTAACCAACTAACCATTATAGAAAAAATCAACAGTTTTACTAGATAAATCAGTTATCGTGGTTGCCTGCTATTCTGCCTTTGAGACCTAGCTTGACTGACGATAAATCGAACGAAAAAGCTCTCGAGGCTTCAATAGAAAACCTATGTAACTACCGAATTTCAGTAAATTACCGGTACTCGAACATTAGTCCAAGCATACCGACTTAAATAAGTTTACATAAGAACGAAGCGTTGGCCACTATCTATCCCATTGGCATATATATCCTCATATTCATAAGTAATATTTGCACTTCTAAGCGCGACACCATCTTTGTTAAGGTAGCTTTACGCCATTGTTTATTCCATCCGTTTCCTTTTTAGGCAAAGCACGAGAGTATGATCAGAATCAACAAATTAAAACGAGAGAATATATAGCGCGAAGCGTATTATTTACCTATCAATCGACACCCGGGCTTTCGTGTCTAGAATTCATGCCAAAAATGGCAGCAATCAAAATGAACTGAAGTTTACGGAACCGTTATTGCGATTTGTTGCGCAATGCAATGAATCAAGAAACTTCATGACCTTATATGGAATCCATAATTCGTAATGCCTAGGCATACTGATCCCATGTAGGTATGCTATGTAAAAGTACCAATAAGCACTGAAAGCTGATGGATATATGTGTCTGTAAAGATTAATTGGTATAAGCAGAAGATAACACAACTGCCTGACTGGATAAAAACCTAAAGATTCTCACCCAAATATAAAGGAACAATTAAAATATACCAACGGTTCGGTAAAGGTTGTAAAAGATTGACCATACGAGTTATAAAAACATTAATCTCCACATTTAAATTATGAAAATTTGATTTAGCTTGTTTACAACTCGTTTTTTCATTATTTAAAAAATAAACAGCCTCTTTTAAAACAAAGTACTGATTGAAATCTTCTTTTTTCCCTTGAGTTTTTGACGCGCTTTATTCGTGACCCGCCAAGGCATGAATAAAATTAAAAAAATGCTAACATATCAGTGATAAAAATTGATAAAACCGGCTTTAAATTAAATTAACAATAACCAAACTATGTCTGCACCGCTGTGAATCGTTATTCAGCCATTGGCTCTGACATCGTTCATGACATAACAATGTAATTGATCTGATCATTTCTCGCAACGTCTTTTCTCTTTCGAAAGTGCATCTGCAGACTGTTTTAGGGGTTATACAAGAACGAGATGCAACTTTGCATTTTATTAGTTTCTCGCCCACAATGTCGTTGAGAAAACAAAATCTTTCAAACTTGAAATAAAAACTATAAATCTGAAATAATTACGGGGCAGTGTAAAAGTGCCCTGATGTAGTTAAAAGCTGATCAAAAAATACACTATCAGAATTCCCTCCGAGCTCTTTGGAACTGTAATTTGCCGCATCATCCTAAACGTTTTTGGTAATTCATATGCGTGTATAATATTTGTGACCCACTCTCTTCTGATCCACGATAAAAATATAATTCTTGATCCATTCACTGAAAAAGGTTCGCCATCTCTGCTATATACAATCGAAAATAAGGCTGATCTGACGCTGCTGAAACCATTGTGTTAATACAATGACGGAGAATATACGAGCGGCCATCCGCCCATTACGTTTGTGAACATATTGCGCTTCAGCTTGAATGGGCATGCCTTGTAACCCACGCCAGTGGCGTTTCGAATGATATACCGGTTTTGACGATGAGAATCAATTAGGCAAGTTTTCACATACACATTTTATGTTTCAACTTGTTTAATCCTATTTGATTCGATTTAAATCAATTGATTTAAAACAACTTGCAACATGATTAAATACTTTTTAAATGTTTCAGTTAATGGTGTCATTATACGTTTCGAAATTGAAACTGCGAAATTTTTCAATGATCCGGTAGCGTCTCGAAAGCAGTTTCGAAACACCGTTCGGAACAATGTTCAAAGTCAATATTATAAAAATTGACAAAACTGAACTGAGCTATTTCGGTTAACGGGTTTAATTGAAAACTCAATCGCACAGAAAACAATAAAAATGATGTGGACCGCGATGGGATAAATCCATTTTATAATTTCCCCGTCTAAATACGATAATAAGTCACATTTGAAAGAAAAAGAGAAGCAGAAAAGTACGTACGAGCGTTACAACGCAATCAACTTCGCAACCCACATTTATGGAAAATTGAAATTGAATCAGATTTCAACTATGCAATTTTATCACTCTTGCCCAGTGAAACAACCTGTACTACTCTCAAATGCAGTGTGGTACATATAAGAATTATCTAGAATTAGATTTGATAAGCAACGCTTTTGCTCTAAAAAAGGTCATGCACAACGTCCACTGTCAACGTTATGTAATGTGCTACTATTTTTTGTAATTACTACTAGAAATATTCTTGGTAGATTTGCCACCACTCGGCTTTTTATAGACTACCTGTTTTATTGCGGAATATAGATTCGAATGAGGAAGAAGTGACATATATGCTGGCTTTTCTATTTAAAGAACATCTATCTACTCGCTGTATTGTTTTAAAATTGATTGAATTAACATTTATATCTTGATTATCGCATATTTCTTTAACACCTGTGCACATATAGTTGGTTCAGATTTAACTGTTAGGTTTGTCTTTTTTTGTCATTGATTCCATAAAATAAAATCCAACACAAGCATATCACACATATCATATTACAAATTTATAAATGATATATTCACATATTATTCCACTTTTTATTATGTATAGCTAATTTGTTAGACTTGTCGTTCACCATTTTCGAAATTGAGTATCTTACTTCACTAGTGACATGAGTTAATGGTACGTACAAATATTTTGTAGAGAAAAAAAATCCGAATAATGGTTAAACACAACATTCAAACAAAATTTTCCGTAGCTCTGAATCTGATGGCACATTGCTGACGATACTTATGGCGTAGCTGTGACTATTTTTGGTTTGTATTCATAAAAATTCATAACCCAAGTACTGTACACATTTAATTCTCATGTAGAATTGAGTTGATATCCAGTTATATTTATTACAAGAACATGTATGTTATAATTTGAAACAAATGTAGAATTACAATGTTGTAGTAATTACATTTAAAACACAGTGAGAATGTAAGAGTAAGATTGTATATTTTACGAAATTGTAGTGATTATTTCAAGTTCTATTTCAGGTATTAGGTAATGAGTGAAATTTAGATCAAAGACCAAGACCAAAGACCAAAATGATTAGGTTGTAACAGAAAGTTGCAACAGAACTCTTTGAATATAATGAATGGTTCATATATTCCCGCTGTTATCATATCATCGTTATTCCACGGTCCTATTTTTCATGTAAGGAGGCATAACATTATCCCAGAAATCGACTTCTTTTTCGGCCAGGTTTTTTCCAACTGAAAACGTTTTGTCGACAACAAGATGTTCTCCTTTCGGCTTATACCTCGGCCAGTCTACATCCACGCTCTTTCCCTTGTTTGGGTCCCTGTATGGATGTAAATAAATATACAATCAGCGTGTTAGCATTACAACATTCAGAAATATCATGTCCGCATACCGCTGCAGTAAAACCAAAGTATCTTATTTCACATTTTTTTTTAAAAAAAATCTGTATGTCTAGGTTACAAAGTTGTACCTGATTCAGCTAAGATTCTATAGGTAATGCCCTATGTTCATATTTAGATTCGGTTCTACATATCCTAAATTTACAAAAATGTAATTTTCTCAAAATCTTTATAAGCTGATTGATTTTTACAGTGATATATGTGATGAACAAAGGGTGTTTCTATCTACGTAAAAATTGCAAAGCGCTTCATGCATTACAATAACTCACCCAGTTCTGGCAAAATTGGTCAAGTATGTCATAAATTTCCTGCTAATTTCCTCTTCATCTTTCGTAAATTTTGCTCCGCTCGTCAACGCAAACGGTGAAAATGGCCATCCAAATGTCATGAATATATCATCACCGTGATCACATAAACACCAGTTTGGCTTTTTACTAACTTCAGGTCCATACTTCTCATCTTGAAACATTTGTAGTTGAAAGCATCCGTAGTACAAGTACACAGGAGCTTCCCCAGCTTCAACATGATAAAAAAAAATTATTTCAAGAATCGTACCAATATGGAGGTAACTAATTTTGTTTGCCTATTTTACATCAAGTTGTGTAAAGGGACTTAAACCTATGGATAGGGGGTATATTCACTTGGCTAACACCGACAGTCTCGAAACTCGTAATAGAATTAAAATAAGGAAAATTGGAATAAAATTATGGCCTAACACTAAACCTGTACACACACTACGGGAGTACCCGAGAAACGTGAGCTATAGCAAATCATAATTTTAGTGTTAAATTAGTTAATTTTTTTAGTTTGCGGCGTAAAGCCTGTTCAGCGCGATCAATCAAAGCAAAAATTGAAGCTCAAATCACACATTTAACACTTAAATACAACATAAGTACTCAACTACCAATTTCTTAATACAAAACCGGCCGGAGGAACGCTTCTAATCAAATGTGGGGTTATGCTAATACACTCAATTACTTTATGCCTGTCAAAAAATAACATTTGTTAAGACATTAAAAAGACATATTGTGAGGACAGTGATTCATGGGATAGTGTATTCATGATCGTTTTCAATATTTCTATATACAGATACAAAGTGACTGTGAATAATATTTATGACAAATTATTATACATTATATCAACATGAAGTTTACCAGAGTATGCCGATGCAGCCTGAATTGCTTTCGACACAAACATGGAATCTCCCACAATATCACCAATCAATTTACTGAATCGTTTTTCATCTTTATCGTTTTTGATATAATGCTCCTTGCATTTTTTCAATCCTTCTTCTGTAACCTAGAAGAGTATAGTTAAAAAATGAAACGAAACATCTTAAGTCTGAAAGTAACGTAGTATAGATAAGTAGTCGTAACTGGCGAATGACAAAGATAAAGAACGAGAATATCGGTTGGAAACCGAAGACTTATCGATCGATAGTTAGGGGATCCCCCAAAACAGAAACTGCAGTTTCGATTCATCCGCTCTTGTAACTTGCGCACTGCGCATCGCACACACACACTCGGCGGGTTTCAAAATTCTCTCGCTTTACAAAAATCTAGATCACTATATCAATAATTGATTGATAACTCGCTAATTATAAGACATAATTCGCCCAAAATCAATAGGCTTCTGGTCCGAGATAAGATGAATGCACATGCAAAATCTGGAGCAGATTCAATCTCGCTTTCGTGAGATATCGCGTGCATCTAACAGACACACACACAGACACACAGACAGACAGACAGACAGACAGACAGACAGACAAATACCTATCAATATACTTACCGATCTTAAGATCGATAAGTAATGAGAAGGATGGTAGAATATACAAACCACGAGGAATGGCATGTTGTTCAATTCTTCTTCTGTAATTCCTTGTGCGAAGTTTGGCGATCCCAGGCATGAAAGGAGGCCACATCCTTCCGTATTGTTGCATCCGATGATATAAGGTATTTTCGAAAACTTCGCGTCTTTCATCATATCTTCGTGAGATTTGGGAAACACTTTTCCATCGTAACAAGGTTGAAATGAAACTTCCAGCTTTTTTTTTTTTTGAGAAAAAAGAAAATGTTTTATAAATTAGATAAACGCTGTTGTATTGTGTAAGCTGTAAAGTAAAATTGTCCTTTTCCAACCTCCATGAGTTTCAACATTGCCGCCATCAAATCATCAACTGGTATTTTTTGTAAAGCTTCAACAATTTTGGAATCAACCTTTTCATCTATTTTAAGATATTCCAGAGATTTATTTTTCATTTTGATTGTTTTATCAGCGTCGGGAATCAATCCTGAAACAAAGTCAATGAATTCAAAGTTTTATATATATATAGCATTATATTCTTCAATATTCCCATAAGATTTGTTTATCGCTGGGAAATTATTTTGATGCAGTTTCGTACCAGCCATGTTTGAGGTTCCACTGTGGCTAATAGCCTTGTTGAATAAGCCACGGGCCAGGGGTGACATGAGTTGCATCTCGACAGAAACACTCCCAGCGCTTTCCCCAAATATAGTTACATTATTGCCATCTCCGCCGAAAAACTCAATGTTTTCTTTCACCCATCTAAATTTAAGTAGTCATACATTAAAAATAGTTAAAATGATAATTTCTAAATATTTTCTAAAAAAATTTAAAATTGCATACTTTAAAGCTAGTTGTTGATCAAGGAGTCCTGCATTTCCTGAACAGATAGACGATGGGCCTAGGGAAAGAAATCCAAAAACACCGACTCTGTAATTTGGTACAACAACTACTACATCGTTCATTCCAGCTAGCGCGCTTCCTTCATAAGGACGCTCTGAACCTGAGAAAAATCCCCCTCCGTACAAATACACCATGACCTGAAATGAATACAACATATTACACCATTTATTTGAGAACACGCAATGGTATCAATATTTTTGCAGTACCAAAGGTCTGACCACCAGATCACCGAGACGTGATTACGGAACCACGGCAGGGTTTGTAGTCTTTAATTTTGGTGACGTCACCACCCAAACTTCGAAGTGGAAAACGAATTCCATGGAGTCCACAACAATTTTTGTTTGATATAAATAAAAGTAATAGTGACAAGGACAAGCTTTAACCTTTAACCACTGAAAATTTTGAATTGATTATTCCCGTAATTCGATAGAGAACCGTGTCCAATAAGTTTGTGTTCTTCGGGAGATATAAATGTCAAATTTAAGTTTAAAGGTACAGAAAAAGTTACGCAATGCCTTTCATTATCAATGGGCTCAGTACAGCAGTTCTCACCGGCAATTTTTTCCCTACATCCAGACTTGGCGTATAAACAGATACATGCAAACAATCCTCGCTCAAAACCTGTTCACTATCATATTGATCAGGTGTTGGAAAATATTTATTCATCATTTCATCATATAATGTTGAATACATCGGCAGATTACCAGGAGTTATTCCATCTCTTATGCCTTCCCAAGAGCACGCTCTAGGTATAAAATATTGCAAATTTTATGATAGTTATTTTCTAACTTGAAGCCTTTCTGTTTGGCCCCTAATACGCAATTTTGTACATGTCTAATGTCGTAATATCGTTTAGGAATACCAAACGACCGCGAGAGGACCACTATATGAAATAGGTATTCCAGTCGGCTACCATGCAGTTTTAATATATGTAATATATATGATACTTACGGTTCAGGAGGCATAAATCTTAATTTTCCAGTCGGCGGTTTTGCATAAGGTATATTTCGAAATACATTAACTTTTGTTGCATCTTCTACTTTAAGCTCTACAACTTTACCCTTCACCTTACCATTAACGATTGACACAACTGGGGAGCTCATATTTCTGCTTCAAGCAATCACGATACAATCTCATGAATTTAGTGATGGTGAACGTAACTTAACGGCAGATTTATATATCGGTATAGTGACTATTACGTCATGCTGCGACATTGGTTTGTGTGAATCAGGTTTCATAGTGAAAATAACTAGAATTTCATAGTCGCAAGTTAGTTATTATTGGTATCTATTGTGAGGCGACTGTACAAGTTGATTGTTATTTTCCTGGCTCCGACTAAGTGTGCCTGGGTTCTGTGGCGTTCTCCATAACCGGTCCAAGCTAGTTCAAGCACCTCAACATCTGATACTAAGAATAATTCCTTTCAATGGTTATGATAGCACAGCAAGTTGATCAAATATAGACAGCCACGATGGGCTCCATCGCTATATTCGTCGATACCAAAGGTCTTGTTTGAACAAACCCAGATATGAATGTGTTTTGTTTGCCGCTTCGCCGCAAAGAAACACAGGCTACTCCCTATTAGGATTTCAAATGATATGACAAATATCAAGAAAGGGGTGAAAGGTAAATGCAATAAATAATACGGCGATCCATATTTGGTACTCTACTTCTCTTTGTCATTTCAATACATCTGTGCAATTCAGTACGATTTTGCTTCCTTATTAAATAGCAGTATTAATGTATAACTTTTTAGATTTGATGTACTCTACTTGTGCAACATGTGGTGATTGCTGGTGGCAAAATTGTAAAATGGAAATGCTTTATTCAATTAGAAGAGTTGTTGCAATAGAGTAACTTAAGTCAATGAAAAATAAAAAAAATAAAAAAAGTTCATTTTTATCAATCAATTCGTTTGGGTTTGAACAAAAGAATGCGAGAATTGGTATATATGAAATTGAAGTCTGAAATCACTCTGACTTATAGCGCGGTTTCGTATGAAACCTGACTTACCAAGAAAAGCATGCATTCGAAAAAAATTATGTACGGTAATACGTTGACATGATACGCAAAACTCCCGGTTGCGATATTGGAATCTCACTTCCTTTCTCTCCGTGTTCATGAATGAATCATGATAGACCAACATTTGAAAGATCAATGTAGTTTTGGACGGGGAATTTAAATAATGACTACTATATATAAAAACAAAAAAACTAGCAAACAAACTTTAACTATATTGGCACGAAATCTATTTATGAATCGTTTTGCTGAACACTTGTTTGAGCACGAAGGGGTGCTCCGGTAGTATGTGTACCAAGATGGCGCACAACCTGAACATCGTATGTGTGCCCGGTTAGGGTTATCAGGTTGTGCGCCATCTTGGTACACATACTACGGAAGCGACCAAAATGGACCTATGGCTCGTTCTGTTAAATTCTTGTTGTTTTTGTGTAAAAAAATCGCTTCTCTCTTTAACTACTGGACCAATTGTTCTAAAATTTTCAGTGGTAAAATATTGTTGTTGTCTCTGGAAGGCTATTTTATTCATTTTAAAAATTCTTAGGGCTCTATGAAATTCGTTTTTCACCGTGAAGTTTTGTGTTATGGCTTATGACGTCAAAATTATGAATTGCGCACCGTGTGGTGGTTCCACGATCGCATTCCAGCAATCACGTAGTCAGCAAAGTCGGAGGGGGTGATACGGTAGAATATCGTCGCTGTATAAGATTTGATACTACTTCGTTTTGGTATTCGTGTCCATATATTTGAGCTTTAATCTCTTGTTGTTGTTGGGGGAAAATCGCTTTTTTTGTTCTCAATAGACCAATAGATTCAAATTTTCATCTCTTAATAGTGAAAATGTCGTGTTGCTATGAGACCATTACTTTTACCACTTTTCATGAATCTGTGAAGCGATTATTCCACTTAAAATATGCTGTTTTATTTCAATTTGTGGAAACAGTTTAAATGAGGTACGGGAACACTAGTTCTGCCACGCTAGGTCAACAAACTTTCAGCAAACACGGTGCCTAAGTCAAGGCTTAAGTCGGTAGGAATGCGCAATCTTCAGGTTCACATTGCATTGAAAACTTCATGATGGCAACAGTATGCGAGTCATGTGACTACACTTTTTTCTAGTTGCTTCATATCAGTAAAATAGAAATGTAGGTTAAGACAACTTATTTCATGTGCGTCTTATATTGTACATTGCATTGCGAAGACTAGAATAAATCACCATGTATATAATAATTATTAAAGTGCTAACATTTGTAAAATAAATTCTAGTTTATTTCTTGTCTGTCATATATGCAGGCATAACATTATTCCAGAAATCAACTTCTTTTTCCGCCAGATTTTTTTCTACTGAGAAAGTAGAACCGACTACAAGGTGATCTCCTTTAGCTTTATATTGAGGCCATTCTTTATCCACTGGCTTTCCTTTATTTGGATCTCTGAAATATGACAAAAAATGGAGATATTTAAAGATGATTAGAGAAGATATGAATACGTCATTTTCATTATAAGTCCCAGTCCTCATGGATGCGTGTAAAGGAAGCTACACAACTTATGTAGCAGATGAATTCCAGAGCTAACTAAACTACCAGGCATGCACTTCCAATCGCACATTAAAAGGGTAACATCACATTAGGTTCCAGTACAGTATCATAACAATATTACTAGTAGACCGTTGAGTCGTTTTTCTAAATTGTCGGTTGTTGTTCTTATTGAAAAAAAAGTCGCCTTTGACAGTAACAAATAGACCAATCAAATTCAAATTTTTAGTTATGTAGATAAGGAAGAAGTCGCCAGAAAACTATATTTAAGTTTTATTTTACCTCGCTTGCCGATTATAAACGGCCCATCTTATTACAAAATCGTTTTTCGTAATAGCACTCACCCAGTCTTGGCGAAGTTCGTCAGATATGCCATGAATTTACGACTAATCTCCTCTTCTTCTTTGGAGAATTTTGCTTTTATTGATAATGGGTGCGGTGAGAAAGGAACCCCAAACGTCATCATAATATCATTACTGTGATCACAGAAGCACCATTCTGGCATCTTCCCAACTTCTTCCCCATATACATTGTCTTGAAACATTTTGAGTTGGAAAGTCGCGTAATACAGGTAAATCTGGGAGCCAGAATCTAAAAAATAATTAAAAATCCTTTTATATCCAGTTTTATATTCAAGTTATGAAGGAGTTTTTCTCTCAATTGAATGCAATCTTGCTTTAAAATATAAACAGCAATTCGGGATTTTTCAAAATCATGTAAATGACTTTAGACAAAAGAAAACTGCGCATTATTAATGTGTGGAAAATTGATTTTCGATACATTTTACTAATATAACAAATGACTCGAAACTCTTTATCAAGAAGCTTGCAAAGAGTTCCGATGTATGGAATCCATTTATTGCCGATGAATATAGCTTAAGTCACACTTACTAAAACAGGTCAGTGACTGAATTAGAATAATTTACCCGAATAAACTGATGCCGTCTGTACCGCCTTTGAAACAAATAAATCGTCACCCATTACTGCACCAAACATTTTGCTAAACCTTTTTTCATCAGATTCATCTTTTATGTAGAAATCTTTACATTTCTCAAAACCTTCTTCTGAAACCTATAAATCGAAAACCAACATGACTGACAGGGCAATGAATGGTACTCCTGTAGTATGTGAATTAATATGGCGGACACTGGTACGGAACGCAGTACGTGTACCAGGTAAGAGTTGGGACCTAATTTTATTCCAATTTTTCTTATTTTAGTTCTATTACGAGTTCGGGAACTACCCAAGTGACTTCCTTAGTATTAGTACCTGAAATTATGGCCTAACCTTAACCTGGTACACATACTACGTTCCGGTGTCTGCCATCTTGATTCTCATACCTCGGGAATATACCTAAAGAATTATCAAATCAAACAGTCCACTTCTTACCGGAATATAAAAAACTTGACCTAATTCTTCCTCTGTAATTCCTTTCATATAATTTGGAGAAGACATGATAGAAAGTAACCCTTGACCTTCCGTGTTGTTACATCCAATAATATAAGGTACTTTTGTGAAGTCTTTGTTTTTCAGAACTTCTTCTGGAGTTTTAGGAAACACTTTTCCATCAAAGCATGGGCAAAACGATTCACCGCTCTGTTGCATAGACAAGAATATTTGAAACATTATAGAGAACAATGCCCAAATATATAAACACAAATGCCAAAAAGAATCAGTATCAAATGTATCCCTTCACTGATCACCAAATGATGGAACTCCCAGACGAGGGGTAATATTCAACGTTGGTGACACACAAAACTTGGAAGTCAAAAACAAATTCGAATGAATTCAAAATGAATAAAATTAATAGCCTTCTATAACTATAATTATAATCACTGAAAATCTCAAAGCGATTGGTCCGCTAGGTAAAAGGTAAAAAGAAGTACGAATTTTCCACAACAAGAAATATAATTCCAAGAAGAACGCTGACAACAATTTAACAAAACATTCCGTAGGTTCAATTCGAGATTTAATTACCTTGCATTGTAAAAGCTATGAGCATACAACTTAGTTGCACAAATTGATTTTATAATACCTCGACTTCCAATTTTTTCCCTAAATATTTTACCTCCATCAAACTCATCATAGCTTCTACTAAGTCGTCTGCAGGTACTTTTTGTAATGCTTCCAAAATCTTGTTGTCATCTTCCTCGGTGATTTTTAATTGTTCAAAAAATTGTTTGTTATATTCAGCATTTTTTTCAGCTCCACGAAATACTCCTAAATAAGAAAACGTGTTTGAGTTAGATAATTTAGAACCAGATGATGTCTCTTGGAGCATAAACGTTGTATCTTTTGTAGAAAGCCCCGCCACTAATGCAAAATTGTGAAATTTTAGAAAAACACCCACGCAAATTTTTAAGTAATTGCGTGTTCGCCACCTTTTAGCAGGGACGGTTTTTTTTTACAAAAGATCCTAAACTTTAGCAATAAATAGCCATTTTATTCTATCTTGAATGCAGAATTTATTATTTATTAGTTTTTAGGTTCAGTTAGTCAGCTTGTGTTGGACGGTAGGTCAAACAGTGAATATATATATTTCATTCTGATACTAAGAATCCAATATTATAGGTTATTAGACGCGAAGTTGAACTATGTTGTTGTTGATAAAATTCTTGTTCATATTGTTGTAAAAAAATCGCCTTCCTCTTTAATTACTGTACCAAGTGCTTTGAAATTTTCAGTAGTTATTACTTTTTCGTAACATAATACTTTGTTTTGGTCTCTTGTTGTACAAGCAAAGACAGATTTGGACTGTTAAACAAACACTCTCGTTTTTTTTTTATAGAAATGTATGTAATTACCACGCATTGTAGATTGTCCACTCTGACTTATCGCTTTATGAAATAGGCCACGAGACAGAGGTGATATCAAATGATGATTGACAGAAACGGCTCCGGCACTTTCACCGATTATGGTAACGTTGTTTTTGTCTCCTCCGAAGTGTTGTATGTTTTCTTGCACCCATCTGGAAATGGTAAATATTGCAATTTTGAACAAGAACTGTTCTTCGTGTATTTTATTTCACACCACGAAGATGATTGAAGATATAAAAGCATGGGTATTCCCGTAGTATGTGAACCAAGATGGCGGACACGGGAACGTGATATGTGTATTAGGTTAGGATTGGGCCACAATTTCAGATACAAATACTATGGGAGTCACTTGGCTAGTCCCCGAATTCGTAATAGAACTAAACTAAGGAAATTTGGAATAAAAATATGGCCTAACCCCAACATAGTACACTTACTACGTTCCGGTGTCCGCCACCTTGGTTCACATATTTCGTGAGAACAGAGCGTGTCCAATTTAAAGTGTTCAGGTTTTTTCATTCGATTATTAAAATATTTATATTCTTTGCATATGAATTGTTTGTGAATAATTTATTAAAAAATTTGTTACTTTGGCAACTAACATTCTATATATAAAAACGTCTATATTTTTTTTTCACCTCAGAGCCAATTGCTGGTCCAGAATTCCAGCATTCCCCGAACAGACGGATGAAGGACCCAGTGATAAGAATCCAAAGACGCCAACTCTGTAATTCGGTACAACAACTACAACATCATTCATTCCAGCAAGTACCGTTCCATCGTACTCTCGTTCAGAGCCAGAACTGAACCCTCCTCCATAAATCCACACCATCACCTGCAGAAATGAAAATAACGGTATGCTAAATACTATCTTGATGTACTTCCCGGTATCTATATTATTAATACACAATTCATTCTATTATTCGCGTATTTTTGTGGATGAAAGTAGGTGGCGCTTCATATGTCTTTAGCTCCAGAAAATTTAAAATATGCCTATTGTAACTATTCTCTTGGTTGACTTTACAAAATAAAGTAGTGCGGAGGAAGGTTACTTAAAATAGATTGGTTCGAAAATCAATGCCATATTTGCGGCATTTGATCTTAAGTAATTGTCTTTCATCTCATATTAATGATTCTCTGATATTCGCATAATGGCGCAAAAAATATAATTTTCAATCAAAAGTTTGTGAAAATGCTTCCGCGACGATTAAAAGTTAATTATTTGCCGATAACGGAATCATTATCAACTCTCCATTCTCGATTATCAAGTAAAATTTTCAAAAGTGATGAATTCTTACCGCAAGATTTTTGCCTTTTTGAAGCGACGGTGTGTATACAGATAAGTGCAGACAGTCTTCTCCTAAAACTGGTTCGGTCTTGTATGAATTGGGAAATGGAAAATACTGTTCCATTCCTTCCTCCATTGCAGTAGGATACATTGGAACCTTTCCAGGAATAGTCCCGTCTTTAACGCCATTCCAAGGTTCCACCCTGTCAAATTTGGAAAATTACTAGAATTGATTTTGTCTTGGTGTGGCAGAGACAGATCTGGTCTTGATACCCAAAACATATACATTCGAGTTATCAGAAAGCCATGTATTCAATATTTCGCTGGAAAATACTTTGGGTGAGAAAACAAAACATGTTGCAATTGAATGTTCTGACATTGTGAAAGCGGCATAAAACACTGTAATATCTAAATGTTCCTTATGACCACCGAACAACATTGTATTTTATTTTCTGCAAAATGGTGGCAGAAAAAGGCCTTTAATACAATGTTATCTCATAATATTAACAGCGTAATTCAATCCCTCATTGCGCGTGAACTCCACAAAATTACGCTGTTATCACGGATATATAATATATATATATATTAAATATAAATTAAATAATTATATAATAATTAATTTAAAAAAAAAATAAAAATAAATTAAATATTAAAAATAAATATAAAATATAAATACTTACGGTTGAGGAGGCATAAATCTTAAATTCCCCACTGGTGGTTTTGCGAAAGGAATATTTCGAAACACACTGACACGTGCTGCATTTTTCCCTTTTAATTTTACAGCCTTTCCCTTTATTTTCCCATTAGGCATTGACACAATATCCGAACTCATTGTAATACCCATTTGTATAATCCACTGTTAAACTCTTCAAAACTTGCTGGAATATGAACAGACTGGTAACCAACTATTCAACTATAGCCACAGTTTTGATTTCACGTTAGTAACTATAGCGCCGACACCGTATATTTGTTTGCATCGAGTAAACGAAGAAACTAAAAAACGAACGGAATCATATTGATTGTTTGCTCTGTCTATAGCAATAGCATAATGGAATCGTATTCGACTTTTACAAAACGTGGGACCGAAGTTCAAATCGGGATATTCAATCTTAAAACTAAATTAAATTTCTCATTTTCCAATAAGAAAAAAATAAAGAAAAAATAATGCCAAATTAATAATATAAACAATAGGTATAAAATTTAAGGTGCTTTTATAGATATTCCTTTATTTCTAGAATTACATTACACTAAATTGTGTACAACTATTTGCAATATTCTTCTCAAGCTCCCATACCAAGTCAAAAATTGATGAAAAAGTGGCGGGACGCCTTGAACGTTTGTAAATAATTAACTAGCATTGATGAGACATTCATCTTGAGATAGTTATATAGAAGTACTAACTAACGTATATTAACATGGGCGCAGATATCGTTTTTTTAAATAATCGCTTTAAAAATGGTACCTTTGATTTCGGTAAATAAATCTGCATCTGGAGGAATTCAGTTCTTGCTTGAATCAGTTCGAATAAATACGATGTAAAATGCGCCTCCTTGCGGGTTCGCGCTTGAAAAGATGATTGACTAAAATATTTTGGATCACCATGACCTAATGAGAATAATAACTAAGTAACGATGCGCAGTAACTAACAATAATAAATTCGTCTAAAATATCTTTTCCAACACTGAATTTGTGTATGACAAAAACCTGGGAACATGAAGGGCCATCAGAAAGTGTTTGTACGAAATGGATTCACAATATAACGACGAAAGATTTAAGGCGAATCAACAAAACGGCGTACGACTATTCTGTGTACTGAACGATTTTTGTTTTGTTCTCCATTTGCTTTTGTTCGCGCTTTCATGGCTCATTACACATGGTCTCTGGCACACATTTTAGGACGCGCTTTGTCCGCTTCTTCGTTCGTTTTTGTTTTGTTATTTCGGTGTTTGCTGTCGACAGAATATCTTCAACGTGCTAAAATGTACAGAATGTAATGATCGTACGTCTTCAATGCAATATGGGAATGGTCTGTGTATTCAGTAAGGACTTTCGTAATACGAATCCGCCCAGACCGCATGCGAAGCACTTTGTTCATCATGTTTGAAAAAATTTGCATCAATCTTCGCTTGTGATGACTAAACTAATAATCTTTCTGCAAATGTAAATAACTGAGGTTGCGTAGATCACAATCCTATTCAGCCTTTAAACGTTGTGGAAACCATCGCGTTCTGTACACAATCGGTTATTTTGTCCCACCCGTTGACTATAAATTGGCATGCTACTTCGTTCTTTTGCACCGGTTTTACCTACTAAAGTTCAATTTATTTTGTTCTCATTGCTTTTGCTAACTAGCTTCAAGTCCAAGTCCAATCATATCAGATAGTATCGCATTCTTATTGTACTAACCCTACGAATACTTCGGGAGCACCCATTGTTTGTGTCGTCTTGGTAATATGTGTGAGGCTACCCACACCATATTGCGATACAACTCGCTCTTTATTGTCATCTATCGATGGCAATGTTGTATTGGAAATGGCCAGGTACTGTTGGGCCAACCTCGTACAAACAATGCAGGCAAGATACAAACAAAAACTGATGTAGGTCCGACTTGAAATAACGCAAAATGTCCTATACGCTACCAACTCATTTTATTAAAGCAATCAGTGACATATATATGTAATTTGTATATAGAATGTAGTTAGAAATTATCATTTTGAATTTTAACACTCAAACGGAAGTTGGTACAAATTAGAGAAAATAACTAATACCGAAATTTGATTTATAATCACGTAATATTAAGCTTCATAGAAAGTCAATCATATGTTTATATATTTTGCAACATTTGATTACATGGATATTATTTTAAAATCTAGGAACTTCTATTTTGCTGGTTTGACAACCAGTGAAGGCATAACGTTGCTCCAGAAATCGACTTCTTTTTCCGCCAGATTTTTTCCTACTGATAAAGTAGTGTCAACCACGAGATATTCGCCTTTCGATTTATATTTTGGCCATTTCACATCCAATGTTTTTCCTTTATTTGGATCACTGAAATAAAACAGGAAACTATATAGTGAATCTCGTGAGGTGGCTTGAATAAGCTTTTGCAAACAACAACTTGATCACCAGTTGACAACGAATGCGAACGCGGATGTAATCAAAAAAAAGCGAATTTTCATAGCAACTAGAATAGAAACAACAACATCACGATAACAAAAATTTTTATACGGTAACAACGGTACAGTAGAAGAAAAATACAAACAAGAACAACAACATAATAACAAAACGATCGATAAATGAATTTCGTGTCCAACAAGATCAAATATACCAATAACGACAACAACATAACGAAATAGCGATCGGAGACCGCCGACCTATCGATCTTCGAAAGAAAAAAAAGAAAGAAAAAAACTCGCTAATTATACGACATAATTCATCCAAAATCAATGGGTTTTTCTGTTCCGAGATATGATGAATGTACATGCAAAATTTGGAGCAGATTCAACCTCGCTTCCGTGAGATACCGCATAACATACGAAAGTGTCTAACAGACGGACGGACAAACAGACAAATACCTAAATACCTATCAACATACTCATCGATCAAGATAAATAATGACAAGACGATCCATAGGTCCTTTTTGTATCCAATTCTTTTAGTTATATCGATACACTTACCCAGTTCTAGCAAAGTTTGTCAAAAATGTCATAAAATTTCGACTAAGATCTTCTTCTTCTTTGCTGAATTTCGCACCCATCGATAAGGGGTAGGTTGTAAATGGCATTCCGAATGTAATCATTATATCATTACCGTGATCACAACAACACCAATCTGGAAGCTTGCCCACTTCTGGCCCGTATTCATCACCTTGGAACATTTTAAGCCGAAATGTTCCATAATATAAGTAAATTTGTGCGCCCGCATCTGGAAATTAGTGAAAAAATAGTCATCGCATGGTATATTAGGTGTATAACAAAACAGCCTTATGCAAGTTCGTGCGAACAGATTCAAATGTTCCAATATTTGCGAACCAAAATTTATAACTGCAGTACAGTGTTGTTTTTTTTTCAAAAACAAAAACTATCGAAAACTATTTATGTTACTGGCAAATCAAAAAGTTATGGGTTATAACGACAATAATTCAAAATTTAACTTTCCGAAATGAAAGAAATATTTTACCGGCATATACTGAGGCAGTCTTTACAGCTTTTGAAACAAACATGGCGTCGCCCATAATCGCACCAAACGCTTTACTGAATCTTTTTTCATCGTTGTTGTCCTTTATGTAAAACTCTTTACACTTCTCAAAACCCTCATCTGAAACCTGGAAAATGCATTCAAAAAAATGAAAGAACGAAATCTTAAATCAACTCAAATTATTAATTCCATACCGGAACAAAAAGAAATTTTCTCAAGTCTTCCTCTGTTATTCCTTTAATAATATCTGGAGATGTGAAGACTGCAAGTAATCCTTGACCCTCTGTATTGTTGCATCCAATAATATAAGGTACTTTTGTGAAGTCTTTGTTTTTCAGCATCTCTTCTGGAGTTTTGGGAAACACTTTTCCATCGAAACAAGGATAGAAGACGACTTTTTTCTGGATATAAAATAGCTTATTTTAGAAAAAGCAACATATACTCATTTTAGAATAGAAATGAACCTTTTTTCAATTTGGAATGCAATCAAAATATTGGCTCATTGTTTCAAATATCAAATTTTTACATATTTTTTCAAAAAGCGTAAAATATACTATTGTCTATCGTCAGTTTTCAAGATTGATAACCAATTGAATCGTTAACCAGTGCTCATTTTAAGGCTTGTTATCTTATGGGGCATAGTTGTAGAAATGGAACGCTTCTCATATTTAGACTTTAAAATTGACCATATACCTCAATTTCATTCAAATACCCCTAGTCCAGGGGTCGGCAACCCCTGGCACGCGTGCCAAACTTGGCACGCGAGCCCATTTATTCGGCACGCGAGCGAGGCCTCAGAAACGCTCTTTCAGATAAAAAGTTTCGAGGCTCTGATTTATCCGATAAAACTCGGTGTTTGTTCATTCATTATCGTTTGTTAACAATCTGTTATTCATTTAAATTTTAAACTCTTTTTGTCTTTTCATGACATATGGCTACAAAGAAATATATTATGACGTAAAAATTGAGTTAGCTCGTAACGAATTGTGACGAGCCACAGCATTCATTGGTGGTTCATTGTTACGTAATATATAGTTCGTCTGTGCCACCATTTTTCTTCATTTTTGATTGATTTATGAAGTTGTACACTTCATGTTGGTTAAAGTTACATGCTAACTTACTGAAATAAATTGATTTCGCAAGAAATATAAGCCATTATAGAAGGGAATACAAGAGAGAAGTGCAGAAAACGAACTATCGCGTGATTGGGAAGCCATTCCCGAGAATTTTTCGTGTCTCAAAAACTTTGCAACTGCATGTTTTTATCTACATATGCTTGTGACTTTCTGTTCTCAGTTATGAACTTCATTAAGTCTTGTAATAGGAGTAGCCTGAAAGATGAAACCAGTAGTTCGTGTATTTCTTTGAAAGTTACAAAATATAATCCCAATGTAAATCTCTATCAACGGTAAAGCAGCAGCAGAAGTCTCACTGATATAGAATAAGAAAAGAAATCAAATCTATTTGTCGGGCTGATATTTTCCCGAATAGTGAATCTGTCTGTAGCTTACATGTTTAGAAGGTTTAATATTGTGTATTTTTGCTTTAAAAGTAACAAAGAATTTTTTTTAAATTTTGGTCTGGTCAGCACGCGGAAGAATTTTGTCGTTAAATTTAGCCGATTTGGGCACACGAACCGAAAAAGTTCCCCCCCCCCCCCTGCCCTAGACCTTGTTTATTGATTCATCGTAATAGAGTCTGTAAACTGGAGGATGGAGTCCCGTTGAACATTTAAAAAGAGAATTATCCAAATTCTCACAACATAAAAGCTGTCGAAAAAGTTTCTATACTACATTTGAATTTTACTCCATTTTCGTATTTTTTTATCCAGCAATTGCTAATAAGGATACAACGAGAATATCGGTTGGAAACCGAAGACTTATCGATCGATAGTTAGGGGATCCCCCAAAACATAAACTGCAGTTTCGATTCATCCGCTCTTGTAACTTGCGCACTGCGCATCGCACACACACACTCGGCGGGTTTCAAAATTCTCTCGCTTTACAAAAATCTAGATCACTATATCAATAATTGATTGATAACTCGCTAATTATACGACATAATTCGCCCAAAATCAATAGGATTCTGGTCCGAGATAAGATGAATGCACATGCAAAATCTGGAGCAGATTCAATCCCGCTTTCGTGAGATATCGCGTGCATCTAACACACACACACAGACAGACATACAAATACCTATCAATATACTTACCGATCTTAAGATCGATAAGTAATAAAATTACCGCCATCAGTTGGTTCAGAGCTTCTATCAAATCGGGTGCTGGTATTTTTTGCAGCGCTGCAAGAATCTTCTTGTCATCTGTCTCCTCAATTTTCAGATGTTCAAAGAAAATTTTGTTCGGTTTATCGTTCTCTTCCGTTGTACGAAATAACACTAAAGTAATATTTATAATTTATTAATTGAGAATTCCGTTCGTTTTGTTTACTATTTTACAAGGCTTTAGGTATTTTATTCTCCGTTAATTTTTACTATACCATAAAAGAAAACTTAGTTATAATTTAGTCTAAATCTCGTATTTAAAAAAAACTTTGGTATTCCCGTAGTATTTATGCCAGGTTAGGTCATAATTTTATTCCGATTTTCCTTATTTTAGTTCAATCACGAGTTCGGGGACTGTCTGTATTAGCCAAGTGAGTATACCCATAGGTTTCAGAACATTTACACAACTTGATGTAAAGTGAGCGAACAAAATTAGTAGCCTCCATAACATACACCTCTGAAGCGCCAAAACTTTAATATATATATAACTGTGGTTCCATTACATTTGAACCCACGTACATTTGAACCCACGACGATTGCATCTGCATACTATTGCACCTACAGAATTTTTTTTTGTTTTACGGATATTTGAACCCATACTAACCTAACCCATGGGTTTTATCACCCGCACATTGATTGAACCCGCGGATATACACATGGGTTCAAATGTACGTGGGTTCAAATGTACGGTCACCATAACTGTATATAATATGTACAAATGGTTTATCCCAAATCGTTTATATATGCCTTATTACTTGGCATTGTAGATTGTCCACTGTGACTTATAGCCTTGTGGAACAGGCCACGTGACAGAGGTGATATCATATGATGATTGACGGAAATTGCTCCCGCGCTTTCGCCAAATATAGTTACGTTGTTTTTGTCTCCTCCAAAAAATTCCACGTTATCTCGAACCCATCTGAAAGTTGATTAAAAATTTTTAGAATATACGTACAAAAAATGTTAAAATTGGAAATTTGAAGGCGTATTTATATATTATTTAGGTTGCGAATAAGGCTCTGTGCAAGAAGTCACTGCTTAGTAGTTGAGACGTTACCATTTTTTCGGACCGGAGTCGTTCTTCCGTCTCAATTTATCCCTGAGTTTGGTTGTGGGCATGGAATTTGAACCATGGATTTTAACCTGTGATGCCATCATCATAAATAATTTGAACGATATTTTACTGCGCAACACATGGTATAATGATGTAATTTATGCATTGACTAAGGTTCGTTTATTATGAGTTTTATGGAGGTGTCATTGTGTCAAACTGTATGAAATTCTGATCCTTTAGTAACCGCATCATCATGGTTAATTTTAACGTTTTTTCACTACACAATAAGAAGTATAATGATGTAGGTTCTGCATTGACTGTGGTTGTATATTATAGACTTCATTGGATTGTCAAATTGTACGAAATTAGCATAAAGGACACAATATTCGAAAGAAGTTAAACGACGTTCTTGAACTAAATGATAACCAGGATACACTCAAGTGAATATTTATACAAATTTTAAAATGTGTGTGTTAGGCCAAGTTAGGTTTTATTGTAACCAAAACGAATAAAGCTGGTTGTAGACAAAATCGTTATATGCATATAATATATATATATATATATATGGTAATTGCAGGCATACGCATTTAGACATTTGCGAATTGCGGTCTCTAAATACACGCAAGACTTGTCTTTGAACAAACGTTACTCGTTGCTTCTATAAAGCCTGGCTTGATAGCGAAATGAATTCATTCGACTACTCCCAGTCATTTGATACTGGTTTAATTCAGAATTCTAGTTCTGAAATATCCAATTCTACCTCAAGGCTAGTTGCTGGTCCAGAATTCCAGCATTTCCTGGACATACGGATGAAGGTCCCAGTGATAAGAATCCAAAGACTCCAACTCTGTAATTCGGTATAACAACTACAACATCATTCATTCCAGCAAGTACCGTTCCATCGTACTCTCGTTCAGAGCCAGAACTGAACCCTCCTCCATAAAGCCAAACCATCACCTTCATAAAGAAACAGGCTATTATAATTGATGGTGACCGTACATTTGAACCCATGTGTATATCCGCGAGTTCAATCTATATGCGGGGGCTAATACCCATGGGTTAGGGTTAGTATGGGTTCGAATATCCGTTAAAACAAAAAAATTCCATAGGTCCAATAGTATCCAGGTGCAAATGTCGTGGGTTCAAATGTACGGGAACCATAATTGATAAATGTGAATGTCAAGCAACTTCCAAATTTTGTTTCATCGATTGTATAAATGCGATGAAGCGTAGAGCTATATCATGATAAATTACTGTATCCAATTCACCACAGAAAATGTCATTTGGCGTTTTATATCTTTTGAATAGATGTGTTTCATTTGATATGTTCACAGTCATGTTACAAACGCATGTTCAACGTCGAATTGTGAGATAAATAAAGTGCCGTTTCAAGGTCATACAATCGGCAAGTTATGTAGACATAACCACTCATCACTTGTATTCAGATACAAAGTTCTCGTGAATGTGTCACGTAACATTATTGAGATGAAGTGCTATTTTATTGCTTGCTCAAGCCTTCTTGTATTTGACTCGTTTTAGTATAAAATTTTAAAGGTGTTTTCGTGTACAATATACCATTTTAAAAGCACTTACTTTGTGAATCACTCACCGGAAGGTTTTTGCCCTTTTCAAGCGTTGGGGTATATACAGATAAATGTAAACAGTCTTCTCCTAGCACTTGTTCGACGCCATCGTACTGATCAGGCAATGGAAAATACTTCATCATCGCTTCGTCCATAAGAGTAGAATACATCGGCACTTTTCCAGGTGTGATGCCGTCTCTAACGCCATCCCAACTTTCCACTCTTAAAAATGGTTGAAGTGTAATTTTCAAACATTTCAAAATTGATATTCAGTCCATGAATTTGGTAAAATTAACTGACAATTATCCCTATAATAACCGACATGGAATGATGGCCGGACGAGAGAGTGGTTCGTCATATGATCAACAGCCTTATTAGCTTTCCTTGGAATAAATATGAAAATTCTATCCTAATGACGGGTATACTAGTCTGTTTACTGAAAATATCAAATACTTACGGCTGCGGAGGCATAAATCTTAAATTTCCCAACGGCGGTTTCGCAAAAGGAATATTCCGAAATATGCTGACTGGTGTTTCATCTTTTAATTTCAAAACTTTTCCTTTCACTTTTCCATTTAATGTGGATGCAATTTCAGAACTCATATTACCTTGTTATACAATACCCTGATTAAAAAATTATGAGTTCCCTCTAAGTCAGTGAACTTTCACAAATAACTCTCCCCCTTGAGTTTTTCAAACAGTTAGGCCTACTCTGTTGCCCTAGCGCTAAACGAGTATGTTGTTTGCATCGGGTAAACTAAGAGATTGAGAAATAATCGGATTTGTTATATAGTCTGTTTGCGTTTACGCGATGACACTGCGTTTTGAAATCCTTATTTGAGCACACACGAATAAGGCTGAAGTGGAAACTTAAACATTGATTTTAAGCTTGTTTAAAACGTGAATTTTCAATATATAAAAAAGATATTTTGAAATGAATACATATATATGCAAGAACTACTATCAATAACCAGAATATAAAAAGCGTAATTTTAGGACAGGCTGTGAACCGCTAACTCACTTCGCCTAAATGAAGAGTCGTAAAATCTTTAAAACCTACCCGCTTCTATAATTATAAGAAAAGATACTGTCAAAATTCTAGGAATCTACTTCGGTAAGTCATTCCTGGAACCCCTAAAAAAGGATCTGCTTCTCCTGGCCAGGAGGGGTGGAATTGGTATGATCGACATAAAACTTCAATGTTATGCCTGCATATTCCAAAAACCCTCCAGTATGTACAGTATGGATGCCGCCAGAGAGTTCTGACAGTTTGAAGCCCAATACACAAACGCTCGGCTCAAAAATTAAGACAATAAAAATCTCCCTTTATGCATACCCGGCCCCACATCTCGAATGCCCTTTATATATTGGCTCTACAACACTCCGAATGGGAAGGTATAACCCTAAAACTAATATACCATAAATTGAGACAAAAAAACGTACGGCTGCAACGAAGTTAATTTATTAGACAGTAGGCAAATTCTATCTATCTATCGGTTTCACATAAACAATGTTGACATATGTATATTTATACTCAAAGAATACGTTTCTAATAATACAGGGACAGAGATTAAAATGAAAAAAATCAAGAACTACTACTTGCATTTGGCGACGAAATGCGTGTGTGTCGTGTAATGGTATAACTATAACCTCACCAGTTTCATTCCTAACTATCAAAGGTTACATTAGAGTTTGTAGAACATATGAATTAAAACTTTGTTTTGTAATACGTATCGCGACTAATTTGTTAGCGCACCGCACGCTGAAATGGTTTGAGAATCACTGCTATTTGGGGCCAGCAGTAAAACATGAGTATTATGTGGAGTGAAATTATATATATATATATACACTATCTGTCTCCTCCTATGTGGACAAACCAAACTCTTTGAAACACTGGACAAAAATGCGCTTTCTCCAATAGGTCATTCACCCTTGAAACTGGAGTTAGAAATGGATTTTTCGGTTGTTGCGGTAGAACTCATCTAACTCATCGCAAGAGACTTTTTCTATGCGTTTGACACAACCTTTTCATACTCTTATACACTGTCCGGTGTAAAATGAACACAGGCAAACTTTTCATCAATATCATTTCAATTATAACTATTCGATTCAACAAAATGCGCAAGATAGGTAGGTGGTAACTGTGCAATAAAATTTCACTGACAAAACAATACAAGAAACAGGCAAAACTACAGAAAATATCAATATTACAAAATGATAAAATAATATATTAATAGAAAAAAATCAGGCAGCTTAGAATCAATAAATTATCCACAATCAAACATGCAGCATTATGTTGTATATGTATGATCAAGTATGGCAATGTTAAAATCGAAATAAATGGCCAAGTGTAAATCAAGGCAAAATCACTATAAGGTGATAAAATTGTTATAGATGGGAAAATATATTTTAAACCAATACTATAACATATTGTATATTCCGTATCAGTAACCTCTGTGAATATGTATTATGACATCATATCACGAAACTTTATGACGTCATATTCACGACGTCATGACATCCTTTCCAATAATTTTTCTCCTTATCAACTACAAAAACGTTTGAACTGTATCAAGTGTCCCGTTTTGACTAATATTACAAAAATATGAAACGAAAAACACTGCATTGTTAAGGTTAATAGTATCGATTTAGATTAGTACAGGAATATGTAAAGAAAAATAAACTGCAGTGGGCGAAATACAAGTTGTAATATGAAAATGTAAGTGATGTTGAATGCTGACTGCAATGAAATATTAAATTAGTACTCTTGATTAGGGTATATTTAGAAAAAAAATTCAGCCTTCATCTACAAGTGGTAAGGTACTAAGGTTTAAAACGAGAATATCGGTCTGAGACCGAAGACTTATCGATCTTAGATCGGTAATTAGTAATAACTCGCTAATTATACGACATAATTAACCCAAAATCTATAGGCTTCTGGTCCGAGGTAAGATGCATGCACATGCAAAATTTGGAGCAGATTCAACCACGCGTTCGTTAGATATCGCGTTCATCTAACAGACACACACACAGACAGACATACATACAGACAAATACCTATCAATATACTTACCGATCTTAAGATCGATAAGTAATGACACGAGGAGTGTTACTGGTTTGGTATATACTAATGTTTCAAAGACTGGGTAAAGTGATGAACTTGGGTTATAGGGACTAGAATCTTAAACTTTGAAACTGAAATGCCGAACATACAATAAATATTGCGATAATGGCATTGTAGACTCAATTGCGGAGAGAAAATTGAGATGTTTAGAAATCATCGCAGAACAGATAACTGTACTAAATAGATTAGTAATTGTGGCTGTTTTTAGTAACAACAGCTGACTGACTGTCGCTACTGAAACAACCCGACTAACAAAATACATATCAAGTTTCCCTAAAAAAATCAATCAAAATTTTAACACATGATTGCAAAATTAATAAACACTGTTTATTCATTTTTAATATGATTTCATTAGTGTTATAGCAAATAAAATGGTAATGAAAACTGTACCATACTGCAGAATTATTGTATCAAAATTGACACTACCAGCAAATAAAGACTGCACTTAGACAGAGAGAAGTATTGTATCCTATTTCAAGATGATTGTGCCAAAAATAAATAGGTAGGTATAATATTCATGTAGCCTAAAAATTGTAAAAATACTGAAATGTTTGGATAAAATATCAAGTAATCCTATCCAATTCAATGAATCTTACACTTAAAAAAACCAATGTTAAAATAAATATTCGGTCGAACAATAAATACTTCAATTCGTAGACTAGACAAATATTTAAATAACAGTTCAAGGCAAACCAAGCTCTTTATTTTAAAGTCTTCGTCTCTTTTCATTCAAACAGATTTCCTTCACTGATCGTTATGTCGTGGTCCGTTGTCTTTGTTTCGATCAGTCATGACAGATCATCACCAAGCTTTCATTTGAATTAATCTGATGGAAAGAATATGAATTAAGCATGCAAACAATAATCAAGTAACTGAAGATTTTTCAAGCTCGCTAAAGAGGAATCCTGACTGCAATAAATGTCCAGTGTCGGTCATTGTTAAGGATATGCCAAAATATTTTTCTAACACAACCTTAGCAGTTTACCTCATCGGCATGATTGGCTACGAGCGTCGTGTCAATCAGTATTCACTAACACATAATTTATACAGCGGAGGTTCCAGGGGGCCACAGAGCGATGGGGGGAACACAATGCTCGATTTTACCTTGGTACCTGTAACTCGCTCAGGGACAAGTCTCCTCTTTTTCTGAGTAAGCAAATTGTATACCCAATTTATTACACCCCAAGTAAGGTGGTGGACATGAGACTTGAACCTTAATGTTATTGATATCTTAGCTGATCTGATGTATCCAATGCATACACTAGAAATGAAAAGAAACATGAAAATTACCTTTTGCCTTCTGGAAATCAGCATCATTATTTCTTTATAACTGTTATGCCCAGATTCCTTCTCCATCATCCTAAATCAATATAAAAATAAATGTTAGCAATTCAATATGAGAATGATGTACAGCGCTGATGATGTCAAACGGTGGGGCGGGCCCACAAGATGGACGTAGTAAATTATAATGAGGGGCGTAAAGCTAATTAAAGATAAAAATATTTGTTAGATTTGATCTTGCCAGCTTTATTCTGGATATTTAAGTTTCTTTAATTTTGATATTTATATTCCATCAACGTATTTCCATGTGTTTTTTGAATAAAACATACTTTCTTATTACTACTATCTTTACTACTACTACTATCTTTTATTTGTAGCTTCTTGTTAGCTAGTTATTTTTGAGTTGGGTGCGAGAGTTGGCAAATCCTAAAAAGGGGGCGGAGTTTGAGAAGCACTGATCCATAGCAACACTTTGTGTCCAATAAAATAGTATTAATAAACAAAAATACTGTCAAAATGTTGATGAAACAAGCTAATTACCTCAGTTGGGCTTGGTCTATGGTTACTCATACCACCACCACTTCTGCTCGAACCACCACCGCTACTTCGTTTATGTTGCGAGGGTGAAGATGATCTAGGTTTAGTAGTTGGTGTAGATAATGAAGGTGGGTCATCAAAATTATCTTGCATCAACTTAAGTCTGTTTTGAGTCTAGAAGAGAACAAAATTTAGTCTACAATTTTCAATAGGATAAAAGAAGTCAGTTATAAAAATGATACACATTAAAATCATATGGTGGAAAGTTTATTTTAAATTCTGGAAGGTTGACGAGACCATTGGAACGAATTAACACCCCAAATGACTCCCCTGTACAAGTAGCCATTGATACCAAGAACTACTGTAGACTATGAAGGTGAAGATCTTCTGAAGGCAAAAAAGGCCGTTACGAAAGATTTACCATATGGCCGATTCATATGGTTATTTCATCCAGTAAAAATTGCTGGATTGCTTCCAGGCAATGTTCACAGCGTAAGTAGCATTAAAATATGAATTCTTTCCCAGTCGTCCAGTTCTTACTCTTCAATCATTAGGCTCGGAAACTTCACTCACGATTCTTAAAGGCATATGCATATGTTATAACTAGTGAGATGACCCTAGAGACCCATTTCTAATCAATTTTTCTCATACGCGAGCCAATGGAAAAAACCTTCTAAAAAATGACACAAATGTATGGTGAATTATTTATTTTACCTGTTGTTTAAGCTGCGCAACTAAATGATCTTTTTCTTTCTTCAATGATTGAATTTCATCTTGGTTTGCTTTCTTACGAGCAGATAATTCTAATAATGCGATATTTGCATCTTTCTCACTGATCGCAGACAGAAGAGCTTCTTGTCTGGAAATAAAATGGACGTCATTACTATACCCTCCAATAATTTATCCTGAAACAACTGAATGTGTCAAACACCTGATCAAAACTGAAACCAGAGAAAGAATATTTTTAAACAATGCTTATCCACCACACGTTTTGCACTGAACATGGCCACATACATGCAGCCACTAATATCTAACAATATGTGAGAAGCAATTCGGTTTGACATTGCCTTCCGATTTAATTACACCCTGGGTGAGGTGGTGAGCATATGGGATTTGAACCTGAAATGTCGGTACTCCCGTAGTATGTGCACCAAGATAGGGTTAGGCAATAATTTCAGGTACAAATACTATGGGGGTCTTTTGGCTAGTCCCCAAACTCGTAATAGAACTAAAATAGGGAAAATTGAAATAAAATTATGGCCTGACCCTAACCTGGTACACACACTAAGTTCCGGTGTCCGCCATCTTGGTGCACATATTACGGAAGCACCGAGATGTCTAACCTGTTATACCAACACAGTAAAGTCTATTGCTCAATGGCTATGCCAACTCACTTCATTTCCAGTAATTCTTCAAGTTGCTTTTTTCTTTCCTTTCTTAAAGTATGTAATGTTCGATCTTTCTCATGTAATGAAGCTTCTGTTGCCATTAATTTCGAACCAGTGTGATCTAACAATTGTTTTGTTTCTTTCATTTGTTTCATCAAATCTTCTTGCTGAAATATAAATACTTTGATAATATTGAAATTTGTACGAGATGCTGTTCCTCAAGCTCTCTTTAGTTTCACACTAGATGGTGGAGAAAGCATCCAGTGCATAACTCATTATATATGAATGAAAATGTTTGATAGTGGTACATAATAATAAAGTGTTTTCGTTTCAATTAAGGCAAATTAACAATTTCTATGATAGTTTTACAAAACCACACATTCACGAAGATGCAACTTCTTAATAGAACTATCGTTTTATACATCGAATTTCAGATCATGCATTCTTGATCTCTAGAAAATATACAGAACATTGATATATTAGAAACGAAGAAGCTATAATTAAATACCTGTATTTGTAACTTCCGAACAATATCTTGTTCTTTTGATAAAACAGTCTCACGTTCAGCAGTTATACTAACACTTTCACGTAATGCTTCTTCCAATTCTTCTATCCTGTCGTCTTTCAATTTCATTTGAGACTAACAAAAATGTCATCAATAATATATATAAGAGAGCAATGCTTAAATATATGGACACGAAGATCATGTGTCATGACAATTTGAGCAAAACTGCATAAATGCAAAAAGAATTTTACTGAATGTCATATGAAGGTGTGCCCATGAACTGTGAAAAATAGCAAAAATTTGCAAAATACAGGCCACATAGACTTGAGAGAAACATTTAAAAATGATAGCCTTCTAGCGACTTATTCCATTTTTGAGTACTTG
Source organism: Styela clava (assembly GCF_964204865.1). Classification (NCBI taxonomy): domain Eukaryota; kingdom Metazoa; phylum Chordata; class Ascidiacea; order Stolidobranchia; family Styelidae; genus Styela; species Styela clava. The sequence continues at coordinate 8,751,722 of NC_135258.1, read as the reverse complement.
AAAGTTGAGTAGGAAAGTGACTTTGTCCGAACATAAGCAACTCTAATACCCGCAACAAGAACAATAACAATGTAGAAAAACAGTTTATTCATAAATCTACTTTGTGTCCCATACAGTTTCAGAGGTACCATTATTGAGACATGAATAGACGAGTAATATATATTTACTTATTCTTACCAAAAATTGAGCAGTGTCTTTTGAGTGTGCAGCACCTTTTAGTTTGGAATCCTCAGCCATTTTATTTTGAAGTGATTTGACTTTAGTTTGAAGTTCTCGTACTTGTCTAAATTGAATATGGACAAAAGAATATATTGTCATTGTGGTTATCAGTTGTTTAAAAAGAATGTCGTGATTAAATGTGAGCTTATGAGAACAGTTTCTTAATTAAAGGAAATATTGCTTTGAATTCAAAAGTTACAAGTCTTTGGGATGCACTGACTCGACTATTTAGTAGTGTAATAACAGAATCGTCTGAATGAAATGATTCGCACAAAAAGTCTTATGAAGAAAAAAATCGGACCTCCTGAAGTATGCGCACCAAGATGGCGCACAACCTGAACTCAGGTTGTGTACCAGGTTAGGGTTCAGGTTATGCGACATCTTGGTGCGCATACTTCAGGAGCAACAAAAAATCATTATAATTATCTTCATATTCACGTCGAACAATAAAATGACAAATTTTATATTTTTTCTTACTTGTCATATGTTAACAACTTTTTATCTTTATTGTGTTTTTCATTTTCTGTTTCTTTCAAAATTTCGAGCAGTCGGTCAAGATCGTTTTGACATTTTTTCGCCTAAAATCGATGATAAGGTTGAACTTATTGAAAGAAATACACAATTGAAATATAATAACTAAATATTCAAATTATTCCTGGTGTTCATCATATGTTTGCCCGACTATATTAATAACAATGATTGGGACAAGCCCTGGCCTGACGTACTAGGAGATCAATTAAGATAATGCTTACCACCAAGCACCAACTCATGAATGGATAAACAAATAAGCAGGCTGGAGAAAAAAAAAGGAACTGCCTAATCAAAGCATTGTTGACACTGCATGTCTAAATGGCTGCTTGCAATTGAGTGTTGCTTCTTGCTTTTTATTACTACTTGAATAGTTCGAAAAAGCGATAACTGAAGATTAATTAGAAATTATGAGTAGTAACTTTACAAAACCACTTGAAAAATTGAATTTACGTAATATTGCCTACCTCTTCATCTTTTTCTTTAGCTAATTTTTCAACCTCAGATAATTTCTTTTGGTTTTCTTTATGTGTTTTAGCAGATTCAGCTTCTGATTGTGCCTGAAAAATCAAGATATTATCAAGATCGAATCAAAACAAAAAGTACATGTCACCACACCGGTAAGTTGTTAATAAAGCAAGAAAAAAGATATAATTTAGTAAGAAACATTATGGAAATATAGAAGAAAAAAATAACAATAAAAAAGATATTGGTATTGTGAAGTTTGTTTAAATAAAACTGATCATAGTAAACACCATTTTACCCAAGGTTTCAAAAACAGGAACACTATTTCAAAATCTAGTAGCATTTTACAGGTAAGTGGCTGCTTATGTAGAGCTTTGTTCAGAGTAAAAATGTCAACCACGTTGTATAAACCATCACAAACGGCCACAGTAGAATTCAACTAAATAGACACTGTAGCTCATTACAGTGGCTCCCTACTTAGGATGGGATTTACATTTTTATCCCGGGGGAGAGGAAAGTGGACTAGACGACTTGACTATATGGCAAACCACGGCTCTCGTTCGATTATGTGTCCATGTTGGGAATGGGATTAGTTAGCCAGATATTTGTCCAGAAGCATGGATTTGATGATAAACGAAGCCGTAACCGACTAGTTACATGAACCACTCTACGACGACAAGGAGTTCAGCATTCCTGTCGCACATAACTATCCCCGCATGTTGTGGTGGCAAGTGTATTCCTAACACTGAGCATGATGTGCCACACGGTTTCCTTGCTCATTCAGAGAGTGTTGATTGCTGATTGCTGAAGAATACCCTCCTCAAACTAATTTAATAATATTAAGCTATAATGGATAATTATTCATAACAAAATTTAAAAGCCTACTAGCAGTTGAGTTGATAATTTTCAAGCATAAAGCATATTTAAGATTCAATTAGCAATTAAGTGCATAGGAATTGTTAGCGTGCAAAAAGAAGCTTGCTATCCAGTGTGCAATATCGGATACAAGCGCAAATGTTTGTTAAATTCAAATGATGTACAAGCAATCATGCAAATCTTGGAGTAGTTCATTCCGTTTAAATCATTTTAGTATTATGAGATTGCTGCAAGCAATACACTTACAATATTCTGAGTTAGGTCTTCTTCTGCCTGAAGTAATGTTTTATAATACTTGAATGAACGAAAATAATTACTTGATTTCAGTATAATTCAAAGTTAGCTTGAAGATTCAACACAAATAAATTAAAACTTCAAGAATAAATGAAATACTATACATATGCACACATACATATGTAAATTACAAATAGCTGTGTAATACCATAGATACATATTGCAAAGTTTTTACACAGAACTCACGCAACAACGAACGCCAAAAAAAATTCCAATTTTAGGCCGATAATTTGTACTTTTGTACTACATTCCAAATTAAACAATATCGACTGAACGTTCACAAATACATTTACACTTCAATATGTATAATTACCTTCTTCAATAGGGTTTCAACCTGAGCAAGTTTTTCTGTCGTTTGTTGAAGATTTATTTCAATTTGTTTGATGTGAGAATCTTTCTTTAGTGCGGCAGAAGCAAGAGATGATGCATGTTCTTTCAAATCACTTAAACTTGTCTGAAAAAATGAATTCTATGTAGAAAAATTTCTTAAATTGAACAATTCAAAGTGGTTGAATTATTAAAAAAAAATGTTGTTTTTTGAAGTATTTTGATTTTAATACACAAATTGTTGAAATATCCAAGTAAATCAAGTTATAATTTAAGTATTCAAATAGTTACAACTTGAAAATTTGATTAATCAAATTTGTCTGCAAAACTAGAAAATTTTCTAATGCCCTCAGATTTTGAATTTGCCATATCTAGGTCAGAGAGATGAAAATAGTGAACAAGAGTAAATCCAATAACTTTTCTTCAAGAAAATGCTATTTAATGAATAAACATGTACACGATTAGGATGAAGCATTTTAAATGCAATAATTTGGAACCTATCTTTAAATTTTCAAAAGGTAAATATTCAAAATCATATTGGCATACCAACGATCAATATTTTGACAGTCCAACATAAAAGTCAGAAGAACAGAAATATTAATACAAATTTCCAAAGACGGCCATGTAATAACATGAAACTTATCTCTGGCCAAATGTATTTCTAATTCATAAATCTTCTTAAAAATTAATTTGAATAAGAAATTGGATCCATTTTTACGCAGTTAAGATGTCATAATAAACAGTTCCAATCCTTAAAAATAAACAAATTTGTTTATTTGAATGTGATTATTTCTAACATTATTTTATACATTTTTAAGGACCCCTATTCATCACAACTCTGGATTTATCCCAGGGATATGGAGTCGAATTGGCACTCGGGGTCAAATTTTCAAACTGTCTCTAGTCTGGGGTAGGAATTCCAAATTTCCATGGTGATAATAAAATTCGCAATTTACTTCAAAAAAGTATTAATTTTTCCCAGCATTATTGAGAGAATAAGGTAGGTTTAATTATAAAGTCAATTATAAAGTCTGATTCAATTTTTTTGACTTCACAGCCCTGGTCAGTCATCATGCTAAAAGCAAACAGATATTACCTCTTTCTCAGATAATTCTTGCTTCAGTGATTCGCATGAAATTTCGAATGATTTTCTCTCGCTTTCAAATCTATCAGAATCCTCTCTCCATTTATCTTCACCATTTTCTAATTCCGCTCGAAGCCTAGTGATGATTTTCTCCTAAAAGAATAAAGGGATTCTTGAATTTGGTAAAGTACAAAATCAAGAATTTTAGCCTAATTTAACTGAACTAAGACTGATGACAGCAATAACATAATAAGATTTTATTCACATTTTCCATTTGGCTTTAGCTCACCTAATTTAGTTTAATATGTTACTGTATTTCTCAAATTTAATGTACAAGGCTACCTGACAAATATTTATAATAGTCACTCATCTTTGAACAAAGTTACAAACGTGGTGGTGCTTTTATACACCAAGTTTATATTGAAATTATGTTCCTCACAAAGGAAATATTCATTGCGTCCCACGGCCATATATAATAGGCCTTGTACAAGTAAGTAACCACAGATATTTACCGATATATAATTAATATATATTCATAATTATGATATTGCATCATTCCTAACTTTCAAATGCATATAGCAGATAAGAATACCATCTTACACTCGCCCTAACTATCTATATACCTTAACATGCAACTCAATTAAAAAAAAATCCAATCTGTCAATTATATTTCATCTAATAACCGTATACCTTTTCAGTCAACGCTTCCTCCATAGTATTAAGTGCGGAATCGCTCGTACTCGAGTCTTGCTGCAAAGAAATAAGTCGATCTTTTATGACATCGAGTTGCTTGTCTTTCTCTCGAACAACTTCTGCCAGGCTTTCAATCTGAACAAAAACAAAAATATGTTTTTAAACATATTCTATGGTGCAAAATAGGAAAATAAACTAAAATAGTATAGTAATTATCAACATACTAACCCTTTTCTTAACTTTTAGAACGAACGGCATATTTTCAAATTGTATTTTCCAAAAAATGATTCCAATAAATAAAATAAATAACAAAAACTACAGAATTCTCAAGTCAATAAATATCACACAATCTTGTATCACCAGCAAATTGAATAGACACTAAATACCCGACACCGCAACTAAACGGTTCTTATATATGACCCGACCGATCAAAAAAAAAAAAGAACGAGAAATTCTAATAATTCAGTGAAACAAGCCATGTGATGTCATCATCCATCAAAACTAATGATACTACAGAACACTCAAAGAATTTCCGTCGAACGTTAACGCAGCGACAGTCTCGACTTCGAAGGAGGCCAAACTGTGCTATATTGGTCCTTTGGTCACATGATATATTAAATCCAATCAAACATGGGGTATAAATAAATAGAATTAGGAAGCACAATGTATCACTATTTCACGCTTGATCATACATAATACCACATCAGGTCAAATATAAAAAATATCTTCTTCTCAAAAATTTGGGTGTTTTCCAATTTATATTGAACTTAAATGTGTCATTATATGTCAAAAAGCATGCATCTCGGACAGATTAATTTTGTCTATGATCACGACTAGCCGCTGATATGTATTTTTAGAATAGTGACATTATGATCAAACAATTGAATATAAAAAATGATCTCGAGAGACATACATTCATTATATTGGTCTGTACCACATATCATATTTCCGAATCACGCCAAAAAATTTGAAAAGATATACGGAAATTAGATACTGGTTTATGTTGACGAGACAGGAAGCAATCAGCACAGATTAAAAACTTCTGTACGATAGACATATTAATATTTACAGTCATTTAAATATTACTTAAATTCTTAACTAATCACTAATTAACTGACCTGAACTAATTTAATAAATAGTATTATTATAGTTTCAGAATTGAAAGTACAATTTCCACAAAAATGCAAATAAAATTTCATGAATGGGAATAAATTATTTTTTGCTTTTTTTTTAATAATGTTAGCAAACATATTACAAACATAAAAAAGGCAAAATACTGGAAATTGGGTAATATTTAAAGACAACATGTCCGATTCATTACACATTAAGACAGTAGACATGATCAACCAGTTAGGGCTCGAGTATTTTATGAATAGACATACCATAAGCATAGTCCGACCCAACTACTAAGTAAAATGAGCTAACATGGTGTTCCCCAATTCGAAGGTCGCGATCCAAAGCTGCTCGCATGCGTCATTTTTTTTTAAATAAAAATATAAAAGTTATTTTGCACATATTGAATATTGAAATGTTGCTTTATAATATTCATATGGGAAGTATCACGGCATGAAAACTTAGCATTTGAGTATATTCTTGGACTGAAAAAAATTCACAAAATTTATTTTGAATGTTCAAACACAATTTTGCTCACAAAATGACCATTGCAGTTTAGTTATTTAGACTTGCACTAAATAATGTTGCGTCAGGTTTAAATATAAAATATTCATATTTCAGATAATATTATTAATGAAGGTACATATAGGTAAATAACACTAAATTAATGGAAGAAATTATTTGCTTATTTGAGTATGCATAACCAAAAATATACTCAAAAAATACCAATTTCTACCTGCAATCATGTTCGTATTCAAAAATTTCTTAATAAATAGAACAAGCATGACTGACTTGTAACGTATTCAGCCAGCCACATAATGCTTGTCCAAAAATATATGTGTAAAAAAGTATAAAAATCACTATGTGATTAGATATGCAAATATTGCGTAGAAACGTATCAAAATATAATAATACATGATCACGTCTGTACGTAATCGTGCCAATATGGTAAGAGTAATTAGTTTGCGTCAAATTTGCGCACAATGAAGCGTAATAGTAGAACACGACTATGCGTAAAATAATACAATGTTAAACAAATAAAAATCATTAGGCTTGATATTCACTAGACTCTACAATAGATAACTTTTTGAGTATTAGTATATGTATTCCTAAATCTGAACTAGTGAATATCAATTCTCAAAGACTTGAAGGGTGTAATCAAATATAGGAACACAATATAATACCAGAGTGCCATGAACATTTAAAAAATTAGGGGAGACAGAAATGAGATTCACTTATGTATACAGTTGTATACAATCCAACTCCAGGTTTTTGAATTTTCAAACTCAAAGTTCTCACATAACAAAGTTATGAGTTAAATAGTCACTGTTTTGTTAGACCATTCATTAATTGCCTTCATCTGGATTTTTCACACCTAGACTTTATGGCAATGACTCATCATTTTGATAATATATTTTGGCAGTGGGTTCAGATTTTTTTTTTTTTTGTATTTTTTTCAATAAAATGTTCAGTTCCAAAGTTGGAAAATAACTGGAAGCCTATTAATCTTATACTACCTACAAATTTGAATTTTCCGAGAATACTAGCACATGTATTACGGATGCTTGTATATACCAGATACTTGCCAGCCAGTTCTCATTATGCCAATTTATTCACAAACTAGTTCCTGTTCAATTCTCCCTACCTTACATGTCCGTTAATTGGCTTAGTTAGGAATATATATTATTTATTTATAAGTATACAGAGTCACGTATTCATTTATAAAAAAGTGACAATGTTGAGATCTGCGCAAATGGTTGGTACTATTTCACAAAGATAGCTTTTAAAAGGCTACCAAAGGTCGAGTTAAAAATCTATTACGACTAAAATGCTTCGCAAATCATGAACAGTGAAAGTGGTACAGTGAAGGGTTGATTTTAATCTCAGTGAATATTGAAATTTAATAAATCTCAAACTGATCTACTTTTATGGACTAGAAAAATTAAAATTTGAATTGAAGCCATTAAATAAATATATTTTTTGGAGAAATCTGATGATCGAAAATTTTTTTTTATAAAAAAAAATGCCATTTATGGTCTGAAATTGTAATTCCTTCATTCTCTGGCTTTTTTTGCATTAAAAAATGTCGTCAATTCAAAATATTTGAATCAAAATTTATTGCTGAAGAATATCGAATAATCAGATGTGGACAACCATAGCTTCTATGCAGGCAGATTATACCAATCAACCATTGATTCGAAATTCAATAAGGAATATTCTTGAAGGAAATATTTTTTCTAATATCATTATTTTGAATACCTGAAGTTGGCATCAAATGCAAAGGTTATCTACGGAATTCATACTCTAAATTCACACTGAGAAATGTTTCTCCAAAACATACGTCATCAGGATGTTATACACGTCAATACTACGTCTATACAGGATACAGAAAGCAATAGGCATCAATCATTATAGTGAACGTGACATAATATTAGCGTTAATATCAAATGACTCGTTTCATGTTAACGATGAAATTGAAATCAGGAAGAAGAAATTTAAAACTAGATAGTGTTGAATATTCAAATGGACTAGACCTGCCCAACCTTTTAGTGTCACGGGCCACATTCACTTTCACATTGAAAAATTCATTGCGGGCCGCAAACATCTCCACCAAACTAATATATCAACCAACAATCGAGGCCAACATGAAAGTTAATAGAAAAGATACAACGGAATAAAAATAACCTGGAGTTTTCGAGTTTGTCGAATAGAACGCACAGTTCGGTGAGGAATGGGAAAAAATAGATTGATACATGCCTAATAAGGAGAACCGACATTTGGATGTAGATGGCCGGAACAATCGCAATCACGAAATCACGAAATATATTATAGCCTTTAAAAATTACTAAAAATTTAAGAAGTCTGCTTACAAACTTATTTACAGTGCGAGCCACAGAAAACTGGCTGGCGGGCTGTATGTGGATGATAAAGTAATTCCCCATTCCAATAATCTCCTGATTAAACCAATCTAATCTATTAATTATTATAATATTGCCAATAAACACCTGATATTGATTTCCTATTGTCACATAACAGACTCATCAATTATGGTTTAGAAGAAAATTCACATTCAACCTTTATGTCCTTTTCTCAAAAATAGTGCATGTTTTATTTCACCATTTTGGGACAAATGCCAATTAAAAAAAAAGAAAAAAATTGCTCTATATTCTTTTGCAAATCACCTTTACTGATTATTAGATCTTGATTGGCCAAATCTTTGTAATGCATTTCAACATCAGCCCATATTTGAGCAAACATAAATTCATAGATATTAGTATTATTTGGATACTGGACGCCATGGCCAAGTACAGTCTGAGGTCACAAAGAAAGGCCTTCACTAGGTTCCAATTGAAATACCTATATTACTTGAAAGTAGATTGACTGTGATTTCTAAATTTATTGACTGTAACACATTTCTTGTTTGCTCTCATTTATCGTTTTTTTTATTATTGAAATGTGCAGCACAAAAAGATTGATGGAAATGCAGAAGAGCAGGGAGTCACAAATATTGAGAGGCCAAGGAAGGCGAATAATGAAAAATTGAGAACACTGATCTAGATAATCAGACACTAATACACAAAGAATTCGGAAGTATTACACCAACCTTTCTATGTAAAACGGTGATCTTTCTGTCTTTAACTTCCAAAGTATCTTGTAGATGAGCAACCTCACTCCCACTACTACTTCTCTCTTCCTGCATCACCGTTAATTGTTCTTGTTTTCTGTCGAGAATTTGTTGTTTTTCTTCTAGTCTGGTCCGCAGTGAATCAACCTGAAAAAATTTTGGGGTCGAATTAGTCGCTAACAGGGGTGACGGTTGATTTTGATATCAGTTTAAACCAGGAAAAACCGAATAAATGACTCTACTCTTCCCAATAATCCCAATAGATCTTAAAATGAAACTTTTTAAATATGAAATATTGAATAAATCCTAGTTCACATTTAGCATAGAACACATACATGTCAGTGTTCGAATTTTAAAATGCTGGAAGTTAAGATGAACAATGACACGTTCTCTATTTCATGTAGTTTCTATAAATATATTAAAGGCATTTTTGTTAATACTGCAAAACTTCAATTGTTTTAAATAATAATTTTTTCGAATGGAACTATTCTAAGTTATTCATAAAATCAAGAATTCAAAATATTGAATATAATTAATTCTGAATCGATGAGAATATTCGATATGTCCTTGGTTTGAACCGGGGAGCATTTAATATTATAACAATGTATAATCATAACAAGTTCAAAAAGAAAATGTGGATCAATGGGTCGACAATATTTTGATGCTTAAGTTACAGTAACAGACAGACTGGTAATTGCTCTTAAGAACTTATAAGGAATCAATTTACATTTTACTATGATCAAATCCAGATCCCTGACCACAGAACATTAAACAACAAAGAAAAATTATGAAACAATCTTTAGAAACGATTTTAAATCCAATTAGAATGTAAAATGTCGAATAATTTGCATAAAGTAATACAGAAGAAAACGATATTGGCGGAAGTTCAACTACTTTGTTAGTCAGACATCTGAGGTAAGGTTTGACAGGTAAGAGTTTGCCAAAAAACATTGAAGAAAAATATATGACTACTTGAGAATAAAATGTTTGGGTTGTATCCAACATTTAATAATGTGTCAAATTGAAACCTATCAGTTTTACATGGAAATACTACTCCCGTAGTAGGTGTACCAGGTTAGAATTAGGATAATTTCATTCTTTATTTTAGTTCTATCACAATGTTCGAAGATTGTCTGTGTTAGCCAAGTGAATATACCTACCCCCTGCCCATAGGCTTCCGTCCCTTTACACAACTTGATGTAAAATAGGCAAACAAAATTAAAACCTCCGTATTGGGACATAGCCTACACTTCTGGAGCACCGAAATACAAATGGGCAAAGAAATTTTTGAAGATAATTTTATCAACATTGTACAATGCTGACTGATTGATTGAGGGAAGGTAAAACGAAATTAGAAACATTAGAAACAAACTGTTTTTCAGAATCTTTTTTTTTTCAATTTTTTTATATAACGCTCGGTCACACATTTCTATCCAACAAAACATGGTACGAGTAGCAGGTAATATTTAACAACATATATGAAGTTACTATATTTGGGAGGCCCAGATACTTTCCTGTTCCCTGTGTTCAGATTTGCCTACCCCGGGTGGGGTGGTGTGCATGGGATTTGAATGCGAGATGAGTTATCTACGAAGCCAACATAGTGAATCTAATAGTTGTACCACTAGATATCGCACCACATCGATCATCAATTGCAACTCTTTTATTAGCAACATTTTCAATTTAGTCGAAAGCTTGCGATATCGCTTAAAATTGCATCGAAATTTTTGTATAAAAAATATTTGAAACTAAAAATTTAGAATGCTGACCTCAGCTTGCAGTATTGCAGCCCGTTGTTCTTTTGCTGCTAATGATTCTTTCAGTACATCAATGTGTTGTCTGCTATCCGACTGTTGGTTGTTTAATGTATCAAGTTTGGTTTGCATTGTAACTAACATCGTATCTTTCTTCTGAAGTTCGCATTTTAATTGTTCAATCTGAAAATACAGAGATCATGTATAATATATATAAGAATTTCGAAACCAGCGTGAATGTATTCAGTCCAAGTTTACAAACGACCACTCAAATGCCAATAGATATCAGGTACCAGTAGTTATAATGTACAATAGCGTGTTAGTGAATACTGATTTGTACAAGACTTGAACCAATTCATGTCAGTACGATAATAAAAACAGCCACCAATAAAAATTCAAAATAACTTTCGGAATCGGCATAATTTTAAGTTTTTTCAAACTTATATTCAAATTACCGGTACCTCATTTTCAATAGTACTAGTATTTTTACATATTACAGTAGAGGCAAATGTAATGTCAAATTTTACAAAAAATTTTATAGTTCTAAACATTAGACATTAGAAAATTGATACCTAATATTGATTGAAATATACATTGAATTTACAGTATACAAAGATCCCAAGTCAAACTCTAATAGTAGTGAATCCCATGTCGATTTTCAATAAAAAATACTATGTAGTAGTCTGAATACTATTCATAAAAAAAACTTTTCTAAACCTAAAATACAGAAGCTGAAATGACAAATCTAAAACTCAATTTAAGTCCGTTATTTTCTGACATATACAGAATAAGATGAATGACATATACCATCCGTAAATTCCGAAAAGGCTCTAGCTATTTCTGATATTCTGCATAAGAAAAGACAAGTCTAATGCCTATAGATAAGCATACAGCATTGTGCACTTTATTGTATCATCGTTCCAATACCTCATCGTTAAATTATTAATATATCTATTATATATAGAACCCAGCTTATCACATATACAGGACAAAATACTTAGTGAGATGACAAAATAGACATAATTATGAATGAAATTCATTTTGTGAAAACCGCTTTTAAAAATAACGACATTAAGTTCAGATTGTTATATATTTGTGTCTTTTGACTGACTAACCTCAAGGGAAGGAAATTTTGATAATGGTTCAATTTTAGAAATAACAACTTCGACCATTTACATTTATCCTTTATATTGAATACTCGGAACAAGGCATAAATTCAATATTTTAGTGTATATTTCATCGAAAAATTAAAAATTTGATTTAATTTTTTAAAAGCAAGACCCAATATTATTTATAGAAGAACAGGGGGGAACAACTGTTCTTTACAGTTATGCATGGCGTACCTTGGACTTCATAAATGCGGAATGACTTTTATAAACTTCAAGTTGTTTTAGTTCTTCTTGTCTTTCCTCACTTGACACACAACCTTCTCGTTTCATTTGAGCCATTTCTTCTTCCAGTTGATTCAGATCTCTTTCAAGAATTGCCAACTTTCCATCCTACAAATTGCACAAGATTACAACGAGTTATTAAAAAAGAGGTAAATTCAAGGTCTTGTATTTATGCCCCTTTCCCGTCTAACAGGCTTGCTTATATTCACCACCGTGGTGCAAAAATATCACCTACCTACCACGAAGTCTTGATAGGGTCCAAGTACTGCATGGTCCATGAATTGAGCTAAGTATTGAAAACATACTGGCCATTGTAGCTCTAATTACCCTGGGCAGATGCACAGGTTCAAATCCTGTTGATGATAATTATGTGCAAGATAATTTATGGACTTATCACGGTCACAGGATAGTTTATAGAATGTGGCTTGTAGGTTAGATCTTCATCTCCAATCCAGTCCGTGTATCTGAAATAACAGGTAAACTGTTCCCATACCCAACATGACCTGGTAACCGGATGGGAGGCCGTGGTTCACCATATGATTAAGTCTCTTATAGGCTTTCATCATCCCGAGAATAAATTTGAACATCCAATCCTAACAACTTAATAAATAGCAGTCCGTACAGTAAAAGGTAGAAATAAGATATTTCTGGTCTTATGCATGCCTGCACACAATGGAAACAGAATTCTACCCTTTGAAATCGCTCAACAGACAGTACAAAATGTAGCCTATATCTGCTCGTGGCATCCCTCACTATCATGTGAAATTTAAAACAAAATTTGATGGATAATAATAACAATGCAATGACATACCTTCATACTTATGATTGCTTGCAATGATTGGATCTTAGGGATGTTATCTGGTATCACAGGACTGTTTGATATATTCTGAAATGTAATGATTGTGATGAAAATGATAATAGTTTTCACTCCTTTCAAGCATGCAACTGTTGTCAAATTGCCTGACATTAACTAAGATTAATGGGTACTCAAGAAGTATGTGCACCAAGATGGCGATCACCGGAACGTAGTATGTGTACCAGGTTAGCGTTGGGCCATAATTTCCGGCTCTAAAACTTACGGAGTCACTTGGCTAGTCCCCGAACTCATAATAAAACTAAAATAAGGAAAATTGGAATCAAATTATGGCCTAACCCTAACCTGGTACACATACTACGGTCCAGTGTCTGCCATCTTGGTTCACATATTTCGGAAGTACCCAAAATTTGACCTAACCATGCAATGCGTATCAACAAGGGTAACAAATGGAAGGGTACCGGTAATTCATGTAATGCAAATGGTCACGATTCTTGATTTTATGATTTATGAAGAAGATATTAGAGTCAATAGCATCTGACTCTGATTGATGTGTGAAAAAACAGAATCCGTAATTTTTGGTATGAACAAGCGCTAAATAATAGAAAGTTCATGAAGTAGATAAATCGAATCCAAAACAAGCCACAAAATTTTAGGAAATTTCATGCCCATTGGAAGATTGGGTTGAATGTAATCATTTGATAGGCAATAATAATGATATCCAGTTACTTATTAGCGTCTGCTGGAGAGTCTCGATCAGAATGAACATGTACGAATGCAAAAATAATGAACTCGCCAAAATTTGCGAAATTCAATCAACTGTTTCAGTGAATCGATATATCAACAGTTGCAACACAATAAAATTCAACAGCGGTTCCTACCTTTACTCTTGAATCTTGGTCAAGTAAAATAAAAATGCAATGTCACAATAAACAAGATGGAAAAACTCACACTCGACAGTTGCAGCGAAAAAAACTGAAGCAATAAATACCTTTTTCAACTGACTGATTTCACAATTTCTTTCCATAATTAAAGAATCAAGTTGAGCTTGTCTTGCTTCAGCTTCAACCAATTGCATTCTTAATGAATCGGTTTCACTAGCATCCTCATCTTGCTGCGATATTGCTGAAAATCAAACAAAAATTCTTGGGTAAAAGCAGACCATTGGATTAAATAAAATTTTTCATTGTTTTCACAAGTTAATTGCAACAAGTTCATAGGCCAGTAGCTATTCTGCACAACATTTTGAACAGACAATCTTTTTGCAGTCTGTCTATACCAGTGCTTCCCAGCCAAGGGTTCACAAGCTTTGCATGCATAAGATGAAAACGAAATAGCAAAATGAAAGTACCAGTCACTGGAGTGCATTAGAAAAAAAGTGGAACTCTAGGAAGCTAAGCGTGCAGTTTTTATGCAAAAAATTATTCGTAATTGAGACAGCCAATTTGTTTTATTTGAAGGGGGCATAACTTTGGGGCACATTTTTAGAACGGCCCACACAGCACTGGAAACATTGGGAGCCACTGTCTACACTCTATCTATACATTCGAAATGTCAGTAAAACTAAAAATTTTTGCTAGTTCTTACCAGTTGTATATTGATTTATTATGAGTAAGCTTCATCGCAAACACTTCCTATCCCAGGTTTAATCAATTCTTCAAAAAAGTGATAAAAGATAACCGAACTAGCCTATGGAAATTGTCAATACCATACAAACTCAATCAGCATTTGCATGTAGGCACAGTAATGTACCACTGTAAATCCATACAGTTTGAGTTTGTTTTAGCATTTCAGTGCAAGGTTTCCAGGGTTTTTCCACCATTTTTGCAACGTTTTGCAACATTTCTGGAGGTTTTTCACGTTTTTGGTGGTTTTTCACCATACCTTCGTTCAGAGATGAGTCTCCTTTACTTTCAAGTGAATACGCATAACTTTGAGAAAATTGTGTTTAAAAATCGATACCTTTGCTTTGCAACATCTCTAGTAACTTTCTGACAGATTCGTCTCTCGCGTCTAATGTTTGTCGTTGAGCTTCTATTCTCGATTCCATTTCCTCCATTGTTCTTTGTAAAAGTTCATTTTCTCGTGTTAATCTATCAACTTCCTCTTGTAGGATCCTATAATTAAGTTGCAGGATTATCAGACCGAACTTGAAAGGATCGGAAAGATATGATATCGGGAAGCGTAAATAATTAATCACCAAATGATAATCTTCAGGGAATAATTGGAATAACTGCTGAATATTATAGGGTATAAAAATGTAGCATCAAGAGAACAAAAAGTTTATAAAAATAAGTTGTCCTTTGTCGGTGTGGCTGTAGCAAGATTGGCGCCAAGACTTTCGATTGTGATGGAAGAAGAGTTCCCATAGGAGCTCGAAAGCATAAGTATGCTAACTCGGTAAGTGATGTTAACTTGCATATGCAAGGTTTTGTAATCAAAACTTTTTTTAAAACTGAAGTGGGATTGATTCAAACATGAAATTTTTACGACTCTTTGAGTATAGAGTCAAAGACAAATTTTTGTCAGTCCGAAGTCGGTGGTCGATGGTAAATTCTCATGGAATCCTCATTTCTGTACAGTTTTGGGGGAAAAGTTGCTCAACCCCTGCGATGAACGCTTTCAAAAGCGTTTAAAGATAGTTAAAACACTAGAATAAAAATCCAGGATGCACCTTGTATCAATAGAAAATGACCCAGAAGTCAAATTATTAGAATCTCTGTTATGTGATCCTGACATGTCATCTTGTAACAATTGATTCAGATCTCTTTGTGCTCTTAATTCATCTTGTAGTGCTTGAATAGTCAGCTGAAGATTCTAATATAACAATAAATAAAAAAAATGTCAAAATTGTTTCTCTCCATGACTGTATCTGTGGGTGCTCTAGTCGAATGTTAAAAGTATAACGGCATCTTAGGTTAAAATCTTTGGTTCAAATCATGAAACCACCGGGTAGGCAATGACCACCGTAAAAAATTCCATTCCATAAGATTAGAAAAAATTACTAGGTAAACTAGCTGTTATGTTAGTTATTTGTAAATAAACTGCTTTTATTCACAGTTTCATATTGAGCCTGCAGTCCCGTAACCAAGTATATTAATTGTGACTGGTTCATTCAGAAAGTAATTCTCCACCCCTAATTTTGATGAAAATTCGGTTGATGAAACGATACAAACCTGATTTTCATCCTGCGAACTTTTAAATTGTTCTCTCAGAACAGTAGCTCTCGTGCTTTCTTCTTTCCTCAAAGCTCTTTCTTTTTTCAATTCGGGACTCCAAAAGTTTTTTATGCTGTTCATGTTTGTCTGTAGCTTACTTTCCTGCAATATAAAGATAATTATGTTTACTATACGTTACACCTTATTCAGAAAACAAAAGAAAAAGCATTAATATTTATATTGACATTGTTTATTCAATGGGTGATGTATGGTCCAGAGGATAGAGCGTAATGCTTTACCTTACTATGACGGCATCGCTTGTTAACAATCTCTGGCTAAAACCCCATTGACACCATTTCACTTTGATGTAAAAAAAATTGAGTAGGCCCAATGCCAAACCAGAAACATTTCAGTAATTCTCTAATATGGCAGAGCCTTGCTCTGAGTGAAAGTATGAAAAATGTTATTTGTAAAAAATATATAATATGATGGACAGGTGCAACAATTTAATTAGTTACATCCATGGAGTGCACAACCCAATTTTTTAGAAAATCTTTGATGTTTGACTGTTCTTTGTTGAATTAGCTTCGAAATATACAAAATATTTAAAACAAAAATTGGAAATGATTCAGTTCTGACAGCGATAAGAGATTCTGACATTACCTCACACTGAGAATTAAAATAAAATGTAGAATTGTTATTTAGAACTGTTTCCCTATTAGTCAAATTTTGAAAAACCTAACTAAGATAGAGCATGCTATGCATCGAGTAAAATATACAAATGATGAAATATTCATGAGGGCACAAGAGGTAATAAATCAGATGGATAGGTTCAGACATGTATTGAACATTTCTAAAGGGTATATCTTAAACGTCCGAAATGTTCCTGGACTGGCTGTCTGCGCCTCTAGGTTAATCTCTGAACTAATTGAACTTTAATTCTATAGTCTCTGTCATAGTGTCTCCACTGTTAACCAACATAGCTGGCATTGTACAAAAATAAAGTTGCAGAAGTAAAATGTTTTGTCCATGAAACACGGTTTATATAAGAAAGGCATATGAAAATATGATTTGTAAAAAAATGTTTAAAATTAGTCACAATGACACATGTTTGATTAAAAAGGTATTGTGATGACAGATGTAATTCGATTTATAAAATATCTATATTATCATAATTGGATTAAAATTTATAATCTGTCCAATTCTATGAAAATTGAAATATATTATCAAATATCAAAATGTTGATGCCAGAAATTGGGATATTGCTTCAGGCAAACTTGTAATGAATAAGCAGAGACACACAGCAGCTGTTAAACGGCTACCTTAGTTTTGGAAGGACCATAATCTATTCAGTTTGGCATGACCTAGCTGTTTTATCACATTCTGGGTGAGGTTGTGGTCATGGGATTCGAAGCCGAGATTTAACCTGCAATGTCACTACATTTTCTGTAAAACCCCAAAACTCTGTAAATAACCCTGCCTGAAATGAGTCATATGCTTTTTAAATTAATTTTTATCCCAGACTTTCACATGATCATGCATTATTTAACAATTTTTTTGACCGAAAACGGGGATGTCCTATTCTACATAGAAAAATCAAATTATTCAAACTTTATTAGACAGTACCTTTATATCGATTTCTCGTCTGAGCGTTTCATTATCCTGCTGGATTTGAAGAATATAATCACTCGCACTTCCTCGCTTGTTCGATTTTCCATCTGTCGTGAGAAAAGTTTTGAAAAGGTCAAATTATGTCGATAAGGGTGGAATAATCACATTAATAAAAATAAACTTATGCAATTATATATTATTCATAGAAAAATCAAGGATTAGAATTGAAATGAACAGTATAACACAGGCACAGCAAACTTGACATGTATGGAAACGCAGTGTGCCACATAATTTGAAATAAAATTAAAATCATCTAGTGTGAAGAGAATTCATTTCTTATTTGATACAATTAGTCACACAATGAAGTAAAATCTCTAAAAATATAAACTAAATATATTAAAATAGTGACTTTTATACATCATTTTTACGCTGCTATGAACAAGGCTCTGCACAAAAATCCACTCCGCAATTTTCCGCAAGAATCACCTTTTAAGATATTATTTAGCAAAGCCATATTTGAAGTTGAAAGTAACATTAAAGTAATAACCAGGTTTGAAAAATAATATAATAAAATAAAGAAGTCCATTCAATTTAGCCTATTTGGCAACAACCCATTCATAAACTTATTTATAGGATAGTATAGTAAAGGATTTACATATTTATCACGGGGGAAAGGAAAACGGATAATGTCGGGTATGGGTGTCAGTCCATGCCGGGTATGGGATTAGTTAGCCATTTATTTGGAAGCATGGACTTGATGGTGAAGGGTGCGTGCGGTGGCGAGCATATTCCTAACGCTAAAAACCATGCGCCATACCACCGAGCTAAATTTTGTCTAAAATAAAAGTTTTAACAAAATAAAACATTCTAGCATCAAGCATCCTACTTTCATTAATATGAAGAGAGTTATGATCACTGATTTCCATTTTAGGTGAGTTACTTGATTGTGAAGAATTAGCAGGAGAGTCTCGATCGTTTTTATATCGATGTCCTTGAGAGAATATAGCAGCAGTAGATTGGGATGAGATACTATTCGGACTGTTATAATTTGACATCATTAAATTCGGACTTGATCCGAGTATATTACTACCGGCTGATCTGAAATGTTAAAAATGAAAAATGTTTATACAGTGATGAAAAACGTATAGGCCTAGTGAAGATTTTGTTAGCTTAAATTAATAAGTAGAGATTAAATAGCTAGAAAATTTCTGTGGAAATTCAAGAAATAATTGTTGCTGCTGTATATGAAAAATTTTACCATGAAAAATTTCACACATGAAAATTTTAAAGGAAGTCTAAATATACAACATTTTTATATAAAGAATCAATTGAAAAAGCCTTTAAAATACAGTTAAATTCTGTCTATGTGGAATTATTCCATCACCGATATGTAAAAAGGTTATAGACATAGTAAGCATTAAAATAACCTAACACTGGGGTGATAATGCATCTATCATTACATTGTGTAGGTTTAAAGTGCAATTCTGCCTAGGTGGAATATTTCTATTACTAGTAAAGGTGCCACTAAGGGTATTGCTGACAGACTTATACATAGCATGAGACACAAATAAGTTTTGCCAAAGTTTCAAATAGTAACCTTTGCCTGAAGCATTTGAAACAGTAGCAAAATATATACCATTTGCTTCCTACCATGTGTGCGTTTACTTACTATATTATAATGACAATATTTTATCTGCATTTAAATCCTAAAGGCTTCATTGACAGTCATTCTTATATAGCATACCCAACTCACAATACCTTCCACTTTCTGCAAATACCTTTCTATCACCCATGACCAAACCACAAATTCTTTTTCATATTTTAAAAACTACTTCATAAAAACAGGGAGTGTATATGCCTCACATACCATAAAACTATATATGCATATCTGTAGATTTTATCAACACAATATCAAGGTCATAATACCTCTAATAACACTAAAATTTTCACTTATATTGGATCATTTTTCAAATGATATGCATGACTATATTTAATGTTGCATTGCTTATTAATTGTGCACTTTTTAGAAATGACTGTAATAGGACTAATAAATTCTATGCATATCAAGTGCTTCGATGCTCTAAAATGCTATAGATGTCCATATATACCAATAAATAGTTTATGTTATCTAGAATACTGTCTTGCAATCAATGCTTTTTAATCTAGAACAATCATATTGTCAATACTCACTATATCTATTTTTTTTTGACATTACCGTATTTCTCTACATATAAAAAGTAGCCTACTTTCATGACAAAATTTAATTTCTAAAATAATGGGGTGTGTATCATACATTAGCGTAGGAAAATATCAAAAAGTATTACCATAATCAATATTTTACACATAACTGGATAATACTTTTTAATATTATTATAAATTTATTTCCATTTTTTGTGGAAAACCAGCTTTTTCAGTGGAAGCATAATATTCATGAAATTGACTATTCCCACCAACAAAAGGTTAATTTAGCTGTAATAAAAGGTGGCAATTATTCTAAACAACTCATTAACTAAAGCGTTGCAATGATCATTGAAATAAAGTGATAAGAATGCCACTGATGTTGATGGGTTAATTAACGATGATCATTAGCTATCAAATATGTTATAAAACACATTAATCCATGGATGTAGTTAACACAAAGTAGACAACATGTCTGAAACACTAACATAGAAATGCTTTTATGTATGGGTGAGTACTATGCAATAATAGAGAAAAATACAGTAATTCTAACTTTAATGTAAAACTGGAAAATCCTGTAGATAATAACGCACTAACTACAATTATCAAATCTTTTAATGATAAAAATATTTTCACAAACTCTATTTCTGTTTCCATTTAAACGGCGACACATTTAATTAGATAAGTATGCACTATAAAATTGTGCATGCATCATGCATGCAGAACTAAATTGGTAAGCATACAATGGTATTCATTGTATATTAATCCCCACTATATAAGGATATAATCTTGATAATCTGCATGTTATTGACATAATATCAGGTGTTTTTGCATTACATAGCAATTGTATATCTATAATCTAAGGTTTATTTAACTTGATATAGCTGTACAAATAATGTAAACCAGTCTCTGAAAACAATTTATGTACCTCACGCATCTTACTGTGCTTTCATCTAGATGCTTACACAAAAAAATTTGTAGAATTAGCCCGAAGTTGAAAGTAATGAAATTGTCAACCCTTTGAAGAGTTAAATTCACTTTTATGAATGTATCAATGTGTCAATTCATTGTTTTTTTTAGAAACAAACGAATATTAAATATGTATATTTGTTATCGAGTAAGGAGTATTCCAAATTATATAACGCATAAAATACATAATAAATTAATCCAACATATATTCACAAGACCTTCAATTATTTTGATGTAAATTGTGTCCAAAATAGAACTGAACTATAAATCATAATGAATAAAGAATCCATATAAGAAAACTCCCAACCAATTAAATATATTTAAAAAGATAACAGGAAACCAATCTATTCTGTTAATATGAACAACACAATCTAAATTGCAAGATATATCTTGTTTAGTCTGAGGAAGTTAGACTATGATCTCATCAAGGTTCACTAACAAACTTGCTAATTATAAAAAGAAATTGCCGGTATGCTATTTCTATCTATATTTATAATTGAGAAATAGTACTATTATGCCTTATTCACCTTACAACACTGAGCTAACAATACCAATATATCTACTCTATGGCCTCAAAACTAAGTACATGACATACTATCACCTTTATTGTCCCGAGAGACAAAATAAAAATCCATCATTCCCTACATAATGGTGTCTTGAGGTTAAAAATCAATAGCCAGGTCACATAGAAAATCAAAATATAGATCAAGATGTTTAGCTATTTATACAGATTATAACAATATTTCGTCTGATGGATCATTTGTAGCCTTTGATGATTAGCATTGACATTGGGTATGTATATTACATTGACCGTCAACAAAGAAAACATTCCGATATTGTATTTACAGTAAGCTAATAAAATGTGTTTAAACAATAATCCTAATATTTTGAAAAATATCTGTACGAAATACATACCGGTATTATAGGCCTAACATTGTCCTGAGACGTAACACACTATTTGTACAGTAGTACAGTATGCCACCATATTAAGCCAGCTACAAACCCGCTTTTAAGCAAAAATCATTGTCAAATGTCCACATATTGCCTCATTGTGGTAATATATGACATTATTCCAAATTCTTGAGTTTGAAAATAATTTACATTTTCATTTGAAATTATCATTCTGAACAATTGAGGTCTCACAGTACGAACAGAGATGTCTTAATATAGTAATTTATGAAGACTGCAATATATTAAAAAAACTAATCAAATCACTGTTTAAAATTAAACTTTCCTGCTTTTCCAAATTCAAACTTATTAAATATAAACTGACTTTAATTAAGATTAACATACCGTAATCTCTTTCCACAAAATAGCAAGTATATTTGTGAGCTTTCGCTAGATCATAGTCCAACTTCTTCAGACAAAACGAGATGCAAATATTAAAGATCAATAGTCAGTTAAAAATATCATACAATTACGACTTTAATTTGACCTCCTGAAGTATGCGCACCAAAATGGCGCACAACCTGAACTCAGGTTGTGTACCAGGTTAGGGTTCAGGTTGTGCGACATCTTGGTGCGCATACTTCAGGGAGTACCCTTTTAATATATAAACTTTATTGAGCCTGATCCAAGACACTATCACCTCACCCAGGATGTAACAAATCATGTAGGAAATGCCAAATCAGGAATTTAACAATCCTTAAAAAATTGCAGCTCCTTAAATACCAGCAACTGCTCATTTATGGGTCTTTTTCAGAGCAAACAGGGATAATAAGCACCATATAAAAAGATTAATTCTAGATTCCATATTCGGAAATAATATTTTAAAATGCATTTAGAAAGTAGATTGCTCATTTTTGGCCTTTCATATAAACTCCCAGCCAAAATTTGACATCTCCCTCGAAATTAAAAATTATTTATTTATTTCTAATCAAGCTTCAATCCTGATGCATACTACTGAGCAACATGACTTATGAACTGAGTTATTTATATCATTAGGCAACAGACTAAAGTCCAGTTTATGATCAGAGTTGCACCACAATTCACTCAAGTTGTCATCACAGCAAACAAAGGAAGACTGATAATACAAATTCAACATACCAATGCCGTGCATACTCACAAATATAAATTTGACCGTTTGTACAAATGACTACAGCAGCAATTGTGCAATGTAAACGACTTTTTGCAATGTGAAAAGAACATAAAATGATGGATACAGCAAATAATTATGATTTATTGGATAGCTACTAACAATCTCATTAGCAAACCCCATTAGAAATAGCTTGCTTGAGTTGGAAAGGAGAATTTTAATTAAACCATTACAAAGCAAGGTTGCAATTTGAGGATAGGTATTTATGTACGTTCGTTGATAAACGTTGAACAACTGTTATTAGCTATTTATTTTGTATGAACAGAATTTAGATTGACTTTAGTCTGGCATAAATCGACTTTTATTGGTGTGTAATGCCTTAAAATAGATATATTTGGTATTAAAAGCTCTTAACATTTCAGTTGTCGTTTAAGACTTAGCTCAAAAATAAGTCTTCTGTAATTATAGGTTAGTGTATGTGACATTTTTTTTTGCAGAGTTGAATGTCAGGTTTTTATTACTATTTAAATTTCTTCAAGTTTTAAACTAGATTCTTTAAAACACTGATTTCTGATGAGTTAAGAGCAAAGTTTTAGAATATTTAACAAAATGAATACAATATGTCACTTTAATACATCCCTTCTCCATCAAAGGGAGGAAATTAAAGGTCAACCAGCCAGTAAGGGCTGGTTGACAAATAAAAAACAGCAAACAGATGGTGAAGTAGAGCCTAATTACATGCTTTCCATGACTCAATATTCCTTTCACCATATTTGTAAAAGAGGACGAATAAGAGAAATAATGAATTCAATTTTTAAACAATCATTGTTCTAAAGCACACTATTAACAAAAGTTTATAATATACAAACCTATTTTTCTTGTTTGATGAGGCATGAGATCCTGTTGATATTCTTCCCAAAGTTTTTGATCTTGCATTTCCCAAATCAAACTCACTCAGATATGCAGGACTTGTGGTATAGGCTGCATTTAATGACTGGAAACAGAAAAATTAAACAAGTCAGACAGCAGACATATGGGAAATAATAGTTCACTGTTACTACAGATAGTAATTCAATGAATAAGACTGCTAGAAAAGATAATGTGAACACATGAATTCAAAAAGCGAAAAATATGTTATGAAATTAGTCAGCTTTTGGTAACGGTAATCACAATGAAGTATTTAACACTGCAACTGTATCCAAAAAAATTTTGAAATGGAAGAAATATTCTCTGTTGTGTAATTTTTGCCTTTTTCGCAACATTTATTGTTGTTTTAACCATTTGTTGAATTAATAATAAACATCAGTGGCTGTTCAGTGCGGAAAGCATAATAAGCAATAATAATAAAAAATAAAGTTCTCACAATCGAAAACAATGGAATGGTATGATATATATTTCAATGTGACAGGTGTGTGATATAGTACATCAGTATTTGAAATAACATATGATATATGTGCAAAACAAAACAAAAGTGCCACGCGAAGCCAAACCTGCTGCAATTCAAAAGAAAAATAATCACTCAAACTCTATTTACTGCATATAATTTTGCAGTGTATGAATAGCCACATTCTTGAAAGGATTCATTGATCTGACAAAACAACGCTACAATTATAGTCTAATGATGTGTAATCCTATCAGCTATCAAAATGTGTTTGCCTAAGGCCAAATCGACTTGCATCACTCTAGAATATCAATACATAATTGGTATGATCATATTTGAAAAGACAGTCTAAAGGTTGTAAGAAGAGCAGCGCCGTATGTTAGTCCTCACATTATAATACTCAAGAGGTTTTATTCTTACCGGTAATATTATTCAGTAAGTAAAGTTATTTCAAGAGAATTTAATTTTTATTACAGGGAGTAATGTACAAACAAGAATAAAGTTACACTTTATTAAATTAATTTCTGATAGTAAGCTATAAGTTGTATAATATTCAAAAGCATTTCAGTTAATTAGCAAGCAATAATAGCCAATGACAATGCATAGCTAAGAACGTCATTATAATTTATTTTATTGTAAATTACTGGAAGCAGGTTTATTCTTTGATATGATAGAAATAAGCTCAGTTGATGAAATTTGCACTGAGAGACTTGATTTTGTTGTTTTTTCATATTTTTAGGCTGTTTGGATGGCAAAAGTGCTCATATAGAATATTTTGCTTGAAAAACTAAAATTTCAAGTTCATTACAATGATGAAGTTACAGAAAGTGTATACACACATATATCTTCATAATAGGCATGCAACTACTTGGGTCTTAAACTTGATTAAGTATTCATTAGGGTTGCAAGTCAATTTATAGCATCCACATAACACATTAGCTTAGACCTCAAAATAACGATTCAGGTAGATTTCCACTTGGACATAATTATGGAGTGATACATTTTCAATGCCCATATTCGAAGAATAATGATGCAGTGTAATTGCCACGGCTAAAAACTTACAGAATTTTTCAGGACAATTTTAAATTTGAGCCTGCATGCTAACAGAGTTATTATTATTATTCCACTTCATTGGACATTAGATATAAGTGGAATATAATTTCTGAAATAAGGCTGGAACAGCAAGGTCTAGAAAAAGCTGCTCAAACTATGAACGACTACAATTTGAAATCAATAATGGAATCTGATAACTGGAACAAATTATAGGTATTATAGCTAGTATATCGTTTGTAAAGCATATCACATTACGGTTTAATATGACGTTTGCAAATTTGTATTATAAATATTCAGAGGTGTAAAATAGAAAATGCAACAGACAACAATGCATTACTGCCTATTCACCATGACAATAAATAGTGGTATAAAAATGTGATCTGTATAATCTGTAATCTATATTATAAAGGCGATTGTGTAATATCATGACAATATGTATTCCGGTACACAGTCATGTGGAAATTACGTGTTTAGAATGCAATAACAAACATATTACTCAGAAATTAGAAAAGAATTTCAGAGAAATTGTCTGTTGAAACTGAAATTGCTTTAGATTGAATATAATGGAAATGAGAATCTTTAGGAATTTGAAGTTTTTTGTAGTAAGTTTTTTCTTTCACTTTCAGTATGAGTGAAGAGTTACATAGAATTTCATATTGACGCAATCAAGCTATTGTCTAAATTGCGTAAAATATTTGTACCGCTAAGTGTCTATTGTATATAATTGTGTGCGTCATTTCTTACATCAGAAGGGTTCAAAAAATTTGTGTGTTCGCAAGTAAAAATTTTACCAGTCAAGAATTATAATAGGTAATGTAAATTCCGTACTGAAGCTGCAGAAATAGGATACAAAAGGATACATAAGGAAATATCAATAGAGCTTCTAATGAGGAAACTACTACCTACACACCATGTATTTATCGATTATAAAAATATGAGATATTCAGGCTGTTTATTAATTAAGTCTTTTTGATTCTATAATATGATGATCATTTACCGTAGTTCATTTGTGCTTTGTAGTATATTATGACTCAGCTTTAGTTAGGACATATTATTGCAACATCTGATAGTTTCTCAAGACACAGCAGAATTGAAGGTTCACTGGCAAGCTGTAGTTCTTTAGATAAATTCCAAATAAGGTATTTATGGATGATGTAATATTTTTGCTATCTCATCACTTAATACTTCATTATTTTGTGAACTGCATGCATAACGTAACAATTTGAAGGAGTAACGGGACTGATACCTATACGCGAATAATGTACCTTCATGTGTCACGTTATATGTTATAATCAAAGTGATCTTACCTAAGATATAAGAAAACTGATGTTCATCATTATATTTGGCTACATCTCAATGGAACTAGATTAAGATGAATGAATCTGGGATATTATACAAGCTCTCCAAAATGAATAGAATATAAAAATAGCGGCCAAACTTGTTACAAATTTGTTTGTTTTTCAGGTAACTACTGTAGTTAAAAGAATCTTTATTATAGTTATATTACTAGCTACTTTCAGATGACAGACTGAGCATAATACATAGAAAATGATGTCATTCCATCTATTGAAGCTCTTCAAAACAAATAAAATGAATTCACAATTTCTATCTAATCTTGATTATAATAAATGAAGCGACGTTTATAGTTCAAAACCCCAAATTCAAATCTTTTAAAAACTTAGAAATAGAAGTTTTTGATCTTTTAGGTGGAGCGCTGTATGTTGCATATTTAATATTTAAAGAACTTTGTTCAAATTTGTGTTCTCTATTCAACATGACATAAATATAAGTCAGCTAATGAATTATGAAAACAATTATTGCAGCATGACTGATAATAAGAATAGTTGACACATTATGGAATGGTTACAAAATTTCAATTTCGAATCTGTGATAAATCCCATATGAAAATTGTAACATAGGTCCAATGTTCAGAATGATGTGGCATATTGAAAGAGAAATATGCAAAAAATTGGGTACTATTTTAATCACAAAATGTATTTATAGATTTATTCATAATTATACTTTTCTTAAGATTTGGGGAGTTTCCGACAACTTAACATAGATGCTGAATAACAATATTAAAAATTGCATCATCAAATAACCATAATATCCAGTATTGGTTAGCATATGCTTCAATAAAAAAAAAGACTTCCAATAAGATAATTAAGATGAAATGTGATATGACTAAGATGAGTGAAATTATAAACTACTAGCAGCATCATGTTGCAGTAAATGAGTGTTCCCATTATGCGATTTCATCTTTCAGATTCCGTAAAATATTATCAAAAAAACAAGATAGATTGGAAAAAAAATCAAACCAAAATGTGTATTGGATAAAAATTTAGGTAAACAAAGATCCAATCTAATATTATAGCAGTAATTGTGAACTGTAGTACTTTATTGAGGTAACATTTTCCAAACCACATAATATAATCCTATATTTGCGGCAGAGTTTATTCAGGAAATGATTGCAATGTGTTATGACGTTATTCAATGACGTGTGGAACATAAGACATGCAGCATGGCGTACGTAAACATGCCATATATAAAAAGATATACTTTGAGGAAAGATATTCTGATAACACCATCTTTCGTGAGATAGTGACAGTCGTGCAGTCATGACAGTCGAGTGTCATGAACAGTGTCAGCATGAGTATTGGGTTACCTATTGAAAGACTTAAAGAGTTATGAACTAATGAACATATAATGATTTTATCAGTAAATTTGATTACTACACATATTTGAAATCCTCAAAACCAATATATAATGCAAGATGAGGGAAAAAACTCTGATATTTTGATTGCTAATTCCGAATTGGCAAATACACATTATGTATTATAACCATAATGAGGTTTAGAAGGAATTTGAAACAGCATTAGGGAATTGAGTGGTTAAAAACACATCTTCTTTTCGCAGAATTTACTTTTTTTGCAATGGCATCATAATTAACCTAGTTAATGAGTGCTATTAGATAAAAGCTGGTTCGTATATAAACATGATTATTTTGCAGCATAATGGATGGATGTACATTTGAGTAAAACTCAAAATTGACTAGAAAATTAGAGATGATGATTTATTTCCAAAGATAGAAAATTTTGAAATAAAGTACATATATAACGCAGTGAGAAATAATGACGAAAAAGCAATTTGTATAAACAGAAGGAGTAGGTAAGACTACAAGATCCATGGGGTCAACCTAAATCCAATTAAAATTGATATACAGAAATATACAGAAATCACAAAGAAAATGTAGTGTTTATATATTCGCTAACAACTAGACTTATCTTTCCTGTATCATTCCAAAAGAATACCATTGATAATGTATACTAATATTCTTATCTACTCACGAGCAGTTTGAGCTATAAAAGAAAACTAGAAATAGAGAAAATGGTATGATGGTAACATGATTTTTTTTAATAGTATAGTTGAAACATTGGTGACAAATCTTTTTGGAACAAATATAACCATAACCATCTCAAAATAACTCAACATATTTCTTTTTATCGAACATTTTTAGTCAGTTAAGTAATTTTATTAGAAGAAAATGACACTTATATGGTCATGTACATTGGAACTATTTACTGCTTGACTTGATGAAATATATTACATGAATCATATTTCTAAAGGAAGTATAGGACAAGAGGAGGCAATTGTGCTTGAATAAATGCGCTGACTCAATGAGGAGGATATCGAAATTGATTTAAGCGCAGCATTTAGATATCAGATGGTGTACAATAGTAGTTATATTGTGTTTCAGTATGTGAGGACTATTATAGAAAATCGGCATACGTTGTAATTTCAAGAAGGAAAGAGAGGTTGTCCATACTGCGAAAATCAACTAGAATGTATATTCAATATAGTCTGAATCGATTCTTGCGAAGGTTTTAACGAAAAGTTGATTCAGTTTTAAACAAAGGCAGATATCTTCTATCAAAGATGGTAAAATGTTGTCAGGTCTAGGAACAGCCACATTAATCAAATCATAAATGTGTGTTTTACAGTTGCGTGCATGCTTACTAAGAAAACTTGGTGGGAAGACATTCAAGATTGTAAGTGGAACTACTTTTGACTTACCGTATATATAAATATTTTACATTGATAATGAGCACAGTGAAATAAGGGTATAGACTAGATAAATTTTATAACTAAACAGCCAGTAATTTTAAAAGATTTTTGGGAATTTTTTTTTTTCAAGAATCATTTTATATCATTTTAATTTTGTGTGAATGAAACATAAATCGGCTTACAGCCCTACCTTAATTGCAATTTTTAACGCAGCAAAATCAAAATTTGATATAAACTGAACTCATTTGGCATCTCTAGTGAAATGACGAATTTGGAAAATGTCATTTCCGGATCAAGCATCCTCTAAACAAAATACAGAATAGCATGAACTCGAGCGCCAGTGTCAAATTTGAAAACAAGGAAGTTGAATAAAGGATAACCTAGAATTGAAAAAAATGGACTTTCAATAAGCGCTAAAGTTTACCATGATAAATGAGTGATTATAATTTGTAAAAAAAGGCAATTTAATAAAATATTATAAAGTACTGCCGTATCGGTATGTATTTTATCCAATAAAAACTGTGCGTCTGTAATTTATCCTTGTCGGAAAATTATTAAAAAGGTATAAAACCAATATCAAATTACAGGGTTTTAATTAATCATTAATGGCTGATAATTGTGCTCAAATGATAGTTACCAGCTGTATATATATAGATAGATATAGTAGAATAGATTATGATTACCAAAACCGCCTAACTAGTTTAGTCTTGATCAGTGGGGATGTTTAATAATAGTCAATTAAATTGACGTAAATGGTAGTTGTTTATATTAAATTAAACGATGTGAATGTTCATTTATTGAAAGGTATAGACATTTCTGAATATAAAACGGAGTTTAGATCATAAAGTTCTTTGTGGTATTCAGATATAAAAATCAGTGGAATCATGAGCTAGAAAGGATGGCTATGTTTTTTTACTACCATGTTCTTCTACAGCTGTGTAAATAATTAAACCGTTAGTATAAATAGCTTAGGAATTATTATTTATAAAAGAGGAACATTTACGAAATTGCTACGTTTAAAAGTATCAAAATAGATAGAAAGTGTAATTTTTTGGTGGATTCCAATTTGACATAATGAAAATGTTTTCTCATTGATGTGAAATTGACATTGATGACACATAGAATGAACATAACTATCATTAGGTCAATGAGATAAAAGAAGACAATCTTGTCAGAAGTGATACAGGAAATGTTTTCTCAAAGGAAGTGATCAGCACATGTTCTGTGGTAACTGCTTGTGACGTGTTGATACTTTGACAAGAGCATAAACAAAATCGATATATTACGCATCGTATGTTGAATTGAGACTAGAAAAGTATACACAACCGTGTTTGAGCAAGGGATATATAATTAGAAAATTCCAATTACTGCATAGCATGATATGAGAATCATTTCCCACATCAAGGGAAACACTTTTCTCAACACAAATTCAAGGTTGTTAGGCAGATATAAATACCGAAACATTTAACCCATAGATAGCACTACGAATATGTGTTGATTGCATGCAAGACCATAACCAATTAGCCTGATGCACGCACAAATTGAACGTTGTTAGGCAGTTATAAATAACAGAATTTCCAATTAATAGATAGCAATACGAATATGTGTTGATTGCATGGAACATCATAAACAATTAGGATAATGCATGCACAAATTCAATGCTGTTAGGCAGATATGAACAATCTATAGATAGCACTGCACTATCTGTTGATATATTGCAGCACTAGAACAGACCTAGAACATGAATGGCATGGCAGATTCCTATGATATTTGTTGATTTCATGCAGAAATATAAAAAATAGTGCTAGTAGAGTAGTTGCCTCTAAAATAATGCATCAGCTCAGAGATCACAATATAGAATCAGAACAGATTACTGTAATTATTGCATTTAAACTACTTATGTATTCTGATAACTATCTCCTCAAATGCTGGATTTTTTTATATATGGCACTCCTTCAGGTTTTCGCTCTGATTAAGACCATGTTCAAGCAGCCACTGATACCTTTTGATATGCAAGGTGTTACTATTCTTCGAAGAACCTATTTTTTGCAACCTGGTTGAGGTGGCACAAGGGATTTGTGGCACATCGTGTTTTGAGTGATGATTTCCATAAAAAAATAAAGAATAAAAATTTTCTTGCAGATATACAAAAAAATATATCATTATTTAATTTATTATAATATAATTTTGAAAAGAAGTAAAAGAATCATGTCTGGAGCAGAATCAAGGGTAAATGTTGTTTTAGAAGAAATAGAAACAAATTCAATACCTGACACAAGTTTGAAAATAACAACAGACAATGCTGTAATTATGGTTGAAAAAGACATGTACAATGACCCAGGTATGAAATTACTTTATTTCAAATTTTAACATTTATTTGAATTTACTGTTTTTTTATGGAAATCATATAGTAAATATATGTGGAGATATATATCATACATCTGGTGGTAGATTTCCACAATTTTAAACAATATGCACGAATTCCTATATCGAGAGTTTTTTACTTCGCATTATTTAATCTACTTTTGTATTGATCACTAAACTTTCAAGAGCTACTACACTGAGCTCAATGTAAGAACTATAATTTAATCAAATATATATTTTCACCGTTCTAGCCAAGGCTTCAATCCTTTCAATTAAAACTAATGTAAGCCATATTAATAAATAGTCACAGCTATTTGTCCATATACACCCATACGCCAATCCTCATCAGCTTGTAAAAAAACTTTTCCAGAATAACCAAGCAATACTTCAATAAAACACCATGATGATTAGTTTCTTTTTCTTTAGGAGAGTGGAGATATTTCGGCTTCGCACTCGGACTTATTGTTGTAGTATTGGGAACAGCTGGCAACGGACTTACAGTGTGGGCTTACAATAATAACAGAAATCTTCGAACTTCATTTAATGTTTTGATAGCAAATTTATGTGTTGTGGAATTAATATTTTCCCTCATCATCATTCCATTGCAACTACCAGGATATATAATAGAGGTGAGAATTCTTATTATCAACATTCTTTGTTTATGGACGCCAGGATTCAAAACAGAAAGAAGTATTGTTCAGTACTAAGCAACTGTTCTTCAAACATATTCCACAAAAACAACGACTCAGAAAATTTTATGGAGTTTTTCATACTGACATGACATTCCAAACAGTGCTAGTGTATAGGTTGATATTGAGCCAAACACCAAACTTTTTTAAATTCAAGATTGCCTTCTGAATTTCATACAACGAGAATGCGGTTGAGTAATGTACTATCTCTCAATTCGCACAAATGAACAATAAAATAGTTAGACCGGCCTATTAGCCAATTACACACATGTTGATTACAGGATATACACTAAGTCGCTTCAATTTACAATTATTTTTATTGAACATTATACAGAGCAACTAAAATTCCCAGATAATCCCATGAGTATTCGACACCAGACAAATGTCTGGAACAAAAAAATCAAACAAGATAATAGATGGATTTCTTGCCTTTCCCCACATTACTTTAATCCATTATTCTCATGAATATTTTAGTAGTTTCTAAGAATAAACATCAATACAAGCTCACTTTGACAATCTGAATGACTTTGAATGTTTTTTCGAATCCTAATGCAAATGGTGTTTGAATTAGAATGGACTGAGTTTAGAGAAAAATCATTGATACAAGAAATGCGGTACTCCTGAAGTATGCGCACCAAGATGTAGCATAACCTGAACCCTAACCTGGTACACAACCTGAGTTCAGGTAGTGCGCCATCTTGGTGCGCATACTTCAGGAGGTCCAGAAATTCATTACTTCATTTGGATAATGTAAAAGTTGACAGAAAAAAGATAACTTCGATTGTACAAATTCAAAAAAAAATATCTTCCTCAATTTGAATAAATTCAAGTTTTATTTGAAAGAGGTTCTTCAGACATTGTTATCTCAAATTTAAAAGCTATTCACTATGAGTAAACTGTAGTATTTGGCAAAATATAATATGTCTGGAATTTCCATATTCAAATGAATAAATATCCTTTCTTCTTTGATAAGTATAATGATGGATAGACCTATGGCACAAATAGAGTAATGGGATATACTCATCTTCATGTATTTTAACTAAACTTAATGCACACTTTTAGTAATTGTATTGTTATCATGCAAAGGAATTTCCATATTCAAATGAATAAATATCCTTTCTTCTTTGATAAGTATAATGATAGATAGACCTATGGCACAAATAGAGTAATGGGATATACTCATCTTCATGTATTTTAACTAAACTTTATGCACACTTTTAGTAATTGTATTGTTATCATGCAAAATGAATTAGGTCATAGATTGAAGAGTACAATATGCAATTCTTTTATGAAATAGACTGTGATAAGTATAAAGTGATTAACCGTCACAACTCAATAATTGGAATCGCCCACTCCTATTATCAACTTTCACCACTTTTTTATAGAGGCACAGATTTTATAATATGTAGGTCTAATTTAAATTGTTCAAACTCAAAATAAATAATGACTAAAAAGTCTAAAATAGAATATGAAAATAATAGTCTTCTATATTCATTCAATTTGCAAAAATTCTATTTTCAGGTTGCACCATACTCAAAAGCAGTGTGTTCGACAATTGGATATTTTTATTACAGCTTAATTGCGGCATCATTACAAAACCTTGTCTGTATTGCCATCAACAGATATATCGGCATTGTGGACACAAAAAAGTAAGTTGAGCATAAT
Source organism: Styela clava (assembly GCF_964204865.1). NCBI lineage: Eukaryota > Metazoa > Chordata > Ascidiacea > Stolidobranchia > Styelidae > Styela > Styela clava. The sequence goes on along the minus strand of NC_135258.1, from coordinate 8,717,371 downwards.
CATAAAAGTACTTCCAAATTGCTAGGGATGCTACTGCTAATTTATAAATTTCATGATAACCTTGTGAAACTTTTGCTTTCACAAGCACAAAGGGAACACTAAAACGAATAAAGTATAACACTGTGACTGCTTTATAAAATTGTTTTGTGTGGAAAGGTTAAAAAAAACAAGACTGAGGAATGCTATCGAAGTTCCTAACCCTTTGTTTATGATGCAAATAAAAACTTTTCAATTGGATTATACCACCAATCATAACATGATTTCAAAGTAATAACATTATAATTTACTGTATTTTTAACATCACAATATGATACTTCCTAGCAAGTTGATATAGCAAAGAGGCCATGTGCGATCACAGGCCAGACATCTGCATAAATGGACTGACTTTTTTGTTTATGACGATTTATATGCATTTTGCTCCAAACAAGGCTCCGCACAAGCAGTCACTTCTAGGCAAAAAGCTACTGGAATTCAGACAGGCTGGAATGTGGAATCATTCCAATTTGACATTGTCTACCCAAATTATTACACCCTGGGTGAAGTGGTAGTACGGCGTATGGGATTTGGACCAGAGTAAGTCAGTCCATCGCACCCACAAATCTGGATAACAATATAGAACTTTAATAATACAGAATCCTGTTTCATTATATAAATCCTCTTCAATTTATACTAAATTGGGAACTAAAAAATGTAATTTTCAGATATCAAAAATTATTCACTGGAAATCGTCTACGTCTCTGGGTAGCAAGTATTTGGATTTTACCATTATTGGTTTATTTACCAATTGTCATAGGTAAGCTGAATCATTTCATTATAATTACCGTATATATTGGCATTAATAGCATGAAGTGAGTTCACCAAAGTTTTCTTTCGTTTATAGGTGGTTCAATTAAATATAGAGAAAACACACTCAGATGTTCAATAGGAGGAAGTGATAGCATGGCAATAAGGTAAAATTAGATCAGTGTTTCTCAGAACCTCAAAGAAAGATTTTGAAAATTAAACAACATTTGATCAATGGGATGTCTGACTCTGTTTGATCTTTAGAATCTCAGCAATGCCAATAGTTTATGACATAGCACAGAGGTTGAGAAAATTCGGATCATAGAAATTTCAACTCCTTTTGAACTCGGAGAAAATTAAATTTCAGTAACAAAAACAATTGCATATTTGAGTCTCCTCAATTATAATCTGTTAAGAACTCTTAGTAAACTTGATACTTATTGAGTTTATAAAGAAAATTCTGACATTTATCATCACAATTAAAAGTGGGAAATTACCACTCCGCACTTTGGAGAATTCAATTTTCAAGTCCGGACTCCTGAGCAATTTGTAAATTTGACCGCGGTAAAAACATGACTCCTGAATCCACACCCTGCTCGATCTTTGTATCAGTTTCTATAAACTCAATATTTCCTATATTCAATATTCTCTATTTCAGCATATACAACATTATCTTAAACATCGTTTATCAAGCTGGAGGATTGTTAATACTGATTGGATTATATTCAGCTATTATACAACGAGTCAGAAAAGTTCAAAAAAAGTTAAAAATCCACAAGAAAGCAAGTTTTAAGGCAACTAACAAAAGTAAGTTAACTTAGGCCTCGTAAAATCAATCGATAGTGTCAAAAATTCACTTGAAATTAGTAAGATTAGTTGTGGCTGGTATGCAAGAAATAAGTAACCTAGCTAGATTACGAACAAAATACTTTCACACTTGTACGAGGCAGCTTGTAACTGGGCTTGTTCAATACAAAGGGCCACATAATAGGCAATAATAAACAACAAATTTAAATGCATTTTACAGTTGGCTACAGTTTAAACATATCAAGCGATTTCAATTGACTTGTAAACAAGTTTGCCATAATTATATCATCAATTTATAATACGGATAAATAGCATCCATAATATCTAAACTAGTTACTTTGCACGATAGTTCCAGACAATCCATGAAATATATGATGTTACTCATAGCCCATGCGTGCGTAACTTTACTATCTAACAACTTCCGCAAAACAATGTAAAACGGATTTGCTCAAACCAAGGTCCCGCACACTCAGAAACAAAGGAAATTTATTTCAGAGCAAAGTTACAAAGTGTGCCATTTGCGTGTAAGTAAGTACCGATCGACCTGAGCACTTCAAGTCAATATGATCAGGAAAATAACTATTCACATAACTGAGGTTTCTGAAAAAATAGAAAGTCAATTATAAATATAACTGGTTGTAAATCGTTATATTGTTCATCTTAAACAGGTAAACTGAATGGATCGCAGAGTAAACCAAGGATCGAAATTCATACAACTCCTGTGACAACGAGTGGAGATGAAGGAATAGATGATTACAGACCTTCAAGTATAATAAGCGGTGGATTCCAATTCAGACCAGCAAAAGGTTTGTTTTTCAACAGTTGGAAATGTAAAATATAAAAGTTGATTATCGATTAAGTATCGAGTTAAAACTTGACTATGCTGGCATTCTAGGTTACACATTTAGAATTCAAATCCCATGCCCACATCACCCAGGGTGTGATTGGGTGTGCGTCGAATCAGAAAGATCTGAATCCAAAAAAGGAAACCTTCCGCATAGCGATATATATCAGTGGCCCTTGTACAGAGCCTTACTCAGAGTGAGGGTATTGGATAAGTGTCGCATAAAAAATCTTATGACATCATAATCCATGAAATGATGAATGAATCAATGGTCACATTATGGTCATATCCCCAATATACCAGGTCTTGTTTGGGCAGTGTTTTATTCAGTTTAATTGAAATGAATGAATGAACCCATTTTCCAAATACAGGTATATTTATTACAATTACTGGTTGTACAGTAGCATGAAGGTTTAATAATGTTTGTTCAAGAATGTTAATAAAAGGCCCTAAGAATGGCAAGTTTTATAAATCATCGAAACAATAAATGACCAAAGACCCGGGCATAATAATCACACCATGATGTCTAAGCATGAGTTCATACATTAATATAATGTGAATCATTTCCAGGAGCAAGACATCATGATGCAGCAAGTGATTCAGGACACGGAAGTGATCATGACGTAACGAGTAACGGTTTGCTTAGCAAACCTACTTCAGGACACACAAACTCTCGTGCATCTTACATGACAGCTTCTGATGAAGCATCACCAAAACCACAAAAACGAAGGCAATCTCTTTTTCAAGTTTTATTTCGACCGAAAGTCAAAGACGAAAAAGATACTCAAGGTCAATTAAGGACACCTGATTTTACAACTGATGATATGCCTGGACATTCACACGAAAGCCAAACACCAGGGTTCTCGAATGAACCAACTTCACCGCTCCCAGAGACAGTTCAAGAAGCAGTTGCAGAAGCACAAGTTATATTACGAGGTATGGAAGATGATAAAAAAGACATAAGACGAAAAAAATCCCTCAGTGCACCCACACTACCATCACTTGATGAAATTATGCAGACGTCACGAAAAAATTCTGCTGCTATTGCAAAAAACATTCCAGAGAAAGTTACCGAAGTAAATGAAATCGTCAGCCCTGATGTGTCCCCAAAACTTGTGCGAGGATATACAATCGGCAGCAAATACATAAGACATAAAAATCATGTCACAAATGGTGGCATAAAAGTGACTGCCGAACAGATGAACTTGCTAACTCCAGCAGCAATGAACCAACTCCGGGCAGTAGATAAAGCTTTGTGCACATCTATGCCAACACTTGTTCCTAATGTTGAAACTCCCCCACACACAAGGCATGGGACAATTGCGAGAAAAATTAAAGAACACAGAAGTAAAGGAAAAAGTAAATCAAGAAGTGAAAAAAGAAGACAAAAGTAAGAATTTTTATATTCTCAAATACATACATAAAAAAGGTTTCAAGCTTTTGAGTATAATATAATCATGTATGTGTGATAATGATCTGTTTGGCAATAAGATAGTCATATATTACAATTACCTCATTCCACTATATATATATATAACAATGCTACAAAACTAGTAGCAATGCATCAACAACAATAAACAAAAGTTGTAACTTAGCAGAAAATTATTGAGATTGGCATTTTTTACCACCATTGAAGTGTTTGTTAGGCTTCTAGAGTTGTGAAAACGATTGGTAATAGTAAAGGTTCTACCAGCAAGTAAATATAAGTTTTAAAAAAAGTTCAAATTTACAGAACTAACTAAATTACTAATGTAAACATGGTAGAATCTGAATTATTATATGCAATCTTACTCATATTTACCACTATTTTATCAGGGTAAAAGCTGCAAGACGTCGAAATGCACGAGAGAGGCAACTTGTTTACAGCAGTCTTACAATTTGTGTAGCATTTGCATTGTGTATGCTTCCTTCAGCACTTTTATATACATTTCAGGTAAATTGCACAATAATTTTAGCATTTAGGTATTTAAATGAGAAATCTTGCAAATCCATTGTGTAGGCCTATTGATATTACAACATGCGCAGAATTTCGTGACATAGATAATGCCTAAACAAATCCTAATGTTGAATTAATAATATTATCCTATTAGATAAATCCTTTTAAAAGACTATTGATTTTCTATTTTTTGTTTTTTGAGTAGGGAAAACTATTGTTTCAACAAATGACATTTTGACAACATTAGCATTTATTGTTTGCCAAAGTCTAAAATGTTTGACTTTAATTACAAAGACCGGACTTCAAAAAATTTTGTTCTGTTCTCTTCTGGCCTCACAAAACTACATCTGATTGCAGTTAATCCCGACTTTCTCCCGGGATAGATTTAATTTGGGAGAGGGCGGGGGAATTTTAATTTGTATTTGCATACAATATTACTAATATGCTTTGATTGTTTAGTCTTATTGGAATCCTTTTTTACACACACATTATAAAATATTCAAGCTGTACAAAAGCCGAAGTACGAATTACACTAAACATCTGATAATGAGCCATCATAGATTGATGGAAAATTGGAAATAAAGTGGAAAATGGAACTGCCTTATTGCATCCCAGAAAATTAGAAAACTCATTATTATTCTAGCCTATCTATGTCCATTGTCTAGTCACAATTTCAATATTTTTTCATGTTTTTTTCAACAGACTCTACTTAATCTCAAAGTATCAGCTGCTGTTGTTCTCGTTGTTGGATGCATTTCATGGGTGCATGCTTTTGTAAATCCTTTCATTTACGGATACATGAATCACTTGTACCGAAAAGAATATGGACAAATAGCGAAAGATATGGAAAAAAAGCTTGCATCTTGCTTCAAATGATTAAAAACAAATCGTAATTGAAGCAACTTTAGGCTGCAGAAGAAAACCAATGACCAACAACAGAGTTAAAGCAAGATGGAAGCTAGTTTAAGTAATGGACCGCAAAGTGAAAGCTTTACACTTTTGAAAGATGTCTAGAAGCACATCAGAACAAAATTGAATGGCAGAAAACAAGTCAAAAAAGTGGAATCACATTCGTGCCACACTTTCAACAAGAATGGCCATTACTAACTCTAGAACAAAGGGTAATGGTGTGGTTCAGATTTTCTATATTTTTTTCATGAAAAACCCAATCCACAATCACACCACACTGAGAGAAAATGCAGTCATTAAAATTTTTGCAATATTTTGGAACTCTATTACAAATATCAATGAAAAAGAAGGCCCGAAACGGTACTCAAGAATACAAAAGTACTGGATCTAGATTTTACAATGGCTGCTATCTTAGATTCCATATAGCCTTATCAAATTGATATACCGTCGATTAGGCGACATGCAAAATATCCATATATAAAAAATGGATTGAATACTTGGCTTAGCAATCAATGAAGCTATGCATTATTAAACTGACTAACTGCCAACTCAGAATATTTAAAACTGACCTAAGATGAGAAATCATTAAGAATATACGTTACAAATCAATAATGAACTTTTTTGATTTACAATTCTTTAACATGAAACAGTAAAAGCTAAAAGCCATTACCAGCAAAAATGATAGCTGTCAATAGTCTGGTTTTATACCCCTATAAAATACCTGTGAATACTATTTCATTTTATTTCTTTGTTAATTATGCCTATTAAAATAAAACTATGCAGCTTATACTTTGCACAAATACACAATATTGGGGCATTGCATTAAAAAGTTAGGGTAGATTATAATCTTCTCAGAATTGGATTCTTTGCTTCATAAAAATGTACAAACATAAAATTTTGTGTGTGAAAACTCAAAAACCTTAAAATTTCCTTTGAGAAAGTTTAAACAAAATATTACAATTGCATTAAAACGTTCAACAACCATTATTTCTTTTTATTTTATATTTTCAAGCAATCATGTTTTGAGATTCTATCTTTATTTCTGTTTCCTCATTCTCATTTTTGAATAAAAAAGAAGAAGCTAAAACTTGAGTTTTAATATTATATTTGAAAACCACTAGTGAAAAGGATTTCTTTTCTAAAAGAGCAAATTCTGTACGCAATCTACACAGACGAAGTATCAATAAGTCAAGGCGTTCTAAAACAGAGCTTCTAGCAATAATGCAATCTGAAAGTTTGGGCTTACGAGTCTTATATATCGATTGGAAAAAATCAATGATTTAGGTATAACAAGATTTAAAACGGCGCTATTTTGACGTCAGTTTCGCCTAATCTAAATATCTTGATGAATAATAAATATTTGATACATTGTTATGTCATAGGATGAAAATGAACAAATTTCTCACAGATAGAACGTTGGTTTGAAGAAAAGCAGGAAAGTTTATTATTCGTATTAGTAATTTATTTGTACTTTTGTGTGATTATTACACGAATAATGAAAATAAAATTTACAGAGAAATCTGTGTCAAAATTTGGGCTTAATAAACTTAATTTAATGTTACTTGATTTATTGTTGGTGAAAACCAAGAAAATGGAGCAGTTTAGCATGCAAAAAAAAACAATACCTAGATAGTTATAAAATAAAAACTGATGGGTAACCAACAATACAAAAATATACAAAATGTCTTGGAATAATAAAAAAAAAACATGCACAAAACAATAACAATTTCAGATCAATTTAAGGAATCATGCAAATCCCTCTGATATTAATATTATAAGGTAACATATACAGATAATCAAACATTATTAGAAAAGTAACAAGCCAGTGGTGTCAATTCTTTAAGTTTGATTCCCAGCTCGTCATCAAACATCACAGAAAAATTGGTCTATGGTGGAAACATGCCACATCAAATACATCAGTCATGACAAAAACCCACATCAAGGGAAACATTTATGATTACTTGTATATTTTCCATAGAATAGGTTCTAGAGCTTCCATTATTCCTTGATTTATTTGATGACTGACGAGGTGAAGAAGGAAGGTTTTCAGTGAAATTGTCTGTCATTGTTTTTACTTTACAGCAAATTAGGACAACTATAATCCATTGAAAGCAAGTAGAAAGAAAAATGAGATATATATAAAAATTACTATAAATATTATAAAATAAAAATTACTCGGCAGTGTGGCGCATCGTGCTAAGCGTTAGGAATACGCTCGCCAACGCATCTCTGATTACCCTTCGTGGGTTCGCAGGTTCGAATCACATGCGGGGATGATCATGTGCGAGAAGATTGCTGAACTTCTCGCCGCCGTAATGAGGTTCACGTAATCGCTGGTCGGTTACGGCTTCCTCCACCATCAAGTCCATGCTTCCGAAAAAGCAAATAACTTGCTGACTAATCCAATACCCGACCTGGACTCGTAACCTAACGAGAGACAGTGGTTCGCCATAATGATTAAGTCATCTTATCGGCTTTCCTCTCCCCGGGATAAATATGTAAATCCTATCCCTACTCACCCTTGCCCAGAAATCAATGAACAACTGATACTAAAATTACACCTTTACACCTATTGTCAGGTCATCCTTCATTGATTATAGTAGTGAACTGGTTAAAGGTGAAATTGAATTGTGATAAAATAAATCAGTCTTAACAATAAAGTTAACATTAAAAATTAATATTAGTAGTAGTAGTAGTAATTAAATTAACAGTATATAATTTAGTAATTGTATAAGGGTGGAAGGAGATTCTGAGAACACGGCACAGGTCAAGCATCAAAATTAATAAACTGAAAAAATTCTTACATAATTCAGTAATTGTTCTCCAGTTTTCGTCTACTTGCTGTAAACATATGAATCCAATCTACACCAAAGATTTACACAGATGATAACTTCATTCATCACACAAGCAGCGATTCTTTTTAAACAGTCGAATGATAATACAATACTGCACTAGTACCTGCAAGCAATACAACCAACAAAATGAAATCATTATAGAAATCTACCGAATCATTTGCAAAATATATCAGCAAAAATATAATTATATTATAGACTAGCATAAGAATATTATTATTATTATCTTATGAATGTTCAAAGTCCAAGGTCTGAAGGTTTATTTCAAATTACTGAAATCATCACTGTCAGATTGTAAAATTGACTTAAAGTTTTTGAAATTGGATTAAACGCCACCAGAAGTCATTTAACCACCAAATCAAAAAGAAAATCAATGTAGTCTAGGTTAAATCCATGCTACCATATGTCAGATAAATGCAGCATCAAAATATACAAGTATGATATCATACCCACGGAATAGAATACCGGTACCGGTATACCGTCAGACCGGTACCGTATTTTATCTGATCACGAAGAACCCTTACTACTGTACTATGGTACTACGGCATTGTTCACTTATGGCCTACACATGGCTTATTCAAGTACGGTACTGACCGTTGATAAGCTTCGCATAATAAAATTGCATTGCTTTTGACAAATAAAAACGAAACCGAAACCGGCGAGCGAACGACGAAAGACGTAAATAAAAGAAGAGAGATAGGCTAGATTTATTATTTCGTCAACCAAAAAATACTTCACATACCATGGAAATTTCCCCGACCTTTGACCTCCGAAAAGCTATACTTTACCATCGCAAAATTTTCGGGCCTTATTTCAAGAGTGGTATCGCGAGTCGGCGCTTGTAAAATCGGGCATGTGTTTCAAACCATAATTATGATTCATTGCATACAACAATCTGTTTTTTTTTTCAATTACCAGTATAGAATTTTAGCCTAGTCTATCACAGCTATTTCTACACTAATTTTTTAGTACTGCAATTAAATTAACACTCCCAGGAAGTATAAGTACAGTATGAGTTTATTTCGACTCAATAATAAATAAAATGATTTATTATCAATAAAATGATTGGTAAAAAAATAAATAAAAACTGATCATGAAATCAGGACAGCAGACAAAACCTTAGATAAGGTTTAAAACGTACAGAACGTATACAAGATGAAAGGTTTTGCCAATAAGAAGTGGTACGTGTTCACTCACCTGAAATAATGGAAATATTTCACACACGCTCACACGCGCCCAACGACTAACATACAGAAGGTATAAATTACATAGTTTAAAAAAAATAAATAAAAATTACTTTCCACACCATGTTAATAAATTTACTACGTTTGCCACTGCCGAATTTATAGATTTTATAAATGGGAGTGAACAGAAGAGATATACTTTTATGAAAAATTTATGAGTCAATTGCCAAAAATGTCCAACCAAAGTTGCCAGAATTGGGTGCATGAAGAGGTGGGCTAGCTAGGGGTTCTCCAACTTTTGGTGTTGCGGAGCCCTTGACTATTATCCATGGAGCCCCAAAATAAATGTTGAAATTGTTACTTTCAGATTAATATTCCTGAGCAAGTTGAAAGTACTTTACTAAATTTAAATGCTGAACCTTTTTTAATAGGATTAATACAAGTCATAGATAAATCTAAATTTCAAACATAAATTATATATACTAAAGCTGTAAATTTGACACTTGACTAACATACTAATAAATTAGGGTTCGAATTTTTTCCCTTTTGACATTTTTGGAAGACTTAAAAGGCCGCTAATAATGTGCGCGATTGCATTTTGTTACAATCGCCGATTTTTTTCCTTAGCATGGCGTGTTTTTGAACCTTTACCTTTAAACATCATCAAATGTCATTGTAATAATTTTTCAATAGGGCGACTGAGTTGAGTTCATGGATTGTCGCAGTTTTCGCGCGCTGTTCCGTTTTTAACTTTCAGAAAATATATGCGACCCGCAAAAGACTAGCAACCCTTAATTTTTTCCCGCGAGCGACATAAAATTTGCCGACCCCTGGGCCGTAGCCGATAGTCGGTCACGACTTTTTGCACATCCGAGTCCACGAATCTAAAACAAATGGCTGATTAATTCTATGGACTGGTGATCGGACTGGAGGCCATGGTAGGATGAGGAATCGAGGGTAAATTTTATCGAAGAATGTTATATATATATCATGTATTTTGGTGCAGGTCATCAGGCTGTAAGGATGAATGAGATGTACGAAAATCATTATCAAAAGTTTGGGAAAATTAACTTTGTTTTCATTATTTTAATGTGAAATGGAGTGAATTTCGGAAGTTAAATACAATAAGGTAGGGGCGGTAAGGGTACACGGCGGTTTTTGAGGAGGTAGAACCCTGGATTTTTTCATTTCCGACCTCTTATATGGTGAAAAGGGGGTTTTCAGCCGTGCTACTATTGCTATCAAAACAACGAAATCGCCTTTCCATCAGTAAACGGGGTGATTTAAGATTGTGTCTGACGAAAATGTCACCTAATAAGAAATAAAACTCGCTGTAGAACACCAAGTTCATCCATCTCATTAAAAACACTATAAAATATGAGTTGTCTTCTTATTTGGTCTGTAATATATTCGTTTCTGACTTCACATTTTTTGTAGTGCTGGGGGGCGATGAAGTTGTATAAACTACTGTAGGGGGGCGATGGTACAAAAAGTTTGGGAACCACTGGGCTAGACCACTTCATTCCCCAAAATAGAGCCTATTATTGCCAAATTTTAGTCCAGATTGTAATAAGTATTTAAAGGTACAAGTAACAGTATAAGTAATTATAATTATTTAAGGTAGGACAACGGGGAATAGGAATATGCTGGTTACCAAGTAAGTTTTTTTTTCAATCCTAGATATTGAATTCTGCAAGGACAAAGAAATTCGGATTTTTATTTCACAGGATCATTTCTTCATCCACTTAATGTAACGCAATTGTTGTCAATTCAAATTTATCATAGATGAGACATCAGACTGATATATTCAATAAGCTAGCCATTGAACTGGTCATCACAAACGACCTGAAAAACAGAAAATAAATCTGCGAGTAGAATATTCAAGGGTTACATATTAGGAAATAACACTCACTAGTCACTACCCTACACTTTTGTTGAGGAGAAATTATTATTTTGAGTAAATATTGATCATTAGTTATTTATCTTTAAAACGAAAGTTGAAAGACCTGAGTTGAATTCTGGTTGGGACACAGGGTAAATAATCTTCGCAAACTCTGCATAAACTCTCAAACCACACTAACCATTTGTATGTTGGCCTTCACGTAAACTTCACAGCAGAACCTTAAGACAGAGTGATCATTGAATTATCTGATTTATATTTAATTTTCCGAAACACAACTGAACACTAACGAATATAGTTCAAAAACGCGAAAACGAAGTAATGTTTACGACCACGCCTGAAAATCTGTCTGAGTGAGAAAATTGTCTGAGTGGATGCGAAAAGGTGACATTGTTACGTCACTTTCTGCCTCCTGTTGATTGGCCAATGTCACGATGTAAACAAGGAAGTCGATGCCCGGGGAAAGGTCCATTGCCTGGGTTGAAGTTTTGTTGACTTATCGGTAACAAAAATGAGAAAGATAACCATCTAACTAAGTTGAAGATTATCGTCACATGAAACCGCTGCAGTTTTAAAATACGTTGATATTGGTCGTTGTATATTTTCAGAGTAAGAGTACAGTATAGTGTTGAAATGCAAAAAATAAAAAATAAAATGATTTGAGAAAGGTATAATTAACGAACAAAATTATTTTGTTTGGTTATGCAATTTTCGATCGTTAAGGCAAGTTCAACAGTAGTATATATTTACGGTTTAACCGTAAATATATACTACTACGGTTTAACAGTATATGTTTACGGTTTAACACATAATTTAGCAATTGTTTGTTGTTGAAATTACTGTCATGCAATTTCTATTGAATCGCGGTCTCTGTATTTTGACCGATTTCCGTATAAAAATTTAGTATTGCTTGCATTCATAGTTTTCGAAATGATTTGTTACATTTCTTTGCTTAAGTCAAATAGATAAAATCATGAATTGAAGACCCTCAAATAATAATAATAACCCGTTCGAAATCATTTGTGACTAAACGAATCTACGTTGTGAAGGGACCCCTACCTTGGATGACAGTCAGCGGTCAAAATTAGATGCAACCGTTAGTCATCTAATATTGATTACCCGGTTAACTATTCTCAGCAACTTTCCATTAACTTAGTCAAAACAATGAGGTCAAAAACATGTTTCAGAATTTAGATCAGTGTTTCCCAACCCGTGTCCGCGGTCTCAAATGAGTCCGCAACGAACCAGAAATTCACTGCGGGCCGCTTACGTATTTGCGAAACTTAACTATCAGCCAAGGTACGATTTACGTTAGAATTTAGATAAAACATAAAAAGCAAGTTTATTCTCATAACACTAATCGAGTCAATAGTTACTGGTTATTGAGTAGGGCTGAGCATATATTCAACTATTAAAATAGCAATTTACTATTCGAAAATTTGGTAACAGATGACGCGACAGGTCACTTGCGCGTCGCTAAATCAAATGATTGAAATTCACTACTCACTTGCGGATTTCCGACGAAAGCACGAGTCGGCACACGCGTCGATAGATACCTAAGTAGTGCTTCTCGCGAGTTTGAACAACGTGGAATAAAAAAATTCTGGTAGGTGGCAACCCAAATTTTCTAAATTGAAAAGCGGCAATACTAAAAACAAAACGATGAACACCATAAATTTTGTTTCATGATGGTCCGTGACCGATTAAAGTAGCTTTTTTAGACATTCCAAATCGCAAAATCTCGGGTGCTACCGTGGATTCTTTGCTTTACTGCCTCCACATTGGTACGTACAGTACTGTAGCACCGTAAGTGTTGTACGAACAGCTCAGATTTGTTGAAATCACAAAAATACGAATCAAAACAAAATATAAGCTGGCACTTTACCACGCATTTTTGTGTCCACGGATTGTCATGATATTTTCTGAGTATTATTGGTTTTATTTCGTCAACACAACCGCAGATTAAAATGATTACAATTGAATTAATAATAAAGCAAGGCGATGAATATGTATTTTTTATTTACTAATATACTCTAAATATATTTTTATTAAGTACTAAATCAAGTACTTTCTGGAAATTTATAGCAGATAGTAGGATTTTCTAACGGCGATAACAAATTCGCAAGATCGCAAAAAATAGGTATCAAAATTAAATATAATCAGGCATTTTCAAAGAAGTAATGCTTTGTAATATTGTCGTATCCTCTTGAGGGCGCACGAGTAACTTTTTTTCATCGTTGATTGTTTGCATTTTGGGCGCAAGTAGGATTAATAGGAATAGTAAACGATTATTGTTTTATTTTTGCTATATTTTTCAATCAATCAATCATTTTCGTGGACGTCGATGAAAATTTCATTCTCGTGTAGCCGTAAGTGGAATAAAAGCGCCGTAACAGGGTAAAATTTGCACATCTGAAGATTGGCAAACCCCAATCCTGTAATCAGCCAATGCCACTAAATAGAGACAAGTCACGTTTGGTGACACACCGTAGCGTATGACCGTACGGAAGTAGCCAATAAGAAATCTGTAGGATGAATTTTTGCACGTGGTTGTAAACAAACGAGCAAGCTCGTGATGGTTTTATTTTTGAATACAAAATAGAAATAAAGTAACTCACTCATATTCTGCTTATTGCATTGTGTATTCTGATACTGCCGTGAAAGTATAAATATATTTTGATTCTCCTGCAAAAAAGCATACACAAAACGTAAATAATGAAGGCATAAAAGATAATACATAGCCTACGCCAGTTCACCCACAATCAACACACAAACATATAGGCTATTCAAATTCGAAATAACAAAGACAAAAACTTGAACAGTGAACTTGTGAAACGTAAACACACGGTGGTCCCAATTAAATAGGTACCATTTGCGTCAAAATGGACATGATTGGACTGTGATTTGCGGCTTGTTTACACCAGACACATATAAAACCAAACAAATAATTTTGAGTAAGTGAGCAATTGAATTGCGAAAAAGCTCATTGTACCTCTGTACCTGTATAAGATGTAAACAATGGCAACAAAAGTAATAAATTAATTTTACAGTTAAATGTCTTTTGTGAAATTCTGTATCAGAAATAAAATCAGACATGAGTGATGTAATGCAGGTGCAAGTAGTTCAGTGTTCTTCCATAGTTCAGTAGTTCTTGGAACTGTGGGAAGTATGTAAAATTCCAATGAAAGATCAATCAATCAAGTTTATTTTTTTCCAACCAGTAAAAAATAAATATATAGCACAGGCACAAATTACAAGAAAATAGTACACAGTTCTACTGGGGAAGGAAAATGGTTATCGAGCAGCGACACCCGAAGTACCACTGTTAATTTTGGATGAACAATAAATAAGGTGAACACTAAACACAATTAATAAGCTAGCCAGCACGTACAGAAATGGCAATGTAGTCTATAATATTCTATGGTTTCGCTGTCCACCGGAGTGTTAACCATTTCAGCATTTCAAACTTTTGTATCCAGGTATCCCATTTGTTTCAAATTTTACGACCAAGTTGTTATCTTTGGAGCCATCTCATAGGGGTCGACACGTCCATCCCACACCACGTACCATATCAAATGTCTTTAACATTTAATCAAACAGCAATAAATGAAGTTATTGAATACTATTTTACCATCAGTACTGCAGTATCAAAGATAGCTTCATGTAATGAAGTCACTACTGCACTATGAATGATTGGTATTGCAGTATTGAGCATGTCCTCTTGTCTTAATTTTGTTACCTGCTATAAAGTTTGTTTTAGGTTTTAATTCCAATCTTGGGTTATGTTGGTTGGATTCAAGAATGCAACAAAGCTTTTTGCGGATATTCATACATTGCTGTTTCAATGTCTTCATCTGGACATTTTCTACCACAAAAGTGATATACGTTCATGACGTTTCCCACTATTTTTTTTCAAAGCATATTTTTCAAACGAATATAATATTTGGAATTAGTTATAATGTAACGTACGTTACGAATATGTAATATTCCATATACTGGATTGGCATTTTGTTTAATTGACATATGGCACTCGAACAAAAAATAAGATTTGTTTAAATACTGAATACTTTCTAAAGCGACATAACAAATTTTCTGCCTTATTAAGTACAATATCTATGAATTTACATTCTGGGCCATATATTGATCCCTTTTTGAAATTGGTAAAGCGTTCCTATTGTTCCTAAAATGATCTCAAAATTTTGTATTTATTAGTTTTACTTTGATTTTCACTGTTTCTTCAATTTACTAAATGAATTGATATTGGTACTTACAGATATATAGATTTAATTGAGTCAAGATGTCTTCTTCTAGTGAAGATGAGGAGCCAATTGTTATGCCGGTGAAACGTGTCAAGCGTCGCCATCATCCGATAGCTAATGTTGACCCAAACAAACAAAAAATTAATCTTTACTCCCACAAAATTCTTCCTAAACTCGATGCATTAGCGAAAAGTCCTGTCAGACTCAGTAAAGACGATGAAGACGAGGGAAATGATTTTGTTCCTTTCAGCATCAGCCCTGTTCGATCGTCACCAGATAAGTCAAAGGCGGCAAGCTCTTCCCCAACGTCAGGGTCACCAGTAAGAAGCGTGTCAGACGCAAGTCCGATGAAGGATGTCCCACCAACCCCTCCCCCACCATTCGTTCCACAAAAGAAGCGAGGGAGTAGAAAAGCCAAAAAACTTTTGAAGGAGGTGTCAACAGTCTTGTCACAAGTCTCAAAAAATGACACATCACAAGATTCAATAACAATACTTGACGATTCTATCGAAATCGTAAAAGAGATTATGGTCAAGATTCGTCTTCATGGTAAGCTTCAAAAATATCCTATGGTGGAAAGCCAGACTTTTCATAAAGTTTTTGATACGCTTGCAACGAAAGCCAAAGTTGATGCTTCACGATTACTCGTAACATTCGGAGACCACAGAGTGTTTCCAAGTAACACACCTGCTGACATAAATTTGACTATAGCAGATATATTAGAATGTGTAATTGCTAATAGGAGACTTGCTCCCGACGTTAAAGACACTATAAAAATTCAAATGCAGGGACCGTTTCAGAAAAGGAAGGTATCATTCACAATGGGACAGACGGAGCCATTCCTAAGTGTTATGGAAGAATATGCGATTAAGAATAAAGCAAATGTACAGGAGTTACAGTTCAGGTTTGATGGGGATTTATTGGAGAAAACTGCAACGCCGAAGTCTCTCGACATGGAAAATGGGGATTGTATCGACGTGATGCATATGAAAAAGGGATGACAGATATAAAACATATCCGATTTATAATGTATTGGAATTAGTTCCGGGATGATAAAAAATGTGGAATATTTCTCTTGCATCCTGTCAAAACATTCTGCGTGGACAGGACAGCCATTCCCACGCATTTATGAACTGTGAGATACCGTAAGCACCATGTTTTACGGACCATGAGGCGCAATTCAAATCTTTTTCTGTCACGAAAATCAATTGTGCGCCTCATAAGTTGATACACTCAATGCATGGATTAGGTAGTACTTCATTGCCTACACTCAAATGCAGGACAATATTGCTTTGAAAGCTGTCGTGTCTTATAGCCTGATGTGCCATATGTATGAAGAAAAACCCAATCTAAGCAATTTTTGACAGTACACCCTATAATACGGTGCTGCGCCTTATGGTCCGTAAAAATAGGGTACTGTCTAAGATCGTTATATGCGTTATAGTACCACGCAAATCATCATGATCTCTTTGTCTATCTTCAATATACCATATAAACTCGTATGAATTGATTTCAAAGTCTGATTTTATTAGTGTATCACATTCAATTCAATATATATAATTGTATCAAACGTCAAATCAATGCCAAATTGTATTTTGCAATTGAGAGATGATTGAAACTAGTTGTGTAGATGTTGTTTTACTATGCTTTGTGCCACCTATTCTATTCTTCAGTTTTAATACTCAGATATCATATATAGCAGGGTTGGCCAACCTGATTTCGACCAAAATCTTTAAAATAGCTGGCGATCGGTAATAAGGTCATACATAAAAACGAATGACTACTGAATATGCAGATAACTGGACAGCTGCACACTCCTATACAAAAAAATTCCACCGTTGCAAATATTCTCGGTTTAGTGGGTGCATTTTTAATGGAATGTCAAAAAAATTTGTATTTTTTCTGTTTCATTTTATTTGGTAATTTGGTTATTCAAATTTAAGGCCTTCCCAAATTTTCAGTCATAACCTTGACAGAAAACCTTGCAAAGTAGCGGTATTCGTGTGTTATCTAAACAGCGAAAAAAAATATTATTCTCAAACCATAAATGTTACGTGACTGATCGCTCGCTTTGAACTAGAAAAAAATTGGCATTCTGATGCCGTTGCAAATACACTTTACCACACTATTCCTGGGGTGAGAGTGAGACAATAACTTTCGCATACCGCAGAAGGTATTGTAGAATCGTTTCTTGGTCAAAACATACGATATTCAGCATTTTCATTTAAACCTTGCAACGGTGAAACTTTCATTTATTACGTATTAATATGCTCTATCCGGCTTGCCCAGACTCATACATTGTATGTGTATAGTTTGAGCATGTATTTGTTCTGTTTTAAAACACACACAAGGCGCTGCATGGAACTGTTTCAAGGCAACTTGGGGGAGGGGTATGTTATTACATTGACTTGAACATCAGACCCCGTGTTGGCCACTCCTGATTTATAGAGTACCGGTACTTAACATAAAATTGAAATAGCTTTTGCATGCATACTATTGAAAATTGGGAGCTGTGCATTTTTACTCATTATGTTTGATAGTGCAACTCCGGATTTAAGAATTTCTCTGGGGGGCCTATTCGTCCCACGAGCCACATGTTGCACACCCCTGCTATATAGCAAGACTGAAATTTACAATCTTCCCCAGCCCACACCAGCTTATTCACCATCATGGTGTGTAACTCGAAGCAATTTCCTGGGCCTTTAACTAAAATTAGAAAGAATACCAAAAAGCGACAAGCAAATTTTCTCTATCAGATCTACATACCGTACTTTTCAATACGCCTCAGAGGAACCTGACTTTTTTTTCATGGACACAAAGTGGATCTATAGATCGTTTCGTTATACTTCTTAATGTTGTTATTGTTGTGAAAAAAAAGCTTTTCTTTTTAACTACTGGACCAATTGCTTTGAAATTGTCAGTGGTCATATTGTTTTGTCGCTAATCAACATTTTGAAAGTATATAAGACTTTTTCAGCAGAAAAGTATATATTTTCCTATTAGTTCCATATAGCCTTTGTATAATAAATCCATATTAATAGTTTTGAATCTGATTTTAAATGTTGGCTTGATTACCTAATGAAATCTTTCAGATGAAAAATGAATTACCGGTAAATTCAGTTTTTCTTCAGCTCGTCTCATATTGAAAAACGATTTCATACAATTATTTTATATTTTGCACTGTAGTACGGTTTGTGTTTCAGCTTTTTTTAATTGTTTAATTAACAAGAATATTTTCATGTGCTCTGGTAAATGTTTAATACATAAATGGGGGAAAACATTATTCAAGAAAAACATTACATTAATGCTTTTATAAGTGCAGCTGCAGGTAATCCGCTGTTTACATGTGTAGGATGTTTTGTCATTTCCACTAGACTAAAGGATAGGATTTTGAGCAGAAAAACCAGACAGCTATGGACTATCAAGCACTGTTGATTGAAGTTGTACTGCAGCTCAATGCGCAAACCATCGAAAATGAACATGGTTCTGACTATCGCAGCCGACTTCACAACACTACTATTTACACAAAAGTGAATCACAAGGATGGGTAGAGAATCCAGAGATATTTCTATATAAGCAGGAATAAAAAATTAAGTACAAAACCAGAACGTGATGGTTAGTGACTTGACATTTGATGTTGCTAATGTGATATGCTAAACAGGATTGAACCCAACGGTTATGAGCAGGAGGGAGGACTCCTAGATTGCTGGTTTGAATCCACCATTCCAATCCCTGGCAGGAACGATTACCTGACTGAACTGGTAACACTAGTTGTTCACCATATTGGTAAGGCAACTTTTAATTAAGACTTCCTATCCACATGTTGTAAAACAGAAATGGCTCGGACTGAGAGAGCAACATTGCATTAGAACTTCGTTATGTGATTTAATGGAAGTTAGATCAGGCATGATCTTCGATAGAGAGCAATTAGTAACATAAGTAGCGCTTTGGTCAACAGAAGTCAAAGATTGCAGATTTACCAAATATAATACGAAGTACAACACTATCATAAAGGCTTGTGTTGTTGTAGTTAAATTTTAGCAGAGAAAAGCAGAATTACATCGTATAATGTATAGGTTGTTAGAACCCATACTTGGACTGTGTTTGCTGCTTTGTTAATCTATTTTGTGCCCAGGAATTCTTCAACTCAATTTCTCTTGCCTTAGCTTGATGTACTAAATATGAGAGCTGATGTTTTCGTTTAAGAATACCCCCTGGCGCATTAGTTTTCTTTTTACTGTGAGAAGTCCGATTCATATTTTTCTCTTCAGATATTTGTTTGAGCAATAGTTCTTTGTTTCCCTCGAGAGCATCATCTGCACGAATGTCTATAAAATTTATTTCCTCTTTGCGATTTCTTTTGCCTTGAATCCGCAAAAATTCATCAGTACTATCACCAGCTGCCATATCGCTTTGTTCTGGCATAGGTTCTTGTTCATCAAACTGTGTGTGGTAAGGAATGTTGTCTTGTGCGGCGTGATTATAATTGGCGTGATTATAATTGTATTCTGGTGCCTCAGATAATTCAGGTTCAGTATCTATCTCAGGTAAATCAATTTCGGGTATCTCACTTTCTGGCAATTTTTCAACATAACTAAAAAATCCAACTGGTGCAATATCATCACTGTCATTTTCATCCGATGATGTTTTAGCAGCAACCTTTGTAGAAAGGAGTTTAGCAGCAGCTTGAGAGCTCCGTCGCCGAATCTCTGCAATTGAGGGGACTGTACTTGACGTAGTACTGCTACCTGTCTTGTTGTCGTCATTTTGTGTAGGTGTGGTTGTCAGTTTTTTGGGGGGTGGAATATCCTTTTTCGGCTTAGAGAATACATATGGCACAAAAGATGTATTTGAATGTTTTCCTGTAGAAATAGCATTTACAGGAGGAGGCAGTTTTGCAAAAAGTCCTGATCTAGTTTTGCTCGGTTGGAGTTTCTTTTTCGGTGGACCAATCTCTGATTCATTGTCAGAATCATCAGAGTCTAAAACCGGTATTTCTGGAGCACTGATCCTGATGGATCGCTTTTTTGATGATACAGAAGTACTGCTAAATAATGAAGTTGGACCTTCTTTGCCTATGGGCTTTGGTAAAATGCTAGATAGCTTCAATGTTGAACTGGTATGGCTATCTGCTGATGATGGAGTCGATATTGCTGGCACAGGTGTCTGCAATGAAAACAAATAACTGTTATGCTTAATCAGTTACACAAATTTACCTGCATGAGTATATTAATCCATCAATATATCATTGAAATTCTGCCCAACACCAATCAGAACTTAAGCCAGGCAAAGAGTGTCATAAAAACTAAGAACAGTTGGGACAATGATTGGCAAATTGTCTGCACAAGAGGCCAAGGTTCATCGAAAGATTAAATTGACTTTCATCTCCCCTGGGATAAATATGACAATGTGCATTCTGGCAGACGAGCCTACACTTGTCTGCTAAATGGAAAGTTGTGCACTATCCTACCGTCATAAATGCTTTGAGTTTCATTTTCATCATCTTGCAATTATAAATAAGACAAGAAGAAGAGATAGGCCCTATAGGTTTTTAATTTGAACAATAACAATTAGAACAAGAATTATGTGGTATGTTAGTGAAGAAGTGCTGATTTTGAAAAAAACTGGAGCTATTCTGACATTGTCATGGCCTAGCCAAGTTCAGAATTTATTACACACTCAGACAATGTACCGTATACTGGTATAAGCCATGCCTTGTACAATAAGTAAAAAAAAATAAAAAAAGTATCAACAAACCTCATTATCGTCGTTTTCGCTTTCTGAGCCGCTACTAACATCATACCCTACGAGCGACATTATTCTGCGATTAGTAGTTTTAATAATAACATTCTAAAAGCGCCATAGAACTGGACTATGAAATGCCTTCGAGGGCAAAATATTCAGAATGGAAAACGATTTACGGAGCTCAAAATTAACCGGCAATACTTTCAGAAAACACGACGCAAGTGCTTCGAAGACAGCGTAACTTTCGTATAGTCACTTAAAAAATATGAAAATTCGGGCAAAATGGAACCAGATCCACGAAAAATTGCTCACATGTGAAAGGCAATAATTTTGCAATGATTTCAGTTCCGAATTCAGAGAACGATTATTCATAACATAAACAACAGCTGCATACGGAACACAAATTCATGCGCAAATGCTACCCATATTCGACATTTCTTTTTCGAGAAGGTGTACTATGATAAACCTGGATAAACTGAACATGGCACCTCTACTGATTGCAAGATAAAGTTGCTAAAATTTATCTATGAGATGACGTCACAAGTATCACATCCATGGTCCATCACCGAAGTTGCTGTTTTTTTATTATTTTGTTAAAAAGTAAAAAAAATGTGTTTTTTTTCAAACGTATTCGATGAAATAAAGACGCCAATTTACCCCCATACCCAGTCTGAACAAAATACCAATATATCATAAAGTGATTGACATTTTATGACAATGAGATATGGTAGCTTGGAAGAGCTCATCGAAAGCGATCCATCAAATTCTGTTTACATTTCCATGTCACTGCGTCAACAAGTGTGAGTCGATAACCAAGCGAAAAACAATTTTAACCCTGTCTTGTCGATGTACAAAGTCTGAACATATATAATATTAATTGGGACATCGATTACTTATTTGTCCTGCATCACCGGGTGGTGTGTTCGGTTTAAGGTGATGAGTGTAATCTTAACGGTTGGGGCCGCATTTTGCGTGAATGCGCTATCGGTTGGTCCTATGAAGTCGCTAGGTGTATTCTTTATTCAATATGAAAGAGAGTTGGGTGCAAGTGCTGGGCAGGCATCACTCGTGACTTCGTTGCTTTATGGAGCATTCTTTCTCAGTGGTAAGTGGAATCAAGTATATTATGTTGTGTGTGTCGCACAACCGTATTCAGCTCAGGGGCGCACTTTTAGTAGTATCTCATGACCGCGCAAAAGGCTCATTTCGTTGTTGTTTTTATTGTCGTGCTAATTGATAACAGTACATGATTTTGAATCCACTGAGAAAGGTATAGAACAGTGTTTCCCGACCCGAGTCCGCGGTCTCAAGTGAGTCCGCGGAGCGTTCGAATGAGTCCACAACGAGCCAGAAATTCACTGCGGACGGCAGACGTTTTTGCGAAATTTAACTATCAGCCAAGTTAGGATTTATGTTAGAATTTACATAAAACATAAAAAGCAAGTTTATTCACATACCCAGTCTGAACAAAATACCAATATATCATAAAGTGATTGACATTTTATGACAACGAGATATGGTATCTTGGAGGAGCTCATCGAAAGCGATCCATCAAATTCTGTTTACACTTCCATGTCACTGCGTCAACAAGTGTGAGTCGATTACCAAGCGAAAAACAATTTTAACCCTGTCTTGTCGATGTACAAAGTCTGAACATATATAATATTAATTGGGACATCGATTACTTATTTGTCCTGCAGCACCGGGTGGTGTGTTCGGTTTAAGGTGATGAGTGTAATCTTAACGGTTGGGCTCCACATTTAGACATTGGTACAAACAGTACTGGAGCGCAGTAATTGTTGTACGAACAGCTCAGATTTGTCGAATTCTCAAAAATACGAATCAAAACAAAATATAATCGGGCACTTTACCACGCACAGATTGTTATGATATTTTCTGTGTAGCATTGCTTTTATTTCGCCAACACAACCGCAGGTTACAATGATCACAATTTAATTAATAATAATAAAGCAAGGCGATGAAGATGTTTTTTCGATTAGCCAATATATTTCAAATATATTTTTAATGAGTACTAAATCAAGTTGTACTTTCTGGAAATTTATAGCAGATAGTAGGATTTTTCTAACGGTGATCACGAACTCGCAAGTTCGCAATAAATATGTTTCAAAACTAAATTTAATCGAGCAATATATTCTCACATTATTATGTTCGCAGATTGCCGTGGCATTTTGAGGAAATAATGCTTTCATCTTGACGTAAGTCGACGCAACCGCGACTCACCACGAACACAATTAAATTAATATATAAAGCCATTTTAAATTTTGGTTGTTGTCATGAATTGAATATTGTGCGACAGAAATGCAATTATATTCTAAAAAAGTCGGCTCTTTTAACGAACCCGTAATTGCAACGAATTTTGAGTACGATTACAATAAACTCACTTTGAGTCCGCAAAGGTTTTCGCCGATGAGAAAATAGTCCGCGACCAGAAAAGGTTGGGAAACGCTGGTATAGAACCTTAGCATGGCCCCTTGTGTGCACATAATTATAAATCAATGACTGAGAAGTTCAATAATAGTTATGAAGCTATAGACACGTGCACAATATCTTTCCGAGAATACTCTGAACAAACATGAGTAGAAATTTATAATGCCGTTCTACGTATACTTATCGACCATTTTAACAACCTTACTTTAGAGTGGAATAACTCTTTTATTTAGTTGAGTTACAGCTATTTTATCGCCTTCCAAGTTTTTTTACTATGATCATACCAGGCCTGTTATTGTTTGTTTTTAAGGGCCCTTTGCAACCATTTTGGCAAATCGGTTTGGATTCAGACAAACAATAATACTCGGTACACTTTTGGCATCCGCTGGTTCCATAGGGTGTTCATTCTCTCAGCACATTGCAGTCGTACATGCAACCATTGGAATTATGACAGGTATTTCTTATATATATACTCTCTCCCTTATATGTCATTTATTCGCGTATATATGTAATAATATAGTTTCTAGGTCAACTATGTAATGTGATATCCGGAGTTTACATTGGCCAGTATTACATTCATTCCAGTCGCCGTCGATTGCACAAACACGTTATTGTATTATATCAGGCGATATTTTGCTAAATTACAATTGGGGCTAGCTGCTGACGCTGTTACGGCGAAAATGACGGGCGATATGTTTTTCTGGAGATAGATTGATAGAAGTTTATTCATCATCCAGTCATTAGCCAACAAATCAAACAAAAAACGGCGATCCCGGAATATGTGCACCAAAATGGCGCACAACCTGAATCCTTACCTGGTACACATACTATGTTCATGTTGTGCTCCATCTTGGTGCACATACTTCTGGAGGTCCCAAAAACACAAGTAATAGCACTCAATAAGTAAAAGAAAACAATCGAGTAACAACGGAATTAGGAGGTCGGAAGGACCATACGGCCACTAAATCAAAACAACTCTCCTGGCATGAAAAAGGTTGACGGTTTACCTGTTATATTATACCAATTATAAATCATGTTAATTCGTTGTAACTAATAAACATGTAACAAGAGTAATGTGACACATACTACTTCTTACTTCTGATGTCCCGAAGTTCGGTATTAATAACTAAAATTACCCATTTTGACATTAAATTTTTCACTATATCATGTTTAGAACGCAATTCGAAAAGATGGCATTTTATCCGTTTGCATCTAAATTAGGATTAGAGTGAGCGTTAAATTGATCTGGCCTCAGGGTACATTTCACATCTTTGTTTATTTTGTTAAAATATACGTTTACCTTTTTACAGGTGTTGGATTTGGTCTTGTCAATGTACCGACTATAGCTCTAATCGGTATACGTTACAAAGAGAAGCGATCATTCTTTAATAACATTGTGACAATGGGGAGTGCTTTAACCGCAATACCTCTATCGCCTTTAGTTCAACTGTGGATCGACGTCTATGGTTGGAGAGGAGCTTTTCTTTTAATCGGCGGTGTTATTTTGAATGTAATACCAAGTTGCCTACTCATGATATCCACGAAAATGAACAAACAAATTGCACCTGCAAAACGAAGGCTGATCGACTTGAGTCTACTCAAATCTATAACTTTCCCTGCATATGCCGTGGCTGCCGGTTGTGACATGGCGGCAATGGTTGCAATCACTGTGTATTTAGTTCGATTCGCTCAGGATCGAGATGTTGGTAACTACATTGCAGCGTCTTTATCTTCAGTAATATCAATTGTGGATTTGACTTTGCGACCTATTTCTGGCTATATAACCACGTTGACGAATATAGGTCCTATACCGATACGAAGGACATACTACTTCTGTGGCGTAGCTTGCATACAAGCCCTTGTTGTGATTATATTTCCATTTACTCAAAGCATTTACGCTATTGTAGCTGTTACAGTCGCATATGCCGTGAGTATATTTTCATATTTTTTGTTATTGCTTACAGCTGTTTAGGTTTCCTCAGCCTTGGTATTGGTTGCACTAAATGTCATTCCCAAATCGGATTCACAAAATAGCTGATTGTGCAGCCGAGGGCTGACAAGTAGCTTGAGGGCTCTTCTGAAACTTATACTTTTTAACTTAAGTCCCCGCATTTACGATTCGAAATTGGATCGAAAAACAACGGTTCTAGACTCAAGAGCAGACATGGGCAAAGCACGGCCCGCGGGCCAAATCCGGTTCATTGGGTAATTCAATTTGGCCCGCCTGATGCTGCCACAACCAAACTGAAATCAAATTTTGATGTTTTAGCTGAAATAACTCAAGAAATTTGTTGACGATTGCGATTAAATTTAGTTTTGGCCAAGACTTATTGTTTTCCACCTTTGCTTCGTAGTACTGAAAATGGTGTTCATAAAATGTAACTTTTCACGTCACACTTTCATGGCCCGCCAGTCTAAGTACACAAAATTTTTGGCCTTTTGTTTAAAAAACGTGCCTACCTCTGCTCTAGCTAGAGTGTCCTGTTAATTATGCTACTAATTGCCGGCCGGATTTACAATAACTGGCAATGGTTTTCTATATGTGCTCGAGTTTAGCATAACTAAAACACTTTCACGCCTTACATTACAGATATGCATTGGATTGCGAGGCGCCCTTTCGATTACTATTCTCTCAGATTTATTCGGAACAGACAAACTCGTTAGTTCGTTGGGACTCAGAGCGTTCGCAGTGGGAACTTTTTCAGCTGCCACCCCTCCACTGATTGGACGCATTGTGGATTCAACTGGGTCATATGATGCGCCGTTTTACGCAAGTGCGATGATGTCTGTCATATCAGCTATTTTGGTATCTATGGTACAGATAATCATACTGAGGCGGGAGAAGGAAGCCGCTCGAAAGACGAAATCCATTAATGTGGATGAAACTGCAGAATACAAACTGTGAATACAAACGTTTTCCAAAAATCAGGAAACGACATTGAAAAGGTTGCTACTCCATAAAATAAAAATGTTTGTAGTACAGCGATTTAAATACCACCCTCATACGACAAAGAGGGCCATTGACGCCCAATAATGATGAAAATATGTAATTGTATTCTGTGAAAACATAAAATTTATTCTGTTCATGTTAATATCCAAATGTGTTCATAGAGTTGGCTCAATGGTGTAGAATTCACCAAGAGAAAAAAAACATATCGGATGATAGGCTTTAGTGATGGTAGTCGCATAATTATATTATATAAAATGTAAGGCAATCTCAACTCGGTTTCCAATATATTTTTCAATTTGAATGTATTTTTGGAAAATTATACTACATTTGTAATTATTGGAAGATAGAGTTTTCATAAATTGAAATATGCCACTCTTGTTGATGTTTTTTGATGATGGGTAATATATATTGTTATTATTTTTCAAACGCAGATTTGATTTGTGTCTATGATGAATGCATAGCGTTCAATAAATTCGAAGACTTAATGAGACTCCAGACGTATATATATACAAAATTACTCAACTTTAAAACTGCCTCGGCAATCCGAAAATTGAGACTTGACTTCGGACTGAAAAATAATTTTGGGCGATTCATTGAGGACAGTTTCCATGTTGACGTTGAATTTAATATGTTATTCACACTTGTGTTGCATAAATTAAAAACACAATAGCTTATATTAGCAAACACCCAAGTTAAATTATTGCCCGATTATTTCTACTTTAGTTCTCAAAATTGCGTTAGTTAATCGTTAGACAGTGAACTTTCACGTCTTATTCCTCGGCGCGTCTTTTGACTATGCGAACCGCTGTTAAAATCCACTAAAACTGACTTTTAGCCGCAGGGCCGGAGTTTCGAGATTATACTGGGGCCGAACGAAAAGTTTGGTATACCCGAGCAATAGGACTTGCATCCAACTCCGGAGAAGATAAACTAATTGTATATAATTTATATTATTCATACCGCTGACTGAACCGATCGACCGCTGGTCGGTTTCATTTTGTTGGCAACTGGCAGTCGGTAAACAGTACAAGAGTTTAATCATGAACTGTAAGCAAGTTGTCAAAAGTCAAAAAAACTAGTGGAAGTAAGATTGCTCGGGGTTTGATATAGATCACAACGGCCATCTTAATTTATATCATACGACTAAACTTTTCAATATATATATTAACTTTGCTTTGCCACATTTTCTATGCTACAAACCGGTTTTTTATTTGATTTGTATTTAATAAAAATCAGACTCAATTACGCAAACATAATTAATACGATAGATCAAGACATTAAATTGTGCTACGATAGGCAGAGAGTTGCAGTATTTCTGATATGAATATTAAAATTCAACCTATATCTCGTACTGGAATTGGATGTCAACATTTTCAAGTGCAATTTTAATATGCTCATCCATTTTTTCTGACTGGGCAACAGAAAAATAATTTTTCCAGTCTCCAACACCACCCTTTCGGAAAAATTTGATCTTTTCCAAATCACTGCCGGTCGCAGCATCTTGCATTACTTTAAACGAGCAACGTTTTTCAATTTCAGATATTTCAGCATCTGTTCTTTGCAGGCCGAGAAATTCAGCAATATCACGAACAATGACTTTAAAGTCTTTTTTCAGTTCTTCATATGCAATGAATTTTATAAAATTTTCATCTTTATATTGCATCCAACTTTTGATATGGTATGGATACCATTGTCCAGCAGGAACACCAGTCCATTGCTCGCCCTGCAACATTTGCTCAAGGTATTTATTGAAGTCATCAGTCTTCAGATTACTCAGTTCTGGGGCACAGGGAATATTTTGACTAAAATTAAAAAACGACACCAACGCGTCTTTTGGATTTCGGTAAACATAGATAACTTTAGCATCGCTTGATTTAATTTTCTCAACATTGATGAGCTCCGAAGGTAGATGTGTAAAATATATTCTAGAGCACGGTAAAGCATCCGCAATGGCGAACTTTGCCTCGGGTGGGCCGCTTTCTATTGCAACCTGAGCACCTAGTATACCCTTGCCTCTTGCATTCATAATCTCCAAGTAGTTTGGATCTCGGATAAACAAAAGTTGTTTCACAATCGCGCAGGTCCATGTTGTTCCACACTTGGGATAACTTGCTACGAAAACATCTCCTTTACGTGGTGTCCAATGTTCATAAGCATATTTTGCGGCATCCATATTGAAATTTGGTATTCCTCTAACATTTTTCCATACTTGAGGTTTAGGCTGGAAGGTTTTTTGAAATTCTTCGACTTCCTTTCCCTTCCTTTTAATATCATCCGGAAGGGAGCGTATAAACTCTTCCATTTTTATTATTTTTAAACAGAATAATCTGCTACAAAAATAAATCAAACGAATCTAATCAGTGCTTTGTGTATCGTCAAAAGAACTAACACGCTTCATAACTGTTTGATAAAGAGAAATACAGTTTATTATACACAAAGTGGACCTATGGGTTGCTAATTTCTTGTTGCTGATTTGTTCTGGAAAAAATCGCTTTTTATTGCATTTATAATTAATTTTAAATTTTCTGACCAATAGATATCTATTACTTTTTCAAATACCGTCAGAGTTGTACAGAACTCGATATTCTACCCATTTGGGATAGTGTATAGAATTATGGAATATGGGCATGAGATAAATAAATAATTTGACAATTGCAATATCATTGTGTTCTAAATTTAAAATATCGAATTCCTTAGTGATTTCCCAATTATTTTTGATTAATTAGTAACCTTTTTGAACAACTGAAACTGCTTATTTTGAGAGTATTTTTGCGAGTTAGAACGTAAAAACAGTTTTAAACATTCAAAATCATCATTTAGTACAAAAAAAAAGTACTCCCGAAGTATGTGAACCAAGATGGCGGACACCGGAACGTAGTATGTGTACCAGGTTAGGTTTAGGTCATAATTTCATGTGCAAATACTGCGGGAGTCACTTGGTTAGTCCCCGAACTCGTAATATAACTAAAATAAGGAAAATTGGAATGAAATTATGACCTCACTCTATCCCGTTACTAAGGCTGCTTTGATTACTGCAACTAACTAACCTGACTGACTAAACACAGAAACATGAATATTTCTGAAAACAAGAAGTCTGCTGAGATATCTTATTTATACCCCAATGCTTGTACAAAAAAGATTTTCCTATTTTTGGGCCTCAAAAATTAGTTACCTGTATAAATTTCTAAATCAACCGCAGAAAGTCAAAGTTTGTATCTACACTTATGTATTCAGTCTTGCCTAGACTTTTCATAAATTGTATTGTACGAACGGCAAATACTGATTCTGCCACGATTAAATATCCATACGCATTCATTATGCAGATTTAGTACTAGGACAAATAAACGTAGATTGGCAACACACAGTGCTATAACACTTCCAACGCGCTTCAGGCTTTCCAGTCAAAGAGAAGCTTCGGTCTAATGATTTCTATGTGAGTCAGTAGGCTGACTTCTAAACGCCTAATAGTCGATCTATTCACGCGCATTGTAAACAATGACTGCGCGTTTTTGGAGAAGTTGTAACGACTGCATATTGATTGATGTGGATTTTTATACTTCAACTTTTGCCTGCAACGACGTTTACTGCATGCCAATAAGGTTTATGGCGTAATATTCCCGCCTTCAAACACAGACACAGTGCTGCGTATTTGTTGACGTCTGGCGAGGATATTTCCAATGAATGTCGCAATTATGTTAACCCGTTAAGTATAGCCTGAATAGTACTGGGAATTGAGACGCGCATGCAGAGACTCGAGTACAATTATTATTTCTCAAAACCACAACCGAAAAATACAATGCGCAATGTATGTTTTAATATATTTGGGAATTGATGTCTTAATTGATTCGATATGTTTTCACTGTGATTGATTATATTGTAATTATGTCAATTTTAGAACAAACTTCAGTAGGCTTAATGAACTTAATTAAAGCCCATATATATGAAGTCGTTTGATATTGTTTTGTATTATTATTTCTCTTCAAATCTATATGCGAATAATTGATAAAATAACAATGTTCCAGAAATATTAAGCTCCCCCGTTTTAAAATTCAGGCAAGTTAAAAAAAATTGTTTGTCTGTGACACTTTTATGTGCCGAGTTTTGCTTTTTCGAATGTACTCTCGAAAGTACTTTATCTATTCACACTGCCATGTGACAGCTCTAGCCATAAACTTTCCGCGTAATACAATTTATTTTTCGATGTTTTACAAAGCCATGTATTTTGAGTAATAGGATAAGATCAGGGCGGCGTGCGGCGACCTATTAAACTGGTAGGACTTCCGGAAGTATGCGCACAAGCTGAACTCGGGGTAACTGGTAATTTCTTAAAGTTATCTTGTAATACTGAATCGTAGTTTTATTGCGTGAGTATTTGTACTCGTTTGGAAATGCAGCATCAATGGTCAAGCGACAACCAACAAACATTCTGGACGGCTCTGCCAATTTTATGGTAATATCTTTACTTTTTACCAAGTTTTCTATCTTTGGCGCCCTTCTTTTACAGCTATCTTACGAAAATAAGACTTAAACTGAATTTTAAAAATGATTCCAATATAAGAACTCCCCTTAAATACGACTTAATCAATAACGCGAATTTTTTTTTACCTAATCGATAGCAAGAAATCTCTCTTACACGTTTTAAAATGATTGATAATCTATCTTTTGCGGTTATTTTCAATAAAAACGTAATATCTATATATTTTGTATATAACATTCTCAAGTGCAATTTTAATATGCTCATCCATTTTTTCTGACTGGGCAACAGAAAAATAATTTTTCCAGTCTCCATCAATCAATAACGCGAATTTTTTTTTACCTAATCGATAGCAAGAAATCTCTCTTACACGTTTTAAAATGATTGATAATCTATCTTTTGCGGTTATTTTCAATAAAAACGTAATATCTATATATTTTGTATATTAGAAAATCTTGTATTCTCTACTTTGTAATTTTGTTTTTGATAAATGAAAATGTAAGACTTAATTTCGGGAAAGCACGGTAGTTGAAGACGTTTCAACTCAGAATACATTCGAGCTTCTCTTCACCCAAAAATGACATCTAATCACATTTACTAAATTTACGTCTGATTGCAAACAAATCAACTGCATTATCCAAGCCCTCTTTCAGCTTATCAAGTTATTTTCATGGCACATGAGGATTTCCACGCCTACGGTTTGCCTTAGCTTATTCCGCGGATCGACACAAGTCCCGAGGCATAAAGTTTGTGCATTACTCTTTCACAGCGATCAGCAGTTTTTCACCTTACTAAAAATACATCCAAGTTGTAGATTGAGCCAAAACAGAATTTCGGGGTGAGGAAAGACGCGATAACCAGAACTGTACCACCATCGTTATTGAACAGCAAGACCTTTGGAGAAGTCTATTATTAAATTCATAATAAATATGATTTGTTTAACATTTCTTCCGATATTATTTGCAGCGCGTCCGCAAATCGAGGATATTGTCCAAATCACAAATATGTCCTGGGTATTATGACCAATCTTGCCCCGACCACCATACAATCGCAAGAAAAAAAAACGAGTTGTATTCAGAAAAGCGAATAAATACAATCCTATCGGCAACAATTTTAAGCTACTGAGCCAATATAGACATTCGCGACAGCACTTCTTACCAAATAGCAAACAAAAATTCAGTTGCCGGGATTATACACCCAATTCCCGTGTATTTCGTATTGGCACTCGACTTGGTTGGCTGGTTCAGTTGTACCCATGCAAGGTAGTTATGAGTGCTATTTTGACCGTCGGCTGTGCATTTAGCCTAAGTGCGTTGACAGTTGGTCCAATGAAGTCGCTTGGTATATTCTTTGTTCAATATGAAAAAGAGTTGGGTGCAACAGCAGGACAGGCATCTCTTGTGAATTCGTTGGCGTTTGGGGCATATTTTCTTGGTGGTAAGTCAGAATTTTATTAAAGTAGTAGGATATGCCGGAATGCAATCGTTATAATATATATATGCATATATTAGTTTTTCTCATGCAAACTACGAGCAACTATAACTGATCATTGTTAGCGCATAATGCAGTGTATGGTGCGTTCCAGGTTGATTTAGTATTTTCTAGAATCAGATTTTGTGTGTAAATAAATAAGAAAAGTACAAACCCTCCTATGGTCGCTTCCTGTAGAAACCATGACTGTTTTAGTATTGGTGGTGTCCAAGTACGTGTCCGGAAAATTCGCCGCATTGGAAAAGAGCAATTTGCTGTAAAACAAGTATTTGTGATTAAAACAGTTATGTTTATAGAGTTAGGCAACCTTCGGTTGCTCGCGGGCCAAAATTAAGAGTTAATTCATTGGCGGGCCGCACATATTTTAGAAAATTGGAAACCGAACGGATAATACGTTTTATAATAAAAATTAAGCAGTGATACATCTCTCGAATAGAATTTAGATTTTTTGCTCATTGCATCTCATAATATTCTATTTGAATATTTTTGGTGCCATTGAACCCTTTGCACAACTTTTCTGCATTTTGTTGCCATTTGTCTGATTATAATTAAATTATAGGCCCATTAAACGAATAATTGCAAATTTTATACTTGTTAGATTATAATGTAATTTAGTCTACACGTGTCCCATAATAAATTCTGTTACCTAAAGAATATACCGGTAATCATCAAAACAGCTGTTTTGTTACTATAATTCAATGAGGCGTCGCGGGCCGGATTATATCACTCCGTAGGCCGTAGGTTGCCGACCGCTAGGTTAGGGTATGCTCTTAAATAACGAATCTTTTTTGAATAAGGCGATTTTTGCTATGCGGCGAATTCTCTAAGAATCGTCCAAGTATGCAATAGCTAACTTTTTGTATTCAGAATTAGCAATGAAAAAAACAAGTTTATAAAGTAAAGCTTGAGCAACCAACAATCTTGAAAAATCCACAACATGTTCAATCAATCATAATATTGCTCGGGAACAAATTTGCCAATTCGACTACTTTAGTGTTGCCATGTAATTGCTGTAGCAGTGAAGCGTTGAATTTGACGTTGAGTCGATTCACTACCGTCTGTTGCGTCTAGTATCGCCCAAAGCTCACTTTGTGTTATTCTCTATGTCTATGACAGTCTATCTATACTCTATATCTGGGGTGGACAACCTGTTTTCGACCGCGATCGACTAATCGGTAATGAGGTCATACACGAAATCGAATGAGTACTGGATATGCAGATCGACAACATGTTCAATCAATCATATTGCTCGGGAAAAATTTACAATTTTAACTACTGTAGCGTTGCCATATAATTGCAGAAGAAGTGAAGTGCTTATTTGTCGTTGAGATTGAGACGATATACTATCTTCTGTTGCGGCTATTACGCCCAAAACTCATGGGCGTAACTCATACTTAGTCTATACAACAGGGGTGTCAAACTCGCGGGCCGCATGAACAGAGTTTTTTTTTTATCTAAATGTAATACATTTTTCAAACCTTTTAAAGTAAAATTGGTTATCACACAGGAAACGACAATTTACTGAAAGTAATTTTGAAAAATTAAAATTTTTTTGTTTTCCTTTTGACCCAATTCTGGATACACCTCAAACTAGCAAAAGAATATGTGAAATAAAAAAAACTTCAGGGATTAAATGAAACGCAAAGTACATGAAGAAGAGGGTATTTCGAAAAAAAACGGGAGTTACAATATTTCTCAAAATTCTAAAGCAAATCTCGTTGTTTAATTTGTCATATTTCCATCATTATAATGAAAGAATACAATATAAGTAGACCTTATCAGAATAAGCTCAGCAGTCAGTATGACAAATTTAAAGATTTACTTCAAACAGAAATGTTTTATGTGTTCGTATATTATCATATGTGTTTGTATATTATCATGATTATACAACTACCTAGTTACTAAAAATCAATATCAAGCCCTATGTCACGTAATGGTAGGAAATGTCCCAAATGTGGCGAGAAATGTCGAGTTCGAGAAGTCAGTCATTTGTTTGTTTACTGATCTATACATGAAACGATAAATGTAATATTTTTGCATTATTGAAATTTATCAAACATTTTCAACGATCCAAATTAACCGATGATCATGTGACCTCGTTTATTAGAGTTGGTACTGTAAAATCATTTCAACCTGATATTAGTAGGCTGATGGCACAAAAGAGATGCCAAACGTTAGGACATATGTACAACATTGGGTTAATTCTGTAGTATTTTTGGTCTGTATATATATTTAGATTAAGTCATTTTTAGTGTATGTGTTATTCTTTCCTTATCAAAACTTTGTTCAGAAATGTTTTGGATAGTTGTACATAAAAATATTTATATGATTTTTTGTAATAAATACAATAAATTGCAATAATAGTGAAATGCGAGCAATTAATATGCAAATGGCATTCGGAATTTATAAAAATAACAAAGCTTTATTTGACTGTTTATTTAACCTCACAATATGTGTTACAAACTACACTTATCTAAAAATATGCTTCAAGTATACATTATCGAAATATATCAAAAACTGTTTGCGGCCCTTTGCACAATTCCCAAAATGCAATACGGCCCTCGAAACCCCATGTGTTTGATACCCCTGGTCTATACTCTTATATAATATATCATTGTGGCATGTACTTAGTCTCATGCTAAGCAATACCAGTATCTTTAGACGCATCTCCAATTACTTTTAACGTAAATGAAAGGAATGTGAATACAATCTTCGTGATACGATATAAAATTGTGCCCTCTTCGCCAATCGAATTCGTTATGTATGAATGCTGTTGCATGTTTTCCTAACTTTGCCGAAAAAACGCTTGCGGACGTGCTTTCATTGGCCCTGAACTGGCAGTATAGTATACCTGTTAACTGTTAAATAGTGTACAAGTCTCATTGCTAGGGCTGGGAATGGTTAACCGGTTAACCGATTTCATATGGTTAACGGTTATGATTTATTTTAACCGTTAACTGACATCAATGGTACCAATCATCTTTATACCGTACAATTTCGTCAAATATGATTACGTCATCGCAAATTTATCTTTCGCGGCGTTTGATTCAAAAAAATATTACTAACTGTGTGGGTAAGGAATCAATAAATGTGAAAAATAATGGAAGCACCAAGGTTGCTGATAATGAAAATTTACAATGACGAATCCGAATCAGTCGGTCGATTTCGAAATATATTGTTCACGATTTCATTGCAAAATCGGATATTCAATGTCATACAATGGGTGTGCAGTTGATGCCGTTTTTCTTTATTATATATATCTCGAAGTAGAATTTGCACATCGAACACTCAAAATTTGTCACATAAATGACGTTTAACAACGGAATCGGGTTTTCTAAAATATTTCCACATGCCCGAACCACGCTGCCTATTTTCTGCGGCATAGGCATCATGAAACTATCTCGATTCGTGAATAATTTTGAGCGATACCGGGATAGGAACACGTGAAATTGCTTTATAACCATTGTGACGTAACAAGCTGAAATTATAATTATTACGTCAAACGTCACGCGGCGGTTAACCGGTTAATTTTACCCGGTTAACGGTCAAAGTGTTTTCCCTAAAATTTTCAGCCCTACTCATTGCATGTCCTGACCAGGGTTGGTCGTCCCTGTGAAAGTAGTATCTGATCCATAATTTGTATTTTCATTGTGAGTTTTATTGCACAGCACATACTGTCACAATATACCTCGTAATTTCTCCATACGTCACATATCCGAAAAAATATATTTCCAGCCTATCGCGCGAGTAGAAATCGCACATTTCTGTTGCTGGGTTTATAAATTTATCTGTGTTGCCACGACAATCATTTTGAGTTGGTCGCTTCAACAGGCGGTTGTGTAAGCAAGTCGTCATCATGAGTGCGATTCTCACCATAAGCGCTGGGTTTTGCATTTACGCATTAACTATCGGACCTATGAGATCACTTGGTGTATTCCTTGTTCATTATGAACAGGAGTTGGATGCAACTACTAGCCAGGCATCACTTGTGACTTCGTTAGCTGTGGGGTCGGGTTTTCTTGTCGGTGAGTCTGAAGTTTAATTTTATAGTTAGATATATAATGAACAGTGAGTGACACAAAGTTGGAACATTGACAATAAATTGCGTAATAACCAGGGATCTTCGTTTACATTTCATACCAGACTTCCGTCGTCGTGTCTCCTCTGGCCTTTATAGATGTTTTTGTCATGGTCATCTCTAAAACTGATTCCCGAAATTGATGTGGCCTCTAATACCAATATTCTAAAATGTTAATTTGTGAAATATAGTCAATAATAATCCATCAAAATGTCGATAAATCAGATATGTTTGCGCCATTTTGACAAAGATTTCGTATCAAATTATCGTTATCCCGGGACAGGCATGGCGAACCATTTTAGTGAATAGGTCAACATTTTATTATATTTGAAAATAAGAATGTATATAAATGAACAATGTATGCACCAACTTGCTGTGAGATACTTGCTGTTGCATCTTTCCCGTGTTTTTCCCGTTGGTTGGAATTTTGTTGTTCGGATTCGCATGCATATTAACTACCGAAAAACGTTTATTATGATACAGCAAATCTTTCGACGATTTTGAAGGAAAAGTTTCCAAGGGAATTCCACATTTAGGGAGGGAATCATACTTTTTCGATCGGCTTTCAACCGCATTAAAGTGACTCTTTTATTATGTATTTTATTATGTTATGTAACAAATTTTGTTTTCCAAGCTGCATTTTGTTTGGGGAGGGGGAGCATAAACTAGTTTTCTTATTCCCCCAAAAAGACATTCCGCGCCCTCTTCTGGTTAATTGATGCACCTGCGAATGGGAACAGCAGTAACGAGACATGATGCGTGGAATGGAGCGTTGTAACTGCCTTCTGCCAATATCTGTGTAACCGATATATCATAGTTAGAGTAGTAGTCACCCATTATTAAAATGAACTACAGTCGGTTTTGTTATGACCTTTTTAGTACTAGTGTGTTATTTGCAACAATTCGTGACTTGGCGGGCCACTGAAGGGGTAACGTCACACGATTAAATAGACGTGACATTTTCGGACAAACATACTGAAATTCATAACTTAAAAATTGTTATCATCCAATTTCATTAATGTTTGGAGGGTCGAATTAGGGTAAGTACGAAGGAAATACCATTCATACTCACTAAACAAACTCTTGCACATACAGCCTTGATGATATTATTTTTGTTAGTGAGTATGAAATATGAATGATTACTTATCGGTTCTCGCAAATTTGTTGGTTCGCATTGACGTCATTCAATTACAGCTGTAAATGAAAACTTTTTGATATTACATATAGATGTCGACAGTATATTATTTGAGCCTTGGAAAATAAACATCATATTTTTGGCATTCCAGTACGCTCAATGCCGTAATTTAATTAAAACATATATTCAATTTTTTAAAGCCCCGACCCGACTGCGGGATAAGCCGAACTACGTGGTTGTGACAAATATTGACAAATCGAATATTTGATTTAAATGCTTCAACCAAGTTCAATAACTTTTCAAATAATAAAAAAAGTGTCTTGACAAAATATAAATCAAATTTTTTATTTATATATATTTTAGGTCCTTTCGCATCTATTTTGACCAATCGTTTGGGATTTAGACAAACCATAATACTCGGTACAATTTTGGCTTCTGTGGGCTTCATAGGATGTTCGTTCTCCCAGCATATTTCAGTGGTTCATGGTACCGTCGGTATTATGACAGGTATGATAGTTGGGCGCTCCCGCAGTATGCGAACCAAGATGGCGGACACCTAAACATAGTATGTGTACCAGGTTAGGGTTAGGCCATAATTTATTCCTTATTCTTATTTTAGTTCTATTACGAGTTTGAGGACCAGCCTAGTGACTGTAGTATTTGTACCTGAAATAACTCTAACCTGGTACACATACGACGTTCCGGTGTCCGCCATATTGACACAGCAATACCAAAGTATCCTACGTTTTAAATGTTTCAGAAATGTACTTATTGGATTCCTTTTTATTGTGGATCAGGGGCCATCTTTCAATCTGGGCTGTAAAGCTTGATTTACTTTTGATATTATTGTTATGTCCATGTTTGGGTTTGAAAAGCTGTACAGATTTTGAAAATGCTATTTTTTCCCCTTCAAATGTGATATAAGCTCATTTGGTTTTTACTCCAGCGAAATGATCACGCTGGAATATTATTTATAAATACTTCCACAGAGATTCAGCATAAGGGTCAAGGGTCAAAAACATAAATAACAAGTTTAGGTATAAGTTTATTCCGACTCCATAACCAGCATAATGGGCGATAAAGCAATTGATAGAAACAAAATAAATAAAACGGATGATAGAATCGGGATAGAAAATATTCTATGTCAGACTTTTATACTTTTTTCAGGTGTTGGATTTGGATTCGTTGGCGTTCCAACGGTAGCTTTGATAGGAATGCGTTTCAAAGAAAAACAATCATTATACATTAACATTGTGACAATGGGGAGTGCTCTATCAGCAATACCTTTATCGCCTCTTTTGCAACTGTGGATTGACATCTACGGCTGGAGAGGGGCTTATCTCTTGCTTGGTGGAGTCGTGTTGAACGCCATACCAAGTTGTCTTTTAATGGTGTCTTCAAAAATTAACAAGAAAATGACAAATGCTAATAGAAAACTAATCGATTTGGATCTGATGAGATCATATACTTTCCCTGTCTATGCAATTGCATCGGGTTGCGATATGGCAGCCATGGTGGCTATTGGTGTGTATTTAGTTCGATTTGCGCAATATAAAGAAGTGGACAACTATATCGCTGCATCTTTACCATCAATTGTTGCGGTTGTGGACTTGATACTGCGACCGATTTCCGGCTACGTAACCACTTTGACACACATCGGACCAATTCCAATAAGGCGAACATATTATTTTGTGGGTGTGGCATGTATCCAGGCTGTCGCTGTTTTCATATTTCCATTTACTCAAAGTGTCTATGCCATAATTGCAGTTACTGTAACATACGCCGTAAGTACTTTTATGTTTTATTTAATTAACTTGCTTGTGACGTCATTGTTACAGGGCCCCTCAATTAGCATGTGGTATCTCATCGTCTGAATCCGGCTCTGATTCGAACCTGCAGGTTGCCGGCGAGCGGACGGGCCCCCGATCCAGCTGCTTTTAGATTGTAGTAGGCCCGTGAGTTAGCTATATTGCATGTTTTTTCCCCTTGTTTACTCAAAGCTTCTCCCTGAAATATCGGATAAGCATTCCTGTTAAAATCTTATAAAATTTGTGTAGGTGGCATTACTTGGTATTAATTAAAGCTGAGTGGAAGTCGAAGTAAATTTTTTTTATTATTTTTTAAAATATTATTCCGGCAGCGTGTGCAGCTGCCAGAACGCAACATTTTGGCGTAGTTTCACGGCGATGTAAGGGGTAATTCAGTAAAAAATACAGAAAAAATTTGATTTAACATAAGTTCTTGTTTTAAAACAGGCGGTTTTTAGAACTGATAAGAAACAAAACCCTATTCGTAAGGCCATTCTTACTTGTAAAATACCTTAATTTATAGCACAAAATGATTGGAATGAATAAAATATTATAAATTTTATTTTTCCAGACTTGCGTCGGATCGCGGGGCGCCCTTGCTGTTACAATACTTTCTGATTTATTTGGAACAGAAAAACTCGTAAGTTCATTAGGTCTACGAGCTGTAGTAGTCGGAATCTTTATAATTGCAACTCCCCCGTTAATTGGAATCATTGTGGACTTGACTGGATCATACGATATTCCATTTTACGCTAGTTCGATGTTGTCACTCATTTCAGCATTTCTTGTTGCTTTTTTACAAATCATAACGCCTAATGAGAAACAAAATGGAATCCACTCAAAGGCAAAGTACTAAAGAAGACATTAAAAGTGTGGTCACCGAAACAACATCATCTACGTGACGTTAACATGCCCATATTAGACAGCTATTTCGCGCTAGGAACGTATGATAGAACTGTAGTAGCATTATTTCGTTTACTCTGTCGATTTATGTTATAGTTGGCATATATTTGCAACTTAACAGTAGTTCTGAATCAAATTGGTCTAACTACTTAACGACCGACATTATTTTCGTGTGGTTTTTTCGCGCCCAAATAATGGCACTTGATAAAAGTGGTATATATATATGCTTTCTATGTATTCTATTTTATTGCATATTCTATTTCGTATTTCTTGTCTTCACTCACTGCAAATTTTTTTACAGTTTTATTAGATATGCAAAATATAAACCGCAAACATGTTAAAACACATGTGCTGGTTAAGAACATGGAATTTGGTTAGACAATGACAAATCGAAAGAACAACACCACTCTAGTTGCTCCCTCAAGGAGTGTGAGATCGGTATGTTAGATGTTAGGTTCCAGTTAGGAGCAAACCCCAACTGACAGGTTTCAGTCCTTCAAAGGCAAACAAGCGCACAAAGACTGTGATGTCAATTATTAGTATATATACAGTATTGTAAAGTTACGCAATCGAATTGATCCAAATAACAGATACCGAAATACACTTAAACCCGTAACGCAAATATATATATGTGCTGACACCAAATTTCCCACTAACTAAAAACGATAAAACAAAGGCGATCGACACTTGAGCATGGGTGGTAATATGCATCAACTTTTTTGCATAAAACGTTGCATGAAAATATGGAGGAAAATAAAATCCGGTTTTGTTTCAGGCAAATAACACGCACTATTAACTGTACTCCCGTAGTGTGTGTACCAGGTTATGGTTAGGCTATAATTTTATACCGATTTTCCTTTTTTAGTTATTTTACAAGTGCGGGGACCGTATGTGTTAGCCAAGTTTCAGTCCCATTACACAACTTGAATTAAGGTAGGCGAACAAAATTAGTAGTTACCTCCATGGTACACACACTTCTGGAGCGGCCTATTAACAATAAGTGGTTAAAAACCATTGAAATACACATATCGTTATCTACTCGCTACTCCATTCCATATATATAACCAAGAATCTCCCCTAACATAGCTACTATTAAAATAATTAATGAAGTGAAACGATTTTTACGGCATATACGGCACTTTTGAACGCTTTTATCACCTATCATTAGTGGCTGTATTAATTATAGAATATTTGAAGGATTACCTCTTGATTTCACGTAGCGATCAAGCTCAACCTACTCTACACAAAACTACTCATAAGCAACAAACTTACTGAACTGCAACTGACTGAAAGGATAAAACAATTTATTGAAATCTATGGGTGTGTAGCATTTAATTCCACATAAAGTATTTGAATACTAAACAAAGCATATCATTTCACAGCAATAATTTTAAAAAGATTACATATTTTCAATTTTGATTCGGACCTGAATGCGAACTTATGATTTCATAAAATTACTCTTTATGAGAAAAATGTTCTCATGCAAAAATTGTCTACATTGTCCAATAACAACGGTTATCATAGACACCACCTTTATGGGCTTTGCATAACTTTTTACAACGATGTTTACTCGGACTTTGCTTCATAATGAGTAAAACATCAGCCTATTTACAAGAAAGTCAGTCTTTTCTATGTACAGACTCTCATGCACTCCGGCAATTTTCAAGTACAAATATAAATATACAGTATGTAGAAAATGTATGAAATGATCGATGCAAATATGCCCAACAAAAACATCAATTCCAGCATCAATTGCCTAAATTTAGGATGCTGTGGACCTCCTTCAGCAGCAAAGTGTGCGCCTTCCTTATTTTTGTGTGGATACGGAATATCTGGAATATCTTTTCCATCCAATTGTTCCAATTCAAAATTCCAATTGTCATCTCCCAAACAATATGACCCTAAATATATAAGTATTAGACTTTAAAAAATAAACAAACGCATGTGCAACTTTGAAATTTATTGTGACCTACTTATTGAAATCAAGTCAGTATCAACAATACTGGTAACAATGCTCAAAAATCCAGTAAATTACATGGTATGAAAGGGCATGCACCTAACTATCAATGGTTCTCAGTCATCTGCTATCCAGACATTGGTTATTTTGCGGTTAGGAGTTTTATAATATAATAAAGCACTCGACAAGACAATACAAAATCCCTATCACTTAGACAAGCACCGTTTGGCATGTGGATGTTCATAAAGTCTTATTACAATTAAAAAAAATGATGAATTCAACTTAAATACCGTAGTCTGACTAATATTCATTTACAGTCCCGAACCAACGCTCATTAATTTGGCTAAAATGAGTTATGAAATTAGTTTCATTATACAGCAATGTTGTTGGAATATTTATGATTATGACAAATTCAACTTACAAACCCGCGAACCAGTTCCCAGGAATTTTCTTCCTGTCGGTGTCAAGATCATTAAAGGGTAGAAATACTTAAAAATCGCTGGTGTTTTATTCATCATTCCTATTAAACTGTTAAACCATTTATTTTCATCTCTGGTCGTCAGAATTACCTGTAGATTTCAAAATTTTAATTTGTTATACTCCTTGATTATCAGATATCTATATATCTAAATAAAAGTCATCAATCATGCAATTGACACAAATATTAAACCTTAATCTATTTAAACTAAAATCACCTTTGACTCTGGAAATGCCCTCGATATGTCTTCCCAAAAAGCAATTACAGGTCCATCAATTAAAGCGTCAACATTCTTTAATTCTTCTCGAATTTTATCGTCCGTAATTTCTCCGTCGAATAACTTATTCCATAGATCAGGAAATTCGAACAGTTGATAATCATAGTCGTATACTTTATATCCCAGTATTGTCAAAGCCTCCGCCAAACTTTTTGTACCTGTTTTCCAGAATCCAGCACATATGATTTTCATTTTAACGTATTGCAGTTTACACGGATATAATATCTACATAATATGTAGCCTACAGTTCTCGACAACATATTATACAACGTCATCGATCGTTGTCTGACAGTACTTCCACAGAGAAAAGAAACCGTGAAGGAATCAAAATGAAATTAAAAATACTAGCCATGCTTCGACACTGTGTTTCCTATTGCTCAAACAGCGGAACCTCAGTGACCAAAGTCTGAATACTATATGATGGATAGTTTTTTTTCTGTTCACAGTTGCTTATTTTTGGATCATCGTGTACCAAATGAATGATCACGGTTAAGTTTGTTTTCTTCCTTTTATGTAGTCTATTTGGACAAAGTACTGTACTAAGTAAGTACAATCTACTGTTTATTTGTATTGAAACTTTTACCTAGTAAGTATAAGGAAACTATATTAATGGAAGAGATTGTGTTGATATTATCCATGTTTTAATTTATCTGAAACATTCTGGATCAATAAACGAGCTGCAGAACAGATATACAGAAACAGATATAAAAAAAGAATAATTTGTATAGCATAATTTGTATTGTGAGAAATATATAAGCCTATACCATGTGTAACAAACCGAGACGAAAGATCGTTAACAGTTACTTCGCTCCGTGCGCGTTTTCTACACATGAAGGGACAATATGACTTTTTACCCTCATACAACATGCCAGTCATTCATATATTTTCAAATTTTATAGGGTATTATGAAGCAAGGGCATTGCCAGTTCCAAATTGTACAAAATTTACAAATTTTTTTGTATAATGACGTAATACGACGCTTACTCGTGCCTTTTGCTCCGAACAAGACTAGATAAAAGCAGCCACTGATATATAACAATATATATCCTGAAGAATCTCTCTACAGACTCTCTTCGCAGTCGAAGTTATCCAATTCAAGGTACAAGCGCGAGTTTTCATCTATCTCGGTTGATTCATTTGATGAAAGAATTATTGGTAGCAAGTCAGACATTTCAGTTTTCAGTAAATTATTCAAGAGGTATGTGCTGTGGAAATAAAGTAAAAATTTATGTCCCACTCCAAATGCCGCGAAATTGCATTTCAAAACAAAATGTTCAATTTTTATTTTACAAGATAAACTATTCAGGGGTGGCCAACCTGTTTTCGACCGCGATAGACTACCATCTTCAAAATAGCTCGGGATCGACTGATCGATAATAAGGTCATACACAAAAACGAAGGAGTACTGAACATGCAGATAACTGCACACACGCATACAAAAAATTCCCCGGCTGCCAATAAGCTCGGCTCTAGTTCTTTATATTTTTACGCTCCATTCAATTTGTTAATTTGATTATGTAATTGTACCCGGAGTAAAT
Organism: Styela clava; assembly: GCF_964204865.1. Lineage (NCBI taxonomy): Eukaryota > Metazoa > Chordata > Ascidiacea > Stolidobranchia > Styelidae > Styela > Styela clava. The sequence continues at coordinate 8,672,615 of NC_135258.1, read as the reverse complement.
GTTTCATAATTTATTTAAGATTTACTCAAATCATACAGATCAGATCTAATGCCTGCTTAATTTTAAGTCGTTGAAAATTCCTTATAAAACATTGCCAAGTATCCATGTGATATCTTAGCAGCGAAAATAAATATTTTCAAACTATAAATGTTACATGACTGCTCAAACTTCAGTATATATCTAATTTATAATTTCTTCCGATTCTTCGCTCGCGTGGAATTAGAAAAAATTCGGCATTCTGATGCCACTGCTACCGTTGCGAATAAAATTTATCGCACTACTCTTGAAGTGAGACAATAATTTTCCCGTACTGCAAAAGTCATTGTAGGATCGTTTGTCGATCAAGACTATGGATACCGAGTATGACTACTTACAAGTATTCAATTCTTATCCGATTCATAAAATTCCGGTTCTCGATTCTTCGACATATCTTACCGAGAAAACATACCCACCGAAGCAATACCAAATGAAATCAAACTAGAGAACGATGTCCAAATATATGGACGGACAAGAAGGCCGAAACTAATTAGTATGGGTATCCAATCTGGAGACAAAAGCACAAAAAAACGAATCCCTCAGAACCCACAGAGATTTTAAAAATAAATAAACGTAAAAGCCTTCTAGCGAAAATTATATATATAGTGAAGTTCGCGGCGTAGCAGCTCAACATAGCAGTAAAGCAGTTTATACATATATGTGAAGAAATTGCCACAAAACGTTATACATTGTTTGCAATCAAAGTTTTGACCTCGAGAATAGATTTCGATGCATTGGAATCGATTCTAGTCGATTCCGCGAAGAATCGATTCTGTAATCGAATCCGGACTCGATTCCGCCATCCCTAATCAAGACACAAAACAATTGGCACGTTTATTACTAAACTTTGGCAGCGGCGAAACTTGCATTTGTTACGTAATAATATGCTCTATCGGACTTTCCAAGACTCAAATATGTATATCATGGGTGTGCCACCTTTTTTACAGGCGGGCCAAATGCAAGTAACTGGGTGAAGCCGCGGGCCGCACCTAGAAATTCTACCTACGAAAGTCTCTGAATACGAAAAATTTGTAGTTTTAATTCGGTATTTCTCTATTCTTTCTTCTTACCATGTGTACCATAAATAAGGAACGGAATTAATTTGTTCCAATCCTCATCATCGTAAGTAGAAAATTACGTAAGTACGGACGCTCTATCTGAAAATGCATTAATCCGTTCAAAGCCCCACAAAACACGGACGTAATATTTGACTTGGCTAAGCGAAGACCGCGGAAAGTGGGAGGACGGCGCTCGGGAGAAGTGAGAGGAGGGGTTAAAATTTAAAATCTAAGAAAGAACGTAATGTTCGAAATGGATCTCACGCACATGAAATTCAAAATTAGAATTTATTCTTTTTATTTTGCAGTTTTATTTATTTTTTATTTAGTTTTAACTGCTATCATCGTCGTTGATTGAGTAAAACGTAAATGTAATTACGTATCATTGTCATTGTCAAATGAGTGAACCTGATTCCCAAATTCCTAGTTGTCAATAAAAGAGAATTAAGACCTTAAATCTATTATTTTGCGAATCGGCGCTGATTTGGATATTTTATTTCGTCTGTAATGATTTTATTTTTGATTATAAATTATCACCGTCAATTTAAACTGAACGATATTGTCATCAACGACGCCGTGATAGATACCAAATAATATCTAACAGCTATTTATTACGCTCTAAATAGCAAGAAATGAAAATATTTTTCCTAATGTTCCGTCACTATCGAAATGAAAACAATTAATTACAACACAACTTGCTTTTATATTCATTGCCGAGGCCGCACAAACTACCTAGACAAAATTGAAATATACGATAATATTTATAAAATATTTTGAATTAAAAACATTCTTGACGTGTTATAAACACTTTAAATCAGCGCTAATTTAAACCCTTTCATGCCGACTGTAATTTACTGCCGCGCCGCACACGACTGCCATCGATTACAATGAAAAATGATATAATTGTAAAATGTTTTAAATCCAAACGTTGACGGCGGCGCTAGGATATGTGCGCCATATTCGGTATTCTTACAAACACAAAAACGATAATCGAAGTTCGCGATATTCAAAGAATAAATTCGAATTGGATATCGATGCTTCGAGCACTGCATTGAATTAACCTAAAAAGAACAAATGTCACTACACGCGTTTTTTGTTTTCAGTCTTTCGTATGTAGAAAATCTTACGTTAGTCACAGCAATATTTTTACGAAAGGAATTCTCGTAAGTTAGATTTTTTCGTTTCAAGAGTCTTTCGTAGGTAGATGCGAGCACAAAAATTTTGTTTCTTTTTGTTATTGACCTTACGGCATTGCCCGGGGTCCTGGAAGAAATGTTGAGTTAAAACGGAAAAAAACTCGAAATAAATCTGCTATTCAAATTTATTGTCATATCGACTTTAAACGAATTCAGTGATAAAAAAAATACGCTTTCATAACATTGTGTATTTTCCATCAGGATCTTTCTAGCTAGTTTCACTGATAAGACAGTGGCACTCGGGTACTGGTATAGGCTTTGAGACGCAAGGAGATTGAAATTGCTTGCACGTTCCAGAATAATTAAACTAAAAGCTCGTTTCGCGGGCACATCCTTTAAAATTAGCACTTCCCCGCGGGCCGCACAACTTTTCTTTGCGGGCCGCAGTTTGCACACCCCTGCTGTATATGTATATATATGCTATCGTATTTTGCGCATGTACAGTATATACTGTATTCCTTTTCTTTTAAAACACACAACAAGCGCTGCTTGAAACTGGTTGGAGACAATTTTGGGGGGAATGTTATTAAATTAACTTAACATCAGACGCAATCGACTACTCAGGACGTGGCGATCAACTATTCGAGACGTGGCGATCGACCACCCCTGAACTATATCATTAAGACATTTGATTTGGGCATATTATCACCTCATTGCATCACATGTAAGCGGACGTAAATAATATGTTCGTAATAAGGACAATATCTCTGGACTTCATTTAATGTGGAGTTCCACCGGGTTCCACGATTGGCCCGCTGTTGTTTTTATGCTTCATAAACGATCTACCTTCTGCTTCTACATTTCATTCAACATAATTGGCAGGTGATAAATCTCTGCTAAAACCAATGACATTGGCTAAAACCTAGTTGATCGCAAATTTATGTCCAGTGGCGTTTAATTGAAAAGAATATCACTAACTGTATTAGAAAGCTTCAAAAAATGAAAAAAATAATTGAAGTACAAGTATTGCTGATTATGAAAATTTACCAATGATTAGTTCAAAATCAGTTACCGGTCGGAATGTATTGTTCACAATTTTATTGCAAGGGCGTCTATTCAATGTCATTCAACAAGTGCGCATTATGTCACAGGAGGTGACCGTAAATTTGAACCCATGTGTATATCCGCAGGTTCAATCTATATGCGGATGCTAAAACTCATGAGTTATGGTTAGTATGGGTTAAAATATCCGTAAAACAAAAAAAAAATGCAATTGTCATGGGTTCAAATGTACGTGGGTTCAAATGCAATGAAACCGTCACAGGAATATAGCTATAGGTGACCGTACATTTGAACCCACGTACATTTGAACCCAACGACTAACAACCCACGTGTATAATATATCCGCAGGTTCAATCTATATGCCGGTGCTAAATCCCATGGGTTAGGGTTAGTATTGGTTCAAATATCCGCAAAACAAAAAAAAATCCATAGGTGCAATAGTATGCAGGTGTAATTGTCGTGGGTTCAAATGTACGTGGGTTAAACTGTACGGGAATCGGAACATATTATTACCATTTGACATTCGAAGTGGTGACGTACGCTGAGAATTAAAAAACACACTATGATGGTACGTACACCTGGATCACATGTACATCGTACGCATAGGATGTACATCGAATGCTAAAAGTTATAAGTATAAGTTTCATCACATAAGTATAAGTTTTATCACATAAATGCCCATTCAATTTCACAATCGGTTCACTAAAATACTACCGTATGTCCGAAGTAGGCTTCAAATTTTATGCAGAAAAGCGATTATGAAACTCACTCAATCCGTGAATAACTCTTAGCGATACCAGGACAAGATCACGCGAAACTGCTTTTGATCGGTTAAATAACGGCTATGTGTTTTTACTGAAATTCCCAACCTTAGAAGAAGGTGGAAGCACAGATGCAATTCTAATTTCATTTTGAGCGCTTCAAGATGCCTTTCTTTGCGGCAATCAAGTTCAGACATCGTTTGGGTATGGAGTCGATTGAAATTTGGAATGGTCGCGGAATAGTAAGACGTAAAAATGAAAATCATATGTGCTGGATTCTGGAAAACAGGTACAAAAAGTTTGGCGGAGGCTTTGACAATACTTGGATATAAAGTATACGATTATGATTACCAACTGTTTGAATTTCCTGAGCTGTGGAATAAGTTATTCGATGGAACAATTACCGACGACGAAATTCGGGAAGAATTGAAGGATGTTGACGCTTTCATTGATGGACCTGTAATTGCGTTTTGGGAAGACATATCGAGGGCAATTCCGGAGGCAAAGGTGAGTTTTGGTCAAATAAAGTAGTCTATATTTTTGCGTCGGTTGTGTGATATTACTGTATTCAAGTATTCGGATTTATAGCGTATATCTTTAGATATGATAGGATTTTTCATAATTATCTCGGGGGAGGAAAACCAAAAAGACAGCTTGTACCAGGCCTCTCATCTAGTTTCCAGTCTATGTAAGGTATGGTATGGGATTAGTTAAACAGGTATTTGTTTTCAGATACATGGACTTGATAGTGGACTGAGTCGTAACCAACCTCCAACCACCTGTTGTAGTGTTTCGATTACATGAACCGCTCTATAGTGGCGAGGAGTACAGCAAATCATTGAAAATAATTATCCCCTATAGAATTTGAACCAGCGAACCCATGCATGGTAATCAGAGGTGCGATGCAAGAGTATTCCTAACACTTAGAACAATGTGTAATACGCCGAGCCGAGATACCTCCTTGCTTTGCCTTTGTTGCATTTGGGCAATCATCGACTATATTCCTAAAGCATAGGGAGACAAGAAAATGCACTTTATTGTAGCCTCAAACAATATAACAGCTAACTTGAATACAAGGAGTTCTTAGTAAATGGAATTGTAAAATTTGCAGGTAATCCTGACAACAAGAGATGAAGATAAATGGCACAATAGTTTAGTTAGAAGTATTGATACGATTCCAACGATTTTAAAGTATTTCTTCCCTTTAATGAGCGTGACACCGACGGGAAGGACATTTTTGGGAGTTGGTTCACGTGTTTGTAAGTTACATTTATCATATTTATAAATAAATTAACATTACTGCTGTATAGATAAACTAATTTCATACACTAACTTAGAATGATTCCTTCCAAGTTCTACTTGCTGTAATTCTTTTTAAAGCATTGTTGTGGTCCGTTATGATGCCTCCTTGATTTCAGTAAATAGAAAGTAATAACTTTCAAACTTTTTACACCTGTTCGTATATATAAAGTGTAAAACTTTTATATTTAGGGTCCTATTGCTTTGGATCCGGTTCTCCTATGTCTATGAAAATAAGTCCTCAACTACAGAAACGAAAATTCCGCCAGCATAACTGTTACGTGACTTCTTCGGTTTCAAAGGATAAGCTGCTCGTTCTGAATATTGGAAGTGGGTGGGAACCATTGTGCAAATTTCTCGGAAAAGATATTCCTGATATTCCATATCCACATAAAAATAAGGATGGTGCACATCTTACAACTGATGGAGGTCCACAGCATCCTAAATATAAGCAACTGAAGCTGGAATTGATGTTTTTGTTGGGCATACTTATATCAATCATTTCATACATTTTCTACATAATGTGTATTTACATTTGTACTTGAAAAAGTTTGTTGAAAATTGGCAAAGTGCATGGACGTCAGTAAATAGGCACAAAGCGATGTTTCATCCAATGATGAGGTCTTTATTCACTAACTCATTCTTAATAGATTGGATAGTATTCATAATTTACGTTATCTGTTAGTGATATGAAGGATAACTGTATTTTTTCTATATGTTGATACTTTCATAAAAAAGTTTTGCAAACAATATAAAAGTGGTGGCCATGGTCTTTGTTGTTATTAATCATTCATTTTAGCATTGTAATTAATTATTGGTATGTCATTTTTTGTTGACTTGTATCTTCAAGTAGGGTTGAATTCACTTTATCATCAAGTGTAACTGAGAATAGAAGAATTTGTTGTAAACTTTGCACTTACCGTATTACACTCTAGTTATTTAATGTTTGTATTTTATTATTTAAATAAGGTATGCAATATTAAATTTCAAGTATTATTTTAAATCGCTTTATGTGGTATAAAAGTGCGATTTTCTTATAAAACAATTTTATTGCATTGAACGCATAACTCATTAATATTAATTTAGAATTGCATTATATGTAACTCCCTCCTATTTAGAAAAAAAAATGCAATTTTTTAGCTTCTCATATTGCCAACAATATGAAAATTCTATCATTTTTCTCACAATCACCTCAAAATCATTTTGTAAATTGAAACGCAAGCTTCAATGTTCAGTAAGAAATCTTGTATGTGGATACCAATTTATTACTCCACATGTATGATGACATTATTAGGCTCACAAGCTCAAAACCAGATTCTGATTGGATTTTTGTTTTCGCTTGTATCTGTATATTCTATGTCACAAGGCGTAACTGCTCTTGTAGTACTTTTGTGTTTCATGTTTAAACTTCATTTGAAGTTTTGCAAACTTTTGTGAATTTCCATCATGTCTGTGCTTTGTACTTTTTTATACTAAGGGGGTGTTTAAAATATATTTAACTTATCTCAATTCTCAATCATAGCACTATAACAGAGAAAGTTTGTACTAGTACAGTAGTAGACTATAAAATAAGTTAGAAGTCCCTCCTTGGGAGAGATGAACAATGCCGCTTGGTTGTCTTGAGAATAGTCGGACATTATTAGTGCGGCACCTTCCATCATGTTTAAGTTCAAAAGAAAAGGAAGAATTGTTGAAGTACTTTGGTGCATTTGAAGTACGGGTGATGCCCAAACATGGACGTTTGGTAAGAAATTTTCTTCTGTTTCAAATTTCTTGATCCATTTATCTAAGACTTTAAAAGTACTTTGTTGGGAACATGACTGCTTGGACAGAGATATTTGTGTATGATCTGCTTACCTTACACCATGTAGCCTGCAATGTTCTATTTCGACATTGATCGAAATTAGTTGTAGGTATATTCTCATTCATTACAATCTGACTTAAGTTTATAATCGATGGAGCATCCCGGACAAATTATACAGGAATATAGAATCCCGTTATTTTGACAGTTGGCATTACTGATTGATATGATAGAGTGCTTGCTTCACATTTAAAATCCTAAAGCAAAAACCTGGATAATTATTGCCATGGTAACTGGACGAGGAGCCGTTTTGGCCACCTGAATAATCAGTGTCTTTTTTCCTCTCCTCTGGATAAATATGATCAGAATAAAATCAACTCCATATTTTAGAAACACACTGCTTTTGCTACATTTGAGGATCATATCAATGCGAGAAAAGCAATCGACCGACTTCACCAAGTTGAAATTTTGGATTGTGTACTCAGTGTTGAGTTTGCAAAGGAGCAACAGATCAGACTAGCTGACAAAGAACAAACTGTTGTTGCGGAAACTGAAGATTTGCAAGAAAAAGATCAATGTGATGACACAGGCAAATCATCTTTGAGTGAGATAAAATCAACCAATTATTATAATGGTATGTACATTCAATGAGTTTTACATCTTAACTTTTAAAAGTTGGTTTTATTGTAGCAGTGACATATTGTAATATATCACCTGAACTAGTCGGCTGTCTGAATTAAAGCTAAATTTTTTAATTATTAAGATGATATTAACCTATGTAGTGATCCAAACTTGAATGCTTAATTTTGGATGAGAAATGCTACAGAGGTGCACCATAAAGTAAGGGAGTCACAAAACTGGTCAAGCATTTTTTGATTATTGGAAACTCAGTTAGTTCTGGAAGTTATGGTTTTTTTTTACAGTTATGGTTACGCAAGACTAACTTAACTGCCTTTTCTTGTTCTATGCCTTTACACAAGTGGATCTGTAAGTGTATAATGCAAGGATGCTGTAGCGAGAATAAAGATGACTCTTCCATTGAGTTTCTTCACATTTACAGACATACTACCTCCGATAGCTCCTCATTTTGGTTTGAAATATCCTGCAAATCCTGGTTTGAAATATAAATATCCATCTCCTAATGCTGATATTCTGATCAACATATGCTCTGCTTTTTTGACTGTACCAAGACTATACACTCAGGTAAATAGCTATTATTATTTTGGGCTGGCTTATCTGGGTTGGCATCACAGATTACACATCTTGGTTCAAAAGTCAATTGTCAATTGAGATATATGAAAAGGATAAATTTGCTTCATAAAGTGATTACATTTTTCAAAATATCTAGACTCTTCATTTGATGAATAAGATGAATCTTGTGCCTCCATTCAATCCTGCGACAACTGTGCCTCCTATGGTAAGTAAGAGAAATATCACGTTTCAATTTTGGCAATGGGATCAACTAAATAGTTAACAGAAACATTCAACAAACAATGACATCTTTCACAAATGGGTATCAAAGTTGAAAACAAATTTCGTATCTAAACTATTATAAAATATTTGAAAAAAGCCTGGTTTGCTAACAGCTTGGTGCCAGCAGCTGTTTAATATTTGTCCAAGACACTGCAGATTTTGAATTGTCCTTGTTATTTTGATCTCTTTTACAAAATTAGGTCAATATTACAACGAGAATATCGGTTGGAAACCGAAGACTTATCGATCGATAGTTAGGGGATCCCCCAAAACAGAAACTGCAGTTTCGATTCATCCGCTCTTGTAACTTGCGCGCTGCGCATCGCACACACACACTCGGCGGGTTTCAAAATTCTCTCGCTTTACAAAAATCTAGATCACTATATCAATAATTGATTGATAACTCGCTAATTATACGACATAATTCGCCCAAAATCAATAGGCTTCTGGTCCGAGATAAGATGAATGCACATGCAAAATCTGGAGCAGATTCAATCTCGCTTTCGTGAGATATCGCGTGCATCTAACAGACACACAGACAGACAGACATACAGACAAATACCTATCAATATACTTACCGATCTTAAGATCGATAAGTAACCAGTCAAAATATAATATATTTTGAATTTGGGAGAGACAATAATGCAGTGCTTCATAAGACATTGCACTTCGCATTCCGTGAAAAGTCTTATAAACTTAAACCGCCAACGAACAAAAAACATCAAGGTACATTTAAAATGTTACTTTTTCTCTAAAGTTGCCTATTTTTGTGCCCAATTTTCAGCTTGTTGAACACATACAAAAACTGTGTAACCTAAGTTATAACGTACTTGGAAACAAACAAAGTAATAACACCGATATTCCAACGGAACCTGATAAACTCGATGTTGTTGAAATGTCAGAATCTGAGTCAGAATATGAAAGTGGCGAAGATAGTGAGTACGAAAATAAGAGTAACAGCCCAGAACAGCATGGGATAGCACGAAGTAATGCATTCTGGAAATATTTTTGCAGAGTTAATATTCCCATTTGCTATGATAGTGTCGAATTTAATTATTACTGACATTGTTGAACCATAGATGAAAAAATAATATTGAGAATATTATTATTTTAGCAATTCATATTTTGAATAAAGTTTGAAATTATATCTAAATTTTATATGTAGTTGTTAGAAATTTTTACAATTTACTCCAAGAGCAGGGGGCCGAAGGGTGCAGTTTGCCCATTCCTGTCCTAAAACATTTGCTTTGGTATTATAGTTAGTCTTGTAGTTGTCTATTTCAGTTTGATAAATCTCAAATACTCACTGAATTTTTTTCGGTTTTCTTGTCTGCATTTCACTATAGGTGACCTAAATGTATGCTTTAGTTGTCTATTTGATTCAAATCATTCATGAAAGTGAATATAAGTAACATATTAGTAGCATATTTCAGACCTATTTGAGAGTATCAACTTTCAACTTGTTTTCTTGTGTCATAATTTCATTTTGTGCCGATAATATTATTTGCCATTATTAAGATGATGATAAAACTGTGTCATTAAATATGAATGTACCTGAACGAGTATTAAAGGCAAGAAAACGTAGAAAAGAGAAGTCTCTAAAAGTTGGAGAGAGGAAAAGACGGAAGTTGAAAAATTTGATTACAGATAACACGACTTTGAAGGTGAGCTTCTGATCATAAACTGCAGTGTGTTCGGAAAATTATGAATTTAGAAATTTGAAGTCCGTTCTTGTTTTTCATCTACGAGCTAACCACCAGAGTTGGCGACAATGAATTGACATCGATTTGGGTCCCCATTCATGATTGATTAGACTTGGGTGGCATGTGACCTGACTTAACGTTCAAGTATTTCTACCGGCACTGCTAACCCTTAACTGTAATCTGATTAAGGTGAAAATTGATTGTATTTTCTAGTCCTCGACTCTTGTTGAAACTGTGGATCGAAGCATAGCATTCGAAGAAAGTACCGTCGATATGATAAAGAAACCAATAGATATCAAGGTATGTTTTGGTAAAATTAGCTCTTTAGTTTTCTCCAGATATGATTATCATGCATGGAAATTGAAATGGGTACTTGAAATACGGGGTGCAATATGTATACTATTTTTAGTAATGCAAATTTAACATAAAACTATTAATACTGTTTGGCTTTAATTTGCGTTTCATGTTTGATTGATGATCTCCCTCGGATCGTCCGATAATAATTATTGGAAAAAAAATCATATCCGATGAATATTTCTGCTAGTCATTCTCTAAGCCTTTTCTAAAAATTATTTCTTCGCTGATGCCGATTGTTCTGATCAAGTACCATTATAATATTACCGAATTTCATTATTGTTTTTATCGGTTAATTCTCTTATCATATTTAATTAAGTTTATAATTATAACCATACTTATAGTTGCCTTCTGCTCTCGATATTTCTACACAAGTTCAAGAAAGTAAAAAAGATGATCTACCTGAAACTGAACTAGCTGTAGGAGTCGATCATGCCAGCGAGTTGAATGATACCCAGACTGAAGGATTTGGGAGATTGCTGCCAGTTAAATCAACCGGCGAAGATGATGATAATACAGCTGATAACACAACTGAAACAGGTGAATCTTCTCATCTTGACTCTGTAAAGCGGGGGTTCTCAACTGGGGTGAATTTTGTAAGCAAAAAAGGGTGGCTATGGCTGGGTAAAAGATTGTGAAGTTGAATATTTATCATACTGTAAACAGACCATCTAGCCTTGTTTGAAACACTGTGCGCAGTTGAGACTGCAATTCTACTTTCAAATTTGCTGAGGTATAAACGAGAGAATAAAGGTTGAGATACCTTGCTTTAAAACTTATCGAAATATGCAATGCGACTGTGAAGCATGATATGTCATTTTGTCAAGTTGGTAGGGGGATATATATTATGTTAAATTTTATTGGTTTTGTGAAAAAATTAATTTCTATCCCTCCATGGCATTTTGGAATAAGCGATACAGGAAATAATCATAAAAACTTCAAACTAAGCATACAAGAACTTGACCTCCGCTCCGACACTAAGCTGTATTTTCAGCCTCTAATATGAATACGATCATAATAATTTTTGTCAGTTATAAAAGATTACATTACGGAACAACAATTGGAATCGGGTAAACTGTCAAAGAAAGAAATGTCTAATTCATCATTATATGATAAGTATCAGAAAGGTGAACCAACATCCAGGTTATATATAAAGAATTTATCAAAACAAGTGACGGAAAAAGATTTAAAATTTATTTTTGGAAGGTGGGTTATAGTGTATGCAAGAATTTGAATATACTGGAAACTTTATTATACTTGAATTGTGCACTCAAGGGTTTTAAATTGTGCTCTGCTAGGACTTTGTCTCTTGAGCCTGTGTAAAAGCCGGTAGCCGGTAAAAGCTTGGTAGGGCTGTCCAAGCGAACCGAATATTCGAATCGGTGGAATAAAGTATATGGAGCCCCACAAGCCCGCATTTGCACTGGGTTTTTCGCCAGGAGAACGTTGAGCTTTGTGCTCGAACGCCTCTCGCATAGCTGGTTTCTCAATATTTTTCTCACCTTCATTTTGGGTCAAATAGATATGACTTAATTTCACTCAGTCCAGTAATTGTCGGCCAATCAAGGTAATATGAGCCTCAATGAATGAATATCTTTTTCTACACATGTCAGACACTTCCATCTGCAGATTTGCTACATGTTTTGTTTACTGGTTGCAAATTAGCATTGTTCTTATCTTACAATTTGTAAACTGAATATTCTAGACTTTGGGGTCTATACTTGATTTGCTAGTAAGATGTGTTTGTGATTTGTCCTCTTTTAGATTTGTTAATTTCAATGATGAGAATGAAAGTAACATGTTTGATGTGCGGTTGATGACACAAGGAAGAATGAAAGGGCAAGCATTCATAGGAATGCCAAACATCGAAGCCGCCACAAGAGCTCTGAGAGCAACTAATGGTTATCAGTTGATCAACAAACCAATGGTTGTGCATTTTGCAAGATCAGCAAAACCTAAGTGATGGTCCTGACGCTTGAATACGGAAATCAAGTATGGCGAGATTGTTTACGAGCGCAAAAATACGCTCTAGTTTTGGAGCTTGAAAATGAACATACCAAGATGATCCGCCCGCCTGTTTTACGAAGCATGAAATGGAAAAGCATTTTCAACAGACAATGAGGGTTGCAAACACCAATGTTTTTGTGTCGAAAATTGGTTTCCTGACATTTGAGGCTTTGACCTCAGCATATGCTACGACTTCAGTGTATTTATGAGGCTTTTGTAGAGGAGAGCATAGAAACTCAATGTTGTGACTTGCATCCCCGCAATATCAGTGACACTAACACTGCAATGGATTCAAGTGCTTATGTTTAGAATCCTTTTCTGTTCTCTGTCTTTTTAGCTGGTATGTCATTGTGACTTTAATGAATATACAATGAGGTAATAGTGTGAATGGCTTTATAGCTCTCTCTATATATATAGTGGGGTCATGGTCAAAAGAAAATTCCTTTGCGAGTGATTACGAATGACCTAATAAGAAGTTATGTATGTATCAGATATTTCTCAAGCAAGAACTGGTATGTATCATGCTTGCACATTAAGGGGCCAAATATCAGTACACAGATGGTAAAAACCAGTACATAGAGGATGGATCTGTTCCATAGCGTTATTTATACTGCTTTCAGTTCTGACTGATGAGTGGTGGCAAAAAATCTCCATAGACACTAGTACACTCCATCCTTTCAATAAGTCTCTCACCATTCATACTTTTATTAGGGCGAAGCACAATATTAAAAGTACAATACAATGCATAGTGACGCTACAACTACTACAAAAGTATCAAAGTGAATATTCACCTAGGAATAAATAGTGCTCTAAGTTTCTAGGAACAGTGATGTAAACAAACAATTATATGTATTGTAAGGATATATAAATTAACACAGGGTAAAACCTAATATGGAATATGCATCAGAAACCACACTTAAATTCCGACTTCCTCAAGTATGTGCACCAAGATGGCTTCAGGTTAGGGTTCAGGCTACGCGACATCTTGGTGCGCATACTTCAGGAGCACCCTAAATTCAATAGCACCTCCTCCATACTGTACGAAATCAAATGTACCATATCTTACGGACCATTTTTCATTTAAAAAGCGATTGGGCACATAATGTACGATTCATGTGATGCTTCAGAGCCTGGTGCACCTATGTATGGACAAAATCTCTATCCAAGCCAATTTATTAACGATGCACCTTACCGCCTGTAAAATTACAGCAGCACTATCAATCACATTTTCAAAATTTGGTGACGGGTATATGCAAAAAATGAAATTAATAAATCCTTGTTGTGACATTATTTGTTGGTGCTATACTATCGCTAAATATACATTTGCTTGGTGATTTGGTAATGCAGTTCATAACAAGTAGCAGATACATATACCCACTGCAGGAATTGTGATTGATTTTTCGTACTAGCGAGCTGTTCCTCCTGCAAATGTAACCAGGGTGTGGAGTCCGAGTCAACACTTCGGACTTTCAATGGTGATAATGGAAGTCCAAATTTTCCATGAAAACTAAAAAAGCATCAAATAAACCTAATGAAGGAGGCTTATATATGATAAAGTATAATTGGATTTTCTTGGAGCTGGGTCAATTGAAAATGTTCCAGTCTCCACAGTCTTGAATAAAACTATGAACTGCAAGTGTATAAATTGACACAGATTTAGATGGCCACATAAGGTACTGTTTGTTGATAATTACCCTTATGAGACTGCCATGGTGACTTACAGTTTGGCTTTCAAACTTCTCAGTGGAATTAGATTGGATGGATTCAATTTCTTTTTCAACAGTGTTACATTTTCATCAACTGGTAATTCACTTAATTTAACCCATTTATAATTCGGTTTGCAAATTGGAGGCCCATTACAAGAGTTATCTATCTTCAGTTCAACTATAATACTGACACCCAACCCATCATGTCCCGATGATGATGCTCCTGTGTGCTCAATATTCATTACACCTAATATCGTTATGCTATAATCACTGTGTTGATTGAGTTGTAATAAATCTTTGCAAATAGCATGAACTGCTCTATGGAAAGAAATGTCATCCTGATGAATACGAGAAGTAGGGACACAGTATTTTCCTTTGTCGTCAACGTTCGAAGATTCTTCTCTGTTTTCAAACGAAGTTTGTTTCAATAGAATTGATATATCTTGATCATTAGCTGGTTGTTTATATATCAAAAGTGCTCGTATAAATAGTTGTTTCTGAGGTTCAAGTGATGGGAGCAAAACCACAGATCTGGAATTAAAATTTATTCACAAACAAGGTTTATTCATTTAGAGTAGACGATTCCGGAGGTTGAATTAGAAAAAATGTTAGACCAGAATGTAAAAATAATCAAAAAAATGAATAGAAAACCCAAATCATACTTGCTAGGATCTGTTTCATGTCGCTTAACACCAAGTTCTATCAAAGGCAAAACATCTTTACATCGGATCTGTATTTTTTCCTCCCTATCCCACCACATTGCTTGTAATGATTCTTCATCTGCTTCTTCGGTTGTTTTCAACTTTCCACCAGTCACTTTACCTTTAAACACACACAGAAAATATATAACAGGCATTCAATGCATTGGGTGGCCCACCTTAGAAAATTTAACTTGTTTTTCTAAGTCATGAACCACGGTTTTAGAATTTATACTTATCCATCATTGTTGATGCATATCTAGACTCTGTGCCATATTTTAGTGCTCGAAGCAAAACTCTCTCAAAGTGAGTCTATTGGGCGTTGAGAACCCATGTCCAAAAGCAATGCTTACCCACTAATGCAAATCTGACCCATCGTCCACCACATTCTTCAACACATAATAATGAAGTTGGTTCAAATTCCAGTCCAGCTTCTTCCAAAACTTCTCTTTTCACTGCCTCAACTGTCGTAAAGTATTGATATCAAATTAGATCGCTTAGATTGGAAAGATAAATCTGTGACACTCAAATTAATCGCGCTATGCAGCTGGCCCTGTGCAAGAATCCACTATAACCATCCAATGCCCCCACAATTTAACAGAAGATGCAGAATATGTTAATTCAGTATTCTTTAATGAGGTTCAATCTCTAGCTCATTAAACTGAGTGAAAGATTGACTGGCTACCCAAAATAGATTTTCCTGGTATTAATATCTTATGCACAAAACCAGAAATCTGATATCTTGCCTATTGTTTCATTTGGCTCCATTCTACCAGCAGGTAAATACCATTTCTTATAGCATGATACTTTGGCCTCTTGAACCATGAGTACTCTTCCATTGTCATCAATCACAATTGCTATTAAAGTAGAAAAGATGACCATTTAACTATAGGTGTTTGAACACAGAAATTGAAAATTTTTGGTCAGACGTTAAGGTGAATATCTAAGGTATGATTGAATTAAAATGGTATGTAGTACTGTAATATTGGGATTCCATTATGGATTCTGGTCCACAATCTAAATACATTCAACATTAATCTTATTCTGGAAACAATAAAATGAGAAATAACTGAAGGTTGGTTAAACAATTTTCAACAAGTCAAATAATTGGGCTATTGGTGATTAGTTCGCTTACTTTGTTTCATCATTTAAAAATAATAAAAAAGTAATCATCAAATAACATAAAAAGGTGAACTGTGGTATACCTAGAGAAACACATCAACAAATAAAACCTGGAACTTTACAGTTGGCTAATACTCCACTCACCTGCAACAATGTAGCAAACATTCTGCTTAACTTTTATTGCCTCATACTCATCGCCTTCTTCAACATCACATTCTTGTAAGATTGATCCATTACCTTTTACAAAGCTACATATCGACCCCGATAAGGATCTTTCCATTATTTTCCGTCTTGTTTAGAATATAATAAACAAATACGGTAATCAGAGCAGTGGTTCCCGAAGCAATGTATCGGAAGATAATTTTGAGTATGTTAACGAAAATCAATCGATTTTTAAATATATATATTTATCTTATTTAATAGTTGTCATTAAATGATAAAAATTGTTCAATTAATACTGAAAAAGGATTAAGTCTGGCGATATTGGATATTCAGCTGCAATATGCTCTTTCATGTACGTGAAAACAGGATCAAGTTTTGCATTGCATGCCTCGTAAAACTTTGGAAACCTTCTATTAAATACAACGCAATGGGTTTTCGAAAAATAAATTAGGTGTCACTTTTTAAAAATATAGTATGTGCAATATGCCAGATTTGAACATAATGTCATAATAACAAAATTGTTAATGGGCAGGGCCATTATACCCAATGCCTATACTAGTTAAGTATTTTACAAAGATAGATATATTCTAGCAGTGGTCCATTTACGGTTGTTAGTAAATCTCTTTGATCTTGCCAAATTTAGGGTTGGTTAGGGTTAGGTTCAAATTCATTTTCACCCTGCTTAGGCTTAGTTTTCAAGTACAAAATACTTTAGTTTTCAAGAGACAAAAATCATTCGGGTCTCGTGTAGTTTCGTACCTAACGTACTTCTAGTAGGCGTAGCATAACAATTTTTTGACATGCCAATCCTAACCCTCACCTGACTACGCCATCAAAAAATTATGTCACTACGACGTCATAGAGCTTGCCAAATTCTCGTACGATCGCCCTAAATGGCATCGGCGCCGACGATAAAGAACTGACTATCGTCAGCGATCTCTCTCCTATCGGGATCGTTGCGACGAGAAAACGAGAGAAATGGCTGTTCGATTTCGGGTTCCTGTCTGTGCGTCTTGGATGACAGTTCGCATAGTTTGAAGGGCTCTATTACGTCACTCTGACGTCGTAGTGACGTAATTTTTGGATGGTGTGGTCAGGTGGGGGTTAGGATTGACACGTGAAAAAATTGTTATGCTTCGCCCACCAGAAGTATGTTAGGTACGAAACTACATGAGACCCAATTATTCATATATAATAAATCATTATAGGTTTTAGAACAACTATATTTTGGAAAGATATCTGCTATATAACTGTTTAATAAGATTATAACTTTAATGGTATTGGCAATATTGTTAGTCACTTTACATTTCTATTCCTTATTGCAGTACCGGTATACAATTATTACAAAATTTCCAATATTAAGATTAAAGCCTTCCATCTCATAATATTAAACTAAATTAACCTTCTATATTACCGGTATATCCCCATGATTGTGTGTGTTGTGTTGGTGGATACCTTTCGGTCTTTTTTGGGTGCTTAAACACATACAGACATAGGTAGGCTACGGTACCACTTCTTTAAGGCAATGGGATAGGATTTACCTCTATATTACCATCGCACCCTCGTGCTTAGTAGTATCAGTTACCGACCTTTCAGATTTATGCTTGTTTGAATATTTTATCGCATCAAACGTTGATAATGAAAAAAAACGGCCTTTCATACTAAAGTTAGCACAAAATACCCAGAGAACATTTTGGGAAATTCCCTAGAGATGCAATTAAAAAGTGGGCGGTAAAGAGTCAAGATTTTTCCCACGTACATACCGGTATATAAAATTTAAGCCTTTCAAAGTACGCAGTAATCAAAATATAATAAAAATAATGCTTCCGGGTTTAAAAACGTAACTTCTTTGCGTACCGAATTTGAATACGGATAATGGTTGTCACGCGGACCACCAGAAATATTTTTATTATTCAGAGGAAAATGTTTCCATAGTTTGTCTTTTTAAGCCATCATATTCGGGCTTTGGTGCAAAATAACGCAATAATCCAATTGAAACCGTTTATATGTGCGGGCGTCAAGTTTAAAAGATATGCGTGAAATTGATATCATTTCTATAAATTTCAGCAAACATCACAAACAATTTGTTTTTGAGTCCGCTATATGAATTAAAAAGACTGAGCCTTTAACATTAGGCGTTACAATATCTGCAAGTCCACATTTACCCACCAATTTTATGCTGTTGGGCTATTCTATTTTTATCCCTTTTCCCATATATCAAGTGCTTCATGTTTGGAGATCGTTTCTTTCTTGTGTTAATGTCGTGTGATTATTATCACTCATTCTTTCTATTCATAAATTTTTTTTCTCAATAATTAAATAGTTTGATTCGTAACGCTGCTATGAATATTTTCTTTAGTAGTGGATTATAGTGATGCATAGAGAATAATAACGCGTTACTTATCAAGTTGGTTTTGAATAACCTGCGAAGATTCATACAAACTGATTTGAATAGAAACTTCAACTATTCTATCTTCTAATGTTTCGTTCATTGTACCTTTTCAATTAGTAACACTTGGTTAGGTTCTTAAAAATTCTTAATTGATTTGAAATCTTTCAAGGTGAAATAGTGAAAAGGATGCCACAATCGTATCAATCGTTATAATAGCGTAACAAATGGATATTTCATACAACATAACATCCTTTTACTTTTTGGGTAATACTGTCCATCTGTCATAAATGTCGAAATTTTATTACATTTTGACCTTCCATATTGATCCTTTCCGCGAAGCTCTTCAAATATGCGCTAAGGCTAAGCGATGTACAAAAGGTGGCAGGGATCTTGCCCGACAGTTGTAAAGAGAATAAATATGTAAATATAGATCACAGTAAAATATTAATTATTGCTGATTATTCAATTTAAAATTTGATACCGAGTTATTCAACATACCGGGTTAACAAGTAGGCATCGCAACTTCACAAAGGGGAATTCTGAATGGAGCGAAACTGAAATATTACCTCAACAACGTACGTCGCAACTGTTGTATTCAATACTTTTGGGCGGGAACAAAGCCTTATCCATATTACATTTTGTGTGGTGTTACCTCCGAAGCGCCGCATCACCCACGACACATTATCCCTTGTAAGAAGCTCAAACATGTAATGAAACGCCATGGTGTCAAAAAACGTGACGTTATAGTGCTCGTTTCTCGTTGCGTGGTTCAATGTTGCACGACACAAATGAATAATCGGGTTAATAATCATTAGACTAATGGAGATTTCGTATGATCATTTTTACTGGATAAAAAATAAACTAGACTATGACTAGAACAACTACATATTATCGCCAAAAAGCGATACCACGACATAGACAAATTGACCAAATACGATATTCTTTAACATATTTTGGAAAATATCAACATGCCACAACGTTTTTATTGCCTCATGCTATATTTTAGCGTACGGGGCAAATTACCTTACCTTCGAAGGCGATAAGTCGATATATTATAGACCTTGATATTTCTCAGTTATCCCTCGACAGCGAAGGCCATTCTATACATAGCCGACAACGCTTATCGAATTGTTCCACCGTTTGACGATTCCCAGGATTTGAGGAATTCCCCGTCTTTAAATATTTTGGTAAGTACTCCTGAATCATGCGCGGGCGATTGATAAGAACAGATAACATGCTCAAATTGACATAATGTTCGTAAGGAATGGTGTAAAGGACAACAGGAAGCAGATTTATTAATAATCGTAAACCCTTCTCCGCTTTCTCAGACCAAGTTTGGTCCATGCGATGACACAGATTGAATTCAATGAAAGGTAAATGAATAAGCAAACGCAATATTTACTTTTGTGCTTAAGATTGACGGGGACCGACTATAGCGGGAAAAAAGTTGCTTGAGGATAACAAGAGTAGCGTTATGTTTCATAGTCATTTTAATTTCAATTAATTACAAGCGATAGCCCGAGATGGGAACGATGAGTGGTTTTTAGTAATGGTTTATTTATATCGAAAATCATAGTATCGGTAATAGTATTTTAATATTTCTATAGGTATAGGTCCTCGCCCGACAGCGCGATAATAACTTGGAGAAGAATAAATAAACGACCATTGGTACACTGATAGTTATGTATGTGATTTATCGTTGCAATTGCAACTGAGACAATCTAAAATATCGTCCGATGGGAAGCACTTCAAATCTTTGCAGTACTGTAGGAAAATAGTCAGCTGGGAACAAATTTTTTAAAATCTTATGGGTAGATTAAATAATTCCATTGAATTGTCATCGATGTTGCAATTCTTCGTAAGCCAGAAGTCTATTTTAAATCAATCATACTTGTTACTCATATTAGAATTTAGTCGCGGATTATGAAGACATGAATGTAGAAATTTTAGTCGCAGACTTCAAAATATTCAGTAAATAAATATTTACGTGCTTGCTCCGTCATACCGGAATTTTTTTATATATATAATAAAAACATAAAATATACATAAATAAGCAGTTGCATTTAGTTGGGACAACGGTATAACGCATTCGGTATATTCGCGACAAACAAGTAAATGCATCTCAAGATCGTAGTATCTGATTGCCCTTTATCATATTATAAAATACATATGACGCTAGCTATGTTGTTCGACTGTAAATGTTAGAATTCGTTAATCAGTTGCCTGTGAAACATTACTAAATTAGATTACAAATGCCATACCACACACATTGAGCTATTTACACGTGGGTACATATTGCTCATACATAGTTGTATTAAATAGGTATTAATTGAATTTTAACATTGGTTTTACATATTGTGGGGAGTCAAAACATTGCAGCCCACCTAATGCAAGAGTCATAATTACTGTTTCATATAAGTTAAAGATGAATGGCAATTCATCTTACATTGGTTCAGACCAGCTGAAGACCTATACAGTGGATCAAGTTGCAGATTGGCTGTGTCAGGTAAGTCGGTATAATTAAACCTGAGGATCAAAGGATTAAGTGCAGAGTTGGTGGCTCATTCTCATCATCTCTGCGCTTAATTTCTAAGTTTTTTTTCCCTCAACAATGAAGCAAAAACTGTGTTTGAATTCCTTTACTCAGTCATTGGAATGACTTCATAAGAAATATAGCTTGATAGTTATCTTTTTCCTAATTTAAACAGTATTGTAAACTTAATACTAATATAAATTGTTCAGGTATGAATATAATATTATAATATCATTTCAATGTAACTTTCTATTTACCAAGTTTATTCTAATTAATATTCTTCAACTTATGATCTCAAAAATCAGTTGTAATTATGGAAATTTTTAACAGCGATTATATTTCTTTGTTACACCTAGGTTGGATTTCGCGACTGCACAGCAAAGTTTTTGGAACGAAACATTGATGGAAAAAAGTTACTGGTATGATTCTAATATTTTTCATCATATTCATACTCGCTAGTAAATTTTATTTACGTGTAATTAATTCTGTTAAATTGTACCTCTATGACTTTACTCAGTAATTGGGTTTTTGTCCAAATATCACCTAAATTTTATATTCATCATTTCATCTATTTTCCATAATAGAAATGTATTTGCAACATACCTGCCCTTTTTAAAAATATTTTAACTATCATGAAATCAGTTCCAAATCATAATATTATTATCAATGACCTCCTTACCTTGCTGACTATAGACATTCAAAATTTTTCTGAAATATTTCTCCATCATTCAACAAACTAAATGACTGTCATAAAGCTGGATTTTTCTCATTGCCATCGGTATTATTCTGAACAACTGTTGCGCATTTCAATATAACAATCCTTAATGGTCTAATTCTGTTTAACTAATGTATTATAGCATCCTTTGGCAGGTAATATAGCATTCAATGGAACTTCCTGAAATATGACGCTCCATGTTATGCTGCGATTGTTTTTTTAAATACATGCTTCATTGCAATATTATTCATACTGGTATTTAATATCGCTGGACTATACAACAGTGACTCTTACAATTTGTGAATGTGATATAATAAATTGACAGCTGAAGTTATCTTATTAGTATTAGTAGTATCTTTCAAATTTGGTTACCAAATGAAGTCAGTAGTAATTGAAGCATTATTAGTTTGGGCTTCATATATAACAATCATTGAAAGCTAAATTTGTGCAAGCTATTGTTTACCATAATTAGGAGTAATGGAGATAAAGAGACTTTACTTCATCTATTTGGTTAGTTTTGGCTTGAAGTTTCTTATTTGAAACTTTTAAATAGAAATTGGTTATTACCGTAAGTTTGCAGTTATGGAATATTTTGATTGATTTTCCTCATTTAATTCTTAATCACTTTTTATTCCAGATTTACTCTACTTGAGAATTTTTCATGATGTATAACATTCAATATCATAAATAATAGACTTGCGATATATTTTTCGTACAGGATTTACAAGAATTTCAACTGAATAATTTTATTCTCTCTGACAATAAAAGAAAAAGGTACAGTTATTTTAGGCTTCTTAAATAGATAGTATTTGGTGTGATCAGGTTTATTCGCAACAGCTATGCCATCTTATCAGAATATATTATATACCGATATGTTAAAATTTGAATACATGGAATTGATCATACTTCATGCAAATTAGTTTCAAATATAAAGCCATATGCGTTGTACATCGTGGTGCAGACAAGTTTTGCTGATTTGATACTATACCTACATTAGAGGAAATGAAAAATGAGTGAGCAATTAAATACAAATGAACACTCAATTTATATTACCCTATTGGCTGTTTTCGTATTCAAATTGTCCTCAAGTATTTGACAAAATCAGGAGTATTGAACAATGAATATACAATCTGTACCACTATGGATAATTTCTTCATTATTAAGGTGTTATTAAATTTTCTAAATGTGGTCGTAAGTAAACCAGCTTATCTTGGAGATAATCAAGTTTGCCATCATTATTTACATTGTACTGTTTGATTTGATTTTGGTACAAAGGTACATCTTCGCCGTGATTTGTAAAATATTAACCTGTTATTTTATTTCTGTTTGCTTTTGACAAATGTGAGATATGCTATGCAGCTTTGCTGTGGTATCTTCATTGACCAAGTATGGCCTGTCTCAAAATTGATGATATACAAAATCACTTCCACTTATATATTCATTTCTTTTTTTATATCGACATATACTGCTTGCTTGTCTCAATACAGAGCCTTTTGGAGCTTGCTTGAATCAGTTCGGAACAATAACCAATCGAATCCACCAAATTCAAAGTGAGTTCTCTTCTTTATTACGACAGATGTTTGATATTTTTTTAATATAAACCTAGATGTTTCTTAATTTTAATTAGCAAATGTTTTCTGTGGAAGTTCTCTGTTATTAGGCAGGACTTCAGAAAGTCTCCACAGAAATAGGAAAAATTTAATACAAATTGTTTTCTAAATGCAATCAAATGATTCTTAGCTCAAGATTTGCTCCTTCTATATGCATAATTTTTAAGGGATATCAAACTTTACAATAACTTTTAATTTCAACACATTTTAGAAATTCAAATAATTCTATTTTTTTTATATTTTTTATACTGTGTTTGTTGTGGAATACCTAAACTGCAAACACTGAAATTTGTTTCTCATTAGCTGAGGGTTCAAAATAAGTTTTGGATGAATTCTTACAATGAGAGAAAGGTCACCAACAATATAATTAGCAAATAAAAACCTATATTAGATTGTTACTTTTCACTACTACAAAATATTTCTAGCAGAAAAACATTTAAATGAATGAGAAAGTAGAATAAATGTATAAGATGAGTGATGGCATGATATTTTAATTAGTCAGGAAGCACTTGTATTATTACTTGACGAAAATATGTTAGTGAAAGATCAACATTAGAAGCCAGTAAATGAGTCATGTCACCAACTGATAGAAACCTTAAGTTAAGTTTCTGTAAGTTAGTTTAATTCCTTAATCATAAGCTGGATAGAAAATAACCAAAAGAAAGTGAAATTAACCTTTCGACATGGCTTCTAAATTAAGCATGTAGAAATTAGTGTGTGTCACAGGTTAAATTTGGCAATTTTGTTAAATTTGAGGGAAATTATAGGGATAGTTAGTACAAACAGTTTATTAGCAATCATTCTGAATTTAAGTTCTTAATTTCTTTAAGAGTAAATGCTGAGAGAGCTTAACAATAGTTGTCAATTGTGTAAAGATTGGGCATAACATTTCTTCAGGTTCAATGCCATATTTGGATATGATGCCTGCAATCATTGATGATACCTGAACAGTGTGATGATTGTTTGATGCATTTCTTGATAGTATAAAATGACAAGTTTTAACATGAATCGAAAAACTGAAGTAAATACTTAGTGTGACAGTGGTATATTTATATGTGGATATATGAATGGTTGGTTAACTTGGTTAGATGTAATAAAATGAACAAAAAATATAACACCTTGACAGCCCTTTCAAGATTTGAGTGCGATTATTTCCCAATGGTTCAGTAAATATATTAGTATGAGTATTACCACTATGATTGTACGATTTTTGTTTTCATCCAAGTTCACGCATCAAAATTTGTGGTGTTTAATCTTATTGTTCCATCTTATCACCTTTATGCTTATGTGTACAACATCATTTTATCTAGAATTCATTTGTCACTCTATCACTAACTTCTGAACCGTCTCAAGCATTCATTCATGTTTGATACTTTCCTGGCCAATCATTAGATTTTACTCAAGGTGTCTATATATTGACTGGTGCTTTTGTAAATCACGTCATGAGGATAAGAATTCCTTCCTGGTATTTCACAAATATTTTGACAGCAAAAAATTTCCAGAAAAGGGTCATAAATAGTTCACTTTATGACGTTTATTTGTTCAAGTCCCTTATTAATAAGAATAGACAGAATTCATATTTGAGCTAGGATAAGTATAATTTAATAAGTATATCTGGGACACCTGAATATCAGTATGGCAAGCTTGTTATGTTGATATTGATATCTAGAAATCTCATGTTTGTGAATCCAAGTGGAAAATTGCCTCATGCTTTATACGAAGCAAGTATCAAGTATTACGGAAGATTAAATCTTAACCATGTGACATATTTAGTTATTATATATATATTATTCTGTGTTTACCTAGGCAAGATAATGAGCCTCGACTAAAATGGAAAGAGAATAGTCATAGGTCACCATCATTGAAACTCTAAGAGCTATAAACATATGTTTGTATATACACTTGATTTTGTAATTGGAAAAATTCAGATTATCACTCTCTGTAAAACAGCACAAAATGTTTTTTTATTTTTTTATTACACTTTTTACAACACTCCACATTTTTTAGGACATCATACATACAAATCAGAATCTGGTATCTCGAATGTGTGGAATAATAATATAATATTTTAATCAGTGTAGTGAAAAATTTCAATTTTCTTTTAAAGTCTTGACACGAAACTAATAAATCACCGTTATTTAAAAAAGAAAGATTAATTATAGCAACACATTATATTTTTTGATTGTGTCGTGTTTTACTATGTCGTCATTTCAACAACTCAGAAAGTAAGTATTTCAAGCGATTATTCATTGATTGGGAACACGAATAAAAATATTTTTCTATGAATGGAAGTTTTTTTTATGCATTGATGATAAAGTTTTCATTTGGTTGACAAAAATACTTTGGTAATTTTTGAATAGGACCAAAAAAGTGCATATAACGTTAAATTCATGATGTGGGCTATGTCATTGCATCATCAAGGGATGATTCACTCGCCTTGTACGCAATTATATGAGTGTATGGTCTGGGTCACATGAAGGTTTTTACTGCGTTTTCGCATCAAAATGTGATGTCATATGGTAAATCGGGAGTGGATGTAAACTGAGACAGCGGATATCTTATTTCGAATGTATATACTATATTATATTAAGTAGTTGTATATATCCAATATACTTAATAGGAAAAAATGTTGCAATCTGTAGATTGTAGGCACCCACTGGGTTGTCTCTGACTAATCTTTCAATTGTTAATCAGAAAAATAAAAATACAAAATAATATTAATATGTTCTTGATGTAACTAGATTGTTAATATCATAATATTCTTGTCTATTAATTTTTCCTTGTCTTTGTTTTGCAATCTGAAATAATTTAGAATTAAATTTGAAATATTTACAATCTGGGATACCAAACTCATTAAAAACAACTACATCTAAAAAGCAATTATTATAAATGCCTTGTCATGATGTTAAATCTATACCATTCAATTTCTGTGTTATTTATCTCTTGTACTTTTTTACAGCATGTTTTCTGGTGGAGGTGGAAGACTACCGCCATCTCGTCCTCCCAAATCAATGCCAGGATTTGGAACTCATAATAATGGAAGAGTTCCGCCACGACGACCACCACCAAACCAAAGTATGTAGAGAGTAGTACAGTTTGACTTGTTATTGTGTGACAGGTTAGGAATTGGGATTGATTTGCTGTTTGGTTACTAAAAGAGTTGAACAAATTGTATGTATGTGTTTTAATTTATTTTCTTTTTTAAATTATGGTAATCAATATATATTAAATGCCGAATGTGATTCTTTACCTCAAAGTTTACTCAGCAAATGCTCATATTAAATGAGTAATATATACTTGTTTGAAGAAATCATAGTTACTTGTAAGAAAATATATCTATTTTATGTAGATTTCTTACAGTTGATCAAAACTTGGCTACCTAGACTTTCCTCAAAAATAGAAACATCCCTGATAGAAAATACAAGCATCCACTGAGACACTAAGGGCTACTCATATATTATTACATTTTGATAGAGGTATCAAGGCAAAGAAGTTGTATTCACAAATAATAACAGATTAATATCCATCAGAGATATATATTTTTTGAACCTTGGCCTGAATAATGAAATCATTTCGCAAGATGATTAAAAATTTTTAAGTTTATGAAATAGTCAATAATGAGTGAGTGTGAATATGTTTTTGAACTTTGAACGGTGGTTTGGCTCATCATATTACAGGTGAGGAACTTGATCCCCATTGATTTCAATTGCAGTACTCCCATAGTGTACATCTCTCACATTAGTGAGAGAAGATTGCTGGGCATTTCAGATATGTGCAATTTAGTTATGGCTTTCCCCAACTAAATTTGTATAATTAAATTGAATAGAACCCTGTAACCCATAACTTTACTCAGAGATCTCTCTCCTATGCTTCTGAGTGAGTGTAATATTATGCATCTGAATATTTCAGCAATATCCAAATATTTCCACAGGTTCACAAAATATGAACCTATGTTTCTTTGAAACCACATTTTAATTTCTTATTTTCTCTTTCAGCATTTGAACCAATGAATCCAAATCTTATACATGATGTCAATTATGATTCATTCTCTGATGGTGACGATGTAAGTTCCTAAATATAACACAATTAAATAAAAATTTAGACTGTAAAATAACTGTGAATAACAGTGGAATGATATAGACCAGGGTGGTCCCAACCCAGGAGTCATTATCTGTGGCCCGCGTCGCCTTTATTTAAGGGTAATCAAAAAATTGCATTCGGTGTTGTTTTGTTATAAAAATAACAGAAAATCGTTTCGACGTCTTGTTACATCACTAATGTCACTGAATTGACTAGTGTCACGGCTAGCTGAAGCAACTAGCGAAGTTGATTTGAGTGTGATTGGGTAGTCCAAATTGCTCACTGGCTTTCTATCTATTTGGTTGCAAATATATCCCAAAAGTTATAATAACTAAATTTGATACCTAAATATTAATGTTATGACCTGAAAATAGTTCCAGTGATGTTTTGCAGCCAGCGTAAACAGTATTACAAAAATTGCCTTTAATATTTCAGAATAATTAGTAATTCCTCTCCTGTACATTACATTTGATAAAATATGATATTTAATCATTCAGTAGTTATGGCGAATATAATCTAAAATGGCATTTTGCTATCATGTGAGCAATGAGCATTTCCAAATTTTGAGGGATTTTGCTTTGAGAACCCCATCGATGTTCGAGAGTACTTACATTTGCGTTCTTCGTTATGAAGAGTTTGAAATCTTACATTAAATGTAGATATAGCAAAACTTTTGCAAGTTTCAGTGATTTTTCTGGTGTATTTAGTATGATTTAACTTGATAAATGACAAACAATGATCAATTGTTTGCACAATGAAAGTGTTTGTTGTTTACATATTTCTGACGCTATTGTGGCCCGCGAACAATGCAAAAATAATTTAGTGGCCCGCGAAGGCGACTACCTTGGACCACCCTGATATAGACCAACAGTGCACAACCTGCGGCCGTCCACCAAAAAGAAAAATCTGTTTAAAATGCGAATATTATACTTCCAAGTAGTCTTACATACTCCATAATTGGCAGTACGGTAATAGGATAGGATGTTCATCTTTATTCAAAGTGAGAAGAAATGTAATAAAGTGGCTTAATCATATGGTGAACCAATCCAATCCATCCATCCCTCTTGTTCTATTACCAATCCATGTTGGGTATGGGAATAGTTGACCATTCATTTTAGATGTATGTATGTACTCTGTACTCTTTATTGAATGCTCACAGCATCGATTTATGAGCCATCAACTATTTCTAGTGTTAAAAAGTTGAAATGAAACATATTATGCAATGTTTATGAGAGAATGAGTATTTATTCACTTTCCACTTTGTGTGAAAAAGTAACATGTTTATACCTATTATATAAACATAAACATTATTTATCATATGTATTGTGGCACATTTTGAACATATTTTTTCCAATTCAGATAATTTTTAAGTATTGATTTTGCCTGACACAAGTTATGCACTGAGGTTTCAAATAGCTATCAGTAGTTTTCAACAAATTACTCAGAGAATAAGAGCATAACAATAATTTACTTTATTTTTTGTATTAGAAATATTAGATCATAATTTGAAGTTTACTACTGTGAAATATGGCAACTGACTGTGCTTATCCATTTTCTAATTATAATAATATTCCATTTTAATTTTTCAGAATTATATGGACGAAGTAGAAACTCTGCCACCACCAAAACGGAGACGTAAGTTATCTTTATTACTGATTTATTATGGTGGTTATATTTTAGTATGATGAATTTATTCATCAGTTATGAAGAAATTTAAAACACTTGTCAAGGGTGTGTCTCATAAATGTGGTATCCCACACTCGCCACACTTGTCTCCTTAATCCCAATTGTATGAATCCCAAAATTTTAAATTTATCCTGGGTATTGGATTCAAACCTGCATATTCATGCAGTGCAATCAGGAGTGCGATGTCAAGCGTATTTCTAATAGTTAGCATGGCACGTCCACCGGCGAATAAATTTTCAAAATATTCCAAAATTTTAATTGTTACTAAGCTGACTTTTGCTTCCGAATTTAATTCCTAGGAATTTCTTACAAATTCCATGACTTAACAGCATTTTCAATTTTCGTATATGTCATCGAAATCAAGCCATTGTTATTGTGGGCATTTTGTAATGAGTCATATATTTGACTGCAATCAGAATGAGATGAATATCACCTAGATCAGATTCAACCCGAAATTGGGTGGAATGAAATTCACTCTAATTTGTACAGTTTATCAAAAGAAAATGAAGGTTTTTAGCATTTTTCCTAGTTATTTTTTTTGCCCCCATTAAACACTGTTTGTGCTGTCAACACAACATATCTCTCAAATCTCAGCCTTTTGGGTTGATGACACACTTCAGAGTTTCATAGCAACTAGCAACCTATTTTATATTAATGCATTTTGATAGGGTTTGTATAGAATTAAAATTAGAAAAATTGTAGAAAAATTATTCTAATTTTGTGTTTTACCTGTGATGAAGACTTATTAAATTTGGAATAACAATAAAATACAACAACGTACATAAGATAAATGTCAGAATTGATAATAAATATATTCAAAATATATTAGTTAAAAATATGATTCAATTATTTTGAAAATATAATACATTATTATTATAATGTATTATATTTTATTTAAATTGTTTTGTTTACATACATCAAAGTTTCATAATTGAGCAGATTTATTTTGTACAACTCTTTTAATCTTTTAGTATTCAGATTTCCTGGACTCATTACTTGATATTAAGTATAAAAGCAATACAGTTTTCTCAATTCTCATTCCAGTCCAATGTCGTTTCCTGCAATTTTCAATAATTTCATTAAAATGGTTACATCAATATTAAAATTTTCAACTACTTTTAGAAGTCATTTCTGGTCAATTGCAGTTGAGTTTATGAAAGCTTTTTTTGAGGGAAATATTACCTTATCAAATTTAATTTCCCCGGTAATGTTGAAAATGTGTGATGTTAACACCCATTGTAAGGCTATTTAAGAAGTAGTGTGATAAATAAAAATATAATATAAATATAAAATAAATGTACATTGTTTAAACATACTTTAACAACCACCAACTTTAAAATTTAATTTTGACAAAAGATAGATAGTTTCAAACAAACATTATTCAGAAATCGTTATCATGACCTTGCAGCTTTTCTTCATTTCAAGATGTTGTCACTCATCACAGTAGCAAGGAGTCACAATAATGTGCATCATAAAGCATGTAATCAACTTATGTGTCAGTAGAGTGGGAGTCTTGACGTGGGAAACGTAGACGAAACTAGATTAATATTTGATATTATATTTTTTTCATGATTAAATTTTAAAGTAAGTTGGTTATGGCAAAAATGTTTTTTTACTGCCATAAACATTTCCGTGATGGTAGGTTATGTTAAACGGTTGTGCAGTTGACACATATTTCGTACTTTTGTACACAACTTATAAATAAGGTAACAGATGATGGAAATTGTTTAATAATGCAGCATTTTCTCAAGTACACTTCCTTGACTGGATGATTCACATACGTTGGAAAATGATATGGAATTGTCAGCCATTTTTTTTCAAAATGAATCAGTTAGTTATTTATGATTAACACGTAGAAACTGTCTTACTTAACGAAGGTATTTCAGCAACTTCAATTAATTTAAGATAAAGTACGTAAGTGAAAGGTTAGTTTGAGTTGAATGTGTAGTAGATGGGAAAATTATGTAGATGTTATAAATACCGGTACTTAATATTGATTGAGTAGTATTATGAGTAAAGATTAGATGCCAGTCGTGTAACCTTCACTGATAGTTACATTAGTTTATTGTATCATGATAATTGAATAACTTCCTTATAATAATTATAGGTGATCAAGGCATTTTAAACAAAGCAAAAATTTAGAGATTCAGAAGTCTGATAATTAGGAGGAATAGTTTTTGTGATGAGAAGAAACATTGAAAGTAACAACACTTTTGGCTAATTTATTTATTTGTTTAGGCACACAGTTTTCTGACTTGAAAATTTATATTATAATTGGTTCATAAGTTTATCAACTCAAAATTTTTTATCACCTCAAAAAGTTGAAACCAATTTTCTCATCAATTCAAGTCAAAGTCTGTTCCTACATTATGCCATGGTCAGTAGCATCTACTGGATTTGCTCTTTGTTTCTTAATCAATGAATACTCTGAGAAGAATATGAGCATTTTTTAAATTATGAAGTATTTGTACACATATCTTCTAAAATTTGAAAATAGTGGATGATTCATAAATATGTCATAAAATTTAAATTGGTATTAAAAAAATGGGCAATTACCGGTACTTCATCATGATTTCTATGTTGTTATAAAAATGTTATTCAATCACGACGAATTACACGCAAGACACACAAGACGAAACTGGCTCTTTATGCCAAGAAGTCAAGACACAGCATTAAACAGCCTAAAGCAGGAAACTACATTTTTAGACTCACCACCGTCTACAATACAATGGCAGTGAGTCATGTAATGTTCCAAGCCAAAATATAGGTTAAAAATTCAAATGACTTCAATGGCATATCACCATTATTCCTTGAAACTTTTTTCAGATTGAGCTCTCAACATAATTGATCCAATATAACCTGAAGTACAAACTAGTTATTGGTGTTTTAAATTTAAACAATATTTTATCATTGTCAGGTTCCCATACTAAATTACCAAATATTGATATTTTCTGATTTTTTGAACAGTAACAATATGTGCTTGGATCATCACCATCAAATTTTTTTGTTCAGTTTCAGATCACAGTACTTAGAAATAGGCCCAGCTTCGTACTTCCTTGATTGAGTATAGTATTGTTAGTCAATATCAGTTTTTATGCTTTTGCTATGCTAGAAAGTGAATTAGTATAGCTAATATGCTATAGTTCAAACATTCAGGTTTATTCCATAAGTATCAATTTATTTATATGATGTTTGTTAGTGTATATATTTAATGTATATTAGTAAGGGTATTTAGTTTAGCTAAAATATTTGTATCTCATGGATTGTATGCCTAACATCAAAATAGCACATTTTATAAGAATGTTAACTCTAACAAAATAATTTATAATGTAAATGAAACATCAGTTTATTGTTCCGTCATCAATAATCTGCTGCCCTAAGCTTAGTTGTTTACTTTTCTTTGATATATCGTTTTCCATGAGTTCAATATATAAATCCCCTTATTGTGAACAGTAACTTCAGTAAACCAATATGGTTGCCTTCTAAAAAAATGTTCTGTCATATATTTAAATAGCAGTTATGTACATAGTTTAGAGTGAAAGTGAATTCAGGTTGCGATGAAAATGGAAATGAAAACCATCTGCCTACAACTTTAGTGTAAATTGTGAGGCTTTCAGAAATGTTGATGAGGCTTTTTATTCTACCATAACTTTCAAATATTCATCAGTATTGTATGCACAGTTTAGCAGTGTTGATTTTTTCCATATTAATACAGTATAGATAGTAAAGTAACTAAATTGAGTTACATAGTCAGTGTTTGATTTTTATTTTTTCCAAAATCAGTGCTTTATAGTAAATCATCTGTGATAAAGCTTTTTTGATTTGATTAATCTGGACAAAACAACAAGTTGTAAAAAATTTCTGAAAAATCAGTTTGCCTTAACCATTTCACATTTTTCTGACATTAATAGTAGTATCAATAAACATATATACAATGTCTGGATATTCATACAATGCCTTCGAAGGGCATAATCAGCATAACTGGGGAAGAGAGGAACCAATTGAAGATAATGATGATACATATTTAGAAATGGACCATTTTCAAGAAAGGGGTCTTTCACCATCTCATGCACATCAAAATATGTCATCACACTTAGGAAACATATTAATGCAAAATCAAAATGATAATACAGCTCGTGGACCTGGTCAGACACCTTTCAGAAGATCTGGAGAATTTGGAAATTTCAGACTGCCAATGCCCTCTCCACACGAAGCACGATCATTTTCAGTTGATTTTACAAATAATCCTCCACCCGTCGGACGAAAACCAAGAGCTTCAATACCGAATTATACCCCCGTTACTCTCAAAAATAAAGGTAGATGCATCATCATGATCCCATATGCTGCAAGGCATATTTCACATTTTTCTAAGATTGCTTGCATGTAAAATGTAGCTCATTTGACGTGTGAATACTTGCACTTCATAGAAGAAATTTATCATTTTTCATACTGATTGAGTTTCTGTGCTTAGGATAAGGAAATAGTGTTACAGACAGAATTTGAATAGATTAATATGCATTTCACATTGCTGTGTGGGTATTTAAATAGCATAACCCTGTTTTGAATTTTTGTAGATTTTACTTTCAACCCAGATTTCTCATTATTTCAATCTATTTTTGTTGTTGAATTTTTTTTGAGATATTGAAAGAAAATATATTATTTATTTTGAGTGCTGTTGAAATATACCTGATACGGCATCATAACCTACCTACTGGTAATACATTCTAACTGTGATATGTAACATTCATGGTAAAATTTTGTTGTAATTTATCTGTAATTGTAGATAATTGTAACTAGTTATTCCCATGTATTAAAGTTTATGTAAATATTAAAGAGTGAGTAGTATCTGCATTAGCAACCTCAAATTTTTGAGTAGACTTGAGTAGACAAATATACTAATAGTAATCATTCTATAGATGAACAAAACTGATCATGATATATATTTTCCTTTATATACTCCAAGTCATGGTGTTTTGTTATATATTGCTCTCAATTATTAAAAAAATATGAAAGCAATACTTTAATTTCAACCAAATTATACTTTTAATATCTTGAATTATATATGTACATGCTTATTGAGGCGGTGTTCATGAGCATAATAAATTTTCACAGCAGTAAATGAAATAAAACTAAGCTTAATTTATATTTTATCACATTTTTCATATGCATGTAACAACACCTTTATGAATCCATTATCTTATTTGTAATCTAGTAGTTTTTAAAATTGCTCAACATGCATTTGTATTATTTTAGTTTAACATTATTACAATCCTCATTTTTCAATAGATCTTGAAAATCTTATTACAACACAATAAGCAAATAGTATAAAAATAGTTTAATAGTTTAAAATTTTTTAATTTAATCATCTATTTTTATTTAGCACATATGCACCCTCCTGGACCACCAGGGAATCCACCATTGCCTGGACGTCGACCCCCTGCAAGATTGCCTGGTGACGGTAAGAGAATGTTAAAATTACTTGCAACCTAGTTGTCAATGCTTTTTCTAAACTCAGCTGGCATCTCAGATTTTGAATCTTCATTCTGAACCTCCTATAATGGTCTCCTCTAGTGTGGTATTCATTTGATTATGCTATGTCATTCAGTTTATCATTCCAGATTATGAACTTAAATGGCGGAGGCAGTTTGGCAACCAGAGGTTAGGTGAATCACACTGTGACACCAAATAGTCCAGCAATTTTGTTGCACATAGTTATCTCCCACATGATTCTAATCTTCAAGCCCAAACAAGGTAATCATCCTTGGGGTGTATAGATAGCTAAAATTGACCAAAATCATTTTTAATCAATTGGAATGTCTAATATTTACTAAATGTAACCTGTAGCTGTAAGTACTGCTAAACTAAAACAATCAAATCCTTAACGAGACCAATGATTGAATAAAATAGTGCATCTGTTGAAGCATTAATAATTACTAATTAGATATGATATGTTTGATAAAACATTTCTCGACATTTAATTATGTATTTCTAATCGGTACCTCAGTGAATTTTGTTCGATTTATGCTTTACATGTTAGTTTCAAGGCATTAAAGCATTGTTTAATCATTTGGGAGTTGATTATCAAATGGAGGTTTCATTCTGGGTATAAGCCACTGAAATGCAATGTATGGTTTGTAAATTTCACAATTTCAGCGATTGCTTCAATTGAGCTATTTAAATGTCTTGCTTTATATTCACATAGACATTTGTTAATTTTTGAAAATAAAAATTACATAATGATAAAACCTGTCTCTCAAGCTGAGTTTTTTCATCTAACTCAAGAACAATTCATAAAGCAATATTATCAACATATTCATTTATTACAATAAAGCATAGTTTGAAAAATAGATAGAAAAATAAATAGATAAAACACATATTCCAGGGCCTGCCATAGATCAAGATGACCAAGATTATTTGTCATTTGAGGGTAAATCTTTTTGCATGCAATCTTTGGAGTTTTTCTTAATTTTCATCTGCATGGTCAAGATAAATATATTTATATATTCTACTTTCCGCGTAAATTATATAAATAAATACATTGGGAGAGTGGTTCTGATTTACAAAAGATTAAATTGTTTCATAGAGTACAATAGTCGTGATTTATAAAATTCATACCATATAATTCATTTTCATTTTTCTTGTTTGTTCCATTCTCAAATTTTTGTCTTGGTGTAAAATTATTGCCTTGATTGATGATAAATACTGCTGTCTGCTACTCATCAAAATATTAACATAAAATCCCACACATCACATCTATTAGGTTGGTTAGTTTTTGTGTTGTTTTCTCATACTCAAGAAATGCTGGAATTTAAATTTTGATACTCTTCTAAATTTGTTTTATATTTCTCAAAAAGAACATAATTTAAATGTTACTTTATTGTTCAACTTCATGAAACAATTCTACATCTTGCGTTTTCATTCCATCTTAAAATTTATACTAATAAGTTATTGTTAAAGCCAATAATTAGGATAATATAGTGACAGTTTCTGAGATTTATTTAATAAGAGTGAAACCTTGAAAACTTCTTAAATAGGGTTTGAAACTGAATATAAAATAAACAGTTTTAGTCATTGTTGAATATTTTTCTAAAAACGTTCACTCACATGTTATGCATAAAAGTAAATAACATGATTCAGGACCTCTGGATGAAATGCCTAACCGAACAGGTTTTAATCAATGGCCGACAAAATATGAGGAAACTGAGTCAGATGATCTCTACGGTAACACTTTGCTGAATGATTATTGTTAAAGCTTTTCTAACAAACTTCCATACTTGAAATATTAGTGTAGTTGTGCCATGTTGAAACAGGTACTTAATTCCTTATAAACGTCTTGGTAGAAGGGTCAAAGCATGATTAAAGTCTTGTGTAGATTTTGTTTTCAACTTCTCAAAAATTAAAACAACGCGTCAGGGATCTGTTTTTTCTTGCAAGTCATTGAGGCTTTATTGCATTAGCTGTATGAAATGATTGTAGCTGTGCCATGTAATAACAAGTACTGGTACTCAATTATTTATAAACATCTTGGTATAAGGGTTACTGCATGATTCAAGTCTTGTGTAGGTCTTTAACTTCTCAAAAATTTAAACAATCTGACAATAAAGAAGTATGATATGTTTTTTCTTTGCAAGCCATTGAGGCTTTATCGCATAAACTGTGTAAAATGATTCAGAATTGGACGAAATTCCAAACCCAGCTAGTTTCCGCCAGTGGTCAATAAACCAAGAAGAAACTGAGTCAGCTGATATATATGGTATAGTAGACAACAAGGACTGATTAGTCATTGTTGAGGTTTTTCAAACTCTTTATTATGCTTGAAATATAAGCCAAGTGAATCACAAACAAACAACAATATTCATACACACTGACAAAATTAGGCAATGAAGCGCAATGTTTTGCATATTTTTTTTTTTTTGAGAACAATGAGAAAATGTGTTCAATCATAGGTAGATCACAAGAAAATCTCTTCTTCTGAGCAAGATGAAGCATACATTAACTATTCATGATATACCGTAATACTCGCATACATTCATACATTCAGTTGCATACATTAGTAAGGATCTGGAAAACTTGTTTCTTGAAAATGACAATTAAATTCAAATGGGAAATTTTATTTCCTGTTTCGCTTCAACCATTCAACTTACATTTGTTAGGTCAATAAGAGAACTTTCTTTACTTGTGCCCTCATTTTGCCCTATTATGCTGTAAATAACTACCATTCTTTCTCACTTCCAGCATATCAATGGTATCATTTCTCATTTTTCATTGTTCAAAAAATTTTGTACATGCTTTGCAAACTCTGTAATTTAGAACTCATCTATTATTGTTTTCATGTTTTATTTTGCAATCAGATTAAGAATTCATAATATTATAATACTAAAAACGATGGTACATGCCGAAATAGTCATTACATAAACAAATGCAAGAATCACTTAACTAAAAATATAGATGGGTCATACGTAATATTGCAGGAGCAATCAAAAGCCAGTTTAATTTGAATAAAAAATTAATCAAACCTGTTCTTGAAGATGACTTCATTGACTTCATGACTTCATACAATTGATAGATAGTTAACTATATTTGAATATGCAAAGAACATATCAATGAATGCGATGTCTGCATTGTTTTTGAAGGTATCGAAAGCCATTGTACTTAAATATTGTATGATGTGAGATATGGCTTTTGTAATTTGTCTCCAGTCATAAGATGTATGAGAATTTGTGTATAATTTAGTATTTTTCTTGTGAATCCAAATTTTTATATACCGTATTTATCGGCGAATAAGTCGCTTTTCCAAACCCAAGTTTTTGGCCGGATTTTGGGGGAGTCGCCCCCATCATTGGCATGTTATTTTAGATCGGTAATGTTCTTATATGATGGACGCAATCGCGAGTTAGGTTAAACACAATTAGATTGAAATTGAAAGACAGTTTACATTCTCGTGGTTGTTATGGATTGAATATTACGCTACAAGGGAAATCATTATAGACTATTCAACCAAAGCATGGATTGAATATTACGCTACAAGAAAAAGTCATTAGAGGCTATTTTAACCAATGCTCAAACACAGTGACTGCTCAAATTAATCTGCATGGTAATTTGAGGTTCTGATGTTGATGCCATTTTACTACCCGTCTTATTGGCAGGTTATATGCAATAACATGCAAGAAATATGCTGATTATTTGTGCTGTTAATTATGTCCTGTAAGTTTTTGGCACAAATTTTTGAAAGATATTATACCTATTTACCATACATATTACCTATTTAAAATATGTATGCATATGAAATGGGTATGCATATTGAAAAAAAACATGTAAAATGTTTTATGTTTGACAGGACATAGCAAGATTCAGCTTAACTAAATTATTCACAATATAATCAAATTATGATAAAATGTTTTATGAAACGAAATTTATCAAGATTTATCATTGTTCATTGACATAGAGTGCTGTCAGGGGTTTATTTTACTTATACGTGACACAAGAAATTGTTGACTGATATTATCTGAACTTTTTTTACAATGTCCAGTTTTTATAAACCTTACAATGCATGTATTATAATGCTATGCTTAAATGCTAATAATGGATTTAAGAGTTGCAATCCTAGTTTTACCTTTCTTTTACTTTTTGTATTCACTATACGTGTCACCAATATTGTCTGAATTTTTTTTTAAACGCCAATTTGTTTATTAACCTTACAATGCATGTATTATAGTGCTATGCCTGAATGCTAATAATGCATTTAAGAATTACAATACTAGTTTTGCATTTCTTTTACTTTTTGTATTCATTATGTATTTGAATTCAAATATAATATTATATAGCAATAATATGTTTTGGCTAGCTATATAAAACTATTTATCTAAAATTGTGAATGCATAATATCTTTTTATTGTTTTCATTATTTTATATGCTTTGTTAAATACAAGCTATGGGAGAGCATTGAACTTTACAGTGAAAATATGGAGACCAATAATTGAATAATTTATTATTTTAAGATTTTCACCCAGTCTTCACTTTCCAACTTTTTTAAACTTTTTTTATTGAAATCTTTAGAACCACCACCACCTCAAGGATACCATCATTCAGCACCGCCTCCAGTAAGTTTAATAACATCTATTACAAAGAGTTTTCCATATTTGAAAGTAAAATTCTGTTCCAAATGTTTTCAAATTCTTAGCTTATCATTATATATGTTGTTGTACTGTTAATATGTATTCAAACAAATGCCCATTGTTCAGGAAATTCTTATATGTTCAATGTGGCTATTGCTTGACAAAATAAGTACAAGTGTATCTATACAGACTGTGTGACATAATACAGCACCTTTCATTACAAAGCATTTTTTCTGATCGAACTTTGAGTTCTGTGTAAACCAAAATTTTTTTGTTTTTTATATAAAAATATGTATCAATTTGCCATAATATATTATTCAAATTTATTCCTATTTCAGAGACCTCCAGCTCATATTCCAATAATACCATATTCAGCTGAAGCAGCTCCACCTGCGATTCCCGGCAGATCTCCTATGCGATCACCTTACGATGATCACCAACTACCAAACAGGTCCTAATTGTCCTTTGTAAAGCAGAAATGTAATAGAGATAAGTAGTGGCCATAATGAATAAAATTGAATTATTTTTCTAGTTGTAATATAAAGGATGTGTTGTAAGATTGTACTTAATTATTCTACCGGTAATTTGCAATATATTTTGTTATGCCATCAAGTTGTTCATGGCATTTTCATTGATTTTGTTGTGTTAAGAATTTAATCATTGATAAATATGAATAAGTACTGAATTTGGCATACTACATCAATAGCTCATATGGTTCGCTGTATTTTTCGGCGCTCCCGTAGTATGTGCAACAAGATGGTGGACACCTGAACAGAGTATGTGTACCAGGTTAGGGTTAGGCCATAATTTCATTCCAATTTTCTTTATTTTAGTTCTATTACGAGTTCGGGGACTAGCTAAGTGATTTGTATCTGAAATTAGGACCTAACCCTAACCTGATACACATACTACGTTCTGGTGTCTGCCATCTTGTTGCACATACTACGGGAGTACCAAATTTTCGATACCTAATATTCATATAGTTTATATATAGACATAAGTAGGATTCTTATTACACGATTTTGGTTTAGTGAAATTGCTCAACGTTTTAAAGATATAATTGACTACTGTTTACTGAGCTAATATTTACTTTTAAATCTGTTTCACTTTGCAAATTTAGAATTCTTGTGTTTGAAGTGACTGTGTTCTTTAGGGCTAAATATATAAATTTTTTTGCATAATTGTAGCATCTTAAGACTTTGATGTAAGGACCATCAATTACTAAAATTGAAACAGAAATTAATTTCAGTGATGGAAGAATTCTAAAGATGATTTATCGTAAAAAATGATATTTTTCGAACAAGCTAAACTAGCAATTATCTAGCAAAAATGTTATGATAACATTAGAGACATTCCTATACTCTGTCGATGATTCATCAATAAAATTGAAATAAAATTTTGTATTTTTGACTTGTATAGACCACCACCACTGCCTCCACTTGCAGCACCAACCAGTCCACCACAAGCGCCACTACCAAAATTCTCACCATTGCCACATCGATCGGGCAGTGATAAAACCGGTAATTTTTTTTTCATTTTCATATACTAAAGCAGAATCTTTGTGTTCTGTTAAAACAATTTTAAATCTTTCCAAACTATCAATTACATTGAAATTTCATATTTGGCGAAAAAAAAGCAGATGACAAACCTGAGCATTTTGTATAGTTGAACCTGTGTTTTAGGGTTTAATATGTTACAATTAATCTGGGGTGTACTACGATATTGCGTACAGAACTGCAAGTTCTTTTTCTCCTTGTTTACTTTCTACTTCGGATACGTTTGTGTCAGTTGCCACAAGGATGCTTGAAAGAGATAGTATTATAAAGATAAATATGAATACCATAATCTCTTTTCACGAAATAATAAGTTTATCATTTACAGCCATATCTTATTTTATCTCAAGAAGTTAAACTATGATCTAACTAAAGCTCATAAATAAACTTACTATTTCGCGGAAAGAGTTTATGTTATTCATATTTACAATTAATCTTATATATTTCAACTATGCGTGAAATACAAGCGTGTACTAGGG
This sequence comes from Styela clava, assembly GCF_964204865.1. Lineage (NCBI taxonomy): Eukaryota > Metazoa > Chordata > Ascidiacea > Stolidobranchia > Styelidae > Styela > Styela clava. The sequence continues at coordinate 8,631,074 of NC_135258.1, read as the reverse complement.
TATTTTGTATAAAACTGCAGGTCCTTTCTCAATTTTCAATTCCAACTTCTTATCTATATGTGAGAATATTGAGATTAATATTATCTCTTTAGTTGAAAGCATTAATCATGCATAAAAAATCGGAGAAATTTGGAAAAAACTTTGATGCTATTTCACAACGGAACAATTTTCTATTAATACAAAGATTCTGATTTCTTGAATACTTGAAACAAAACAGTTTAAATAATTTTGTTTTACATTTTCACTAGAAATACTCAATACTCAAAATTTTTTTTTTAAGATTCATCACCTCACAGCCAGTCACCTATTAGTTTTTCTTCTGAAATCACTTCTCATCTGAAAAGCAGACAAGGCAATATAAGCACTGGTAAATATAAATTGAAAATATTTGTCTTTTTTTGTTAATAGAATTTTGATAATTTCGACTACTTAGTGTATATAAATCAAATATTTATCATAAATTTTGCCACCATGCCCAGTACGATAATCTTTTTGTTTCATTGCAATTATGCTGGTGCTTAAAAAAGTTATTTTCTACTTTTTCAAGCGATAAGTTGCAAAATTTAAATTTTATTTCAAATCAAGTCTCACCTCACTTTGAGCGAATTAGCCTAAAAACATTTAAATACACTAATGGTTGCCACTCTGGTTGTGCTATGTAATACTGTATCACAATCACGATTATTTGGGAAATTATCTAAAAAAGCTAAGAGATTTTAATAGATATATAAAAGCAGTATCATTATATTCGCATGACTTCATGCACAATATTTACAATATAAAAATAAATCAAAAAATACATTATAAACAAATATATATGTGTGCATTATGCCGCATAAAGCTACGCCCTTTTCACATTCACACCATATTGGCGGTAAATTAGTTGTTAAAATTAGTTAATTGAAATGAATGAAACATAGCACAGCAGCAGAGACTATAAAAAAATAGAGAAGAAACGAAATAGGAAATCAGGCATTGTCTCTTAGAGTCTACTTCATTGTAGAAAAAGTCAACCAAACATTCACAAATTATTCTTTCATTGTTATTAGGAATAGTTTTCAACTTCTCTTAGTGTGGATAATGATACCTTTTCAGCCATTTACATTGTTTAATAGCGGGACATGTAAAACCTTTGTTGGTACGTCATAATGCACCAGTCATCAGAACATTTGTTTTCTAAGTGCAGAAAAATACATGCCAACTGCCTAGTATATTTCCTTTACATCTGAATGATGTGTGAGTAAGTCTACTGAAGTTATTTTTAAATTTTTTCAAAATTTAAAAAATGCATCTATAGAATCAAGAGATTCTGGACATGGTTCACCTGGAGCATCTCGTGAACCGAGTTGGAAAAGTGGTAATCGGTTGCCTACGGGTCATTTACCAAACAGAAAACACAATTCTAGCACCGGTAAATATAACAAAGTTACGCATGGTTTTAGTTTGAACATCTGTACAATGACTGCATGGAAAAAATTATTTTTTCTGGGGAAAAGATAATTTTTTGTATGTGTACTATATGTGCATGGAACAAAACATTTGTCATCTTCTAGTTGGTAGTCTGAATATGTTCTTATATGGTTATTGTAGAAGAATTTTTGAAATGCAACATGTCTAAGTAGGAATATAGCAAAACAATTTTTGAATGCAAAATGTTTCATATATTAGAATTTATACAATTTTACAAATGCTCTTTTGTACAGTGATTACATCTTCTCATACAGATTTTATTTGAAAAATTTGTGTTCAAACAAAGAACAAAAATTCTTCTTTGACAAGTTTTCCAGAAATATTAATTTTGTGGCGCAATGTAACATGCACAATGTTGATTATGATTCTCCTTGTTAACTTTTTTGAAATAAAAATAAGATAGTCATAGTGAACAAATTTTAAATGTGCTATTTCCTTTTTTATTGCACAAAATCTATCAAGAAGTTGCTTGGGATAATCTTCAAAATATTATGATTAAGCAATTTTATTTATTTATATCTATATATATATATATATATATATATATATAGAATCTAGAGAATCTGGTCAGAGTTCACCTGTAGCATCGCGTGGGCCAAGTTGGAAAAACCAAGGGTTTCCAATCGCTCATTTACCAGACAGAAAAAACCATGCTAGCACTGGTAAATATGAACACAAAATATTTACTGAATATGTTGAAATGTTCCTAATCGATCGCATTTGCTATTATTTTTTGATCATTATATTTCAAAATCAAATTATTTTATTATACTTGATAATAACTGAATTCAGTTATTAGATGATTGTTGTGATGCCTCAAGGTACGAATAATTTTTTGGTTTTATTTTTTCATCGACAAAACACATGTCATCAATTCTTATTCACATAACACAAATTTTTTTTTATGAATGAACCAAATGTTTTATAGCACATGATTCCTTATTGCATGATAACTTAAATGAGGATACCAGAAGCAACCTCTTCCTTTGGTGATATAAATAGGTCAAGGTAGCTTTGAATATCTCAGTCTTTCAAAACAAAATGGCATATTATATTGAGAAGGCATCATTGGAGGAAAAATAACCAGATTGTTGGTGTGAGATGTATATTTAGAACTGACCATACAATGAACAATATACAATATTTTTACAGGCATAATGCTTGTTGGACACACAGTGTACATATGGATCGTTTTGTTATTATGTTGTTGTTCTTCTTGTTAGTCATTCTTCTTCTTTAAAAAAATCGCTTCTCTCATCAACTATTGGACCGATTGCTTTGAAATTTGTTGTGGATAAAGATTGTATTTTTCCCTAGAAGGCTGTTACTTTTATTTATTTTAAAAAATTTTGTGGGCTTTATGGGAATCGACTTTATGTGCGATCATGTCTTCAAAATTAAAAATTGCTGCACATACTGTGATAGATTGCATACCCGTACTACTTTGTTTTGGCCTTCGTGTCCATATATTTGAGCATTGCTCCTTTTTTCATCGGATTGAAATTTTTCTCCTTTTTGTTTTTGTTGATGCCAACATTTTGATATTAATCCTTCACACATTAAGTCTAAATCTCTATTTATTGTTATTCTTTATTTTCTTCACACTGTATTCTGATTATATCAATACATGCATGGCTTATGGTTTACATCACTATCATTTTTACGATTTATACTAAATTTGTGTAAGAATTCTTCTGTTCTTTTTCTATTATATAAAGTTGTGCATGTTTATTCGTGTAAGTATGCTTGAACAGGGAAGTATTTAAGTAATACTATTGAAATATTCTTTTAAAGTAAATTTGTTCCAAGTAAACCCGAAAGCTCTCAGATATGAGCTAAGAGCCTCTCTAGCATCAACATGTGGCTCAACTTATTATACGGCAATATAAAACAGTTGAAGCTGGACATGGATGTCTTCAACTCAACATTATTACAAAAACATATTAGGGAAAGAGAATTTCAATAAACATAGGTAATGGGAAATTAAAATGAATCTCAGATAAATTTTGTCAAGGTGCAAAAAAAACCTTGCAGTGAATGGATGCAAACTAGTCAAGTCTGGTAGATTGGCCGAAATTTTTTTGGGGGAAACCAAGGCAAAAATATCACATATCATAGATGTGAATGCACGTTTTACCCTTTTTAACTCTATTAAAAATGTTCTTTATGGTCATTCATTGTGTTTAATCAAATGGTCAGTTGATCTTACTTGAAATTCAATATCTTACATTATTACAAATTAGGAAGCAACAGTTCCAGCGGTTCAGATGACTTGACTAAACCTCCTGTTACTAAAGATACATTTGCGGGCATGAAGAAGGATAAGCTACCGAAATTCCCTCCCACTCTCCATAATAAATTTCACTCTACAGGAAAGTGAGTTCGATGAAAAAAATTTTATTTTGTTGCACAACAATGAAAAACTGAATTATAACAAACTTACCGTAATTAAATACGAAGATGTGCAATGTCCTTTAAAATCGTCATACACTGTGTATGTATTGATATTTATTCGCCTCTGTCTGCATAAGCACAACATCTGCATAATTAATGAACATTATAAATAGAGTAGGGTTTGTTGAGAACTTGCTGACCTACAGCACAGTTATGTGACTTCGCAATTCTAACCGCAGTTTGGGACTGCTATGTTATAATAGGATAATATGCATAATATGTAAACTTTCGACAGTTATAGATTTCAGATTATTGTAATTTAATAACATATATACAAATACTAGTTCTTTTTAACGCAACTCTTCAACAATATTTTTGTGCAGACCGACAATGCCAATGCCACACTTTTCAACCTTACCACCACCACCAATGAAGACAGGTGAATTATTTGTGTAACAGACATAATTTTGTATTGATATCGGAGACTTCCTATTCTGTATGATTGCTTTCCTTTGCTTTTATTTTGTCATTTGTTTCGTCTTTTGTTGTCCTACAGTCTTTTTGTTTGTGTTATGTTTTTGTAAAATAATGAGCAAGAGCAAAATGTTGTTTTAAAGAAATGTCATCTCCTGGTAATAAAATAGTGAGCTGACACAATTTTCCATATTTCATGCATTCATACACTTTATTCTCCTCTTTAAATTGAAAACAAATTCTGCGTAGGTAATTAGATTCAAAAGAGAATGAATTTTCTTGATCAATCTCACTAAATTTCAGTTGTGTAAACTCCAACATTAATAAAACTTAATGCAAAATTACATTTCCTGCTCATTGTTCTTTCATTTTGGTATTTGATTAATCATTGATGTCTTTTTGTTTGCATGACTTTCATTTTTATTATTTTTCATGTGATTATGTTTGTTCGGATCATCAGGAGGTCCATCAGATATTGCGCAAGACCTTAAATTAGCCTTGCAGAAAAGGTTTAACAAAGCAAATCCAGATGAAGAAGAATATGAAGGTTCCGAAGATATAAGAGGCCGCATGCCTACACCAAATGAGCAACCGAAGCCTCTCAATAAAAAACCTTACCCATTACCAAAACAACAATCTGTGAATACAGATGCCATAAATTCGCCATCTCGTTTTAATAAACCACCAATACTACCACATCCGCAAACAGTACCCGTACTACCTTCAAGACAGGGTGGCATGCAACCATTGATTAATCAAATGTCTCATGAGCTAGTAATTGAAGATGAATATCATTGCATTGGTATGTTATATTTATTTTCATTCTTAAAAAATTCAAACTATGAAGGCAAAATTTTGTGACTTGGTTCGAGTCTTGTTTTCGTCTTACTAACCAAGTTTCACGAAAATAATATTAATCTTTGAGAAACCAACTTTGCCAAAAACTTTTCAAAAATACTGAAGTCTATATTGTATGTTAATTCAAAACAACATTCGACACTCCAGATGTATGTTTATCAATATGGAGGTAACTTATTTTTTTTGGCTATTTTACATTCCCTTATGTAAAGGGACTGAAACCTATGGGCAAGGGGTATTCCCCACAAAATTATGGTCTAACCCTGACCTGGTGACATACTATGGGAGCAAATGAGGCCAATCTTCCAATTACAGTCTCTCATTTGGCTACTGAAGTTGAGTTTCGAACTACCTAGTTCAGGGTGGTCCAAACCCTGGCCCGGGGGCCACATGTGGCCCGCCGCTTCATTATCTGTGGCCCGTGTCACATTCGGAGAGTACCAATGAATCGCATTTCGTGTTGTTTCGTATTCGAATTAATCAGGAAAATCTTTTGACTTATTGTTGCATCACTAATGTCACTGAATTGACTAGTGTTATGGCTAGCTGAGGCAAATAGCGAAGTTGAATGATGTGCTTGGCAGTCTAAATTATTATCTGGCTTTCTATCTTTTTGGTCGGGAATATATGCTAACAATATAGGCATCATAGAAAACTAGTAATCGAATGCGAATTCTATTAGCCTGTGATGGCTATGTCTGATAACTATGTGTTTGCACAATAAAAGTGTTTGTTTTGTATTGCACTGTTTACCTATTCCTGGCACTATTGTGGCTCACGAAATATTTAAACAAATAAATTTGTGGCCCGCGGAGCCGACAACCTTGGACCACCCTGACCTAGTTTGAAACACATTTTGTAATTTGATCGCAATGCAAGTTTAAAACCGACGAATTATCATATGTCATTTTAACTATGGTTATGTTTTGGTTTTTGTGTGCTATTATGCATGTTACTAGCTTCATATTTTAATTTTTTAATTTTATGTGGTTACTGTGATGTTTGTCATCTATCTGTATATATTCTGTGTAATTAATACATTTATATTTTTTCAAAATTGTTACTTTTATTTTAAAAAAATAAGAAAAACTTGATATTCTACTCAATCTGCATTTAATTCAAATTTCCGTTCTCCAAAGATGTTTTTCTGACCTTTGACTGCAAAAAAATTCTTCTTACCATTTCAAACGTTCTTATTTTTATTATGTGAGTTTTTTTCGCATCATCCATGAATCTTAATGTGCTGAATCTCTTCACCAAGTCATCCAACCTAACAATTTCATCAATGACACTGTTTATAACTTAAAACAAGGTTTATATATCGATATAATTTTTCAACCATTTGATTGAAGATTCTTTGTTAAATTATAGAAATAGAAGATCAACCATGGTTTCAAGACATTAATCGACGTGGAGCATCAGGTCAAATAGAAAAGTATCAAGAGGTAAATTCAAGCTTACCAATGCGGCCACTGTTCTTAATTATTATACGGCTTCCTCTCAGTGCGATTTGCTTGTTTAAATTTGACACAGCTAGGACTATTGACCAAATAAATTTTTACTGTCTAAAATATTCATTTTCTTCTCCTTACCGTATATATTTTTATCAAACTCTAGGATGGAATGTTTATAATTCGTCCCAGAGAAGGAGATGATGAGCCATATGCAATGACAGTCTGGGGCGCTGGCAAAATCTGGAATTTTATTATTCGCAAAAGGCCAGATGGAAATTATGCACTCGGAACTGAAAAGGTAGAGTTCTCTATTTATTTTCTGTTTCTTCAAAAATTTTTAATGAAAGGCAAATAAATACAAGCAATGCACTACCAGTTTCTGCCCTCATAGCAATTTTATACAACTGTAAAGTTGCTGTTAGATCACTTTTAAATAATGAATGTGATTGGTGTAGTTACCCATTTAATGAACTACTTTGCAGACATACGTACAGAAAAATACCTCCTATGTCTGATATGTAGAGTAGTAATCCTCAGAGTAGTAGTAAGCTGTGCAATTATAAGTTTTTGGCCCTGATCACTATACGGATACTACCAGATCCAGGGAAAATATTAATGCAATATAATGTCCTTGAGTATACTTGATACCCAACAAAAATAAATGAAAGTTTCAGAGAGGATGGTTCGCGTAACTGATAGACTGTTAAGTGTTCCATCACTATCAAGTCCATGCATCAGGAACAAATGACTGGCTAACTAATCCTATACCTAACATGTACTGGTGACCAGACAAGAGGCCGTGGGCTCGCCATATGATTATGTGACTTGTCGGCGGGGATAAATATTAAAATTCTAAATGATACTAAAAATATATGATGTAAAATATTATTTATTTCAGCCAAATGAAGCATATGCAGGCACAATACTCAAACTGGTTGAATATTATCAGGATCACAACATAGTGTTGCCAAACAACAATGATACTGTAAAAATTACCAGACCGCCACCAACCTAAATGAAATTGAAAGTTAACAATTTTGCTCATGTGTATGAAATTTGAAAGTATTGGTCAAGCCATAACCCATGTTTGCAATGCAAATGAAACTCTAATGAAACTATAATTTTTTGTGTGGAATGTTAAAGCAAGAAGCGCAAGGCAAAGATAAGGAAGACAATGTATTATCAAACGATTCAGCGAATGATAATACCGTAACAACTGCAACTTTTGTTATTATTTCATTACTCTTTTTAATTGAGTCATTTTTATTCATGTGTTTTCAAGATTCGAGAAAAAAACTTATAATATATATTCTTTCTTTTCAAACTTTGTGAATCTTATTGTACTCATCCTGAATAATTTTGGAACTTTAATTACAATTTTAAATAATTTTATTTCTGATTTTTGTTCAGAATTGTTGTAATTTGGATCAAAGTATCTATCTCATGCACAATGCAATCAGAGTTGTATTGAGGATGATTGCTTAAATGCCTTCCAAAGTTCAAGACTAGTCTAAAGTTATGGTATATCAAATGTCAATTTTTAGGAATAGACCATATAAAATGAAACCATAAAAATAAAACTGTGGTATCTATTCATCTGTTGTGATCCGAGGCCAAATATACCAGGGCTACTAAACTGGCGGACCGCGGTCCGAATTTGGACCTTCCAAGTATTAAATTTGGACCGTAGCTGCTTCTTGATTTTGAAAGAATCAATTTTTCATTCTTTTACAGCTCTGATGTAATGCATTTTTGCTAAACCACTGGAAAATAATTATGACATCATAGCAATATACTTATGTCTCTCCGACCATCGACTGACTTGTTTACTTACCTCTCTAGTATTTCAGCAAGATTTTAATGGTGTCATGAAAACTGAAGTTTTTAGCAGCCACTCTTGTTAAACGACGCATTTGAAGTTGAATTTGCATAGTTAAAATATAATTTTTATAATGACCGAATCCCTTTAATTTATAAGTTTTGTGTACGGACCTTTGGTGAGTAGCTCTGATATATACATTTTCAACTCCATATATTTCATTTCCTCGAAAAACTCTCAGCAACTTATGTTGCTTTCAAGTTCTTTATCTATAAGTTTTATTTATGCATCTTATTTGCCTTAAAATTTATGAATTGAAGCATATTTTATCACTGTTTTTGAATGTATTCAGTTAATAATTTATGCAATACCATAAGACTCATGTGAAAAATTTACTATATTTTCCAAGGCAGTTATTTTCATCCGTAAGTGCCCTTTTAATGTTTTAGATAAATTGTTTTTAGAATTAGTAATTGATAAATCATGAGGTTTTTTGTTACTCATTGAAAGGAAAGTATTGTTTCATTTATTATGCTGTGGGTTTTGAGGGGTTGAGCAAAAATATCATGCTCCACATGAATCCCTCCACATATGTATCCAACTCCATATGCTTACTTTCCTACAATATATATCTATGCTAACTTAAAAGTAGGAAAATTGTTGCAAAGTGGGATATAACATTTTTGAAATCCACCAATTCCTTTACCATCACAAATATTGTCTTTTGAGTCAATTGCAGAATTTATATTTAGTTTGCTCTAATATATACTAAATAACAGTTATACTCAATTGATAAACTTGTGTGAAACAGTAAATTAAATAGGTTTCAAGCAGTGTAGTTATCTTTTTTGCAAGTGAACTGATCCGGTAAAGATCATCCCACTCATGGTTTGTCCTGCTTTTATTATTTTTAATATGTACAGAGTGATACAACTGATCATTTATGAATAAAAATGTTTTTATTGTCTAATCATTCCAGTTATTGACTTTTTATTTAATGCTTGCAGTATACCGGTTGTACCCCCATTGTTTGAAATGTTTCATCCCTTAACAAAGCGGTTTACATTTAACTATGCCATTATCGTTGTTATTTGAGACAGAATTTGTGTCAAAATCAAAAACTTCTCGTAAATAACTTTAGTTCACGTATATGTATTGTGTTCAAAATGACAGTTTTCTGTGATAAATGAGCTGACGATATTAGAGTTTGAAAATAATCTCTGAAATATCTTATTATTATCTTGTTTGAGTTCTCTCAAATAAGAGCTAGTACTCAAAACTTATAAACTGAAATATTCTTTACTTCGTATTTGAAATGTTCTTGTATGTGTGATCTCGAATTTACTGTTTGCATATCTATTGTGTCTCTCCAACATGCCCCCCCCCCAAAAAATAAAAATAAAAAACATTTAATTTATTAGAAATGCAAATTTTCAGTGAGACAGAAATTCTTACATCTTTTCCAACACAATTTTGCTCTACCCTTGAACGAGTTACTGATAACCCGACATTTCCTGGGTTACTATCAATAATCCTTTCTACAAATGAACCAACTGAGATAGATAAAAATGTGCACTTATATATATTGGATAACTTAGACAGTGAATTGAGACTGAAAAGATATTTTTTAAGATATTTTTTGAGAAAAGGCACGAGTAAGCGTCATCATACAAAAAAATTTGGTACCCCCCTCGAAATTTTGGGCTGGCTATCTTGTCAGATCACATTCTGTATGAAACTTTCAATTTAAAGAATCCTATTTAAAACATTTTTATAAGGTAGATTGTGGATTGAATCGAATGTTATAGAATTTTCCCTAAAACCATCTACTCCAGATATTAAGTACCTATCTCTTGGAATAAAACAAGAAAGTGATCGAACATTTCTTATTTTACCAACACATGTGCCAGCATGCTATTTGTATTTAATTAACTGATTTATTTATCACGAGAATATGTGTCATTTAATTCCTCAGAAATATTATTTGCATAAATTGTTGATATTTTATATTTTAGCAATAAGTATTTGCTTGATTTGACTAAATCGTGTTTGTTGAAACATATCAATAAAAAGACTTTTCTGATATTAAAATTCATTTCTTGGATTGTCCCGTACTTATTATTATTACAGGTTATCGGGATATCATTAAATCCGGGATCATTTGGGACGCCATAATAGACGTCATATTTTGTACTTTGCACAATGTGTACTGTGACATCATATTGGATTTCGTAAAATACATTATGATGTCATTTTAAAACTCGATGTAAACTACGAAATTGCAGTTACAAGCAAGTTCATTGGGTAATAACTTTAATTTAATAACAACGCAGTGTCATACTAAATTTATTTCCAAGCATAATATTGCTATGCCCCCTGTGTGTTGAAAGAAGAAAATCCGTAAGAGTTGAGAATTAAATATAAGAATTATTATATTTATTCATTTCAAGAGAGCATCCAGATCGCCATTTTATCAAATTTTGTGGTCATGTCGAATCATTTGTTCTGAAAGTGACTCATCTGTGAGAGATGTTTTCAATTTAGCACGTCTGCACTTTCGATTGAAAGCATCGTTTCTTGTATAGACTTCTTGTACATCACAGTTTTGACTGATTTTATTCATAGATGGGCTCGGAACTAACAGTCAAATCATCTAACTAAAAAGCGGTTGCGAAAGTGTTCTTGTTCATGCGCCATAGAGTTACCAGGGAAAAACCCACGACGCACTTGCACGAAAAAAATGATAATAATAAACACTTTTGTGATCATTAATGTGTACTTTATGATTTTTAAAGTTTGTAAACATGTAAAACCTACAACTGTTCGAAGATACATACGCACAGTATTATGAATTGTTTAAACAAGTAAATTTGTATATCTGGGATAAAGTATAGCCAATTTTACGTAATTAGTATAGGGCGGATAATAGGAAGGTTTCGTTATATTACCCCTCTCCGAGGACCTTCGTCGAACCCCTAGTACAGCATCAGCGAACCTCACTGATCTAGAAGATGAATATGACGTTTACTGTTTCAAGTAGGCAAACTTCCGCTAGCTCAGCATTTTAGCCTACGATGCATACGGCGAACTATTGCTATTATGTAGGATTGTAGGGTGATCATATTTCCAAACCCTGAATGGAGGACACATCATTCGGTGGAACCAGGGGCGGATTGAGCCTTTTGGTTCCCTAAGCACTGAAGACTTTGGTGCCCCCTCATGTGTAATTTAATTATAAAAACAATAAACCACATAAGTGTATTATCCATTAAAAATAATCACAACCAACAGTAAATAAAATAACTTTTACGAACATTTTTAGTTTTTTTAACTGTTATTCATGCCTCCAGTCTCAAGGTGAATCGAAATACCAAAGGATACAAGTCACAACTGTAGTTTGAAATTTTACCGGTACCTAGTAGTCTACCTCAGGGTGGTTCGAGGTTGCTATCGGTTGAAGGACCGCAAACACTTTTGAGGAGGTCTAGCGTGCCGCAAGTCGGAGAAAATCCAAAACTGATCGAAATATCGCGAGTTTACTTTCTTTGAATTTGATAAACAACGAGAGTTTACCGTTCTAATAAGACTATTATTATGTTGCATGGGCGACGTTCTTTTAAAGAAGATATATAAAGCCTTCAGTTATTTTAAAGTTAATTCCCGAGAATTACCGATGTATTTTGCGCATCTCGCGTTTAATGTCGTTTCAAATTATATTCTTTCGTGACAGATATTACTTGAAATCAAACCAGACACTGTGCCATGGGCAAGGAAATACGTTTCCGCCGTGTTTTCCTTATGTCCCCTTTCTTGCGACACTCATTTTATTACGAATTGTTATATTGAGTAATTTAAAAACTTGCAGCGTGAGCAAGCTTAGTGCCATCGTCAAATACCAACTAAGTCCGTCTGAGAACATCTGAGAAGTATAACAAAAAGGAAATATGATTTAGTAGTGGGAGAACACTTCAACAAACTGGGACATTCAATAAGTGACTTTTCAGTAACTGGAATAAAAAAACTATTTAGAGACCAGGGCTATCGCCAAACAGTAGAAGCATACTACAACAACAAATTCGGAACATTGGAACCCCAAGGACTCAATTCACGGGAGAAATAGACTGTAGGCTCATCTAAGAATTATTATTTAATAATAATTTTCATTTTAACGTTATATAATATTTAAATTTAACAATCACTCTTTTTCTTTAGTTTATATTATTACTCGCCCCTTGATTGGCGTTTTATTTTACTATTATTTATTTTCAAGTGTCCCAAGTTTAATTTTAATTATAATTCAAAACCTTGGATTTATGTGCTTGCGATAGTTCTTCAGTTTTATTTCTGTCCTACTTGGAATATGCTAGATGGTTCATTCATTCATTTATTATTATGAATTATTATTCTATTTCAACGCTATTTAAGATCAAAATTCAGCAATAACTTTCAACCTTATTTTATTTTAAAATTGGTCCTCACCAAACTAAGCATTTATTTATGTTTAAATATTGGTTTCCTCATGGTTCTCTAAGTGCCCATAGTCTCAATTTTAACTACAATTAGTTACCCATCATTTTCGTAAATGCAATAATAAATTTTTTTTTAATCACATCTGAAATGAGCCTCACTGAAATTTGTGGTTCTAATTTTTCCATCATTACTTCTACGGCTAAATGCAAATTAAATGTTTATGCATTGTTACGTCATACTTGCTTTGAGATTTCAAATTTATTTATCAAATTTATTTCTTGCCATTGTTGTAAACTGCTTGCCTGAGGAAGTCTGACTCTGGTCGGACGAAACGTTACAGAAATACATTTGTGTTAGTGTGCAGTTGGACTCTTTAATTGGATAGAATAAGTCCGTCTAAGTTGGTATCTCGGGATCTAGCGTTAGCTTAAAAAACTGGATTGCGCGGCTTTAAGTCGGCTCAGCGTTTCGCCACTGCTGTCACATGGCCGACGCTTGAAAACAGAGCAGTGTTTTTACTAAAATAAAGGCACAAAGCGTTAGAAAAAGGGGT